>NC_080379.1:107583122-108211323 GCF_014773155.1 Arachis stenosperma
TTTTAGTGAATAAAGAGCTAGGACATCTCCTTCCAAGTATAGAGTGACCTACTGTCTATGGATCTCAATTAAATAAAGATCCTTGATAAGGAAGAAAAACAAAAAGAAAGAAAGAAAAGAGATAGCCAAAAAGTGGCAGAGAAAAGAAAAGGAAACAAAAAGAAACAAAGCTGGACACCAATAGCTTGAACCTTAAAAATATATGCCTGTGGTGTCTGTGTATTAGGATCTGCTTGGACTACTAAGCTCTTTGGAGTGCTTCAACACTCGGTGACTTGGATTAACTAATCCGGGATCATCAGCTGAAAATTCACTATCAAGAGCAACCTAACTACAAGGCATTTAGTAACCCAAAGAGGTGCTGGGCATCAATGTTTAAAATGAAAGGTGAGCCAAGTGTCCATGGTGAATAATGTGTCAAGTATAAAGAAAAGAAAATGAACTTGCTACACATGACACTCAAATAAAGCTTTGAACAAAGTGATAGCCAAGGATAAAGGAATAATGAGAGGTCATAGCAGTAGGTTACTTGAAGCTTGAAGGAGACTTTCTAGGCCTAAGAGTCAATAAGGAGTGAGTATTGCATATCCACACAAAATCCCATGAACTACCAATAACATTCTGCTAGCATGAGCATCCTCTTCCATTTCATTCTTTCTTCTTAATAATTCATTTCTTGCTTGGGGACAAGCAAGCTTTAAGTTTGGTGTTGTGATGACAAGTCATCTTAGCCTAGTTTCACTAGTCTTTTTCTTTTGTTTTCACTTGAATTATGCACTTTCTTGAGGCTTAAGCAAGCTAATTTAGGTAGATTTTCATGCTTCCTTTGATTGAATCAACCATAGATAAATTAATGCAATTTCATGAGGTTTGATGCCATAATTGGTGCATATTAGGATAGAATGATCATCTCATGATTTTTGAGCATAGCTTTGATGTGTTTGGTTGATTTATGATAGGTGAAGAAAGCTTGGAAAAGGGTTGAATTAAGAAGGAATGGCTAGAAGCTAAGAGAAGACAATGAAACAAGTGAAATTGAACCAGGAAGAATAAAGTTGGACTTGAAGTTAGCCCTCAAACGTTGGCACAAACTTTTGGATGAAAAGTTAGCCTCAACGTTAGCCCCCTAACTTGGAGGCTAACGTTGGAAGATGAAAATTCCTCCCAGGATGCTCAAAGTTTGCGCCAACGTTAGCCCCCTAACTTGGAGGCTAACGTTGGCATGAAGATTTCTTCCCAGGGTGGCCAACGTTTGCGCCAACGTTAGCCCCCTAACTTGGAGGCTAACGTTGGCGCCACTAGCACACAAAGCAAGGCCAACGTTAGGGTCAAAGTTAGACCCCTAACGTTGGCACCAACGTGAGATGCAGCAAACCCACTTTGCTGATATGAAAAGTTGGCCTCAAAGTTAGCCCCCTAACTTTGAGGCTAACTTTGAATCCAACTTTGCAAAACTCACATCCGGTTCAATTGGTTCACTTGGGTTCCTCTCCAAACTTCAAGAGCAATCAACCAAGGCCTCTTTCAACCCAAATCCACCAAGAGCAAAGGCCCAACTCAAGGCTTGAAGATCATTTGAAGAAAGTGTATAAATAGGCTAAGATTCAAGTTAGAAGGGGAGCTTCCCTTTTAGTTTTCATAGAGTTTTTCTTTTCTGTTAAGCATTGGGAGCTCACTTTTACATTCTAGCGTTGTTGTTTTAATTCAAGAGAATTAGGGAGGAGAATTGATCTCTCTTCTTCCTTGTTCTTGCCAAGCACTCTTTACTTTCTTTGCTTCGGATCTTAAGGGGGAGAATTGAAGAAATTCTGTTTCAATCTCACCTTGGATCTTGTTTATTTTCACTGCAATTGAATTCTCATTTCTGTTACTTGCTTCTTCATCTAATTCCCTTGCAATTTACAATTTTCTTGCAATTTACAATTTCCTTGCAATTGTTTTTTGTTGGATCTAGGAAGGCATTGAGATCTAGACTTGGTTTTCTAGTCTCTTGGGTCCTGAGATCTACATTCCAACTCTACATTATGTTTAATGCTTTCCATGCTCATTTACTCTTCTGTTCAAGATCCGGTTTGATCTAAATCATTCTCTACTACTCTGCTTGTTGCAATTTTACTTTTCCTTGTTTAATTTCTGCAAATCCAACTCCCAATTCCCTTTACAATTCAAGCTATTTACATTTCCAGCACTTTAAGATTTTGCAATTTACATTTCTTGCAATCTAAGTTTCTGCCATTTAATTTCTTGTTATCTAAGATTCAGCAATTTATTTCCTGTTCTCTTTATTTTCAATGCAATTCAAATTCTGCAATTCAATCAACCAAATCTTGATTCGCTTGACTAATTCAACCACTAAACTAAAATTGCTCAATCCTTCAATCCCTGTGGGATCGACCTCACTCCCGTGAGTTTTTATTACTTGACGCGACCCGGTGCACTTGCCGGTTGGATCGGTATTGTTTTGGGAGAAATTCATTTCTCAAACCAAAATAATACTCATCAGCCACAAGCACATGGTTAGGGACAGCTTGAATTAGCCACTTAGGCCTGGATTTTATTTCCTTGGGCCCTCCTATCCATTGATGCTCAAAGCCGTGGATCCTTTTTACCCTTGCCTTTTGGTTTTAAGGGCTATTGGCATTTTTTGCTTGCTTTTTCTTTTTCTTTCTAAATTTTTTTTTCGCCAATATTTTTTTTTCGCAAGCTTTTGCTTTTTCACTGCTTTTCCTTGCTTCAAGAATCAATTTTATAATTTTTCAGATCACCAATAACATTTCTCTTATTCATCATTCTTTCAAGTGCCAACAATTTTAACATTCATAAGCAACAAGATCAAAATTATGCACTGTTCATGCATTCATTCAGAAAACAAAAAGTATTATCACCACATCAATATAATTAAACTAAATTCAAGGAAAAATTTGAAATTAATGTGCTTCTTGTTCTTTTGAATTAAAAACATTTTTCATTTAAGAGAGGTGAAGGATTAATGGAATTATTCATAACTTTAAGACATAGTTACTAAACACTAATGATCATGAAGTAGAGACACAAAACATAGATAAACATATAAGATAAAAACCGAACAGCAGAAAAGTAAGAACAAGGAATGAATCCACCTTAGTGGCGTCTTCTTCTTGAAGGACCAACAATGTCCTTAAGCTCTTCTATGTCCCTTGCTTGCCTTTGTTGCTCCTCCCTCATTGCTCTTTGATCTTCTCTTATTTCATGGAGAATGACGGAGTGCTCATGATGTTCCACCCTTAATTGTTCCACATTGTTACTCAAATCTTCTAGGGAAGTGTTGAGTTATTCCCAATAGTTATTGGGAGAAAAGTGCATCCCTTGAGGCATCTCAGGGATTTCTTGATGATGAGCTTCCTCATGCATCTCTTGATATCCGTGGAGGGTCTCTCTTGCTTGCTCCATCCTCTTCTTGGTGATGGGCTTATCCTCTTCAATGAGGATGTCTCCTTCTATGATAACTCCAGCTGAGTAACATAGATGGAAAATAAGATGAGAAAAAGCTAGCCTTGCCATGGTGGAGGGCTTTTCGGCTATTTTGTAGAATTCATGGGAGATGACTTCATGAACTTCTACTTCCTCTCCAATCATGATGCTATGAATCATGATGGCCCGATCCACAGTAACTTCAGATCGGTTGCTAGTAGGGATGATGGAGCGTTGAATGAACTCTAACTATCCTCTAGCCACAGGCTTGAGGTCCAGTCTTCTTAGTTGAACCGGCTTGCCTTTGGAGTCTCTTTTCCATTGAGCTCCTTCCACACATATGTCCATAAGGACTTGGTCCAACCTTTGATTAAAGTTGACCCTTCCAGTGTAGGGGCGTTCATCTCCTTGCATCATGGGCAAGTGGAATGCCAACCTCACATTTTCCAGACTAAAATCTAAGTATTTCCCCCGAACCATTGTGAGATAATTCTTTGGACTCGGATTCACACTTTGATCATGGTTCCTAATGATCCATGCATTGGCATAGAACTCTTGAACCATTAAGATTCTGACTTGTTGCATGGGGTTGGTTAGGACTTCCCAACCTCTTATTCGGATTTCATGTCGGATCTCCGGATACTCATTTTTCTTGAGTTTGAAAGGGACCTTAGGGATCACCTTCTTCTTTGCCACAACATCATAGAAGTGGTCTTGATGGCTTTTGGAGATGAATCTTTCCATCTCGGATGACTCGGAGGTGGAAGCTTTTGTCTTCCCTTTTCCTTTTCTAGAGGATTTTCCGGCCTTAGGTGCTGTTCCGAGGGTTACCTGAAACTGTAGGTCGATCTCGGACGAGATCTTCTGTGCTGGTCGGAGCCATTGTGTCCGACTTGATGATGGTGGCTGGAGCCGCCGTGTCCGACTTGTTAGACTTGGTGATGGTGCTGATCCTTCGTCCCCGGAGGGTGGGGGGTACCTGGGTGCTCCAGTGTATTTATAATGGTGAGGAGTGACCTTTCTAGAGATAAGATAGTTATCTTATCTTATCTTATCTTTATCTTTGAGTGAGGTCATCTTTATCTTTAGGGAAACCGCCTTTATCTTTCTTGGCTTTGGCTGCCTTTAGATTGGGTTGTGTTCCTTCGTTTTGGGCCTGCTTTGGGCTCCTTTGGCGATTTGGCCGAGCTCTTTGAGAAGAGGTCGGGCATTTGGCCAGCTCTTTGAGAAGAGGTCGGGTATTTGGCCGAGCTCTTTGAGAAGAGGTCGGGTATTTGGCCGAGCTCTTTGAGAAGAGGTCGGGCATTTGGCCAGCTCTTTGAGAAGAGGTCGGGTATTTGGCCGAGCTCTTTGAGAAGAGGTCGGATAGTCTGACCTAAAGAGGTCGGTCGGCTTGTCGCTAAACATCCCGGGTCGGACAGGTTGACCCAGGGTATGAGCAGTGCCCCTGCTTGAGTTCGATCTTTCCATGAGATCATGCTTTTCAGAGCTTCGATCTCTTTGGAAGTCGTGCTCGAGCATCTGTCTGGCTTGTTTCTTCATTGCTTTGCAATCTTTGTAGATTTTCTAGAGGTTTGGTACTTCACAGTCCAACCTCTTTTGAGTGGTAGCGTGGGTTTTCTACCCTTGCCTTCTGGATCACGCCTTGCTTTAAGTTTGTGTTGACAACCCTCTGCTTTGGCGAAGTTGTCCTTGCGGCTTAATATCCGGACTCTTAGTGACTTGTCTGATGATTTTTTAGTGTTCTTTGTATAGAACCTTTTTAGTCTCGGATGACGTACGTAGCCCTGTTTGAGATTGTGCCTTCTTTGAGTGGAGTTGTATCCCTTTTAGCTAAGCACTTTTGAGCCTTAAGGTTTTTTCTTTAACCTTTTGGCTTTGTTCTTTTTTGAGATTGTACTTGCGCCTCTTCTTAGCTGACGTCGACCTGTACGACTTTGCCCCTGCTTGAGTTCGATCTTTCCGTGAGATCGTGCTCTCTTTGGGGGAAGTCGTACTCAAGCATCCTGACTTTGGTCGATCTTGAGTAGTTTTATCTTGTGCGAGTTTGGCATTGCCTTTTTTAGTTTGTTGAGAGGTCTTTTCAGCCTTCTTCCGACTTGTTTGTCTTCACTGTTCGGGCTTTTTAGTCATAATCCAACAACTTTTTAGGTATAGTTCCTGATGGGAAACCTTTTATAGTCTGTTTGGATGACTTTTTAGCACCGTTTTGATTTGTGCTTTTGCCTTTTAAGTAGTGTCTTTTTTCAAGACTTCGTACCTTTTAGCAAAGCATTCCTGGCATTCCTCTGGCCGTTGCGAGATGTCTTTGTCCCCTTTGTGGATCTTTGTAGAGTGTCGGTATTTTGTTGTCCGACCTCTTTTGATCACTGCCGGTTTTGTCCACTTTCTGCTTGGTTGAGGTGGTCCTTGGGGCTAACTTGTCCGACGACTTTTTAGTGTTCTTTGGTAGAACCTTTTTAGTTGGTCTGAACAATTTTGATAGCCTTGTCATGGAGCCGTGGCTTTTTGGGCAAAGCTATGTCCCTTTTAGCGCACGCTTTTCGTTGGTCCAATTTCTCGTGTCGACGAGCTGTAGCTTTCGTTGGTCCGACTTCTTGTCGGTCCAAGCTGTGGTTTTCGTTGGTCCGACTTCTTCTTGTCGGTCCAAGCTGTAGCTTTTGTTGGTCCGACTTTTTCTTGTTGTTCCAAGCTGTAGTTTTGGGCCGACTTCTTCATGTCGGTCGCTTCTAAGTTATTTCTAGTAATCCTCTTTATTGGACCTCTGTCAGGTCTCTTTCAGGGATTACTTTTTATAACTTTTTGTTTATGGGACGACTTCTTTACGTTAGTCCCTTCTCCATGTTATTTTTGTAATCCTCTTTCTTGGACCTTTGTCAGATCTCTTTCAGGGATTACTTTTATAACTTGTCCGTTGTAGGAGACCGACTTCTTTATGTCGATCTCTTCTAAGTTATTTCGTAACCCTCTTTCTTGGACCTTTGTCAGGTCTCTTTCAGGGATTACTTCTATAACTTTATTATTGTAGGAGACCGACTTCGTCATGTCGATCTGTTCTAAGTTATTTCATAATCCTCTTTCTTGATCGGAGCTCTCTCTCGGACTCTTTGGAAGTAGGTCGAGTTCTTTCCTTTGGATTTGGGAGTTGACCTCTTCATTGTAGAAGATCATTCTTGGGGGATCCTTCTTCGATCTCTACTGGGATCATTGCCTCCATTTCGTAAATCAATCGGAAGGGTGATTCCCCCGTGGTGAAGTGTGGAGTTGTCCGATATGCCCATAGGACTTGTGGGAGCTCTTCAGCCCAAGCTCCCTTTGTGTCCTTTAGTCTCCGTTTTAACCTAGCTAGTATGACTTTGTTGGCAGCTTCTGCTTGTCCATTGGCTTGTGGGTGTTCTTGTAATAATGTTCTTGTACAAGAATTTCTGACTTCTTTGAGCAGTGGCATTAGCTAGGGGCTCTGCCTCAATCCATTTTGTGAAGTAATCCACCCCTACAATGAGGAACTTGACTTGTCCCGATCCTTGGAAAAATAGTCCGAGGAGGTCGAGTCCCCTCTTTGCGAACGGCCAAGGTGATGTTACACTGATGAGCTCCTCTGGTGGGGCAATGTGGAAGTTGGCATGCTTTTTGATGTAAAGCTTTGACTTTGTATTTGGGTTTTTGCTCTGTTGTTGCCTCCAAAGGGTGCCCTTGGACTTTTGTGTGAGTCCTGGGGTTTCCCTTTTACTGCCACGTCTGTCACTTTATGTTTTACTGTTATTGTCCGAGTTGTTTCCTTATTTGCCCGAGTTGTTTGGTAGTAATTCCATAGTCGACCTATGTCTTTGAGATGTCTACTAAGATCCCGGACAGCGTGTCTGATTAGCTGGATTTCATAGTTTAATTGCGTGTTACTGTGGCTGACCCTGAGTACATCCCTTATACCGCCTTCGATACCGATTTGTTGTGGTCTTGTAATGTAGCTCGGATGAGGCTTCTGTTATTGCCCCTTGGTTGGCTAGTTTTGAAAATGCATCAGCTCGGGCATTCTGCTCTCAAGGTATGTGTCGGACCTCATATCCCCGAATTGTCCGAGCTGTTGGTGCTGGCTGGTTTTGAAAATGCATAGGCTCGGGCATTCTATGTGTCGGGCTTCATTTTTCTCCGATTTGTCCGAGTTGTTGGTGCTGGCTGCATTAGCTCGGGCATTCTATGTGTCAGACTTCATTTTCCCCGATTTGTCCGAGCTATTTTCTGTTTTTGTCCAGAGTCCCCCGAATTGTCCGAGATGTTCTCTGGTTTTGTCCAAGGTCTCCCGAATTATCCGAGCTGTCCTCTGTAGGATTCTTCCAGCTAAGTTTGTTTCTGCAGGATGCCCTTTATTGGCTGGTTGGTTGGAACTCTGATAGTGTGAGCTTGAAAGTATGGGTGGAGTCGTCGAGAGGTGAGTATGAGGGTGTAGGCGAACTTTTTCTATCTGTTGATAGGTTAGTTCGGTCCCTTGTAAAGCTTTGCTGATGAAGTAGACGGGTTGTTTCCCACTTTCGTCTTCTCTGACTAGTGCTGAGGCTATTGCCTGACTTCCCACTGCGAGGTATAATGAGTTCTTCACTTTCCCGTGGTCTGTAAAGGATGGGTGGTTGCCCCAAGAATTTTGAAATCTCGGAAGGCTTGTTCGTACTCCGTTGTCCTTTTCAACTCGTCCGACCTCCTTGGTGTGAGGTGGACGTTCAACTCGTCCGACCTCTTTGGTGTGAGGTAGGTGTTTAACTCGTTCGACCTCTTTGGTATGAGGTGGACCTTCAACTCGTCCGACCTCTTGGTTGTGAGGTGGTCCTTCAACTTGTCCGACCTCTTTGGTGTGAGGTGGACCTTCAACTCGTCCGACCTCTTGGTTATGAGGTGGACCTTCAACTTGTCCGACCTCTTTGGTGTGAGGTGGACCTTCAATTTGCCCGACATCTTCGGTGTGAGGTGGACCTTCAACTTGTCCGACCTCTTTGGTGTGAGGTGGAGCTTAAACTCGCCCGACATCTTCAGTGTGAGGTGGACCTTCAACTTGTCCGACCTCTTTGGTGTGAGGTAGACCTTAACTCGCCCGACCTCCTCCGTGTGAGGTGGACCTTCAACTCGTCCGACCTCTTTGTTGTGAGATGGACCTTCAATTTGTCCGACCTCTTTGTTGTGAGGTGGACCTTAACTCGCCCGACCTCTTCCGTGTGAGGTGGACCTTCAACTCGTCCGACCTCTTTGGTGTGAGGTGGACCTTCAACTCGCCCGACCTCTTCGGTGTGAGGTGGACCTTCAACTTGTCCAATTATTTGTTATGAGGTGGGCCTTCAACTCGTCCGACCTCTTTCTCCTTTTTGCTTTTGATTGGGCGAGGTGGTGGGATCTTCTCCGATTGATCTTCTCTTTTCTTGGACTCTTTATCCTTGTCCCGTGGTGGGTTAGGAGAATTCGGTTTTTTAGCTTTCTCCTAGTCGAGAGTTCTCTTCCATGTTGATGTATTTCTGTTCCCATTCCTGTACCTCGTTCAGAGATGTTGGGTGCTTCTTGGATATTGAGTGGCTGAGAGGTCCTTCTCTTAGGCCATTGATGAGTCCCATGATGGCCGCTTTTGTTGGAAGACTTTGTATGTCAAGGCATGCGTTGTTGAATCTTTCCATGTAGCCGTGAAGGCTTTTCTGATCTCCTTGTTTAATTCCCAGCAAGCTTGAAGTGTGTTTGGCTTTATCCTTCTGGATGGAGAACCTGGCGAGGAATCTTCTTAACAAGGTCGTCAAACTTGTGATGGATCTTGGAGACAAACTGTCGAAGCACCATATTGCTGTCTTCGTTAGAGTAGTCGGGAAGACATTGCATCGAATGGCGTCCGATGTGTCGGTGAGGTACATTCTTCTGAAATTACTGAGATGATGGCTTGGATCCAATGTGCCGCCGTACGGGATCATGTCGGGAGCCTTGAAGTCCTTTGGGACTTTAGCTTTCATGATATCTTTGGTGAATGGGTCTTGATCTTTGTAGGGGCTGTCTTCGTGGCCGGATCGAGTTGTTTTGGCCTTGAGATCTGCTTCGAGTTTTAGGAGCTTGTCCTTTAACTCGTGGCATCACCTAACTTCCCTTCGTAGGTCTCTCTCAGCTTCTTGTTGATGTTCCACCTTTTTTTCGAGTTGCTTTAAGCGATCTTGAAGTGCCTCCATAGCCTCCTCTTTTGGCAAATTCTCGCCTTTGGTGGGTTGAAGAGTATCTTTTGGTGTAGTATCCGCGTCTTTGTGCGGTGTTCTATCCTCTAGATCTGAACCATGGTCGTTGTCATGGTTGTCCGCCATGGTGATGGGATGACTTCCAGGTTCCCCGGCAACGGCGCCAATGTTCCGAGGGTTACCTGAAACTGTAGGTCGATCTCGGACGAGATCTTCTGTGCTGGTCGGAGCCATTGTGTCCGACTTGATGATGGTGGCTGGAGCCGCCGTGTCCGACTTGTTGGACTTGGTGATGGTGCTGATCCTTCGTCCCCGGAGGGTGGGGGGTACCTGGGTGCTCCAGTGTATTTATAATGGTGAGGAGTGACCTTTCTAGAGATAAGATAGTTATCTTATCTTATCTTATCTTTATCTTTGAGTGAGGTCATCTTTATCTTTAGGGAAACCGCCTTTATCTTTCTGGGCTTTGGCTGCCTTTAGATTGGGTTGTGTTCCTTCGTTTTGGGCCTGCTTTGGGCTCTGGTGGACGAAATTGTGTTCCTTAATTAATGGCTCCTTGGCATGTGCCAAAGAGAACTAATTTAACTAACTGATTACTTGCTCAGAGCACAATTCCGTTCAACTGACCAGCAAGTGTACTGGGTCGTCCAAGTAATACCTTACGTGAGTAAGGGTCGAATCCACAGAGATTATTGGTTTGAAGCAATCAATATTTATTTTATTAATCTTAGTTAGGATGTCAACAAGGATTAATTTGGATTAAAAGTGAAATTACTGGATTTCATAAAAGAGGGAACAATGTTACTTTGATTTGCAGCACTGGGGAATATGTTGGAGTTTTGGAGATGCTTTGTCCTCTGACTTCAACTCTTCCTTGAAATCCTCTTCTCACACGCAGGTTCCTTCCATGGCAAGCTCTATGTAGGGTGTCACCGTTGTCAGTGGCTACTTCCCATCCTTGCAGTGAAAGCTATGCACGCACTCTGTCACAGTACGGCCAATCACCGGTTGGTTCCCGCTCCTACTGGAATAGAATCCCTCTTTTACGTCTGTCACTAACGCCCAGCAGGTTAAAGTTTGAAGCACGTCACAGTCATTCAATCCCGGAATCCTACTCGGAATACCACAGACAAGGTTTAGACTTTCCGGATTCTCATGAATGCCGCCATCAATCCGGCCTATACCACGAAGATTCTGTTGGGGAATCTAAGAGATATTCATTCAATCTGATGTAGAACGGAGGTGGTTGTCAGGCACACGTTCATGGGTTGAGGAAGGTGATGAGTGTCACGGATCATCACCTTCTCCACAGTTAAGCGCGAATAAACATCTTAGATAAGAACAAGCGTGTTTGAATGGAAAACAAAGGAATTGTATTAATTCATTGAGACGCTGCAGAGCTCCTCACCCCCAACAATGGAGTTTAGAGACTCATGCCGTCACAAAGTATGTAATTCAGATCTGAAAATAGCATGAGGTTACAAGATAAGTCTGTAAAAGTTGTTTAAATAGTAAACTAGTAACCTAGGTTTACAGAATATGAGTAAACTAAGATAATTGGTGCAGAAATCCACTTCTGGGGCCCACTTGGTGTGTGCTGGGGCTGAGACTAAAGCTTTCCACGTGTAAAGGCCTTTCTTGGCGTCAAACTCCAGGTTTTGACGTGTTTTGGGCGTTCAACTCCGGATCATGACGTTTTTCTGGCGTTTAACTCCAGACAGCAGCATGTACTTGGCGTTCAACGCCAAGTTACGTCGTCTATCCTTGCGCAAAGTATGGACTATTATATATTGCTGGAAAGCCCTGGATGTCTACTTTCCAACGCCGTTGAGAGCGCGCCAATTGGACTCCTGTAGCTCCAGAAAATCCATTTCGAGTGCAGGGAGGTCAGGATCCAACAGCATCAACAGTCCTTTTTCAGCCTAAGTCAGATTTTTGCTCAGCTCCCTCAATTTCAGCCAGAAAATACCTGAAATCACAGAAAAACACACAAACTCATAGTAAAGTCCAGAAATATGATTTTTGCCTAAAAACTAATAATAATTAACTAAAAACTAATTAAAACATGCTAAAATCTACATGAAATTACCACCAAAAAGCGTACAAAATATCCGCTCATCACAACACCAAACTTAAACTGTTGCTTGTCCTCAAGCAACTAGATGAATAAAATAGGCTCTAACAGAAATTAAGAAGTAATATATATTTTAGAGTTTTAAATGAAGCTCAGATTCTTATTAGATGAGCGGGGCTTGTAGCTTTTTGTCTCTGAACAGTTTTGGCATCTCCCTGTATCTTTAGAATTTCAGAATAATTGGCATCCTTAGGAACTCAGAATTCAGATAGTATTATTGACTCTCCTAGTGTAGTATGTTGATTCTTGAACACAGCTATTTATGAGTCTTGGCCGTGGCCCTAAGCACTTTGTCTTCCAGTATTACCACCGGATACATAAATGCCACAGACACATAACTGGGTGAACCTTTTCAGATTGTGACTCAGCTTTGCTAGAGTCCCCAGTCAGTGGTGTCCAGAGCTCTTAAGCACACTCTTTTGCTTTGGATCACGACTTTAACCACTCAGTCTCAAGCTTTTCACTTGGACCTTCATGACACAAGCACATGGTTAGGGACAGCTTGATTTAGCCGCTTAGGCCTGGATTTTATTTCCTTGGGCCCTCCTATCCATTGATGCTCAAAGCCTTGGATCCTTTTTACCCTTGCCTTTTGGTTTTAAGGGCTGCTTGGCTTTTATTCCTTTTGATTGTAATTATATATATATATATATATATATATATATATATATATATATATATATATATATATAATTTTTTTTTTTGTATTAACTGCTTTTTCTTGCTTCAAGAATCAATTTCATGATTTTTCAGATCATCAATAATATTTTTCGTGTTCCTCATCCTTTCAGGAGCCAATATTCATCAAATTCAAAATACAATTTATGCACTGTTCAAGCATTCATTCAGAGAACAACAAGTATTGCCACCACATATAATTAATTATAGTCTTTATTACTAAGAACTCATAAATATAGATTACTTCTTTATTCTAAAAAATCTACTACTTTATTCATGCCTAATGATGATGAGAAAAATAAATTATAGCTTAATTGAAAATAAAATCAAAATAGATAAACTAATTACTACTAAATATCTCCTAAGGTGAATTTAAAAAAAATGCTATCACTAAGTTAAAGCAGGAAAATTAAAGGGAAAGAAAATTGGAACTTAGCAACCTGTTGTTTTGAAGAGTAGGTGCTCCTTTAAAATATGTGGTGCTTTTTCATGGATTAATCCTTTGGCGCTTTAGCTCCCTTAGATTCACATCCTTGCTCTTCCTGTTCTCTCAGGTGCCATGATCTTAATGAGTTTTAGCTCAGTGATCATGGCAAATCACACCAAACTTAGAGGTTTGCTTGTCCTCAAGCAAAAGAAAGGAAAGGAGAGGAGTAGAAGGAGAGGTATTTTCGAAAAAAATAAGATGAGTTGAAAAAGATATGAGAAGAAATTAAAAATATTTGAAAAAAAAATTGGATTAGAAAAAGATATAATTTTAAAAAAAGAAAAGATATGAATCAAAATTTAAAAGATAGAATTGAATTTTAATTTTGAAAAGGATTTTTAAAAGGAGTTAAAGATGTGTTGGAAACAAATTTGAGAAGATGATGGATTGAATTGGAAAGCCATTTGTTCTTTTGGTTTAAGATAAATCTAAAAAAATTTGCAATCATTGGATTTTAGAAATTAGGATAAACTTTTTGGAATTGAAAGTGATAATTTAAAATATGTTTATGCAAGAAATCATGAATTAAAACATAAAAATTTTGAAAAATTGCAAAGAAAAACGAAATTGTACCTCCTCCCACCATCCTGGCGTTAAACGCCCACATGGTGCATGGTTTGGGCGTTTAACGCCCACATGTTGCTTCTCCTGGGCGTTCAACGCCCATGTGATGCTTCTTCCTGGCGTTGAACGCCAGGAGGTCCTTCTTTACTGGGCGTTTTTCTAAACGCCCAGAATGCTAGCAGATTGGCGTTAAACGCCCAGAAGGTGCATCTTTCTGGCGTTTAACGCCCAGAAGATGCTTCTTCTTGGCGTTTAACGCCCAGAAGGCTACCCTTACTGGCGTTGAACGCCTAGTGGGTGCTTCTTTTGGGTGTTTAACGCCCAAAGTATTTCTTACTGGCTTTTTCATGCCAGTAAGCTTCCAAATTTCCCTGTAACTCTGTGACTTTAACCAATTGCTATTTCACCTTTTGAAGATACTTGGACTCAAACCTGTAAAGAAATAATTAATTAATTAATACGAATAAAATTAAATTTTGTGATTGGCTGGGTTGCCTCCCAGCAAGCGCTTCTTTAATGTCTTTTAGCTGGACTGAGTTTTAATCAAGTCTCAGTTTTGAGCATTCTTGCTCAAAATTGCCTTCAAGATAATGTTTGACTCTTTGTCCATTAACAATGAACTTTTTGTTAGAGTCATTATCCTGAAACTCTATGTATCCATATGGTGACACGTTTGTAATGACATATGGACCTCTCCACCGGGATTTTAATTCCCCAGGGAATAATTTGAGCCTAGAATTGAATAGCGGAACTTTTTGCCCCGGATCAAAGACTCTGGATGACAATTTCTTATCATGCCATCTTTTCGCTTTCTCTTTGTAAATCTTTGCATTTTCGAAAGCATTGAGTCTAATTTCCTCTAGCTCTGATTCGAGACTCTCAGCCATATTGACCTCTCTTACCAGAGAGTCAATTATATCAACATTCATGCAGTCATTTGGGGTGTCTGGATGTTGCATGGCTTTAACAACATTCAGCTTGAACTCTTCCTCATTGACTCTCAAGGTTACTTCCCTTTTTGGACATCAATGAGGGTTCGGCCAGTTGCTAGGAAAGGTCTTCCTAGAATGAGAGTTGCATTCTTGTGCTCCTCCATTTCCAGCACCACAAAGTCAGTAGGAAAGGCAAATGGCCCAACCTTGACTATCATGTCCTCAATCACGCCTGATGGGTATTTAATGGAGCCATCAGCAAGTTGAAGACATATCCTGGTTGGTCTGATTTCTTCAGTTAAACCAAGCTTTCTAATAGTAGATGCAGGCATTAGGTTGATACTTGCTCCAAGATCACATAAAGCTTGCTTGGTGCAAGTGCCCTCTAATGTGCATGGTATCATAAAGCTCCCAGGATCTTTAAGCTTCTCAGGTAAGCTTTTTAGAATGACTGCACTGCATTCTTCAGTGAGGTAAACTTTTTCAGTTTCCCTCCAATCCTTCTTATGACTTAAGATCTCTTTCATGAACTTAGCATAAGAGGGTATTTGCTCAAGTGCTTCTGCAAACGGAATCTTTATTTCAAGAGTCCTGAGGTAGTCTGCAAAGCGGGCAAATTCCTTATCCTGTTCCGCTTGGCGGAGTTTTGAGGATAAGGCATTTTGGCTTTGTATTCCTCAACCTTAGTTGCTGCAGGTTTATTACCTACAGAAGTGGGTTGGGAAGCCTTTTTAGAAGGGTTGTTATCAGCACTTGTATGTGACTGATTCCCCACTGGTATTTGAATGCCAGTGGTGGGAGCTGGAGTGGCGTTAGACGCCCCCTCCTTGTTTGTTACTGGCGTTTGAACGCCAGCTTTGTCCCTTTCTGGGCTCGGACCGTCTTTAGGAGGATTCTGAGTATCCACTTGTTCATTTCTTGGTTTCCTGCTGCTTTGAAGTGAGGTATTTAATGTTTTCCCACTTCTTAATTGAACTGCTTGACATTCTTCTGTTATTTGTCTTGACAGTTGTTTTTCTGTCTGCTTTAATTGTACTTCCATGTTCCTGTTAGCCATTCTTGTTTCCTGTAATATTTCCTTGAATTCGGCTAGCTGTTGAGTTAGAAAGTCCAATTGCTGATTGAATTCATTAGCCTGATCCACTGGACTGAGTTCTGCAGTTACTGTTTTAGTTTCTTCTTTCATGAAAGATTCATTGCTTAAGTACAGATGTTGATTTCTGGCAACTGTATCAATAAGCTCTTGAGCCTCTTCAATTGTTTTTCTCATATGTATAGATCCACCAGCTGAGTGGTCTAGAGAAATCTGAGCTTTTTCTGTAAGCCCATAGTAGAAGATGTCTAATTGCACCCATTCTGAAAACATTTCAGAGGGGCATTTTCTTAGCAACTCTCTGTATCTCTCCCAGGCATCATAAAGAGATTCATTATCTTCTTGTTTGAAGCCTTGGATGCTTAGCCTTAGCTGTGTCATCCGTTTGGGAGGGAAATAGTGATTCAGGAATTTTTCTGACAGCTGTTTCCATGTTTTTATGCTGTTCTTAGGCTGGTTATTTAACCACCTCTTAGCTTGATCTTTTACAGCAAATGGAAACAGTAACAGTCTGTAGACATCCTGATCTACTTTCTTATCATGTACTGTATCAGCAATTTGCAGAAATTGTGCCAGAAACTCTGTAGGTTCTTCATGTGGAAGACCGGAATACTGGCAGTTTTGCTGCACCATGATAATGAGCTGAGGATTCAGCTCAAAGCTACTAACTCCAATGGAAGGTATACAAATACTACTCCCATATGAAGCAGTAGTGGGGTTAGCATATGACCCCAAAGTCCTCTTGGACTGTTCATTCATATTGTCTTGTCCATTCATACTTACTTCCATAATGGAATACAAGAGATAATTTATATATTGATATTATTTATTTTCTAGTTGTGGAATAAAATAAATAAAGAGAAGGAATATATATAAAAATATATTTTGAAAATATTTTGTGAAAATATTTTTTTTTTTAAAATAAAATAAAAACGAAATAAATAAAAGAAAGTGGAAATATTTTGAAATTGAAAATTGAATTTTTATGAAAGATTTTCGAAAAAAAATTAGTTCAAAATTAGTTAGAAAAATAAAAATTTTTGAATTTTGAATTTTATGATGAAAGAGAAAAACACACAAAAGACACAAGACTTAAAATTTTTAGATCTAATGCTCCTTATTTTTCGAAAATTTTTGGAGGGAAAACACCAAGGAACACCAAACTTAAAAATTTTAAGATCAAAACACAAGAAAAACTCAAGAACACCTTGAAGATTCACAAGAACACCAAGAACAAAAGAAAGAACACCAAACTTAAAATTTTTAGAAAACTTTAATAAAATTTTCGAAAATTATGAAAGATTAACAAGGAAACACCAAACTTAAAGTTTGGCACAGATTAAACCAAGAAAAATTATTTTTGAAAAAGATTTTCAAAAGAACTGGTGCCCAATTGCCAAGAACATAAGCCAACACTATAACCAACTGAATTAAAAATGTAATGTATTTTAAAGATGTATTATTTTTATGGATAAACTAAATTTTTGAAAACTAATGTTTTGAAAAAGCACAAGAAAAACAAGAAAAGACACAGAACAAGAAAAATTCAAGATCAAACAAGAAAAATAAGCAAGAACAACTTGAAGATCAATGAAGAACAAAGAACACAAGTCGAAAATTTTAAAAGAAAATATGAGATATGCAATTGACACCAAACTTAGAACAAGACACTAAACTCACGAAAATTTAACAATTAATTAAGAAAAATAATATTTTTGAAAAGGAATTTTTTTGAAAATAAACTATCCTATCAAGATTTAATGACTCTATAACAATAAAAAATAAAAATAAAAATAAATTATTCCTAATCTAAGAAATAAAATAAGCCTTCAATTGTCCAAACTCAATAATCCCCGGCAACGGCGCCAAAAACTTGGTGGACGAAATTGTGTTCCTTAATTAATGGCTCCTTGGCATGTGCCAAAGAGAACTAATTTAACTAACTGATTACTTGCTCAGAGCACAATTCCGTTCAACTGACCAGCAAGTGTACTGGGTCGTCCAAGTAATACCTTACGTGAGTAAGGGTCGAATCCACAGAGATTATTGGTTTGAAGCAATCAATATTTATTTTATTAATCTTAGTTAGGATGTCAACAAGGATTAATTTGGATTAAAAGTGAAATTACTGGATTTCATAAAAGAGGGAACAATGTTACTTTGATTTGCAGCACTGGGGAATATGTTGGAGTTTTGGAGATGCTTTGTCCTCTGACTTCAACTCTTCCTTGAAATCCTCTTCTCACACGCAGGTTCCTTCCATGGCAAGCTCTATGTAGGGTGTCACCGTTGTCAGTGGCTACTTCCCATCCTTGCAGTGAAAGCTATGCACGCACTCTGTCACAGTACGGCCAATCACCGGTTGGTTCCCGCTCCTACTGGAATAGAATCCCTCTTTTACGTCTGTCACTAACGCCCAGCAGGTTAAAGTTTGAAGCACGTCACAGTCATTCAATCCCGGAATCCTACTTGGAATACCACAGACAAGGTTTAGACTTTCCGGATTCTCATGAATGCCGCCATCAATCCGGCCTATACCACGAAGATTCTGTTGGGGAATATAAGAGATATTCATTCAATCTGATGTAGAACGGAGGTGGTTGTCAGGCACACGTTCATGGGTTGAGGAAGGTGATGAGTGTCACGGATCATCACCTTCTCCACAGTTAAGCGCGAATAAACATCTTAGATAAGAACAAGCGTGTTTGAATGGAAAACAAAGGAATTGTATTAATTCATTGAGACGCTGCAGAGCTCCACACCCCCAACAATGGAGTTTAGAGACTCATGCCGTCACAAAGTATGTAATTCAGATCTGAAAATAGCATGAGGTTACAAGATAAGTCTGTAAAAGTTGTTTAAATAGTAAACTAGTAACCTAGGTTTACAGAATATGAGTAAACTAAGATAATTGGTGCAGAAATCCACTTCTGGGGCCCACTTGGTGTGTGCTGGGGCTGAGACTAAAGCTTTCCACGTGTAAAGGCCTTTCTTGGCGTCAAACTCCAGGTTTTGACGTGTTTTGGGCGTTCAACTCCGGATCATGACGTTTTTCTGGCGTTTAACTCCAGACAGCAGCATGTACTTGGCGTTCAACGCCAAGTTACGTCGTCTATCCTTGCGCAAAGTATGGACTATTATATATTGCTGGAAAGCCCTGGATGTCTACTTTCCAACGCCGTTGAGAGCGCGCCAATTGGACTCCTGTAGCTCCAGAAAATCCATTTCGAGTGCAGGGAGGTCAGGATCCAACAGCATCAGCAGTCCTTTTTCAGCCTAAGTCAGATTTTTGCTCAGCTCCCTCAATTTCAGCCAGAAAATACCTGAAATCACAGAAAAACACACAAACTCATAGTAAAGTCCAGAAATATGATTTTTGCCTAAAAACTAATTAAAACATGCTAAAATCTACATGAAATTACCCCCAAAAAGCGTACAAAATATCCGCTCATCAGGCTCCTTTGGCGATTTGGCCGAGCTCTTTGAGAAGAGGTCGGGCATTTGGCCAGCTCTTTGAGAAGAGGTCGGGTATTTGGCCGAGCTCTTTGAGAAGAGGTCGGGTATTTGGCCGAGCTCTTTGAGAAGAGGTCGGGCATTTGGCCAGCTCTTTGAGAAGAGGTCGGGTATTTGGCCGAGCTCTTTGAGAAGAGGTCGGATAGTCTGACCTAAAGAGGTCGGTCGGCTTGTCGCTAAACATCCCGGGTCGGACAGGTTGACCCAGGGTATGAACAGGTGCCAATGATGGTAATGGAAAAACAAAAAGATTATGCTTTAACCACACCAAACTTAAAATATTGCTCGCCCTTGAGCAAGAGAAGAAGGAAGAGAAGAAGTAGAAGAAAAAAATATGGAGGAAAGTGAGGGAAGGTGTTTTGGCCAAGGTGTAGAAGAGGGGGTTTGTGTTGTGTGAAAATGAAGTAGAATGGAAGGGTATATATAGGGAGGGAAGTGGGTGTAGTTTCGGTCATTTAGGGTGGGTTTGAGTGGGAAAGATTTTTGAATTTTGAAGGTGGGTGGGGTTTATGGGGAAGAGTGGATGGATGTGAGTGGTGAAAGGGGGTAATTGGGAAGAGAGATTGAAGTTGTTGGGAAGTGTGTTTATTGGAAAGAGAGAATGAATGTTGAGAAGAGGGGAGAATATGTTAGGTGGGGATCCTGTGGGGTCCACAGATCCTGAGATGATCCTGTGGGGTCCACAGATCCTGAGGTGTCAAGGATTTACATCCCTGCACCAATTAGGCATGTAAAATGCCTTTGCATACCGTTCTGGCGTTTAAACGCCGAGGTGATGCACGTTCTGGGCGTTCAACGCCCAGATGCAGCATGTTTCTGGCGTTGAACGCCAATTCCATGCTTGTTGCTGGCGTTCAACACCAGCTTTTCTCAGGGCACATTCCTGGCGTTCAAACGCCAGGATGTTGCTTGTTTCTGGCGTTCAGCACCAGATTCATGCTCTGTTCTGGCGTTGAACGCCAGCCAGATGCTCCTTACTGGCGTTGAATGCCAGTGTGTCCTCCCTCCAGGGTGTGATTTTTCTTCTGCTGTTTTTGATTCTGTTTTTAATTTTTATATTTTTTTCGTGACTTCACATGATCATGCACCTAATAAAACATAAAAGACCAATAAAGAAATAAAAAATAAAATTAGATAAAAATTGGGTTGCCTCCCAATAAGCGCTTCTTTAATGTCAATAGCTTGACAGTGGGCTCTCATGGAGCCACACAAGTGATCATGTCAATGTTGTAAACTCCCAACACCAAACTTAGAGTTTGGACATGGGGTCTTAACACCAAACTTAGTGTTTGGTTGTGGCCTCCCAACACCAAACTTAGAGTTTGACTGTGGGGGCTCTGTTTGACTCTGTACTAAGAGAAGCTCTTCATGCTTACTCTCCTTTGTCACAAAGGGATGGCCATGTGCCTTAAACACAAGGTAGTCCCCATTCAATTGAAGGACTAATTCACCTCTGGTAACATCTATCACAGCTCCTGTTGTGGCTAGGAAAGGTCTTCCAAGGATGCTGCACTCATCCTCTTCCTTCCTAGTGTCTAAGATTATGAATTCAGCAGGGATGTAAAGGCCTTCAACCTATACTAACACGTCCTCTACTAATCTATAAGCTTGTCTTAATGACATGTCTGCCAATTGTAATGAGAACAAGACAGGTTGTACCTCAATGATCCCCAGCTTCTCCATTACAGAAAGTGGCATAAGATTTATTCCTGACCCCAGATCACACAGAGCTTTTTCAAAGGTCATAGTGCCTATGGTACAAGGTATTAGGAATTTGCCAGGATCTTGTCTCTTTTGAGGTAAAATTTGCTGAATCCAGGGATCTAGTTCACTAATAAGCAAGGGAGGTTCACTTTCCTAAGTCTCATTACCAAACAACTTGGCATTCAGCTTTATGATAGCTCCTAAATATTGAGCAACTTGCTCTCCAGTCACTTCTTCATCCTCTTCAGAGGAAGAATAGTCTTTAGAGCTTATGAATGGCAGAAGGAGATTTAATGGAATCTCTATGGTCTCTATATGAGCCTCAGATTCCTTTGGATCCTTAATAGGAAACTCCTTCTTGCTTGAGAGACGTCCCAGATGGTCCTCCTCACTAGGATTTTCGTTCTTCTCCTCCCTTGTGCATTCGGCCATATTGATCACATCAATGGCCTTGCACTCTCCTTTTGGATTCTCTTTTGTATTGCTTGGGAGAATACTGGGAGGAGTTTCAATGACTTTCTTACTCAGCTGGCCCGCTTGTGCCTCCAGATTTCTAATGGAGGATCTTGTTTCACTCATGAAACTTAAAGTGGCTTTTGACAGATCAGAGACTAAGTTTGCTAAATTAGAGGGGCTCTGTTCAGAATTTTCTGTCTGTTGCTGAGAAGATGATGGAAAAGGCTTGTTATTACTGAGCCTATTTCTTCCACCATTATTAAAGCCTTGTTGAGGCTTTTGTTGATCCTTCCATGAGAAATTTGGATGATTTCTCCATGATGAGTTATATGTGTTTCCATAAGGTTCACCCATGTAATTAACCTCTGCCATTGCAGGGTTCTCAGGATCATAAGCTTCTTCAGAAGCTGCCTCTTTAGTACTGTTGGATGCATTTTGCCATCCATTCAGACTTTGAGAGATCATGTTGACTTGCTGAGTCAACACTTTGTTCTGAGCCAATATGGCATTCAGAGTATCAATTTCAAGAACTCCCTTCCTCTGAGGTGTCCTACTATTCACGGAATTCCTCTCAGAAGTATGCATGAATTGGTTATTTGCAACCATGTCAATAAGTTCTTGAACCTCTTCAAGCTTTTCTTTAGGTGAATGGATCCACCTACAGAATGGTCCAATGACATCTTGGAAAACTCAGATAGACCATAATAGAATATATCTAATATGGTCCATTCTGAAAACATATCAGAAGGACACTTTTTGGTCATTTGCTTGTATCTTTCCCAAGCTTCATAGAGGGATTCACCATCTTTTTGCTTGAAGGTCTGAACATCCACTCTAAGCTTGCTCAGCTTTTGAGGAGGAAAGAATTTATCCAAGAAGGCCGTGACCAGCTTATCCCAAGAGTCCAGGCTATCTTTAGGTTATGAGTCCAACCATGTTCTAGCTCTGTCTCTTACAGCAAAAGGGAAAAGCATGAGCCTATAAACTTCAGGATCTACTCCATTTGTCTTAACAGTCTCACAAATCTACAAGAACTCAGTTAAAAACTGGTAAGGATCTTCAGATGGATGTCCATAAAACTTGCAGTTTTGTTGCACTAAAGCAACTAGTTGAGGCTTAAGCTCAAAATTGTTGGCTCTAATGGCAGGAATGGAGATGCTTCTTCCATCAAATTTGGACGTTGGTTTTGTGAAGTCACCAAGCATCCTCCTTGCATTATTGTTGTTAGGTTCGGCTGCCATCTCCTTCTCTTGTTCGAAAATTTCAGAAAGGTTGCCTCTGGATTGTTGTAATTTAGCTTCTCTTAGTTTCCTCTTCAGAATCCTTTCAGGTTCTGGATCAGCTTCAACAAGAGTGTCTTTTTCCTTGTTCCTGCTCATATAGGGAAGAAGAGAACAAGAAAAGAAAGAGGAATCCTCTATGTCAAAGTATAGAGATTCCTTTATGTTAGTAGAAGAAGAAAGGGCAGAGTAGTGAAGAAGAATGGGTAAGGATAGAGGTGGTGATCTGAGATGAAGAGAGATGAAGAGAAGTGTTAGTGAATAAATAAATAAATAGATAGAAGGAGAGATAGAGAATTTCGAAAATAATTTTGAAAAAGTGGTTAGTGATTTTCAAAAATTAAAGATAAGATATGATTAAAATTAAAATTTAAACAATTAAAAAGAATTTTTGAAAAAGAGGGAGGTATTTTCGAAAATTAGAGAGGGAAAAGTAGTTAGGTGGTTTTCAAAAAGATAAGAAACAAACAAAAAGTCAAATAGTTAGTTTAAAAAGATATTAAAGTTAAATTTGAAAAAGATAAATTTTGAAAAAGATATGATAAAAAGATAAGATATAAAAGATATGATAAGATATGTTTGAAAAAGATTTAATTTTTAAAATTAAAATTAATTACTTAACTAACAAGAAACTAAAAGATCAGATTCTAGAATTTAAAGATTGAACCTTTCTTAACAAGAAAGTAACAAACTTCAAATTTTTGAATCAATCATATTACTTGTTAGTGTAATTTCGACAATTTGACATAAAGATAAGAAAAAGATTTTGAAAATATTTTGAAAAAGATTTTTGGAATTTTTCGAAAATAATAAAAAAAATGAAAAAGATATGATTTTTGAAAAAGATTTTACAAAGATGAGATTTTTAAAATTGAAAATTTGACTTGACTTGTAAGAGACAACTAACTTTAAAAATTTTTTGACCAAGTCAACCCAAAATTTCGAAAATTTGGAGAGAAAAAAGGAAAAGATATTTTTTTGATTTTTGAATTTTTAATGAAGAGGGAGAAAAACACAAGCATGACCCAAAACATGAAAATTTTGGATCAAAACACAAGATGCATGCAAGAACACTATGAATGTCAAGATGAACACAAGATATTTTATTACTCCATTCCTTATTTACATCTCAATTGGCTTATGATGGTGTTTTTGTGGAAAAAAATGAATTCCCAAACACATAGATCTAACCGGCAAGTGCACCGGGTCGCATCAAGTAGTAATAACTCACTTAGAGTGAGGTCGATCCCACAGGGATTGATGGATCAAGCAACTTTAGTGGGTGATTAGTTTAGTCAAGCTAATATTTAGTGAATTGTGTGAAGTTGAGCAACAGAAGGTAAACATTGCAGGGAAATTAAAGTTGCAGAATGTAAATGGGCAGGAACTTAAAGAGCAAGAAATATAAATTGCTGAAACTTAAATAGCAAGAAATGTAAATTGCATGAAATGTAAAGGGGCTGGGTGCTGGAAAGTTAAATGGAAGCAGGAAATTTGAACTCAGACCAATTGCCGAAAATTAAACTTGCAGGGAAAATAAATTTGGATCTAGTAAACTTGCAGGAAAGAAAAATGTAGCAGAGAATTGTAGAAACTGAGATTTCATAAACTGAATTCAATATTAGAAAATGACAATTGCCGAAAATTAAAAGTGTATCAAAGGGGACTTTCTATTCTACCCTACTCCTAATGCTCTAGCAGAGCCAGCCTACTCACAAATATGAAAATGATGCCTTATATAGGCTTTACAAAATGGAAATGAAAATGAAATTAAAAACAAATTACAATTAAATGAAATTCCTATTTTATCTATTTCTTGTGCCTTTGAGTGATGATCATGGGCCCTTGCTCTTGATGGAATTGGGTTGATAGAGGCCTTGGTTGATTGCTCTTGGAGTTTGAGGAGGAACCGAAGTGAACCGGGTTTGAATTTGCAAAAGCTTGAGTAAAAGTTTGAGTAAAAGTTTGAGGCAAACTTTTACTCCAACTTTTCACATCAGCCACCCTCTTTTGCTGATACCAACGTTGGGGCAAAAGTTTGGGGTCTAACTTTTGCTCCAACGTTGGCCTCCCTTATGCACATTTATGGCGCCAACTTTGTCCTCTTGTCATGTTGCCAATTTTATGCCCAATATAGACTATCATATATGGTTGGAAAGCTCTAAATGTCAGCTTTCTAACCCACTTGGAATCACTTCAATTGAACATCTACAACTCAAGTTATGATCATTTGAAGAGGGCATGGTTGCTGGCTTTGGTGTACAGCGTTTGAGGTAAAGTTTGCCTCAAACGTTGGCGAAAACGCCAGTTCTGGAGGCTCAAACGTATTGTCCACCCCATACTATTATACATTGTTGGAAAGCCCTGAATGTCTACTTTCCATTGCCGTTAGAAGCGCATCAATTGGAGCTCTACAGCTCGAGTTATACTCCGTTGAAGGTGCAGAGGTCAGTTGGCCTCACTGCAGGTTGCCACCATGTTCGTTTATGCACATTGCGGGGCAGTTTTCTCCCTCAATTTTAGTGTCCACCATGCAGTGCCATATATGCTTGGAAAGCTCTTGATTTCTACTTTCCAATTCTTCTTGAATCACTTCATTTGGAGCTCTGTAGCACAAGTTATTCTTGTTGGAAGTATACCCCTTCAAGCTGTTGTGGTGTGTGGCGCCAACGTTAGCCCAAAAGTTAGAGGCTAACGTTGGCGCAAACCTTTTGCTCCCAGGGTGTGTTTTTCATGCGCCAACGTTAGCCAAAAAGTTAGGGGCTAACGTTGGCGCAAACTTTTGGTGCCCAGGGAGTGTTTTTCATGCCAACGTTAGCCAAAAAGTTAGGGGCTAACGTTGGCTCAAACTTTTCACCCAAAAGTTTGCCCAAAAGTTTGAGGCAAACTTTTGGTCAAGCTTTTTGTCCTCTCCTCCTAGCCATTCCTTCTTGCTTCAACCTTTCTCCAAGCTTTCTTCACCTATCATTAATCAACCAAACACATCAAAGCTATGCTCAAAATCATGAGATATTCATTCTTTCATAATATGTGATAATTATAGCATAAAACCTCATGAAATAGCATGAATTCACACATGGTTGATTAAATCAAAGGAAACATGAAAATCTACCCAATTGGCTTGCTTATGGCTCAAGAAAGTGCATAAAACCTATTGAAAACAAAGGAAAAAGCATAGAAAAATATGACATGGTGACATGTCATCAGCTTATGGCTTTCATGTTATGATTTTTTTTGAATTAATATTATTTGAGGTATTTCAGTTATTATTGCTTTCTTTTATTTACATGATTATTGCTTCCCATCTGAAGGCATTTTTATTCCAGTAGCTTCAATTTCCTTTCCTTTTGATTTTGGTTAAGAAATCAGTAACTCAGGAAGTTATCCAACTCAACAGCATAATTGATAATTGTTATCTCCTCTAATTGAATTGAACTTCAATAATCCCAATCTTTTCTTAGGAATTAACTCGGATTTGAAAATCAAACTAATTAGTCACTTGACCTTCCTCTGCTTTAAGTAAGGGTTAACTAAGTGAAATTAAGATTCAATTTTTATTATCATTGATAAGGATAATTCGGTCTGGACTTCCAATTTCTTATACCTTGCCAAGAGATTTCATTGTTATTATTTTATTTTATTTTATTTGTCATTCAACATATTCCCTCCTTACCTCCTAAACCCCAATTTACAACTCATAACCAATAATAAGAACATACCTCCCTGCAATTCCTTGAGAAGACGACCCGAGGTTTCAATACTCGGTTATCAATTTTAAAAGGGGTTTGTTACTTGTGACAACCAAAACGTTTGTATGGAAGGAATTTTGTTGGTTTAGAAGCTATACTTGCAACGGGAATTTATTCTGAATTCTAGACCATGCAAAAATCCTCTCATCAATGGTGTACAGTGTTGGCAGCTGAGATGGAGTAGTGGGGAGGTGAGATGGTATAGATGGAAAGTATGTAGAGACTACTTCATCTCCTGGAGAGAAATCTTCTGTAGGGATTTTCTTGTTTTTCCATCCCCTTGGGACTTTTTTTTCTTGTGTCCCTTGATGTCACCTTGTTCTTTGTGGTTTCCTCTTTCAGGAAGGTTCTATTGCTTGTCTCATATGACTCTGATGGGTTTAGTTCCTCTTGGATTATACTTGGTTGTTGCTCCTTCTGATCACACTGGTTGTTACCAATGGGGGGTTTTCAGGTGTGGTACTTGTGCTCCCATGCTTGTCTCTTCCATCAGTTCTTTCTTGTGCTCTTCCTCTGACTTTTTGTTATCATGATCTGCTTCTTGCGAGGGTTTGAAAACATTGAAGGTGAGCTGCTCATCATGTATTCTCAATACTAGCTCTCCTCGTTCCACATCTATAAGTTCTCTGGCTGTGGCTAAGAATGGCCTTCCCAGAATGATGGGTGACTGGGATTCTCTTTCATTCCAGGATAACAAAGTCTGTGGGGAGAAAGTAGTTCCCAACCTTCACTAACACATTTTTAACCACTCCTATTGCCTGTTTTTGGGTTTTGTCAGCCAGTTTGATGATTACGTCTGTGGGTGTTAGCTCATTGATTTGAAGTTTTTTCATGAGGGACAAAGGCATTAAGTTGATGCTTGCTCCCAGGTCGCAGAGCCCTTTATCAATCATTGTCTCTTGGTGGACGAAATTGTGATCCGTACTCTTTGTACTTGTATGAAATAATTATAATGGCTTTTTGCTATGTGTGGACACAACTCCGTTCAACTAACCAGCAAGTGTACTGGGTCGTCCAAGTAATAAACCTTACGTGAGTAAGGGTCGATTCCACAGAGATTGTTGGTATGAAGCAAGCTATGGTCATCTTGTAAATCTCAGTCAGGCAGATAGCAATTGATTATGGATTTTCAAAAATTAATAATAAATAATAAACATAAAATAAAGATAAAGTTACTCATGTAATCCAATGATGGGGATTTCAAATAGGCGTATGGAGATGCTGTGCTCCTCCTGAATCTCTGCTTTCCTAGTTCTTCCTTCTAATCTTTCATCAATCCTTTCTATGGCAAGCTGTATGTAGGGCATCACCGTTGTCAATGGCTACATCCCATCCTCTCAGTGAAAAAGGTCCAAATGCTCTGTCACAGCACGGCTAATCATCTGTCGGTTCTCAATCAGGTTGGAATAGAATCCCTTGATTCTTTTGCGTCTGTCACTAACGCCCAGCCTTCAGGAGTTTGAAGCTCGTCACAGTCATTCAATCCCAGAATCCTACTCGAAATACCATAGACAAGGTTTAGACTTTCCGGATTCTCATGAATGCCACCATCAATTCTAGCTTATACCACGAAGATTCTGATTAAAGAATCCAAGAGATATGCGCCGGGCCTAAGGTAGAACGGAAGTGGATGTCAGTCACGCGCGTTCATAGGTGAGAATGATGATGAGTGTCACGGATCATCGCATTCATCAAGTTGAAGTGCAACGAATATCTTAGAATAGGAATAAATGAAATTTATAGGAAAAGAGTAGTAATTGCATTGAATACTTGAGGTACAGCAGAGCTCTACACCCTTAATCTATGGTGTATAGAAACTCCACTGTTGAAAATACATAAGTTAAAGGTTCAGGCATGGCCGAATGGCCAGCCCCCCAAAACGTGATCAATAGCCTCCTAAGATGAAGAGTAAAACAAAACTGAGACAAAAGATGTCTAATACAATAGTAAATTATCGTATTTATACTAGACTAGCTAATAGGGTTTACATGAGTAAGTAATTGATGCATAAATCCACTTCCGGGGCCCACTTGGTGTATGTTTGGACTGAGTTTGATCTATCCATGAGCTGAGGCTTCTTTTGGAGTTGAACGCCAAGTTGTAACGTGTTTTGGGCGTTCAACTCCGGGTCGTGACGTGTTTCTGGCGTTTTACTCCAGATAGCAGCATGGAACTGGCGTTGAGCGCCAGTTTACGTCGTCAATTCCCGAATAAAGTATGGACTATTATATATTGCTGGAAAGCTCTGGATGTCTACTTTCTAACGCAATTGAGAGCGCGCCATTTAGAGTTCTGTAGCTCCGGAAAATCCATTTCGAGTGCATGGAGGTCAGATTCCAACAAAATTAGCAGTCCTTTGTCAGCCTCCTATCAGAGTTTTGCTCAAGTCCCTCAATTTCAGCCAGAAATTACCTGAAATCACAGAAAAACACACAAACTCATAGTAAAGGCCAGAAATGTGAATTTAACATAAAAACTAATGAAAACATCCCTAAAAGTAGCTTGAACTTACTAAAAACTACCTAAAAATAATGCCAAAAAGCGTATAAATTATCCGCTCATCATCTCTCCTATAGCACAGGGAATGTGAAAAATCCCTGGATCCTTCTTTTTTTTTTTATAGGTGGCTCTGTTTGAATGAGGGCACTGCACTCCCTGTTCATCTTTATTGTTTGTCCATCCTTCAATGAACTCTTTTTGGCTAGTAGCTCCTTTATATACTTGATGTAGGAGGGCATTTGCTGGAGGGCCTTAATGAATGGTATATTTACATCAAGAGATGCAAACATGTCGAGGAACCTTAAATACATTCTCCCTGCTACACCACCCTTGAGCCTTTGGGGAAAGGGTGCATATGGGTTTAGGATCTCCCTTTTCTTTAGCTCTTCCCTGAGTGTGGGTTGGGGTGCATAATTTCTTTCTTCATGAATTTCCTTTGAAGTGTCTTGGAGGTGTTCTGTGTGTGTGTCTACTTCCTTAACACTCCTCTCATCACTTGTGGTGATCATCTTGCATTCTTCCCACCTGACCTTCCTTGTTTCTCCTCTTGGATTCTTCTCTGTGTCACTGGAAAATCCATCAGTGGGTTTGGGAATTTGTTGAGATAGATACCCTACTTGGGACTCCAGTCTCTTGATGGTTTCCCCTATGTTTTTGATATTGGCTCGTACTTCATCCTTAAACACCTTATTGTCTGGGACTTCTCTACATATGTCTTCAAGTAGAGTCTCAATCTTTGAAAGTCTATCCTCAGTTAGTGATGGTGGATTGAGGTTAGGTGGTTGAGAGGGGTCGTTAGGTGAGTGTTGATAGGATATCTGTGAGGTATGTTGGTGAGTTGTATTTGTTGGAATTGTGGTTGTGGCATCTCTGGTCTTGGTCTTGGTCTTGTTGATTTCCCCAACCAAAATTGGGGTGATTTCTCCATCCAGAATTGTAAGTTTTGGAGTATGGATCATGGATTTGTCTGGGTGAGTTCCCAACGTTGTTGGCTTATTCCCAGTCACCTTCTTCACCTATATTCACTCCTCCTTGAGCTGGTGATGAAGTGATGACTGCTGCAACTTGCTTTTCCTCCACCTTCTTGGTAAGATCTGCTAGCTGCTTGGTGATCATCTTATTTTAAGCCAGTAATGCATCCATGTGGTTCAGCTCCATTACTCCTCGAGTGTTGCTTCTTTCAAAAGCATAGAAGTAGTCATTCTCAACTACCATCTCAATGACATCTATGGCTTCTTCAATGGTTTTCTTCTTGTTTAGAGAGCCCCCTGAGGAATGGTTTACAGCCTTCTTTGACTCATAAGAGAGACCTTCATAGAAAATGTGAAGCTGAACCCATTCATTGAACATGTCTGGTGGGCATCTTCTTGTTAAGTCCTTGAATCTCTCCCATGCCTCATAGAGAGTCTCACCATCTTGTTGCCTAAAAGTTTGCACCTCAGCTCTCAGCCTGTTAATTCTTTAAGGAGGGTAGAATCTTGCTAAAAATTTGTTCACCACATCTTTCCAATTTGTTAAGCTCTCCTATGGGAAGGACTCCAACCACTTGGATGCTTTGTCCCTGAGTGAAAAAGGGAACAAAAGCAACCTATAGACATCCGGGTGGACTCCATTAGACTTTACAGTGTCACATATTCTCAGGAAAGTAGTTAGATGTTGATTGGGGTCTTCTTGGGCACTTCAAAGTTGTTGGCATGTATGGTGGGCTTTTGGATGCTACTTCCACAATTTCCTGGATTTGGATTGATGTAAGAGCCTAGAACTCTCCTCTCTGCCCAGCATGATTTGCAGGGCCTTCTCTAGCATGGTTGTCAGCTTCTCCTTCATGATTGTTTTCCAAATTCTCCTCCATGTTTGTTTCAAAGTACTCTTCCTCTTCCTCAGCAGCAATAACTCTTTTCCCTCTTGCTTCCCTCCTTGCTATATGGAGGGTCCTCTCAGGTTCTGAATCAAAGGAAGTTGAAGCTCTGCCTCTTCTCCCTGTCATACAACTAACAGAGCACATAGAAAGAGATAAAATGAAGTGATTATTCTTGTTAGAATGATTGTTAGTGTGAGTGGTGCAAATTATCAAATAGTAAGTAGGTTAGTGAGCAGAATTGTAAGTAAATTCAAAGAGAAAGAAGATAACAAGGGGATAGGGGGTGAGGAAGAAACTAAATAAATTGAAAGTAAATGACTTGATAAAATAAACAAATGAAAGAAAGATGCTCAATCTAGTGAACTTCCAACTTAATCATTGTTGATACAAAATCAATCCACGGCAATGGCGCCATAAACTTGATGCACGAAAACTTGTCTCTCATCAAATTTCCCTTCGGCAAGTATACCGAATTGTCGTCAAGTAAAAACTCACAATAGAGTGAGGTCGAATCCCACAGGGATTGATTGGTCAAGCAACTTTAGTTGGAAGAGTATGCTAGTTGAGCTAAACAGAATATAGTTTGAGAATTGCAGAAAATTAAATAGCGGGAAAGTAAATAGCAGAAAATAAAGTGCAGAATCTTAAAGGGGAATTTGGGGAAGTGAGCATGGAAATAAATGGTAGAAATTAAAGAGAATGGGTAAGATCAGAAATGGGGAATTCATTGGGCTCAGGAGATTATGTATTCTCCGGATCAAGTTCATTTTCATCTCTCCCTCAATCAATGCATCTATTGATCTCCTTGGCAATCTTAGGTGATTGGATCCCAATTCCTTGGCAATCCAATCTCTCTAAGCTTGAACAATTGCCCAATTCCTTGATTTAATTGCTCATGGGAAGAGATAAAGTATGGTCACTGATTATACCACATGTATTTCCAAATCAAAGTGTTGGGAGGATTACATGTCACTATATCCGCCTAGACCCCAATTTGGTCTAACATGAGAAAGCATTTCTAGCATGATCTCCTCATCCCTTTTCCAAGGCTCAGAGAAGACCCAATTATGGAGAGTTTCTTTTCCAAGACAACTAACCAATTAAATTAAGATCGAAAGCTTTCTAGTAAATCAAAAGAGAAGAAAGAAGAAGAAGAATGAAATCTATAATTGATCCATCAAATTACAACAGAGCTCCCTAACCCAATGAAGGGGGTTTAGTTGTTCATAGCTCTAGAAATGGAAAATGGCAGAAAAGAATACATGCTTCAAAATGCAGAAAAGTAAATATACAGAGGGTAGTTCTCTCTCGTGCCAAAAGCTTTTCTATAGTTCAAAACTACTCCTATATATACTACTGATGAGCGGATATTTTATACGCTTTTTGGGGGTAATTTCATGTAGATTTTAGTATGTTTTAATTAGTTTTTAATAGAATTCTATTAGTTTTTAAGCAAAAATCATAATTCTGGACTTTACTATGAGTGTGTGTATTTTTCTGTAATTTCAGGTATTTTCTGGCTGAAATTGAGGGAGCTGAGCAAAAATCTGACTTAGGCTGAAAAAGGACTGCTGATGCTGTTGGATCCTGACCTCCCTGCACTCGAAATGGGTTTTCTGGAGCTACAGGAGTCCAATTGACGCGCTCTCAACGGCGTTAGAAAGTACACATCCAGGGCTTTCCAGCAATATATAATAGTCTATACTTTGCGCAAGGATAGATGACGTAACTTGGCGTTGAACGCCAAGTTCATGCTGCTGTCTGGAGTTAAACGCCAGAAAAACGTCATGATCCGGAGTTGAACGCCCAAAACACGTCATAACCTGGAGTTTAATGCCAAGAAAGGCCTCTACTCGTGGATAGCTTTGATCTCAGCCCCAGCACACACCAAGTGGGCCCCAGAAGTGGATTTCTGCACCAATTATCTTAGTTTATTCATTTTCTGTAAACCTAGGTTACTAGTTTACTATTTAAACAACTTTTACAGACATTTCTTGTACCTCATGACATTTTTTCAGATCTGAATTACATACTTTTTGACGGCATGAGTCTCTAAACTCCATTGTTGGGGGTGAGGAGCTCTGCAGCGTCTCGATGATTTAATACAATTCCTTTGTTTTCCATTAAAACACGCATGTTCTTATCTAAGATGTTTATTCGCGCTTAATTGTGAAGAAGGTGATGATCCGTGACACTCATCACCTTCCTCAATCCATGAACGTGTGCCTGACAACCACCTCCGTTCTACATCAGATTGAATGAATATCTCTTAGATTCCTTAATCAGAATCTTCGTGGTATAAGCCGGATTGATGGCGGCATTCATGAGAATCCGGAAAGTCTAAACCTTGTCTGTGGTATTCCGAGTAGGATTCCGGGATTGAATGACTATGACGTGCTTCAAACTCCTGAGGGCTGGGCGTTAGTGACAGACGCAAAAGAATCAATGGATTCTATTCCAACGTGATTGAGAACCGACAGATGATTAGCCGTGCTGTGACAGAGCATAGGAACGTTTTCACTGAGAGGATGGGAGGTAGCCACTGACAACAGTGACACCCTACATAGAGCTTGCCATGGAAGGAGCCTTGCGTGTGTTGAAGGATTTCAAGGAAGAGTTGAAGTCAAAGGACAAAGCACCTCCAAAACTCCAACATATTCCCCAGTACTGCAAAACAAGTAACTCTATTGTTCTCGTTTATCTTTCCAATCAAATCTAATAATTCCAACTTACAATTTTAAACACTTTGACATCCTAACTAAGATTAATAAAATAAATATTGATTGCTTCAAGCCAATAATCTCCGTGGGATCGACCCTTACTCACGTAAGGTATTACTTGGACGACCCAGTGCACTTGCTGGTTAGTTGTGCGAATCACAAATTCGTGCACCAAGTTTTTGGCGCCGTTGCCAGGGATTATTGAGTTTGGACAATTGAAGGCTTATTTTATTTCTTAGATTAGGAATAATTTATTTTTGTTGTTACAGAGTCATTAAATTTTGATAGGATAGTTTCTTTTCAAAAATTTCTCTTCAAAAATATTATTGTTCTTAATTAATTGTTAATTTTTCGTGAGTTTAGTGTCTTATTCTAAGTTTGGTGTTAATTGCATATTTTATAATTTCTTTAAAAATTTTCGTGTTAGTGTTCTTGGTTCTTCCTTGATCTTCAAGTTGTTCTTGTTCATTTTTCTTGATTGATCTCAAGTTTTTCTTGCTTTGTGTCTTTTCTTGTTTTTCTTGTGCTTTTTCAAAACATTAATTTTCAAGAATTGAACTTTTATCCATAAAAATAACACATCTTTAAAATACATTACATTTTTAGCTCAGTTGATTATAGCGGGGATTTATATTCTTAGCAATTGGGCACTTTCTTTTAAAATCCTTTTTCAAAAATAATTTTCTTGATTTAATCTTGTGCCAAACTTTAAGTTTGGTGTTTTCTTGTTAATCTTTCATAATTTTCAAAAATTTTATTAAAGTTTTCTAAAAATTTTAAGTTTGGTGTTCTTTCTTGTGTTCTTGGTGTTCTTGTGAATCTTCAAAGTGTTCTTGAGTTTTTCTTGTGTCTTGATCTTAAAATTTTTAAGTTTGGTGTTCCTTGGTGTTTTCCCTCCAAAAATTTTCGAAAATAAGGAACATTAGATCTAAAAATTTTTAAGTCTTGTGTCTTTTGTGTGTTTTTCTCTTTCATCATAAAATTCAAAATTCAAAAAAAAAAATTTTTTATTTTCTAACTAATTTTGAACTACATTTTTCGAAATTTTTACATAAAAATTCAATTTTCAATTTCAAAATATTTCCACTTTCTTTTATTTATTTCGTTTTTATTTTATTTTATAAAAATTAATTTTTATAAAATAAATAATATCAACATATATACCATCTCTTTTATTCCAACATGGAACTAAGTGGGAATGAACAGTCCAAGAGGACTCTGGGGTCATATGCTAACCCCACTACTGCTTCATATGGGAGTAGTATCTGTATACCCTCCATTGGAGTCAGTAGCTTTGAGTTGAATCCTCAACTCATTATCATGGTGCAGCAAAACTGTCAGTATTCTGGTCTTCCACATGAAGAACCTACAGAGTTTCTGGCACAATTCTTGCAAATTGCTGACACAGTACATGATAAGGAAGTGGATCAAGATGTCTACAGATTATTACTGTTTCCATTTGCTGTAAAAGATCAAGCTAAGAGGTGGTTAAATAACCACCCTAAAAACAGCATAAAAACATGGAAACAGCTGTCAGAAAAATTCCTGAATCACTATTTCCCTCCCAAACGGATGACACAGCTAAGGCTAAACATCCAAGGCTTCAAACAAGGAGATAATGAATCCCTTTATGATGCCTGGGAGAGATACAGAGAGATGCTCAGAAAATGCCCCTCTAAAATGTTTTCAGAATGGGTACAATTAGACATCTTCTACTATGGGCTTACAGAAAAAGCTCAGATTTCTCTAGACCACTCAGCTGGTGGATCTATACACATGAGAAAAACAATTGAAGAAGCTCAAGAGCTTATTGATACAGTTGCCAGAAATCAGCATCTGTACCTAAGCAGTGAATCCTCTATGAAAGAAGAAGCTAAAATAGTAACTGCTGAACTCAGTCCGGTGGATCAGGCTAATGAATTCAATCAGCAATTAAATTTTCTAACTCAGCAGCTAGCCGAATTCAAGGAAATATTACAGGAAACAAGAATGGCTAACAGGAACATGGAAGTACAATTAAAGCAGACAGAAAAGCAATTGTCAAAACAAATAACAGAAGAATGCCAAGCAGTTCAATTAAGAAGTGGGAAAACATTAAATACCTCACTTCAAAGCAGCAGGAAACCAAGAAATGAACAAGTGGATACTCAAAATCCCTCTGAGGACATTCAGAGCCCAGAGAGGAATAAAGCTGGCGCTGAACGCCCAGACCATGCTAATTCCTGGCGTTCAACGCCAGAAACAAGCATGAATCCGGCGTTGAACGCCCAAAGGGAGCATGGTTCTGGCGTTCAAACGCCAGTAACAAAGGGGGAGATAGCGTCTAACGCCACTCCAGCTCCCACCTCTGGCATTCAAATGCCAGTGGGGGATCAGTCACCTACGAGTGCTGATGATAACCCTTCTAAAAAGGCTTCCCAACCCACTTCTGTAGGTAATAAACTTGCAGCAACTAAGGTTGAGGAATACAAAGCCAAAATGCCTTATCCTCAAAAACTCCGCCAAGCGGAACAAGATAAGCAATTTGCCCGCTTTGCAGACTATCTTAGGACGCTTGAAATAAAGATTCTGTTTGCAGAAGCACTTGAGCAAATACCTTCTTATGCTAAGTTCATGAAAGAGATCTTAAGTCATAAGAAGGATTGGAGGGAAACTGAGAAAGTTTACCTCACTGAAGAATGCAGTGCAGTCATTCTGAAAAGCTTACCTGAGAAGCTTAAAGATCCTGGGAGCTTTATGATACCATGCACATTAGAGGATACTTGTACCAAGCAAGCTTTATGTGATCTTGGGGCAAGTATCAACTTAATACCTGCATCTACTATCAGAAAGCTTGGTTTAACTGAAGAAATTAAACCAACCAGGATATGTCTGCAACTTGCTGATGGCTCCATTAAATACCCATCAGGCGTGACTGAAGACATGATTGTCAAGGTTGGGCCATTTGCCTTTCCTACTGACTTTGTGGTGCTGGAAATGGAGGAGCACAAGAGTGCAACTCTCATTCTAGGAAGACCTTTCCTAGCAACTGGCCGAACCCTCATTGACGTCCAAAAAGGGGAAGTAACCTTGAGAGTCAATGAGGAGGAGTTCAAGTTGAATGTTGTCAAAGCCATGCAACATCCAGACACCCCAAATGACTGCATGAGTGTTGACATTATTGATTCTCTGGTAAGAGAGGTCAATATGGCTGATAGTCTCGAATCAGAGCTAGAGAACATCTTTAAAGATGTTCAGCCTGATTTGGAGGAATCAGAGAAGACAATAGAACCTCTGAAAATCCCTCAGGAAGAGGAGAAACCTCCTAAACCCGAGCTCAAACCATTACCACCATCCCTGAAATATGCATTTCTGGGAGAAGGTGATACCTTTCCTGTAATTATAAGCTCTACCTTAGAGCCACAGGAAGAGGAAGCACTAATTCAAGTGCTAAGGACACACAAGACAGCTCTTGGGTGGTCCATCAGTGATCTTAAGGGCATTAGCCCAGCCAGATGCATGCACAAGATCTTGTTGGAGGATGACGCCAAACCAGTGGTCCAACCACAAAGGCGGCTGAATCCAGCTATGAAAGAAGTGGTGCAGAAGGAGGTCACTAAATTACTAGAGGCTGGGATTATTTATCCTATTTCTGACAGCCCCTGGGTAAGCCCTGTCCAAGTTGTTCCTAAGAAGGGAGGCATGACAGTGGTTCATAATGAAAAAAATGAACTGGTTCCTACAAGAACAGTTACAGGGTGGCGTATGTGTATTGATTATAGAAGACTCAATACAGCCACCAGAAAGGATCATTTTCCTTTACCATTCATAGACCAAATGCTAGAAAGACTAGCAGGTCATGAATACTACTGCTTCTTGGATGGATATTCAGGTTATAATCAAATTGTAGTAGATCCCCAGGATCAGGAGAAAACGGCGTTCACATGCCCATCTGGAGTATTTGCATACAGAAGGATGCCATTTGGCCTGTGCAATGCACCTGCAACCTTTCAGAGGTGCATGCTCTCCATTTTCTCTGATATGGTGGAAAAATTTCTGGAAGTCTTCATGGATGACTTTTCAGTATTTGGAGACTCATTCAGCTCCTGCCTTAACCATTTAGCACTTGTTCTGAAAAGATGCCAATAGACTAACCTGGTTTTAAACTGGGAAAAATGTCACTTTATGGTGACTGAAGGTATTGTCCTTGGGCACAAAATTTCGAACAAGGGAATAGAGGTGGATCAAGCTAAGGTAGAAGTAATTGAAAAATTACCACCACCTGCCAATGTTAAGGCAATCAGAAGCTTTCTGGGGCATGCAGGATTCTATAGGAGGTTTATAAAGGATTTTTCAAAAATCGCCAAACCTCTGAGCAACCTGCTAGCTGCTGACACGCCATTTATCTTTGATAAAGAGTGTCTGCAGGCATTTGAGACTCTGAAAGCTAAATTGGTTACAGCACCAATCATCTCTGCACCAGACTGGACTTTACCATTTGAGTTGATGTGTGATGCCAGTGACCATGCCATTGGTGCAGTGTTGGGATAAAGGCATGACAAGCTTCTGCACGTCATTTATTATGCTAGCCGTGTTCTAAATGACGCACAGAAGAACTACACAACCACAGAAAAAGAGCTACTTGCAGTGGTTTACGCCATTGACAAATTCAGATCCTATTTAGTAGGATCAAAAGTGATTGTGTACACTGATCATGCTGCTCTTAAATATCTACTCACAAAGCAGGATTCAAAACCCAGACTCATCAGATGGGTGTTGCTTCTGCAAGAGTTTGATATAGAAATAAGAGACAGAAAAGGGACAGAGAATCAAGTGGCAGATCACCTGTCCCGAATAGAACCAGTGGAAGGGGCGTCCCTCCCTCTCACTGAGATCTCTGAAACCTTTCCGGATGAGCAACTGTTTGCCATCCAGGAAGTGCCATGGTTTGCAGACATTGCAAACTACAAGGCAGTAAGATTCATACCCAAAGAGTACAGTAGGGTGCAATCAAAGAAATTAATCACAGATGCAAAGTACTATCTTTGGGATGAACCATATCTCTTCAAGAGATGTGCAGACGGAGTAATCCGTAGATGTGTGCCTAAAGAAGAAGCACAGAAGATCCTTTGGCAGTGCCATGGATCACAGTATGGAGGACATTTTGGAAGTGAGCGAACAGCCACAAGGGTCCTCCAAAGTGGCTTCTACTGGCCCACTCTCTATAAAAATTCCCGAGCATTTGTGCTTAATTGTGACAGTTGCCAAAGATCAGGCAACTTACCTCACAGTTATGCCATGCCTCAACAAGGAATCTTGGAGATTGAGTTGTTTGATGTATGGGGCATTGACTTCATGGGACCTTTCCCACCATCATACTCAAACACTTATATTCTGGTGGCAGTGGATTATGTATCCAAATGGGTGGAGGCTATTGCAACACCCACAAATGACACTAAAATAGTGTTAAAATTCCTCCAGAAACACATCTTCAGCAGATTTGGTATCCCTAGAGTGTTAATTAGTGATGGGGGCACTCATTTCTGCAATAAACAGCTTTATGCTGCTCTGGTTCGTTATGGAGTTAGTCACCGGGTAGCTACTCCATATCACCCACAGACTAATGGGCAAGCTGAAGTCTCAAATAGAGAACTCAAAAGAATCCTGGAACGGACTGTAATTAACCGTAGAAAGGATTGGGCAAGGAGCTTGGATGATGCTCTGTGGGCATACAGAACAGCATTCAAGACCCCTATAGGGACCTCTCCATACCAGCTTGTGTATGGAAAGGCATGTCACTTGCCAGTGGAACTGGAACATAAGGCCTACTGGGCAACCAGATTCCTAAACCTTGATGCCAAATTAGCTGGAGAAAAAACGATTGCTCCAGTTAAATGAGCTAGAGGAATTTAGACTCAATGCTTTCGAGAATGCAAAAATTTACAAAGAGAAAGCAAAAAGATGGCATGATAAGAAATTGTCATCCAGAGTCTTTGAGCCGGGACAGAAAGTTCTGCTATTTAATTCAAGGCTCAAATTATTCCCCGGAAAATTAAAATCCCGGTGGAGAGGTCCATATGTCATTACAAGTGTATCCCCATATGGATACATAGAGCTTCAGGATAATGACTCTAACAAAAAGTTCATTGTTAATGGACAAAGAGTTAAACATTATCTGAAGGTAATTTCGAGCAAGAATGCTCAAGACTGAGACTTAATTGAAGATCAGTAATAGTCCAGCTAATGACATTAAAGAAGCGCTTGCTGGGAGGCAACCCAGCCAATCACAAAATTTAATTTTATTCGTAGTAATTAGTTAATTGATTTTTACAGGTATATGTCAAGGTATCTTCAAGGTAAAATAGCAATTGGATGGATTCACAGAGTTATAAGGAAAATTGGAAGATCACTGGCGTGAAAAATCCAGTAAGAAACCTTTTGGGCGTTGAACGCCCAAAAGAAGCACCCACTGGGCGTTCAACGCCAGTAAGGGTAGCCTTCTGGGCGTTAAACGCCAGAAAGGAGCATCTTCTGGGCGTTAAACGCCAGAAAGAAGCACCTTCTGGGCGTTTAACGCCAGTTTGGCAGCATCCTGGGCGTTTAGAAAAACGCCCAGTAATAAAGGACTTCCTGGCGTTCAACGCCAGAAAGATGCATCAACTGGGCGTTGAACGCCCAGGAGAAGCAACATTGGGCGTTAAACGCCCAAACCATGCAACAGTTGGGCGTTTAACGCCAGGATGGTGGGGAGGAGGTAAAATTCGTTTTTCTTCACAATTTTTCTAATTTTTTATGTTTCAATTCATGATTTCTTGCATAAACATATTTTAAATTATCACCCTCAATCCAAATTAGTGTTCTAAAAATCCTAATCTTTAAAATCCCTTTTTCAAAAATATCAAATGTATCTTAATTTATAAAACCAAATGGTTTTCCAATCCAATCCAACTCTTTTAAAAATTTGTTTTCAAAACTCAATTTTCTTTTTAAAATCTTTTTCAAAATTAAAAATTTCAGATTTATCTTTTCAAATTATTATTCATATCTTTCTCTTTTAAAATTATATCTTTTTCTTATAATATCTTTTAAAATCATATCTTCTATCTTAATTCTTTCTTATTTTCGAAAAACTCCCACCCCCTCCCTATATATTATATTCGGCGCCCTCCTCATCACCACCATTCCACAACTGTTCTCCTTCTATCCCTCTTCTTTCTTCTCTTTTGCTTGAGGACAAGCAAAGCTCTAAGTTTGGTGTGTTTTACCCGTGATCACAAAAACTATTGTGTCTCTTGATCATGGCTCCTAAAGGGAAACAACCCAACCCAAGAGGCAAGAAAGAAAGCACTCCAAAGCCACTTTGGAATCAAGGGAAGTTCTTAACTAAAGAACATTCAGACCATTACTACAAGATAATGAGTCACAGATCAGTGATCCCAGAAGTCAGATTTGATCTGAAAGAAGATGAATATCCGGAGATCCAAGAGCAAATTCGAAACAGGAATTGGGAAATTCTGGCCAATCCTGAAACGAAAGTGGGAAAGAACATGGTTCAAGAATTTTATGCTAATATATGGCAGACAGAAAGGCAAAGAATCATTGGAGCTGCTCTCTTCGACCATAAGACCTTAGTCAGAGGAAAGATCATTCATACCAATTCTGACAAGATCAGGGAGATATTCAAGATTCCTCAACTGAAAGATGACCCAGACTCCTTTAATAGGAGAATGATGAAGGTCAATAAAGGATTGGACAAGATCTTGGAAGATATATGCATCCCTGGAGCCAAGTGGACTACCAGCACGACTGGCATCCCAGTTCAACTCAAAAGGGAAGATCTGAAACCAGTAGCCAGAGGCTGGCTGGATTTCATTGGGCGTTCCATATTGCCCACCAGCAACTGTTCTGAAGTTACCATCAAAAGAGCTGTCATGATTCACTGCATCATGCTGGGAAAGGAAGTAGAAGTCCATCAGCTGATCTCATGTGAGCTATACAAAATAGCAAACAGGAATTCTAAAGACGCCAGATTGGCTTATCCAAGCTTAATTTCTATGCTTTGCAAAGATGCTGGAGTAAAGATAGGAATAACTGAATATATCCTAATTGAAAAGCCCATTACTGGAATATCAATGGTCAGACAACAGCAACAAGATGATGCAACCAAGAGAAGAGCACCAGAAGCCCTCCCAGAACTGCCCCAATTCGAATACTGGGAACATCTTGAGGCTTCTATTTCCAGATTGCAAGAAGCTATGGATCAAATAAAGGAAGAACAGAATAATCAAAGTAGCATGATTTGCAAACTGCTCAAGGAACAGGAGGAGCAAAGGCGTGATCTAAGGGAGCTGAAGCGCCAAAAATTAATCCATGAAAAAGCACCACACATATTAGAGGAACACCTACTCCCCGAAACAATAGGTTGCTGAGTTCCAATTTTTTTTTCCTTTCCTTTTCCTGCTTTTAACCTAGTGATAGGATAATTATAGAAATTTACCTTAGGAGATATTTAGTTTGTCTATTTTGATTTTATTTCCAATTAAGCTATCATTTATTTTTCTCATCATCATCAGGCATGAATAAAGCAGTAGATTTTTTTTAGAATAAAGAAGTAATCTATATTTTTCGAGTTCTTAATAATAAAAATTATAATTAATTACATGTGGTGGCAATACTTTTTGTTTTCTGAATGAATGCTTGAACAGTGCATAAATTGTACTTTGAATTTGATGAATATTGGCTCCTGAAAGGATGAGGAACACGAAAAATATTATTGATGATCTGAAAAATCATGAAATTGATTCTTGAAGCAAGAAAAAGCAGTTCAAAAAAAAAAAAAAAAACAAGCCATGAGCACTAGCCAAGAGTAAAAAAGGGATCCAAGGCTTTGAGCATCAATGGATAGGAGGGCCCAAGGAAATAAAATCCAGGCCTAAGCGGCTAAACCAAGCTGTCCCTAACCATATGCTTGTGGCATGCAGGTCCAAGTTACAAGCTTGAGACTGAGTGGTTAAAGTCGTGATCCAAAGCAAAAGAGTGTGCTTAAGAGCTCTGGACACCACTAACTGGGGACTTTAGCAAAGCTATGTCACAATCTGAAAAGGTTCACCCAGTTATGTGTCTGTGGCATTTATGTATCTGGTGGTAATACTGGAAAACAAAGTGCTTAGGGCCACAGCCAAGACTCATAAAATAACTGTGTTCAAGAATCAACATACTACACTAGGAGAGTCAATAATACTATCTGAATTCTGAGTTCCTAAGGATGCCAATTATTCTGAGTTCCTAAGGACGCGCTCTCAACGGCGTTGGAAAGTAGACATCCAGGGCTTTCCAGCAATATATAATAGTCCATACTTTGCGCAAGGATAGACGACGTAACTTGGCGTTGAACGCCAAGTTCATGCTGCTGTCTGGAGTTAAACGCCAGAAAAACGTCATGATCCGGAGTTGAACGCCCAAAACACGTCATAACCTGGAGTTTAACGCTAAGAAAGGCCTCTACTCGTGGATAGCTTTGATCTCAGCCCCAGCACACACCAAGTGGGCCCCAGAAGTGGATTTCTGCACCAATTATCTTAGTTTATTCATTTTCTGTAAACCTAGGTTACTAGTTTACTATTTAAACAACTTTTACAGACATTTCTTGTACCTCATGACATTTTTTCAGATCTGAATTACATACTTTTTGACGGCATGAGTCTCTAAACTCCATTGTTGGGGGTGAGGAGCTCTGCAGCGTCTCGATGATTTAATACAATTCCTTTGTTTTCCATTAAAACACGCATGTTCTTATCTAAGATGTTTATTCGCGCTTAATTGTGAAGAAGGTGATGATCCGTGACACTCATCACCTTCCTCAATCCATGAACGTGTGCCTGACAACCACCTCCGTTCTACATCAGATTGAATGAATATCTCTTAGATTCCTTAATCAGAATCTTCGTGGTATAAGCCGGATTGATGGCGGCATTCATGAGAATCCGGAAAGTCTAAACCTTGTCTGTGGTATTCCGAGTAGGATTCCGGGATTGAATGACTGTGACGTGCTTCAAACTCCTGAGGGCTGGGCGTTAGTGACAGACGCAAAAGAATCAATGGATTCTATTCCAACCTGATTGAGAACCGACAGATGATTAGCCGTGCTGTGACAGAGCATAGGAACGTTTTCACTGAGAGGATGGGAGGTAGCCACTGACAACGGTGACACCCTACATAGAGCTTGCCATGGAAGGAGCCTTGCGTGTGTTGAAGGATTTCAAGGAAGAGTTGAAGTCAAAGGACAAAGCACCTCCAAAACTCCAACATATTCCCCAGTACTGCAAAACAAGTAACTCTATTGTTCTCGTTTATCTTTCCAATCAAATCTAATAATTCCAACTTACAATTTTAAACACTTTGACATCCTAACTAAGATTAATAAAATAAATATTGATTGCTTCAAGCCAATAATCTCCGTGGGATCGACCCTTACTCACGTAAGGTATTACTTGGACGACCCAGTGCACTTGCTGGTTAGTTGTGCGAATCACAAATTCGTGCACCAACTACTCTTCTTGATCTTCTAGTGAGTTTTGCAAGTCTTGAGTGTGGGCCTTAGATCTTGAGTTGAAGCAGTTACAATCATTAGTGGGATCAGCTTGCAGAAAAGTGTGAGTTAGGCATGGGCGTTTAATGATGTTAACGTTAAGTGAAATTGTGGGTTCGAGAACGTTAGTGGCAATCACCTTTCTCACTAACGTTCAATCCCCATATAGTCTACGTTAACTTCAACGTTAGTGGCACTAACGTGACTACTAATGTTGCCTTATGAACATTCGCAAGCATTATTGGGACTCACCTTTCCCAATAACGTTGCCTTATGCCCCCTCTTTCCTTACGTTAGAGTTCACGTTAGTTTAACTAACGTGACTCTTAACGTGGGCATGCCTCTCTTCGAGAGCGTTAGTGACACTTACCTTTGTCACTAATGCTTCAAACGCCCCTACTCACCACGTTAGAGTTCACGTTAACTAGGTTAACGTGGTAGTGAATGCCATCTCCAACGTTAGTGACAAAGGTGAGTGTCCTAACGTTGGCATTGTTACTCCCTTCCACGTTAGAGTTCACGTTAACTAAGTTAACGTGACTCTTAACGTGGCTCATTTCCAATTTTTGAAGCGTTAGTGGTGTTCACGTTTATCACTAACGCTAGAGCTCTCTTTATCTCCACGTTAACTACCACGTTAACCTAGTTAACGTGGCAATTAACATGGGCTTATGATGGCTTCTGGTGCGCGAAATCGTGATCACTACAACTTCGCACAACTAACCAGCAGGTGCACTGGGTCGTCCAAGTAATACCTTACGTGAGTAAGGTTCGATCCCACGGAGATTGTTGGTATGAAGCAAGCTATGGTCACCTTGTAAATCTTAGTCAGGAAGACTCAAATGGGTATAGATGATGAATAAAACATAAAGATAAAGATAGAGATACTTATGTATATCATTGGTGAGAGCTTCAGATAAGCGTATGAAGATGCTGTCCCTTCCGTCTCTCTGCTTTCCTACTGTCTTCATCCAATCCTTCTTACTCATTTCCATGGCAAGCTTATGCAAGGGTTTCACCGTTGTCAGTGGCTACCTCCCATCCTCTCATTGGAAATGTTCAACGCACCCTGTCACGGCACGGCTATCCATCTGTCGGTTCTCAATCAGGCCGGAATAGAATCCAGTGATTCTTTTGCGTCTGTCACTAACGCCCCGCCTTCAGGAGTTTGAAGCACGTCACAGTCAGTCAATCATTGAATCCTACTCAGAATACCACAGACAAGGTTAGACCTTCCGGATTCTCTTGAATGCCGCCATCAGTTCTTGCCTATACCACGAAGACTCTGATCTCATGGAATGGCTGGCTCGTTTGTCAGGCGAGCGCTCGGTTGTCAGGCGATCAACCATGCATCGTGTATCAGGAATCCAAGAGATAAACATTAGAGCCTCGTTTGCTTGTAGAACAAAAGTGGTTGTCAGTCACTTTGTTCATAAGTGAGAATGATGATGAGCGTCACATAATCATCACATTCATCAAGTTCTTGAGTGCGAATGAATATCTTAGAATAAGAACAAGCGGAATTGAATAGAAGAACAATAGTAATTGCATTAATACTCGAGGTACAGCAGAGCTCCACACCTTAATCTATGGTGTGTAGAAACTCCACCGTTGAAAATACATAAGAACAAGGTCTAGGCATGGCCGAATGGCCAGCCTCCCAAAGTGATCAAAAGATCTAAAGATCAAAAGATTCCAAAGATCAGAAGATGAAAATACAATAGTAAAAGGTCCTATATATAGAGAACTAGTAGCCTAAGGTGTACAAAGATGAGTAAATGACATAAAAATCCACTTCCGGGCTCACTTGGTGTGTGCTTGGGCTGAGCATTGAAGCATTTTTCGTGTAGAGACTCTTCTTGGAGTTAAACGCCAGCTTTTATGCCAGTTTGGGCATTTAACTCCCATTTTGGTGCCAGTTCCGGCGTTTAACGCTGGGAATTCTGAGGGTGACTTTGAACGCCGATTTGGGCCATCAAATCTTGGGCAAAGTATGGACTATCATATATTGCTGGAAAGCCCAGGATGTCTACTTTCCAACGCCGTTAAGAGCGCGCCAATTGGGCTTCTTTAGCTCCAGAAAATCCACTTCGAGTGCAGGGAGGTCAGAATCCAACACCATCTGCAGTCCTTTTCAGTCTCTGAATCAGATTTTTGCTCAGGTCCCTCAATTTCAGCCAGAAAATACCTGAAATCACAGAAAAACACACAAACTCATAGTAAAGTCCAGAAAAGTGAATTTTAACTAAAAACTAATAAAAATATACTAAGAACTCAACTAAAACTACTAAAAATATACTAAAAACAATGCCAAAAAGCGTACAAATTATCCGCTCATAGTGTTATTGATTCTCCTAGTTAAGTATGATGATTCTTGAACACAGCTACTTATTGAGTCTTGGCCGTGGCCCAAAGCACTCTGTCTTCCAGTATTACCACCGGATACATACATGCCACAGACACATAATTGGGTGAACCTTTTCAGATTGTGACTCAGCTTTGCTAGAGTCCCCAATTAGAGGTGTCCAGGGTTCTTAAGCACACTCTTTTTGCCTTGGATCACAACTTTATTTCTTTCTTTTTCTTTCTTTTTCTTTTTCTCTTTTTCCCCTTTTTTTTCGTTTTTTTTGTATTCACTGCTTTTTCTTGCTTCAAGAATCATTTTTATGATTTTTCAGATCCTCAGTAACATGTCTCCTTTTTCATCATTCTTTCAAGAGCCAACATTCATGAACCACAAATTCAAAAGACATATGCACTGTTTAAGCATACATTCAGAAAACAAAAGTGTTGCCACCACATCAGAATAATTAATTTGCTATAAAATTCAAAATTCATGCAATTCTTCTCTTTTTCAATTAAGAACATTTGTTTATTTAAGAAAGGTGATGGATTCATAGGACACTCATAACTTTAAGGCATAGACACTAAGACACTAATGATCATAAGACACAAACATGGACAAACATAAAGCATAAATTTTCGAAAAACAGAAAAATAAAGAACAAGGAGATTAAAGAACGGGTCCACCTTAGTGATGGCGGCTTGTTCTTCCTCTTGAAGGTCTTATGGAGTGCTTGAGCTCCTCAATGTCTCTTCCTTGTCTTTGTTGCTCCTCTCTCATGATTCTTTGATCTTCTCTAGTTTCATGGAGGAGAATGGAGTGTTCTTGGTGCTCCACCCTTAGTTGTCCCATGTTGGAACTCAATTCTCCTAGGGAGGTATTAATTTGCTCCCAATAGTCTTGTGGAGGAAAGTGCATCCCTTGAGGCATCTCAGGGATCTCATGATGAGAGGGGTCTCTTGTTTGCTCCATCCTTTTCTTAGTGATGAGCTTGAGGTCATGCCTTCTCAGTTGAACCGGCTTCCCTCTTGAATCTCTCTTCCATTGAGCGCCCTCTTCACAAATGTCTATGAGGACTTGGTCCAACCTTTGATCAAAGTTGACCCTTTTTGAGTTTGAAAGGGACCTCAGGGATCACCTTCTTCAAGGCCACAACTTCATAGAAGTGGTCTTGATACACCCTTGAGATGAAACTCTCCATCTCTCATGACTCGGAGGTGAAAGCTTTTGCCTTCCCTTTCCTCTTTCTAGAGGTTTCTCCGGCCTTGGATGCCATAAATGGTTATGGAAAAACAAAAATCAATGATTTTACCACACCAAACTTAAAAGGTTTGCTCGTCCTCGAGCAAAAGAAGAAAGAAGAGAGTAGAAGAAAAAGAAATGAGGAAGAAGGGAATGGCTTTGTGTTCAGCCAAAGAGGGGGAGAAGTGGTGTTTAGGTTGTGTGAAAATGAAGGGGTGAAGAAGGGTTTATATAGGAGAGGGGGGGCTCATGGTTCGATCATGTATGGGTGGGTTTGGGAGGGAAAGTGGTTTGAATTTGAAGGGTGAGGTAGGTGGGGTTTTATGAAGGATGGATGTGAGTGGTGAAGAGAAAGATGGGATTTGATAGGTGAAGGGTTTTTGGGGAAGAGGTGTTGAGGTGATTGGTGAATGGGTGAAGAAGAGAGAGAGTGATGGGGTTGGTGGGGATCCTGTGGGGTCCACAGATCCTGAGGTGTCAAGGAAAAGTCATCCCTGCACCAAATGGCATGAAAAAACACGTTATGAGCCAATTCTGGCGTTAAACACCGGGCTGGTGCCCATTTCTGGCGTTTAACGCCAGGTTCTTGCCCTTTCCTGGCGTTAAACGCCCACCTGCTAGCCTTACTGGCGTTTAAACGCCAGTAGGTTCTTCCTCCAGGGTGTGCTGTTTTTCTTCCTGTTTTTCATTCTGTTTTTGCTTTCTCAATTGATTTTGTGACTTCTTATGATCATCAACCTACAAAAAATATAAAATAACAAAAGAAAATAGATAAAATATAACATTGGGTTGCCTCCCAACAAGCGCTTCTTTAATGTCAGTAGCTTGACAGAGGGCTCTCATGGAGCCTCACAGATACTCAGAGCAATGTTGGAACCTCCCAACACCAAACTTAGAGTTTGAATGTGGGGGTTCAACACCAAACTTAGAGTTTGGTTGTGGCCTCCCAACACCAAACTTAGAGTTTGACTGTGGGGGCTCTGTTTGACTCTGATTTGAGAGAAGCTCTTCATGCTTCCTCTCCATGGTGACAGAGGGGTATCCTTGAGCCTTAAACACAAAGGATTCTTCATTCACTTGAATGATCAGTTCACCTCCATCAACATCAATCACAGCCTTTGCTGTGGCTAGGAAGGGTCTGCCAAGGATGATAGATTCATCCATGCATTTCCCAGTCTCTAGGACTATGAAATCAGTAGGGATGTAATGGTCTTCAATCTTCACCAGAACATCCTCTACAAGTCCATAAGCTTGTTTTCTTGAGTTGTCTGCCATCTCTAGTGAGATTCTTGCAGCTTGTACCTCAAAGATCCCTAGCTTCTTCATTACAGAGAGAGGCATGAGGTTTACACTTGACCCTAAGTCACACAGAGCCTTCTTGAAGGTTATGGTGCCTATGGTACAAGGTATTGAAAACTTCCCAGGATCTTGTCTCTTTTGAGGTAATTTCTGCCTAGACAAGTCATCCAATTATTTGGTGAGCAAAGGAGGTTTGTTCTCCCAAGTCTCATTTCCAAATAACTTGTCATTTAGCTTCATGATTGCTCCAAGGTATTTAGCAACTTGCTCTTCAGTGACATACTCATCCTCTTCAGAGGAGGAATACTCGTCAGAGCTCATGAATGGCAGAAGTAAGTCCAATGGAATCTCTATGGTCTCATTTTGAGCCTCAGATTCCCATGGTTCCTCATTGGGGAACTCATTGGAGGTCAGTGCACGCCCATTGAGGTCTTCCTCAGTGGCGTTCACTTCCTTTCCTTCCTCTCCAAATTCGGCCATGTTGATGGCCTTGCACTCTCCTTTTGGATTTTCTTCTGTATTGCTTGGAAGAGTACTAGGAGGGAGTTCAGTAACTTTTTTACTCAGCTGTCCCACTTGTGCCTCCAAATTCCTAATGGAGGACCTTGTTTCAGTCATGAAACTTTGAGTGGTTTTGATTAGATCAGAGACCATGGTTGCTAAGTCAGAGGTGTTCTGCTTAGAACTCTCTGTCTGTTGCTGAGAAGATGATGGAAAAGGCTTGCCATTGCTAAACCTGTTTCTTCCACCATTATTGTTGTTGAAACCTTGTTGAGGTCTCTCTTGATTCTTCCATGAGAAATTTGGATGATTTCTCCATGAAGAATTATAGGTGTTTCCATAGGGTTCTCCTAGGTAATTCACCTCTTCCATTGAAGGGTTCTCAGGATCATAAGCTTCTTCTTCAGATGAAGCATCCTTAGTACTGCTTGATGCATTTTGCATTCCAGACAGACTTTGAGAAATCAAATTGACTTGTTGAGTCAATATCTTGTTCTGAGCCAGAATGGCATTCAGAGTATCAATCTCAAGAACTCCTTTCTTCTGACTTGTCCCATTGTTCACAGGATTCCTTTCAGAAGTGTACATGAATTGGTTATTTGCAACCATTTCAATTAGCTCTTGAGCTTCTGTAGGCGTCTTCTTCAGATGAAGAGATCCTCTAGCAGAGCTATCCAAAGACATCTTGGATAGTTCAGAGAGACCATCATAGAAAATACCTATGATGCTCCATTCAGAAAGCATGTCAGAGGGACATTTTCTGATCAATTGTTTGTATCTTTCCCAAGCTTCATAGAGGGATTCTCCATCCTTCTGTCTGAAGGTTTGGACTTCCACTCTAAGCTTACTCAATTTTTGAGGTGGAAAGAACTTTGCCAAGAAGGCATTGACTAGCTTTTCCCATGAGTCTAGGCTTTCTTTAGGTTGTGAGTCTAACCATGTCCTAGCTCTGTCTCTTACAGCAAAAGGGAATAGCATAAGCCTGTAGACCTCAGGGTCAACCCCATTAGTCTTGACAGTGTCACAGATTTGCAAGAACTCAGCTAAAAACTGATGAGGATCTTCCAATGGAAGTCCATAGAACTTGCAATTCTGTTGTATTAGAGAAACTAATTGAGGCTTAAGCTCAAAGTTGTTTGCTCCAATGGCAGGGATAGAGATGCTTCTCCCAGAGAAGTCGGGAGTAGGTGCAGTAAAGTCACCCAGCACCTTCCTTGCATTGTTTGCATTGTTGTTGTTTTCGGCTGCCATGTCTTCTTCTTCTTTGAAGATTTCTGTTAGGTCCTCTACAGAGAATTGTGTCTTAGCTTCTCTTAGCTTTCGCTTCAAGGTCCTTTCAGGTTCAGGGTCAGCTTCAACAAGAATGCCTTTGTCTTTGTACCTGCTCATATGAAAGAGAAGAGAACAAGAAAATATGGAATCCTCTATGTCACAGTATAGAGATTCCTTGAGGTGTCAAAGAAAAAGAAAAATAGAAGGAAGAGGTAGAAGAATTCGAACTTAATCAGATAGAGTTCGAATTGTGCATTGAGAAGGAGTGGTACTCCATAAATAGAAGGATGTGAGAAGAGAGGAAGAAATTTTCGAAAATTAAATTAAAAAGATTTTAAAAACATTTTGAAAAACTTTAATTAATTTTCGAAAATCAAGAGTGGGAAAGAGATCAAGTAATTTTTGAAAAAGATTTTGAAATTAGAAATAAAAAAGATATGATTGAAAACTATTTTGAAAAAGATGTGATTAAAAAGATTTGATTGAGAAGTTATGGTTTTAAAAAGATATGATTGAAAAGATATGATTTGAAAAAAAATTTTTTTTTTAAAAAAAAAAGATTTGATTTTAAAAATTAATGACTTGGCTAACAAGAAAAGATATGATTCAGACATTAAACCTTTCTCAACAGAAAAGGCAACATACTTGAGATGTTGAATCAAATCATTAATTGATAGCAAGTATCTTTGAAAAAGGAAAGAAATTGATTTTGAAAACATTTGATTGAAAAGATATGATTTGATTTTGAAAAACTTTGAAAACTTGAAAAAAATTGATTTTGAAAACAAAATCCTCCCCCTTGTGCCATCCTGGCGTTAAACGCCCAGAATGGTGCACATTCTGGCGTTTAACGCCCAATGCACTACCTTTTTGGGCGTTAAACTCCCAACCAGGCACCCTGGCTGGCGTTTAAACGCCAGTCTGTCCTTCTTCACTGGGCATTTTGAACGCCCAGCTTTTTCTGTGAAATTCCTCTGCTGCATGTTCTGAATCTTCAGTTCCCTGTACTATTGACTTGAAAATAGAACCAAGATTATATAAACAATGCATGCAAGACACCAAACTTAAAATTAGACACTAGACTCAAACAAGAAACATAAAATATTTTTGGTTTTTATGATTTTGTAATTTTTTTGTGCTTTTTCGAAAATTATATGAAAATAGAAAATAAAGGTTTCAGAATTCTTAATTTGGATTCCAGGAATCATTGCAATGCTAGTCTAAGACTCCGGTCCAGGAATTAGACATGGCTTCACAGCCAGCCAAGCTTTCAAAGAAAGCTTCGGTCCAAAACACTAGACATGCCAGCCAAGCCTTAGCAGATCATTGCTCCAATAGCAAGATTGATAGAAATCAACAAGCTCTTGTGATGATAAGTTGAAACCTCGGTCCAATAAGATTAGACATGGCTTTACAGCCAGCCAGACTTCAATAGATCATCATGAAACACTAGAATTCATTCTTAAGAACTCTGAAAAAAAAATACCTGATCTAAGCAACAAGATGAACCGTCAGTTGTCCATACTCAAACAATCCCCGGCAACGGCGCCAAAAACTTGGTGCGCAAAATCGTGATCACTACAACTTCGCACAACTAACCAGCAAGTGCACTGGGTCGTCCAAGTAATACCTTACGTGAGTAAGGGTCGATCCCACGGAGATTGTTGGTATGAAGCAAGCTATGGTCACCTTGTAAATCTTAGTCAGGCAGACTCAAATGGGTATAGATGATGAATAAAACATAAAGATAAAGATAGAGATACTTATGTATATCATTGGTGAGAGCTTCAGATAAGCGTATGAAGATGCTGTCCCTTCCGTCTCTCTGCTTTCCTACTGTCTTCATCCAATCCTTCTTACTCCTTTCCATGGCAAGCTTATGCAAGGGTTTCACCGTTGTCAGTGGCTACCTCCCATCCTCTCATTGGAAATGTTCAACGCACCCTGTCATGGCACGGCTATCCATCTGTCGGTTTTCAATCAGGCCGGAATAGAATCCAGTGATTCTTTTGCGTCTGTCACTAACGCCCCGCCTTCAGGAGTTTGAAGCACGTCACAGTCATTCAATCATTGAATCCTACTCAGAATACCACAGACAAGGTTAGACCTTCCGGATTCTCTTGAATGCCGCCATCAGTTCTTGCCTATACCACGAAGACTCTGATCTCACGGAATGGCTGGCTCGTTTGTCAGGCGAGCGCTCGGTTATCAGGCGATCAACCATGCATCGTGTATCAGGAATCCAAGAGATAAACATTAGAGCCTCGTTTGCTTGTAGAACAAAAGTGGTTGTCAGTCACTTTGTTCATAAGTGAGAATGATGATGAGCATCACATAATCATCACATTCATCAAGTTCTTGAGTGCAAATGAATATCTTAGAATATGAACAAGCGGAATTGAATAGAAGAACAATAGTAATTGCATTAATACTCGAGGTACAGCAGAGCTCCACACCTTAATCTATGGTGTGTAGAAACTCCACCGTTGAAAATACATAAGAACAAGGTCTAGGCATGGCCGAATGGCCAGCCTCCCAAAGTGATCAAAAGATCTAAAGATCAAAAGATTCCAAAGATCAGAAGATGAAAATACAATAGTAAAAGGTCCTATATATAGAGAACTAGTAGCCTAAGGTGTATAAAGATGAGTAAATGACATAAAAATCCACTTCCGGGCCCACTTGGTGTGTGCTTGGGCTGAGCATTGAAGCATTTTTCGTGTAGAGACTCTTCTTGGAGTTAAACGCCAGCTTTTATGCCAGTTTGGGCGTTTAACTCCCATTTTGGTGCCAGTTCCGACGTTTAACGCTGGGAATTCTGAGGGTGACTTTGAACGCCGGTTTGGGCCATCAAATCTTGGTTAAAGTATGGACTATCATATATTGCTGGAAATCCCAGGATGTCTACTTTCCAACGCCGTTGAGAGAGCGCCAATTGGGCTTCTGTAGCTCCAGAAAATCCACTTCGAGTGCAGGGAGGTCAGAATCCAACAGCATCTGCAGTCCTTTTCAGTCTCTGAATCAGATTTTTGCTCAGGTCCCTCAATTTCAGCCAGAAAATACCTGAAATCACAGAAAAACACACAAACTCATAGTAAAGTCCAGAAAAGTGAATTTTAACTGAAAACTAATAAAAATATACTAAGAACTCAACTAAAACTACTAAAAACATACTAAAAACAATGCCAAAAAGCGTACAAATTATCCGCTCATCAGCTTCGCAGGCGTTATTGGTGATCATTTTTCTCATTAACGTTGCAAGCTCATTCCCATTCCACGTTAGTGGTCACGTTAACTAGATTAACGTGGCTACTAACGTGGTTCTTCCTTGCTTCCTTTGTCCTGAAATCAAACAAATAAAGTGCATCAAAGCTCTAGCCAAAGTCATGAGATTATGCATCATCAATTTGTCATTCAATTCTTGCAAAATCCTCATGAAATCATGTAAATTTCACAATAGCTGCTTGAATCAAGATGTAAGTGTATTTCCATCCAAAACTTGCCTTATTCACTAAGAAAATACATGAAACTACCCTAAAACAGTAAAGACACTGGCCTAAAAACCCTGGCATCAGATTGTTATCAGCACTTGTAGGTGTCTGACCCCTTACTGGCATTTGGACGCCAGAGCTAGTAGTAGAATAAGCATTTAACGCCAGGTTACTGACCTTTTCTCGCGTTTAAACACCAGAACTGGCAGCTGAATGGGCGTTTAACGCCAGGTTACTGCCTTTTTCTGGCGTTTGAATGCCATAATCATTCCTCTCTGGGCTCTTACTGTCCTCAGAGGGATTTTGGACAATGAATTGTTCATCATTTGTTAGTTGTTCCTTTCTTAGCTTTTTACTGCCTTGAGTTGAGATATTCAATGTCTTTCCACTTCTTAATTGAATAGCTTGGCATTCTTCTGTTATCTGTTTAGATAACTGCTGTCTTGTCTGATCCAATTGTGCTTCCATATTTTTGTTAGCATTTTTAGTATCTTGTAACATTTCTTTGAACTCTGCTAACTATTTTGTTAGAAGAAGTATTTGCTGGTTAAGTTCGGTAACTTGTTCTGGAGTACTAATTTCAGTGGAAACTGCTTTTGCCTCTTCTTTCATGGAAGATTCACTATTTAAATACAAATGCTGATTTCTTGCAACTGTATCAATGAGCTCTTGAGCCTCTTCAATTGTCTTCCTTATGTGTATAGATCCACCAGCTGAGTAGTCTAAAGATATCTGGGCTTTTTCTGTAAGCCCATAGTAGAAGATGTCTAACTGCACCTATTCTGTAAACATCTCAGAGGAGCATTTCATTAGCATCTCTCTGTACCTTTCCCAGGCATCATAAAGAGATTCATTATCCCCTTGTTTAAAGCCTTGGATGTCCAGCTTTAGCTATGTTATCCTTTTTGGAGGGAAATATGGATTCAGGAATTTTTCTGATAACTGCTTCCATGTTCGTATGCTTGCTTTGGGTTGGTTATTTAACCACCTCTTAGCTTGATCTTTTATGGCAAATAGAAATCGTAGTAATCTGTAGACATCCTGATCTACTTCTTTATCACGTACTGTGTCAACAATTTGTAAGAACTGTGCCAAAAACTCAGTAGGTTCTTCCTGTGGAAGAACAGAATACTGGCAATTTTATTGCACCATGATAATGAGCTGAGGGTTTAGCTCAAAGTTGCTAGCCTTAATGAGGGGTATACAGATACTACCCCCATATGAAGCAGCAGTGGAGTTAGCATATGACCCCAGAGTCCTTCTAGACTGTCAGTGGGGTTAGCATATGACCTCATAGTCCTTCTAGACTGTTCAGTTCTACTTATGTCCATGATGGAGAAAGCGAGGTGACGTAAATTGTGAATAAAATTTTATTTTATTTTATTTTAATATTTTTTTGAAAACCTAAAATAAAAGAAAATTGGAAACTAAAATAACTAATTAAAAGGATTTGAAAAATTTTGGGTGGTGATTTTTGAAAATGAAGAGAGAGAAAGTGGTTAAGAAGTTTTGAAAAATATATGATTTTAAAAATTTTAAAGATTGAAACTTTCTTAATAAGAAAACACCAAACTTAAATTTTTTCAATCAAAGGAATAAAATAAGACTAAAAATTCGAAAATTATGAGTAATTAAAGGAAAAGATATTTTTTTATTTTAAAATTTTTAATGAGGAGAGAGAAAAACACACAAAAGACACAAGACTTAAAATTTTTAGATCTAATGCTCCTTGTTTTCGAAAATTTGGAGGGAAAACACCAAGGAACACCAAACTTAAAAATTTTAAGATCAAAACACAAAGAAGACTCAAGAACACCTTGAAGACTCACAAGAACACAAAAAAAACACCAAACTTAAAAGTTTGACACAAAATTTAATCAACAAAAAACTATTTTTGAAAGAGTTTTGAAAATAAAATAAAAGACTCAAATTTGATGACTCTATACCAACAAAAAAAAATAATTTATTCCTAATCTAAGCAACAAGATAAACTATCAGTTGTGCAAACTCGAACAATCCCTGGCAACGGCGCCAAAAACTTGGTGCACGGAAATGTGATTTACACATTTCACAACTCCGATGCCACTAACCAGCAAGTGCACTGTGTCGTCCAAGTAATACCTTACGTGATTAAGGGTCGATCCCACGGAGATTGTCGGCATGAAGCAAGCTATGGTTATCTTGTAACTTTTAGTCAGGATATCATTAATAATTCTTAGTTTTATTTTTAAAAAGTAAAAGAACATGAAATAAATAATACTTGTTATGCAGTAATGGAGAACAGATTGAGGTTTTGGAGATGCTCTACCCTCTGAGTTTCTGCTTTCCTACTGCCTTTTTCTTCAAGCATGCCTGGCTCCTTCTATCGCAAGCTTTATGTTGGTGGATCACCGTTGTCAATGGCTACCATCCGTCCTCTCAGTGAAAACATGTCCGCTACGGTTTCCTGCATGGCTAATCATCTGTCGGTTCTCACTTGTGTTGGAATAAGATCCATTTATCTTTTTGCACACTGTCACTGCGCCCAACAGTCGCGAATTTGAAGCTCGTCACACTCATCCCTTCCTAGATCCTACTCGGAATACCACAGACAAGGTTTAGACTTTCCGGATCTCAGGAATGCCGCCAATTGATTCTAGCCTATACCACGAAGGTTCTGATCTCACGGAATTGAATGCTCTGTTGTCAGGAGAGATAATCAAACTCGTGAATCAGGAGCCCAAGAGATACACACTCAAGCTGTTGCAGGTAGAACAGAAGTGGTTGTTAGGCACACGTTCATAATTTGAGAATGGTGATGAGTGTCATGGATCATCACATTCATCATATTGAAGTACGAGTGAATATCTTAGAACAGAAGTAAGCGCGATTGAATAGAAAACAGTAGTAATTGCATTTACTCATCGAGACACAGCAGAGCTCCTCACCCCCAACCATGGGGTTTAGAGATTCATGCCATCAAAGGTACAATAAGGAATGTAAAAATGTCATGAGGTACCAAGTAAATCTCTAAAAGTAGTTTTTATACTAAACTAGTAACCTAGGTTTACAGAGAATGAGTAACTAGGTGCAGATAGTGCAGAAATCCACTTCCGGGACCCACTTGGTGTGTGTTTGGATTGAGCTTCCTAGCTTTCACGTACACATGACGTTCTTGGAGTCTAGATGCCAGTTTTGGTGCCAATTTGGGCGTTTAACTCCAGCTTTGGTGTCAGTTCTGGCGTCTTACGCCAGAAAAAGGTTTTTGGTGGGCGTTATGACGCCCGTTTGAGCCATCAAATCTCAGGCAAAGTATGAACTATTAAATATTGATGAAAAGCCCAAGATGTCTACTTTCCAACGCGATTGAGAGCGCGCCAATTGGGTTTCTGTAGCTCCATAAAATCCACTTCGAGTGCAGGGAGGTCAGAATCCAACAGCATCTTCAGTCCTTTCTCAGTCTCTGAATCAGATTTTTGCTCAGGTCCCTCAATTTCATCCAGAAAATACCTGAAATCAAAGAAAAACAAACAAACTTATAGTAAAGTCCAGAAATGTGATTTTTGCATAAAAACTAATAAAAATATAATAAAAAGTGAGTAAAACAGGCTAAAAACTATGTGAAAATACTACCAAAAAGCGTATAATTTATCTGCTCATCAGTACGCAGACTTCTCGATTCCTCTTCTGCTCGAAGAGCTCGCACACCTTGTGCGTCCGCACACCCCCCCTCTGTTTCACCTTGTGTGCGTACGCACACGTACTTGTGCATACGCACATGTGCTGTTTTGGGTAAAATTTTGTTTGCATTTTTCCTAAAGCCCTAACACACATCCACCCCCTTGCACCTCTCTCTTCTCTTACTTTTCCCATGTTTCTCTACTTGTTTTACTTAGTTTTCATTGCATCTCATTTTCATTCTAGTAGTTACATTATTTTTTGTCTACATGCTCGTTAACTGAATAAGTTGCAAGTGTTTATTTGATATTGATTGGGTTGCTTGTTGATTGAATTTCATCAATGCACTTATACTTTGCCTTAATTTACCAGTACCTAGTGGGTTTGAATATTCATGTTTTGATTGTACCACTAGGAAAAATTACTTCGGTGCATTGAATTAAGTGAATTGAGTTGGAATGACTTGTTCATCATGATCTTTCATATTAAATTCATCACATGACTGGTATTTGTTCCTTGTTAATGCGTTGCATTTGTTTGAGTGACTCAACTTGGTTCTTATCAAGCTTGTCACTTTTTGTAACAGGTATCTTTACCATGTGACCTTTTTCTTTATGTTTCATGATGAATAAGGAGTTCTCTTTTCATTAATGGATTGGTTATTGTTTATTGTTTATTGTGCTATTCTATACCAATTTCGCGCTTTTACTTGCACAATTTCAATATCCAATGTTCTCTAAATTCAATTCACTCTTGTTGTAGTTGCCTAAGTATGCTTGTACTTAATTGATGATCATTCATGACTTGCATCTTCGGCCATTTAGTTGAGGAACATATGCTTACTTTTTGATTCTGTGGATGCCATTTTAACCGGTCATTGTGTGTATTCTAACCGCATGCATAATTGGAATGCACCCATGGCTCATTTGTTATCATACCACACTTCTATGAAAACTTCCTCAATTAGATTCTTATTTACTTACCCCTTATCCTTTTGTGCTACTTTCCCTATGACCTCTAATTATACCTTATTCATTCTTTTTGAGGATGAAATATAAAGGCAAGGAGTCGGGAGAGGAGGAGGCCACCAAGGATGGAGATGCCGAGAATGCCTTGAACTTGGCAATTTCCATGCAACCCGTGTAACGACCCAATTTTCAATATGTCTAGATCATACCGGAAACTGAGCGCTACCAATTTGTCTTCCTAATTAGTATCTATTATTTATCATATGAGCCTGATTCGTTGCTAAAAGCGTGGTTAATTTGCGAGGTATATTTTTTTTTGTTTGAAAATATTTGGGTTAATAGACGGAATCATACATAATCAATTCACAACTGATAACAGATAAAACAGTTATAAACAACCACACATAAATACATCACAAGCAGCTAACAAGATTCAGTGATCCAGCCTTTATTAGAGTATAGACTTTTAGTTAGAACATCCCTTAATATAGCTAAATAATAACTATATACATATATATACATACAACATCCCAGGTCCTGACCTGTTCAAGAGGTCTCTAAGCTGGCACCCAGGCTAGCCTAGACTCTATACTCACCTAGTCCCTCTGAACTACTAAAACGAGGGAAAGTACAGTCTAAGTCTTCAAAACTCAAGTCAAGTGAACGTCACCAAAGGTAGGACATCATCTGCTATTCCTCTGCACGATCAGACATTGCCATAGGACGTCCCTCTAGTACCTCATCAAGTAGCCACACAACAGGAGTCTCGTACACAGGATTCAAGTTAAAGTGCGCATACGAACGGGGTGCAGACGTTGGCTGGTCTCACAGTATATACATATACATAGATAAAGAGATTCACCCTAGGCTCAGAAGACTACCTAGAGCGGAATTCTCTTTACGAACGGTCATCAGCGAACTACGGAAGGGTACTCATGCTTCCATCTGGAGGGGGAAGGGAGAGAGAAGGGGTAAGAACTGGGGAGTTCTTAGTAGGGCCGGGGTTATTAGTTACGTTCATTAATTTTGTGTTGTTTAGCAGACTAATAGCAGAATATAGAGAAGTAGTAAACAGAAGACAGATAAATAGAGAAAATAGAGAAAACAGAAAAAGATCACAAACAGAAGAATACAAGAAAGTAAAACACAGACACAAATACAGAGAATAGAATACAACCAAAGAAAGCATACATTCATGCAACAATCATAATAGAGAAAATGCACAACCAAGTATGATGCATGTCTAGCCCTAGTGCAGGTAATGAGCTCATTTGTCGGTTACATACCCGCTCCCGACGTTACCCAGCAACCTCTGTCTGGATAAGGCTTTCCTGTTGGCAATATCCACTGCAAGCAACCTTTGTCTTGTAGGGTATCCACTGCAAGCAACCTTTGTCTTGCAGGGCGGCACTTATTAGCCGATATATGCCCAACAGACTCACTGTAAGCAACCTCTGTCTTACAGGAGCAACAACACACTCACTGTAAGCAACCTTTGTCTTACAGGAGCAACAACACACTCACTGTAAGCAACCTCTGTCTTACAGGAGCACACTAATATCGATACCTCTGTAAGCAACCTCTGTCTTATAGTAAAGCATTATAGCAAGGTATCCCAGGAAAGCGTTCTCAGTGGTCGTACCACCATCTATCTGACTGCCTTCACGCAGTAAATCATCACATAATCATTATCATTACCATCATTCATTATTAGTCTCGTTATTCATCATCACTTTCACATTCTTATACAGTACCTCTTTCTTTCTCTGTTCAATCACAACACAATAACTTTCTATAGGTGAACTTCGGCCTATAGAAATGGCACCTCTATAAGTGAACTTCGGCTTACAGAAAAGGCGCCCCTGTAAGTGAACTTCAGCTTACAGGTATCATAACTCTCTGTAGGTGAACTTCGGCCTACAGGAGCAACACCCTGAGATGCACAATTGATATTCACTGTAGGTGAACTTCGGCCTACAGGAATAACAACTCACTGTAGGTGAACTTGGGCCTACAGGACCTCTAGGGCCAATGGAAAAGCAGCAGATGAACATACAACAGAACATCATGCCACAAGGCTTAACTCTTTATTCTTATACTCTTCTCCTCTATTCTTTTTGTTATATTACTCTTTTCTCATTATCTCTTTACTCTGTTCTCTGTATCTCTTTACTCTGCTCTGGTTACTCTTTTCTCTGCTTAACGTATGTATTTAAAGCTTATGTAAATCTCGGTATGAATAGTTCGCCTGTCCCAAGTATAGGTTCATTAAGTCTATACTAAAACAGTTTAACTTTTCATATAATACCTAACCCTAGTCGCAACTCAAGGACTAACTATGTTGCCCTAGTTCGTTCACTATTCTCTGTCTGTTTTTCTGCCATTAAAACATTACAGACTTTTTCTTCGACTTTTATCTTTTCTTCAACTTTTTATCTTTCTTTTATCTTTGCCTCACTAACATGTTATTACCACTCCCTAAGTGTTTTATGAAGGTAATTATGAGATTCTGCACTTAAAGTTGTCTTTCTAAAGCTTTTACAGAAAACTGCCTTTTCCGCATTATTTTATTATTTTTATTAAAATATTATTTTTAATTAAATATTATTATTTAATATTTTATTATTATTTATTATTTTATCATTAAATTTTCGAAAATTACCTTATCTTTACCTTTAACCTTTAAAATTCACTTTTTACCACCCGTAACTTTTAATATTTCTACTTTAACCACCATAACTTTCAGAAATTACAAAATAACCCCTCAAACACCAAAATAATTACTTCCTTGCCCTTTTATGAATCAAAAAGGTGTTCTTCATTGTTCTTCACCACACTCAAAGTGTTCTTCGTGTTCTTCATAAATTCTTCAGATTCTTTCTCTGTTTTTACCTGTTTTTCAATCTTTTCAACAACCGATTTTTACCAAAATTCATAATAAATTCCCAGCCACTAAAACCCCATCTTTTCCACATGATTTCAACACAAATTGAACCTCAATTTAGGGCCTAGGGTTCGTTTTTCCCAGCTGCCCAAGAACATGAACTTTAAAGCTTAAATTTCATCAAATTTCATCAGAATTTCACCAAATTTTCACCAAGAATCAATCATATATGCAACCAATTTTTAGCACAACCAAATAATACAACATTCACACATCTCAAACACAAATAATCAAGATTAATTTCGTGACACCCTACCTGGTTTTGCTGCTCCTAATTCAATCAAACTTTCAGGTGGTCCTTAAGCACTTTTTCCTCCTAAATCACATCAAGAACAACTTTAAATCCAAAGACTCTCAACTGCCCAAATCTCACTCAGTATGTTAGGAAGAGATATCTCACCTTAGACTTGCTGGAAATTCACGTTTCTTGGCGCTCAAGTCAAGTTAAGCATGATTTCTAAGGAAGAACATCAAGAAAACACATGTTTACATGGTTTTCCTTGAAAACCGAATTGAAGAGGGAGGGAGACAGCCATCTCACCTTATTTCCAGCCTTGATAAGTCACATGGTTATGTAGAGGAAGAAGAGAGGATCATTTTGGTAAAATCGGAGTTTTGATTTGAGTTTTAGTTCAGAAGAAATCAAGCTTTGAAGATTTATGAACCAAGAACTTTCTCTCCTTTTTCTCTTGGTGATTTTCGGCCACAATGAGCAAATGAGGCAGCATTGGAGGTTTTGGGGGTGTATGGTGAGCTGTGATTGGTTGGCTTGGTGGTGGATTAAAATAATATTAAAATATCTCTGGTGTACAACTACTAAAACTAGGTGTATCGGAACACTCGTAAAACATCTCTAAAAATTATTTTCTGAGCTACTAGCATAAATGACACTAGTAACATATTTATTATGAGAATAAAAAATGTATGATGAGCCCTTAGCATTGCTAAAGTCATCAGAGAGTGCTGGTGCTAAATTGCACCAGTAAACCGTAAACCCGGTTAAACCGATTTTCTGTTTTTAACAAAAATAGACCAGGTAACCTTATAATATCATTCAAGCATTTTCTAATACTAATATAATGATAATATTATACTATTATCTCTCTCCTCTCATGAATCGAGTCTGGTTCGTCAAACAGAGACTATTTACGAAAATCAGAATCAAAACTGCCAACCGATACGGTTCAAAAACTAGGTTCTTCGCGATTGCATTATCGAGCTTGCCTCAGAGAAGGTTCTAGCTTAAGGATGACATAATGATAATGAGGATTGAGATACTTGTTGATATAGAAGAGGTGCTCCCTTCACTGATCTTCCGGAGAAATCTGTGCCTTTAGAAAATGTCTCGCGTACTCAAAAATCAGGGTTGTTACAACCCGAGCCCCCGCATCCACCAACTGAAGGTGGAGCCTCATAGCCATTCTCCCTGGATCGTGTTCGTGCATGAAGGATCGTGCAAATGCTTAAGTGTGGGGGAGGATTCGTCATTTTGGGGTGTAACCTTTTCTTTTTCTTAACACTTTGCACTTTATTTTAGCTTCTTTTTATTATATTTCTTGTAGATATTGGAGTGTCTTTGAATATTGCATTGCATTCTCTTTCGGAATATATATCATAGTTTATTTCTAGCTATTGCATTTTGCATCTTTTTCTTAGTATATATTTTATAGATAGAAGTTTTGATTGAATGATGTGAATAGCATGTGCCTAGTTCATTTTGATCCTCATTGTTCATGTTAATTTTTGTCTGTTAAAAATTAGGAAAAGAACTAAGAAGTTTTTTAAAAAAAAATTGTTTTTGGCATCCATCACATCTACATACATATAAGAAATAATTTTGGTGAAAAACAACAAAGATTTTTCAAGAATTTTGTTTCAAGGGCATTATTGAATTGATTTGGAAAAATCCTTTTTAAACTTGCTTGAATGATTTTTATGGAACATAGAAGAGAGATAGAAAAAAAAATACCTTGTGAGTTTTTGAGCTTTAATGAGTGGTTACACATTTTAACCACTATTTTTGTTCATTGTGTGCTATGCTACATCTATGATTGTAATCTTGGTTTTTCTCGATTCTTTATTTCCAATATTTGATGTTGTGATTGCATTTAGCATGATTGAGGCCATTTTTATATTAAACCCACTCACCCATACGGACCTACCCTTGCATCTACCTTTGTTAACCCCTTTTAAGCCTCTTAATCCCATTTGTTCTAATTGTTAGCACGTCACAAGCCTAAGCGGAAAACCATAAATTTCCTTGAATTGCATCTTGATTAGCTTAGGTTGAAGAGTGTGTTTCATTTAAGTGTGGGGAAACTTTTGGGAAATATTGGTAGTAAATGAAAGAGTTTGTAGTGGGTATGCATTGAAAAAGAAAAAATTTTTGGAAAATGGGTGCACATTCATGTATCAATTTGCTTTAACCATATGCATTTGTCATAGAAAAAAAAGAAATAAAAAAATAATAATTATATATAAAAATATATATATAATAAGAAGGGACAAAGGTTGCCCCAAAGAAAAATAAATAAATAAGAAATGCATATGTGGACTTGGATGAAAAAGATGTATGAATGTGTATAAAAAGTGTGATTATGGGAAGTTAGGTTGCATACTTTGCTGTTTGGTTAATATAGGTTGAGAGGGGCACTAGAGCTAATCAAAGATCCAATTCCTTAGTCCACTTAGCCATATTTATCCTACCTTAACCCTAACCCCATTACAACCCTCTAAAGACCTCATGATACTTGCACTCATGCATCACATATTTGTTGATTGTTAGATGAAAAGCAAATCCATGAAAGCATGATTAGGAGGAGACTTGAGTGAATTGACCCTAAACACCGAGTGATTAAAGTGTATACATACCAAGTGAGGGTTCAATTACTCAATTCTATATTTCCACACCTCTTGTCATGCATTCCTGCAAGTTGCTTCATTTTGATGAGTTGAATCAATTCTCTAGATTTTGGGTGCATTGAGTTATTTCTTTGCCTAACCCTATATGTCTATACACTTGCTTGGAATTTGATTGTTTCTTTCACCAAATCAATAGGACATTATAGATAGATAGATATATATAGCACATACATACTTGCATGCACATAGGTAGTTGCATTCAATAAGTTATTTCCCTTTTGATCATTCTCCTTGTTGGTTTTGCATGAGGACATGCTATTGTTTAAGTGTGGAGAAATTGATGAGTCCATATTTTCCAATATATTTTAGCTTGAATTGGATGGATTTCATCACATAAACTCAAACTTTTTCACCAAAATAGCATACTTTTGTGTTTGATCCCTAAAGTGAGCCTAAATGTGAAAACATGCATTTTGTGCTTAAATTGTGCAATTTAATCTCACTTTTATTCCATTCGATGCGGTGATATGTTTGTTGAGTGATTTCAGGTCCTATAGGCAAGAATGGTTTGGTAGAAGTGGAAGAAAACATGCAAAAAGGGAGAAAACATGAAGAAAACAAAGGAGAAAAGCATTTTAGCCTGTGCCCACGCACAGGGTTCAAAATCAGGACATGTGCCCACGCACAGGCTGTGCCGATGCTCAGGACAGAATGGAAATCAGGATTTGTACAGACGCACAGGTTTGTGCCCACGCACAGGAGGAAAATCAGCAAGTGTGCCCATGCACAGACCTATGCGGACGCACAGGTACCAGTGCATGCCTTCATTAAAAATACACGTGCACTCGCGTTTTGGGGGCTTTTTGGCCCATTTTTGAATGCTTTGTAGCATATTTGAAGGAGGAAGCAACTATATATCATACCATACATTACCATACTTCATAGAATAGTTTTTAGGAGTAGTTTTAGAGTAGTTTAGTTTTAGGTTCTCTCTCTTAGGGTTTTTAATTAGGGTTTCAATGTAGCATTTTATACTTCAATTTTGTTCTTGGATTTTGCTATCTCATTGTAAGTATTTCTTTAATTCCTCTTTTATTACACTACTTGTTCTACACTTTGTTCTACTTTAATTTCCTTTGTCAATATTTACATAGTTTTGCAATTTTGGATTCCTAGTTGTTAATTTGATGTTTGATGCTTATTTTATGTTTATTTGAGTTGCTTTTATTGATTTTGATCATTTGTGGTTCATAGCTTTCATTAATTTACCAATTTTGCCATGTTTTATGTTTATGGCCACTATGTATTCGATAAAATGCCAATTTTGATTATGGGGTAATTTCTACCCCTTGGCTTGGGGAAAATGAGTGTATGGATTACTAGAGCCATAATGTCCAACATTTAGTGATAATTCTTGGGTTGTTAGTTCTTATTGTTTCACTAACGCTAGCTTTTTACTAAAGTAATTAGTAAGTTAGCTAGGACTTGTGGAATGATAACAATTATGCTCACTCGACTTACTCTCCGATGTGAGGGTTAACTTAGTGAGATTAATCCATCACAATTATCATAGTTGTGGTTATAGCAAGGAAGGGATTCCATAACTCATCCCAAGTCAAGGTTTCATTTATGTTTTGAACCACTTTTCTTTCACTTTATAGCTTTACTTGTTCATATTGCATAAATAGTTCCTTTATTTCTTTACTGGTTTATTGATTGCAATTTTGGCTTGCTCTTTTATCTCTTTATTTGTTTACTTTAATTATTGAAACCCCCTTGCTTTCCACAACTAAAATTATGTGCGCTCATTGGCATTCGTTCCTAAGGAGAACGACCCGGGAGTCTAAATACTCTCAGTTTATATTTGCTTTGATTTGTGACTATCCTTTTGAATTAAATTTGATTGAGATGATTCATTACCGGTTTGGACTATACTCACAACAGAAATCTATTTAATTTTGAATTGGTAAAATTCTCTTTATCACCCACATAGCACATTTTCCCACTATACAACCTTTCTCCTAAGCATTAAACCTTCTTTCTCACCCAAAGATGAAGTTCTCCAACCCTTGCCCCAAGAACAACAAGACCTTCAAGCTTTTCTCCAAGAGCAAGAAGAATTTCAAAAGAAGCAAGAGGAGTTCATGGCTACCATTGCCGAAGCGGTGAACCGCTTAGCCTTTCTACGCGGAGAACATGGAGGATCAACTAAGGAGTGTAGTGAGGAGGAGAACATGGAGGCTAAAAGAGAAGAAGTGTAGCTAAGGATTGAGTCATAAGAGGAGGAAGGTAAAACAATTGAACCAAAAGAGGTGAATGGAGAATTGAGGGAATTTGATCAAGAAGTGGATTCCATCATCCATGATTTTTTGTCTACCTTGGTCAATCCCCTTAATGATCTTGAGGAATCCTTCTCTTTTGAGTTGGAGAGAGATCTAGAAATAGACCTCACACAACCTCCTAAGCTTGGATTGAATGATAGTAAAGAGAACATAGAGGAGGTTGGTGAGGAAGAGCTAGAAAAGGGTGATGAGGAAGAGGTGGTCACCCAAGAAGTGAAAGCATTCATGCAAGAGTCCGATAGGGTGACTCCAATCCAAGGGCAAATTGAGTGGATAACAATATCCTCAATGAGCTTCATAGGCTCACACCAATATGCTCTCTTGGAAACGGATCACCAACTTAAGATCCTTCTTGAGGTGTTCAACAAGAAAGACATGGGTGTTGGTTGCCAAAGGAGTTCAAGGTATAAGTGGTGCAAGGTTCAATTAGGAGGAGTCCAACATTCATTTGGGTGCTTCAAAGGAAAGTTGGGAGATGGTTCATCCAAGCACAAAAGCAAAGATCAACAAGAGGATGATCGGAAAACTAGAATTTGGGACTCCGGAGGAGCTTTAAAGAGGAAACATGGGTGGCGACTCAAGGATGAGTGGAAGCATAAGCCACCATGACACAAGCTTCACTCAAAAAGTCCAACTTGAAGATTTTAAACCAAAGTTCTAGGTGGGAGACAACCAACCAAGGTAATATCCTTCCAACCTTTCTCTTCTTTTACCTTTTGCTTATTGAATTTTGTCTATTTGGTTAGCTTAGTTTGATTGAATTCTAGGCTTAATTTAGTTGTATTTTGGTGTTTATTAGGTAATCTTAGTGGAATAATATATTTTTGGGGTTTTAATATGTTTTAAGGCTTGAAAAAGCTGTTTTCGAAGTCATGTTGGTGCCTTAGAGCCATTAAAAATTTTGCAGAAACAGGGCAGTGTGCGTATGCACACATCTATGCCGATGCACATTTTTTCCAGATTTTGACTTCTGTGCGTACGCACACTTATTAGCACCCCTTCTGTTGGGAGCATTCGCACATGCTGTGCCGGTGCGGACCCCAAATTTTTGCCACTGTGCGGACGCACAGAACCTGTGCACACGTACACATGATCAATCTGCCATGTTCAAAAAAAAAAATCTGTGCGTGCGCACAACCCTGTGCTTATGCACACATCTTGATTTCCTTCCTGCCAGGAACGCTCGCACACCATGTGCATTCACATCCCCTTTGTTTTTCCCTTTTGTGCGTGTGCGCACTTTCTTATGCGTACGCACAGATCGCGTTCTAGCCATTAATCACGAAGGATGCCCTGTCACGCCTTACACCCCCTAACCCCCTTTCTTTCTTCCCTCTTCACCCATCCTACCCCACCCAACCCTTCTTCTGGTGACTACCCTACCGCCGGGGCTACCACCACCGCCACCCCTCATTCCTTCAACTTTCCCTCTTCTCTCTTCTTCTTTCTTCCTCTTCTACTCTCTTTACTTTTTTTTGTTTTGTTTATTTGCTTCTTTAATTTGTTTTCTTTATTTAACTTTGGTAATCAAGGTTAAGTTTTACTTAAATATTTGTTTGTTGAATTTCAAGTGTTCAATTTTTGAATTATGGGTTGTTGATGTTTGAATTTTTGCTTGAATTTGATGAATATGTGCACCGCATGCCATGTGTTTGATCTAATGCCTGAATGAACCTTTAGTTTAATGCATGTGTTGTAGCTACCATATGTGTTAGACTATATCCTTGTTTGGTATTCTAATCAATAATTGTACACTTTTGAATGACTATGATGCTATTTTGGATTGAATTTCAATAATGTACTTGTTATTACTTTGAGTTGCTAGGACCAAATTGATATGAAAATTGACATTTAATTTCTTGTTTGGTGCAATTTTGAACAAGTTCATATTAAAATTAGTGAATTGAATTGAATTGCTTATTCATCATGGTTTCCAAAATCAATATAATCACATAACAAGGTCCTTGTTTCTTGTCAATGCTTTGCATTTGTTTGAGTTGATTTGACTTGATTCTCATCAAGCTTGTGACTTTTCGTAACAAGCACCTTCCCATGTGATTATTTCATTATTCCTAAGGATGAATAAGTAGTTACTCTTCATCATTGAATTGGTTATTGTTTGTTGTGCTATTTCATATTAATCTTGCGCTTTCACTTGCACAATTTCTATATCCAATATTTTCTACATTCAATTCACTCTTGTTGTAGTTGCCTAAGTTTCCATGTGCTTAATTGACGCTCATGTATTACTTGCATCTTAGGCCATTTAATTGAGGAACCCATGCTTACTTTTTGATTGTGTGGAGGTGTGTTCTAACCGCGCACATAATTGGAATACACGCATGGCTCATTTTCATCATACCACACCACTATGCAAACTTCCTCAATTAGATGCTTATTTGTTTCTTACTTTACCTTTTTGTGCTACTTGACATATGATTCTTAATTATACTTTATTCATTCTTTATGAGGATGAGACATAAAGGCAAGGAGCCGGTAGAGGAGGAGGACACCGAGTATAGAGATGCTGACCCTGCATTGGACATAGAGATTTTCACGTAACCCAAGCCCCTGCATCCACCAGCTGATGGTGGAGGAACGTAGAGCCATTCTCCCCGGATTGTGTTCGTGCACGGAGGACCGTGCAATGCTAAAGTGTGGGAGAGGATTCACCATTTTTGGGGCGTAAAATTTTTTTTCAAACACTTTGCATTTTATTTTTGTTTTCTTTTACTATGTTTCTTATAGATATTTAGAGTGTTTTTTTTAATGTTGCATTTCATTTTCTTCTAGTACATATATCTTAGAGAATTCATAGCTTTATTTCTTGCTATTGCGCCTTATTTTACATGGTATATAGTTCATAGATAGAAGTTGTGATTGGATAATGTGAATAGCATAGTGCCTAGTTCAATTTTGTCCTAATTGTTCATGTTAGTTTTTGGATGTTGAAAATTAGGAATAGAACTAGGAAATTTTTGAAATTGCATCCATCACATCATACATACATATAGAAAATAATTTTGGTGAAAAACAACAAAGATTTTCAAGAATTTTGTTTTTAGGGCATTCTATTGAATTGATTTGGAAATTTTTTTTTTTAAACTTGCTTGAATGATTTTTATGGAACATAGAAGAGATATAGAACAAAATACCTTGTGAGTTTTTGAGCTTATATCGAGTGGTTACACATTCTAATCACAATAGGACACTATAGTATAGATAGATATATATAGCATATAGTATACTTGCATGTATATAGATAGTTGCATTTAATAAGTTGTTTACCCTTTGATCATTCTCCTTGTTTGTGTTTAGCAAGAGGACATAATATTGTTTAAGTGTGGGGGAATTGATGAGTCCATATTTGATGATAATTTTTACCTTCAATTGGACGGATTTCATTATATAAACTCACACTTGTTCATTAAAATAGCAGACTTTTGTGTTTGATCCCTAAATTGAACCTAAATGTGAAAACTTGCATTTTTATGCTTAAATTGAGTAATTTAATTCCACTTTTATTTCATTCGATGCCGTGATATGTTTGTTGAGTGATTTCAGGTCCTAGAGGCAAGAATGGTTTGGTAGAAGTGGAAGAAAGCATACAAAAAGGGAGAACACATGAAGAAAACAAAGAAGAAAAGTATTTCAGAGTGTGTCCATGCACACTTTCTGTGCATACGCACAAGATGAAAATCAGCAAGTGTGCCTATGCACAACTTCTATGCGTACGCACAGGAGGAAAAATTAGCAAGTGTGTATACGCACACGTTTGTGCGTACGCACAGGTACCAGCGTGTGACTTCAATAATGAAGCACGTGGCTCGTGATTTTGGGGGCATTTTGGCTCAGTTTTGAGTGTGCTGAAGCTGAATTTCAAGGCTATATGAAGGGGACAACATCACATATAAAAGCATTAGCTTATATTAGGTTTTATTAGTTTTTAGGAAGCTTCTAGAGATAATTAGGAGTAGGAGTACTGTAGCATAAGAAATTCTCTCTTAGGGTTTATTTAATTTTTATTGTAGCATTTTATAGTTCCAAGTTTGATCTTGAATTTTGCTTCTCTTATTGTAAGTACTCTTCAATTTTCTCTTTAATTATACTACTCTTGTCATATTTTCTCTTAATTCAAGTTACTTTGTTAATATATGCAATTTCTGGTTTCTTGAAGTTTTAGTTGATGAATTTAGTGTTTTATGATTTATATTTGTTGTTTGAATGTTTATTGTTAATAGGGTAAATACCCTTTTCAGCCCCTGAGCATTTTAAATTGGGACATGTTGCACCTTTATCATCCAGAAACCTCAACCAGGTCCTCAACCATCAACATTAGTGGACGTATCGACCCCTGTGACCGGTTGCCAACAGGTTGCTTGGATGACGTGTCAGGTGGAGGCTGAGTTGTCAAATGTATGTGCCACGTGTCACTAGAAATTGTTGCAGGGACTAAAAACCCCCTCCCTGCCCAAACTTTTCTCAGCCCCACCAGCAACACCCTCCACTCACCACCCCTCCCCATCACTCCTCCACCACCGCCACCACTACAACTGCCTCACAACGTTCGCAACTCATGCGAATCCTCCACCTCTTCTTCTTCCTGCACAACCTCCCAAAGCTTCACCCAATGGAGGTTCTCTCTCCCGACAACACCTTCCACCACCACCACCACTACTCTTCCGCCACAACAACCACCACTAACACCACCACCGCTTCTACTTCCCAACAATCTCGAAGAACTCTTTCACCTCTCTGAGCTTCAACTCACTACCACCGCCTCACAACCTTCCCAACAATATTTTTTTGTTAGAGTAATATTGGTTCAACTTTTGCAGCATTGGAAATTCATGCTGCTCAAATGCGGGGCCATTTAAAGAGGGATGATGAAAAGTTTAAGGAGTTTACAAAGGAGAATAGGTTAATAGAGGTTCTATATTCTAACAACAGGGAAAGTATAGTTAAATGGAATACACTTGCCTTTCATGTTCTTCCATTGCTGCTTATTACTGAGTTCTTGTTTTCCAACGTTGGTTTTGTGAAAGAGGTTGTGGAGTGAACTATGCCTTGTTTGAATAAAGATGGTGTTTTAGAAAAATTGAAGTGGTTGGTTTATGCAATGGAAGGAATTTATGATAATGAAGGTGCATTGAAGAAGATTAGGGAGTTGACAATTTTTTATGATGAAGGGAACTCGTTGAGCAATCTGTTATGGTGGCTGCACAGTAGAAGAGGCCATGAAGAGTCATTGTAAGAGCAGCAAGGTTGGCTCTAATGGCTGAAGAAGTTGGCTTTATTGATGTGATCCCTCTAATGGCTGAAGAAGTTGGCTTTAGTGTTGGGAAGTAGAAGCGGTGGTGGCGTTGGTGGTGGTTGTTGTGGCGGAGGAGTAGTGGTGGTGGTGGTGGAAGGTGTTGTCGGGAGAGAGAACTTCCATTATTGGGTGAAGCTTTGGGAGGTTGTGGAGGAAGAAGAAGAGGTGGAGGATTCGCATGAGTTGCGAAGGTTGTGAGGCGGTTGTAGTGGTGGCGGCGGTGGCGGTGGTGGAGGAGTGCTGGGGAGGGGTGGTGGGTGGAGGGTGTTTGCCAGTGGGGCTGAGAAAAGTTTGGGCAGGGAGGGGGTTTTTAGTCCCTGCAACAATTTCTAGTGACACGTGGCACATACATTTGACAACTCAGCCTCCACCTGACACGTCATCTAGGCAACCTATTGGCAACCGGTCACAGGGGTCGATACGTCCACTAAGGTTGATGGTTGAGGACCTGGTTGAGGTTTCTGGATGATAAAGGTGCGACATGTCCCAATTTAAAATGCTCAGGGGCCGGAAAGGGTATTTACCCTTGTTAATATTGTGGATAGTTTGGTTATAGTTTTCATTTTCCTTTGCAATTTTACTTGTTTTGTTTTTATGCCCACAAGGTGTTTGTGAAAATTCCAACTTTAGATTTTGAGTAGATTTTCACACCTTGGCTTGGGATTTGATTTCCTAGGATACTAGAGCCATAATGTCTGACATTTAGTGGCAATTCTTGGGTAGTTAGTTGACTCTTGTTTCCATTGACGCTAGCTTTTCACCAAATTTATTGGTGAGTGATAAACCACTATTTTATGGTTTATCTTGTGCTAATTTGAGTGGTTTTTATCAAGCCTTTGCACACTTATTCATACTATTTGCATGGTTTTACGATTCCTTCCCAGAATTTGTTCTATGATTGAAAACTTGCTTCATAGAGTCTTTAATTTGTGTATTTTAATCATCTCTTATTACCATTCGATGCCTTGATATGTGTGTTAAGTGTTTTCAGAAATTACAGGGCAGGAATGGCTTAGAGGATGGAAAGGAAGCATGCAAAAGTGGAAGGAATACAAGACACTGAAGGAATTGCTGAGCTGTCCAGCCTAACCTCTTCGCACTCAAACAATCATAACTTGATCTATAGAGGTCCAAATGAGGCGGTTCCAGTTGCACTAAAAAGCTAACATTCAAGGCTTCGAAATGATATATAATTTCCTATAGTGGCCATACAGCTAGGCAGATTTTGCCCCCAGCGATTTCTTGGCTATTTCTGGCCCAGTTTTTGACCCAGAAAACACAGATTAGAGGCTATAAAGTTGTAGAATCCATCCATTCATTCACGTTACTTATTATTCACAATTTAGGTTTTAGATGTAGTTTTCTAGAGAGAGAGAGAGGCTCTCTCCTCTCTCTTAGTTTTTAGGATTTAGGATTTCTCTTATGTTAGGTTTACTTATTCTTCATTCTAGGTTCAATGTTCCTTTACTTTGGTTTCTCTTCTATTCTATTTTTTTATTCTATTACTTTGATTTATGAATTCTCATGTTAGATTTGATTTTATATTTAATATAATTTGAAGTATTTCAGATTTATGATTGCTTTCTTTTATTTATGATATAAATATTTTGGATTTTTCCCCTTTTGGCTTCGGTTGAGTAATTAGTGACACTTAAGTTATCAAACTCCTTTGTAATTGATAATTGGAATTTGCTGATTGGTTTGGATCCCTCTAAAACTAGTCTTTCCTTAGGAGTTGACTAGGACTTGAGGAATCAAATTCATTATTCCACTTGACTTTCCTTTATTTAGTAAAGGTTAACTAAGTGGGAGCAGTGAACAATTCTCATCACCAGTGATAAGGATAACTAGGACAGGATTTCCAGTTCTCAAAACCTGCCAAGAGCTTTATTAGTTATTATTTTAATTCCTTGTTATTTTATATTACTTGTTCCCTATTTCAAAAACCCCCAAAAAAGATACTTTTCCATAACCAATAATAAATCTTACCTCCCTGCAATTCCTTGAGAGACGACCCGAGGTTTCAATACTTCGGTTATAAATTTTATTGGGTTTGCTTTAGTGACAACCAAAACTTTTGTACGAAAGGATCTCTGTTGGTTTAGAAACTATACTTACAACGAGAATATATTTGTGAATTTCTTTACCATCAATTATTCCGATCGTCAAAATGGCGCCGTTGCCTGGGAATTGCAAACGTGTGCCTTATTATTGGCTATTGTAAATATTTGCTTTTTCGTTTTTTTGTTAGTGTTTCTAATTTTAGGAGTTTATTTTCTTTAATTTTTATTAACTTTTATTTCCCAGACTAGTAAGAATTCTCACCCCTCTGGCTTTAAGTTTGGTTCCAATGTTGTTGTAAGGAATGGAAGCTATAATGAAAGCACGCATCAAGGTTGGAAGAATCAAAGATGGGAGGAGCCATAAGGATTTGATCAACCCTCTTGGCAACAACCCCCTCCAATATGCTATAACCAACAACCATTTTGTGATGCATACCAAGACAATAGTTATGGTGGACCCTTTCGTGACAAACCACTTCCACCAAATTGCTATGATCAAGAGCCATTCCAGGGAGCGTACCAAGATGATGAATATGGTGGACCACCTTGTAGTTACCAACAAGTCCCACTATATGCTTATGAACCACCTCCTCAACACAACTCTGGACCACCATACTCACAAGCCCCCTACTACCAAACACCATTACATGATCCTAACCCTTATCCACCATATGAACAACCCTATGAGCCATATGAGCCATACATAGATCCACCCCAATTCCAACCCAATTACTCCCAAGAACCACCACCTCTATATACACCACATCCATATCCATCAATCTAAGAGCCTTATGGTCCTACTTATGACATCCAAGCAGAACAAGAGTCAAGGGATCGTCTCAAGGAAATAGTGGATCAATTTCAAGCAACCCTGCGTCAATTGGACCGAGTGGTAAACCGAATAGCACCCGAAGCTTTCATGGCTAAAGAATCTCAACTTAACAAGGAATTGAAGTATGCTGTGCAACAAGTAGAAAAGATGGAGAGTGATGAATCACCACATTCTTATTATGATGAACCACCCTCTTATCATGAACCTTTCCTCCCAAGTAATGAGCCCTCATTCATATCCACCTCAACCTTCAATGCATGACACTCTTGGTGTTCTTCTTCAAGGGCAAAGAGAGATGGAACGGAGAGTACTAAAATATGCGACTGCCTTGACCGAGGTAGTAAATCAATTAGCTTCCCAACATACATCTGAGCACTCAGAGTACTCCCATGGCTACATGTGGAGAATCAAAAGAAGAGCGTAGCATGAAGGAGACACTAGAAACTCCGGTGGACAATGAGGAACATGGCTTTGTATTGGAACAAGTGGAGGAAGCCATACTAGTTGCAGAGGAAGAAGTGGTTGAAAATTTAGGAGATGCTAAACCTCCATGGAAATCTAGAATTGTAGAGTACTCCTCCAATAAGATTGAAATTGATGTCAAGAAGGCCAGTGTACAACCTCCATGGCATATTCCTTATGAAGACTTGGATGGGATAGATCAAGAAGTAAGTTTCCTTGGTGATGAGGATCATGCATCAAGTCCTCCTAGTTATAAATCTACATCCGCAAATGAACTCCTTAAATATGAAGACACTCCTCTGATTGAGTCTGAGAATGATGTGGAAGCGGAAATCCTTAGAAAAGGGCAGACGGGAGTTGAGTACACTTTGTCAAGAATGTTGGAGACTTCTCCACCTAGGTTTCCATCTACTCCTTCATTTGAGTGGATAAGGCTTGTCTCTATTCGCCTTACCATTCCACCTGAATATGGCACTCTTGAAACGGATGGTCAACTTAGGAATCTTTGTGGCATTAAGTGTAAGAGAAGAATGTTTAGTGGTTGGAGTTGCAAATCAAGGCTCATCAAGGTTGATATTTCAAGGGCTAGATGTAAGGGCTCAACTGGTGATAATTTGATTAGATCTAAAAGAATTCGGATCGCTTACCACCCGGATGGAATAATAATGATCAACTTGAAGACGGGTGTAGAATCAAGATTTGGGATCAGGGAATATATGAGGATCACTTTTGGGAGCTTGATGACAAGTCATCATATACCCATTTTTCAAGCTAATTTCACTTGTTTTGTTAGCATTTATACACTTTCTTGCATCCTAAGTAAGTGATTTCGAGTGAAAATGCATAACTTCTTTAAATCAAGCAACCACCATGAAATTAATGTTAAATCATGAGGTTTAAGCTAATTTCAATTGAACTTTAATTGATTTATAAGCCTCTTGAATTTAGTGATACTTTGAGTGGTTGTTTTGGTTTATTGTAGGTGAAGAAAAGAAAAGAAAAGGAAAAGCGTGGCCTAAGAAGTGTAGCCCAAGGAAAGGAAAGTGTGGTCAAAGCAAGAGAAGTGTGCCGCATGCAAAGGGGGAGGCAAACATTGCCCTCCACAAGGGCACACTGCCCTCTAGGAGGGCAACATAAGAGAACCAAGAAGAGAAGGCAACTCTGCCCTGCCCACTCCAAGGGCAGAGCACAATTTTATGCCTTGGAACCAAGAGGAATAAAATGTTGCCCTGCCCTCCACAAGGGCAGTATCGGGCTCTCCAAGGAAGAAAATCAAAGGAAAAATATCACCCATGCATGCCACAAGAGTTGAACACAGGACCATGAGGAAGCTAGGACTTAAGACCCATTACCGTGCCAAGAATCCAAGGAAAATGATCAAGCGTGTGTCTCTGCCCAGATTCGAACACGGGCCTTCATTTTGGAAACACTGCCCTGCCCTCCGCGAGGGCAGGGCAGCATTTGGACTGATGCACAAATCTGGCGCACCACACACAAATCTGGCACACCAATTCTCTCCTGGCAGCACCAAGCACGCACCAAGCTCGATCCTGGCAGCACCAAAATTTCCTGCCCTGCCCTCCGCGAGGGCAGGGCAGCATCCTATGCACCACACACAAATCTGGCGCACCAATTCTTAATTCGGGCGCACCAACTCTTGACTCTGGCAGCACCAACAGCGCACCAAGGCATTTCTGGCGCACCAATTTTTCCTGCCCTGCCCTTGGCGCGGGCAGGGCAGTGTTTTGCGCACCAAAGTCGCACCAGACCGCACCAAGGCCGCACCAACATGCACCAAATCCTGCCCTGCCCTCCACAAGGGCAGGGCAGCCTCCTGGGAGCAACTTTCCATGGGCCGAAAATTCAAATTAAAACCCCATTTTAATTCATTTCTTCACCAATTCAAAAGCCCATCCAAATCCCAATATCCAAGAATAGAAAGTGTATAAATAGGAGTTAGTTTGATGTAATTAGAACCTTTACTTTGAGCTTTAAACTTTCACTTTTATTTTTGAGCTTTTGAATATTCTTGGTGACTTCACTGAGATTTCTGAGAATTGGGGAGGAGAATTGATCTCTCTTCTTCCTCATTCTTGCCTGAGCATTTCTAATCTTCTGTTTCTGAGTTTTGGGTGTGAGAAATTGAGGAAATTCTGTCTCAATTCCCATTCAAATTCTCTTTTAATTCTTTTCTGCATAATTGAATCTATTTACATTTTCTTTACTGCTTCTTCTTCTAATTCTTGTCAATTGCTTTGTGAGCTTGGATCTAGGAAGGTAAATAGAGATCTAGGCTCTGCTACCTAGTCTCTTGAGACCTGAGACCCAATTTTACTTTTGGTTCTTCTGTGAACCCTGCTGCACTTTAATTTCATTTTCTGTTTGAATTCTCATTGCTTCTAATTCAATTTCTGCTCTCTTAATTGTTGCAATTCACATTCTCTTGTTTAAATTCTGCAATCCCTGTCCTCAATTCCCTTTTACATTCAAGCAATTTATGTTTCTTGCCATTTAAGTTACTGTAATTTACATTTCTTGCATTTCAAGTTTCAGTCATTTATTTTCTTGTTCTTTAAGATTCAGTCTATTTCACTTTCCTGTTATTTAATTTACTGTAAATTCCCCCTCTCCCTTTACATTTACTGTCATTTACTTCCTGCTAAACACACATCACTCAACCAACACTTGATCCACTTGACTAAACCACCCACTAAACTAAAATTGCTCAATCCTTCAATCCCTGTGGGATCGACCTCACTCATGTGAGTTATTATTACTTGATGCGACCCGGTACACTTGCCGGTTAGATCTATGTGTTTGGAAAATTCGTTTTCCACAAAAACACCATCAAGTTTTTGGCACCGTTGCCGGGGATTGAAATAGATTGACAATGATTAAGTGAAGTGGAGGTCTAGATTAAGCACTTTTTCTTTTCTGTTAATCTAATTCTTACTAACACACTGACTGTTTGAGTTTTTGCTTAAACTAACTAAAACTTCATTCTAGCTATAGATTGAAGTTTCATTAGTTTTCTGGGTTTGTGTGTTTATTGTTGTGTGTTTGTATGTCAGGTACAGGAAGATCTTCCCCTATCCTCTCTGAAATTGATTAAAGAACTCTTCGGAGAATAAGAAGAGCTGAAAGAGGAAAGAACGTTATTGGAGAGGAAGAATCTGAGGAGGAATTCCAAGAGATGGAAGGAGATACCAATCAACCAGGAGAAGGAGCCAACAATAACCAACAACAACGAAGAGTCTTAGCTTCATACACATTTGCAAATGCTAGGCACTGTGGAAGTAGCATTCTTCCTCCTAATGTCAATGCAAACAATTTTGAACTCAAGCCACAACTCATCACTCTGGTTCAAAACAATTGTTCTTTTGGAGGAGGGCCTTTGGAGGATCCAAATCAACATCTGTCTACCTTCTTGAGAATCTGTGACACAGTGAAAACCAATGGTGTACCTCCTGATAGCTACAAGTTGCTGCTCTTTCCATTTTCTCTCAGAGACAAAGCCACTCAATGGCTAGAGACCTTTCCAAAAGAAAGCATCAACACTTGGGATGACTTGGTGAGCAAGTTTCTTGCCAAATTTTATCCCCCTCAAAGAATCCTAAGGTTGAAGACTGAGGTTCAAACTTTCACTCAATTGGAGGCTGAGAACTTATATGAAGCATGGGAAAGATATAAGGCTCTATTGAGGAAATGTCCACCAGAGATGTTCACCGAATGGGACAAGTTGCAAAACTTCTATGAAGGACTCACTCTAAAAGCTCAAGAAGCTCTTGATCACTCTGCCGGAGGCTCATTACAACTCATGAAGACCACAGAGGAAGCTCAAAACCTCATTGATATGGTGGCCAACAACCAATATTTCTTTGCTTATCAAAGACAACGCCAACCATCACAGAGAAGAGGAGTAATGGAGTTGGAAGGAGTTGATTCTATTCTGGCTCAGAACAAGATGATGCAGCAGCAGATTCAACAACAATTTGAGCAAATGGCCAAAAGGATTGATGGCTTGCAAGTGGCAGCAGTGAGCACCACAAGCCAACCTCCAACTACTTGGGTGCAAGGTGAAGAAACTCAAGAGGAGCAACAGCAAGAGCAAGTCCAATACATGCACAACCAAAATCTTGGAACAAATGAAGTCTATGGTGACACTTACAATCCATCTTGGAAGAACCATCCCAACCTCAGATGGGGAGACAACCATAATCAAAACCAACAACCATGGCAAAGAAACACAAGTCAGAACAATTGGAAAAACACAAACAACCCCCAGCCAAACACTAGTCAAAATACATACAGAAAACCACAAAACAACTACCTAAATTCTAACCAATACCCACCCAATAACCACCCAACTAACCAAAACACTTATCATCATCCATCAACACCCCAAAATCAACCCATCTCACAAGACTCACAAAGAATCACCAATCTAGAGCTGCTCATGGAGAAACTGATGAAGAACCGAGAATTGACAACAAAGAACCAAGAAGCCTCCATGAAGAACCTAGAGAGGCAGATTGGACAAATCTCCAAGAAAATTTCTGTTGAAAAACCATCAAGTTCACTACCTAGTGACACTATTCCCAACCCAAAGGAAGAATGCAAGGTCGTGCAACTAAGAAGTGGAAAAGTGTTAACAGATGGTAACCAAGGGGCAACCAAGCATAATGACACTAAGCCAACAAAGAATGATGAAGCCATCAACAAGGACATGATGACCAAGAATGTCCCAAGAAAACTCACAGAGGAAGACAACAAGCCACAGAATTCGAAGAAAGGAGAGCAAATCAGGGAAGAACCAATCCCAAAACAGCATCAAGTGGAGAAGAGCTCAACACCACCACTGCCTTATCCACAGAGATTTCACAAGGAAACAAAGGATCAGCATTTCCACAAATTTCTTGAGACTTTCAAGAAGTTGGAAATCAACATACCTTTGGCAGAGGCTTTGGAGCAAATGCCTCTGTATGCCAAGTTTCTAAAGGAGCTCATCAACAAGAAAAGAGATTGGAATGAGAAGGAAACGGTGATGCTTAGTGAGGAATGTAGCGCCGTGCTTCAAAAAGGAATCCCACCAAAACTTAAGGATCCAGGGAGTTTTGTAGTGTCATGCACTATAGGCAAATTATCCTTGGACAAAGCTCTCTGTGATCTTGGGGCTAGTATCAACTTAATGCCCTTGTCCATGATGAAAAAGCTTGCCATAGAAGAACTAAAACCCACCAGGATGTCACTAGTCATGGCAGACAGATCAATTAAGACACCAAATGGAATTGTGGAAAATTTGCTAGTAAAGGTTGGAGAGTTTATCTTCCCTGCAGACTTTGTAATCTTAGATACCGATGAGGAAGGCAACAATTCAATCATCTTGGGCAGACCATTTCTAGCAACTGCAAGAGCCATTATAGATGTGGAAAAAGGAGAAATGATTTTCAGAGTACACAATGAGCAAATGATCATCAATGTTTTTAAGTCAATGCAACACCCTCCAGAGAAGGAAGATCATTTGAGGGTGGATATGATAGAGAGCCTGGTGGAAGAAATGTTAGACATTGATCAGCATGAGCAAGAAAAAGATAATCAAGAAACAATAGAGGAACATGTGGCTGAGGCTTTCATAAACAAAGAGGTGGAACTAAGCAAGAAAGAAGAGGTGCAAAAGCAAGAACTGAAGCCATTACCTTCTCATCTCAAATATGCATTTCTTGGCACTTCAGAAAGCCTCCCGGTGATCATTAATTCGGCTTTGACAAAGAAAGAAGAAGGAGAGCTTCTTGATGTTCTCAGAGCTCACAAGGATGCCTTAGGATGGACCATTGGTGACCTGAAAGGCATCAGCCCTACAGTATGCATGCATAAGATTCTTTTGGAGGACAATTCCAAAGCAGTAATTCAACCTCAGAGAAGACTCAACCCTGCAATGAAGGAAGTCGTCCAGAAGGAAGTAATGAAATTATGGAATGCAGGAATCATATATCCTATTTCTGATAGCTCATGGATAAGCCCAGTCCAAGTAGCACCAAAGAAAGGTGGGATGACAGTCATTATTAATGAGAAGAGTGAACTCATTCCCACCAGAACTGTGACAGGGTGGAGAATGTGTATTGACTATAGAAGGTTGAATGATGCCACACGCAAAGATCACTTCCCACTTCCCTTCATTGATCAAATGCTTGAAAGGTTGGCTGGCCATGCTTATTATTGCTTCCTGGATGGCTATTCTGGGTATAATCAGATAGTGGTGGATCCAAAAGACCAAGAAAAGACTTCATTCACATGCCCAGTTGGAGTTTTTGCCTATAGAAGAATGCCATTCGGATTATGCAATGCCCCAGCCACTTTTCAAAGGTGTATGCTTTCCATTTTCTCAGATATGGTTGAAAAGTTTTTAGAGGTTTTCATGGATGACTTCTCTGTTTTTGGTGATAATTTCAATACTTGCCTAAACCATCTAACTCTTGTTTTGAAACGGTGCCAAGAAACTAATTTGGTTTTGAATTGGGAGAAGTGCCATTTCATGGTACCTGAGGGGATTGTTCTTGGTCATAAAGTTTCAAGAAGAGGAATAGAGGTTGACAAGGCAAAAGTGGAAATAATAGAAAAACTCCCTCCACCAACTAATGTGAAATCTGTTAGAAGTTTCTTAGGGCATGCAGGTTTTTATAGAAGGTTTATCAAAGATTTTTCTAAAATAGCCAAACCTTTGAGTAACCTTTTGATGATTGATCAACCTTTTGTTTTTGATAAAAATTGCCAGCATGCTTTTGAAACATTAAAACATAAATTCACAACAGCACCAATTATCACACCCCCGTATTGGAACTTACCATTTGAACTCATGTGTGATGCAAGTGAAATTGCAATTGGTGCTGTACTTGGACAGAAGAAGGGAAACTTACATCATGTCATATATTATGCAAGTAAAGTATTAAATGAAGCTCAAAAAACTTACACTACAACAGAGAAGGAATTGTTAGCTGTAGTATATGCATTTGATAAGTTTAGATCGTACTTGATAGGATCTAAAATTGTGGTTTATACTGATCATGCTGCTCTCAAGTATTTGATGTCAAAATAGGATGCTAAACCAAGACTTATCAGGTGGATTCTACTCTTACAAGAATTTGACATTGAGGTAAGGGACAGGAAAGGCACTGAAAATCTAGTTGCTGATCATTTGTCAAGGCTGCCACCAGAAACAATTCAAAAGACTTCATTACCTGTGAATGAAAGCTTCCCAGATGAACATCTTATGCTGATCCAACAAACACCATGGTTTGCTGATATAGCAAACTACAATGTAGGGAGAAAGATACCACAAGAATTCACTAAGCAGCAAGTGAGGAAACTAATCAATGAAGCAAAGAAGTTCTTGTGGGATGAACTCTATCTGTTCAGAAGGTGCTCTGATGGAATAATCAGGAGATGTATTCCTGAAAGTGAAATAAGAGATATATTATGGCATTGCCATGGCTCAGCTTATGGTGGACATTTTGGTCCAGAAAGAACAGCAGCAAAGATACTACAAAGTGGGTTCTATTGGCCAACCATCTTCAAAGATGCCAGGGAGTTTGTCCACCAATGTAATGAATGCCAAAGAGCAGGAGGACTAACAAGGAGGAACGAGATGCCACAGAACTTCATTTTGGAAGTAGAATTGTTTGATCTATGGGGCATTGATTTCATGGGACCCTTTCCCCCTTCTTATTCATTTAGATACATCTTGGTAGCAGTGGAGTATGTTTCAAAATGGGTGGAAGCCATAACCACAACTACCTGTGATGCACAAATTGTCCTTCAATTCCTAAAGAAGCACATCTTTACTAGATATGGAGTACCCAAGGGTCTCATCAGTGATGGTGGTGGTCATTTTTGCAATAGACAAATGGAGAAACTTCTCCACAAATATGGAGTTGTTCATAAGGTAGCCACGCCATATTACCCTCAAACTAATGGGCAGGCAGAATTAGCAAACAGGGAACTGAAGAAGATCCTAGAAAAAACAGTTGGCAGCACAAGAAAGGATTGGGCTAGGAAGTTGGAAGATGCACTCTGGGCATACAGAACAGCTTTTAAAACTCCTATTGGGAAGTCCCCATTTCAACTGTTATATGGCAAATCTTGTCATCTCCCTGTAGAGCTTGAGCACAAAGCCTTTTGGGCCACCAAACTTCTAAATTTGGATTCTGAAGCAGCAGGAGAGAAAAGATTGTTGCAGCTGAATGAGCTAGATGAGTTTAGGCTAGAAGCCTATGAAAATACCAAGATATACAAGGAGAAAGCTAAGAGATGGCATGACAGGAAGATTTTGAAGAAAGAATTCAAACCTGGACAACAAGTACTCCTGTATAACTCACGGCTCAAGATATTCCCTGGCAAGCTTAAGTCTAAGTGGACTGGTCCATACTTGGTGACTAAGGTTTTTCCTTATGGGAGTATTGAATTGCTAGATGAAGTAACAAAGAGTCGGTTTACAGCAAATGGTCATAGAGCAAAACTGTATCTAGGGGGGCAATGGAACAAAGAAAAGGAGGTTCAGAACCTAAATCCCCCTTGAAGCAAAGATGAAGATGTCAAGCTAGTGACAATAAAAGAGCGCTTGTTGGGAGGCAACCCAACCTGAGGTAGTTTTTCTTTCATAGCTTTTTCAATAAAAATGTTGAATAATTGGTATGCATTGCAAGGAGCTAAGTTTGGTGTTGCACACCAAAACAATTTGAGGGAGAATGAAAACTTCTAAGTTTGGTGTTCCACCAAAAATATCATTTAAAAACACATTTTCACCTCTTGCATGATTCTAGCTCCAAGCAATCAAACACATTATTCAACTGTTGAATTGTTTTCTAGCTTTAATTTCATTAACCTTTAGCAAGGATACATGGTTTCAAATATGGTTGACTTGTTGCATCTGAGGCAATGGCAAACAATTAAGTTTGGTGTCCCTACACCAAAATCAATCCAAGAACCACACTCAGTTTATGCATACTAACCATACAGTTAAGGGCTTGAGAAGCAAGCAACTTTGAGAATTATGCAGGACATGATGTTAACAATTGAAGATATTATGCATCTTAACTCAAAGATAACACAACAGAAGGAAGAATCAAAGGGCTGCAATTTCAAAGGTTGTATCTAAACTTAATCCTTGCTGCTGTGAAATGCTTTGAATTTGGAAACCATTGTATGTCTTGCTGAAGTGTTTATTTAGTTGCAAGTGAAATTGTTTGCTAAAAATGCTAAGTCTGCATAATGCTTGTTATCCATCACTTAGCTTGAAAATTGTTCTGTTTCCCATATGCTTAAATAAAAGAGTTTGGTTTGAATTGAAAAGTGAAATATCCAATGTTGCATAAGCATGAATGGAAGTTGGTGGTGGTATATGTGTTTGATTAAATGCATAACTCATGAAATAATTGTTGCATAATATCATTCTCATTCAAATGTGAGTTAGCTTGCTGTTATAAAGACTCTCATCAATAATGAAAAAGCCCTTGGTAACAAAAACAGAAAGAAAAGGAAAAAAAAAAGCCAAAATGGCAAGAAAAACAAAGAATAAAGGTTGGACACCAATAGCTTGGACCCTAGGACATATGCCTGTGGTGTTCTTGTACTAAGATCTGCTTGGATGAGTAAATTCTAAGGGGTATTTTAAAACCCGGTCACTTAGATCAACTGATTTGGGATGGTCAATTGAAAATCCACAATAAAGAGCAACTTAGATACAGAACATTTAGTTATCCAAAGAGATGCTGGGCATCAATGATCCTAGGAAGAACTAATGAGCCATGTGTCTGTGGTGAAAGATGTTGAGTAAAAAGAAAAAGAAAATAAAGCCAAAGGCTAATGCTGCAACATTTGACACCAAACCTCCAAAAGAATAATAAGCTTGTTAAGCATTATAAGCCAAGAAAAGTTAGCAAGGGAGTAATTAAAAAGTGAGTCTTCTAACAGCAAGTTTAGCAAGCCTTTGAGGAAAGATGTGTATTATGTAGCAGCAACAATAAGTGAGTTGTCATTGTCTGCATAAAGACCCCATAAATCAAGTTCTGATATATGCCTAATAAGGATATGTGTTCTTTTCTTATTCATGTCATTTACTCTTAGTTTTGATGCTTGCTTGGGGACAAGCAAGATTTAAGTTTGGTGTTGTGATGACAAGTCATCATATACCCATTTTTCAAGCTAATTTCACTTGTTTTGTTAGCATTTATACACTTTCTTGCATCCTAAGTAAGTGATTTGGAGTGAAAATGCATAACTTCTTTAAATCAAGCAACCACCATGAAATTAATGTTAAATCATGAGGTTTAAGCTAATTTCAATTGAACTTTAATTGATTTATAAGCCTCTTGAATTTAGTGATACTTTGAGTGGTTGTTTTGGTTTATTGTAGGTGAAGAAAAGAAAAGAAAAGGAAAAGCGTGGCCTAAGAAGTGTAGCCCAAGGAAAGGAAAGTGTGGTCAAAGCAAGAGAAGTGTGCCGCATGCAAAGGGGGAGGCAAACATTGCCCTCCACAAGGGCACACTGCCCTCTAGGAGGGCAACATAAGAGAACCAAGAAGAGAAGGCAACTCTGCCCTGCCCACTCCAAGGGCAGAGCACAATTTTGTGCCTTGGAACCAAGAGGAATAAAATGTTGCCCTGCCCTCCACAAGGGCAGTATCGCGCTCTCCAAGGAAGAAAATCAAAGGAAAAATATCACCCATGCATGCCACAAGAGTTGAACACAGGACCATGAGGAAGCTAGGACTTAAGACCCATTACCGTGCCAAGAAGCCAAGGAAAATGATCAAGCGTGTGTCTCTGCCCAGATTCGAACACGGGCCTTCATTTTGGAAACACTGCCCTGCCCTCCGCGAGGGCAGGGCAGCATTTGGACTGATGCACAAATCTGGCGCACCACACACAAATCTGGCGCACCAATTCTCTCCTGGCAGCACCAAGCACGCACCAAGCTCGATCCTGGCAGCACCAAAATTTCCTGCCCTGCCCTCCGCGAGGGCAGGGCAGCATCCTATGCACCACACACAAATCTGGCGCACCAATTCTTAATTCGGGCGCACCAACTCTTGACTCTGGCAGCACCAACAGCGCACCAAGGCATTTCTGGCGCACCAATTTTTCCTGCCCTGCCCTTGGCGAGGGCAGGGCAGTGTTTTGCGCACCAAAGTCGCACCAGACCACACCAAGGCCGCACCAACATGCACCAAATCCTGCCCTGCCCTCCACAAGGGCAGGGTAGCCTCCTGGGAGCAACTTTTCATGGGCCGAAAATTCAAATTAAAACCCCATTTTAATTCATTTCTTCACCAATTCAAAAGCCCATCCAAATCCCAATATCCAAGAATAGAAAGTGTATAAATAGGAGTTAGTTTGATGTAATTAGAACCTTTACTTTGAGCTTTAAACTTTCACTTTTATTTTTGAGCTTTTGAATATTCTTGGTGACTTCACTGAGATTTCTGAGAATTGGGGAGGAGAATTGATCTCTCTTCTTCCTCATTCTTGCCTGAGCATTTCTAATCTTCTGTTTCTGAGTTTTAGGTGTGAGAAATTGAGGAAATTCTGTCTCAATTCCCATTCAAATTCTCTTTTAATTCTTTTCTGCATAATTGAATCTATTTACATTTTCTTTACTGCTTCTTCTTCTAATTCTTGTCAAATGCATTGTGAGCTTGGATCTAGGAAGGTAAATAGAGATCTAGGCTCTGCTACCTAGTCTCTTGAGACCTGAGACCCAATTTTACTTTTGGTTCTTCTGTGAACCCTGCTGCACTTTAATTTCATTTTCTGTTTGAATTCTCATTGCTTCTAATTCAATTTCTGCTCTCTTAATTGTTGCAATTCACATTCTCTTGTTTAAATTCTGCAATCCCTGTCCTCAATTCCCTTTTACATTCAAGCAATTTATGTTTCTTGCCATTTAAGTTACTGCAATTTACATTTCTTGCACTTTAAAATTCAGTCATTTATTTTCTTGTTCTTTAAGATTCAGTCTATTTCACTTTCCTGTTCTTTAATTTACTGCAAATTCCCCCTCTCCCTTTACATTTACTGTCATTTACTTCCTGCTAAACACACATCACTCAACCAACACTTGATCCACTTGACTAAACCACCCACTAAACTAAAATTGCTCAATCCTTCAATCCCTGTGGGATCGACCTCACTCATGTGAGTTATTATTACTTGATGCGACCCGGTACACTTGCCGGTTAGATCTATGTGTTTGGAAAATTCGTTTTCCACAAAAACACCATCAGAGCTCAAAGCTTGTGAAGAACTCCATCAAGGCTTGATGAATTTACCTAGTATTGATAGAGCTTACTAGAAGTCCAAGCATTGATGGAAGTTTCAAGACGAGTTCAAGCACAAGCCACCATAACAAGGGGCTCACCGAATATCCAACTTAAGGACTATAACTAAAAGTGCTAGGTGGGAGACAACCCACCATGGTATAATCGTTTCTTTTTATTCTTAATCTTATTTTATTTTATTTTTACTAGTGTTCATTCATAATTTTTGCATATTCACCTGCATTCTGCATTTGCATCTGCATATTGCATAAAAAAAAGTGAGAGAAAGTTGGGTGGGAGCAATGCAAAAAGTGTGCCAATCTCACAAGCATCACCACGCGCACGCGTCCCTCACGCGTGCGAGTCATTTTGAACATTTGGCACTTCACGCGTACGCGTCAATGACGCGCACGTGTGACCTAGGAAAATCGGCATAAAGAGGTGTTAGGCCGAAAGTTGTGCTAGCCTGGTGCGGGCACTGTGCCCAAGGCACAAATTCACCCACGCGTACGCATCCCTAACGCGTGCGTGCCATTTTCAAATTCTGACCACTCACGCGTACGCGTCAATGACGCGCACATGTCATATGCTATTTAGGTACACATGCCGATACAAATAGAGAGTTGTGTGCGCGCAAGGATGCCTTCGCGCGAGTAGCACAAGCTCGGTCACGCATACGCGTGACCGACGCCGACGCGTTGTCTCCCCAGTTGTGTGACCCACGCGTACACGTGGAGTACACGTGCGCGTCACTCGCGCAACACCACCAGATCCCTACGCCGCCACTTATCTTATCGTTTCTTTTCTAATCCTAATTTCTTCTATCTTTTCTTCTTTCTTCTTTATTTCTTACTTCATCTCTTTAACTTCTCATCCTTCTTCGCTCTCATCCTATTTTACTTAATTTATTTGCGTACTTTCATTCATTATATTTTAATTTTGTGCATATTTTTATTCTCTTTTCTAAATTTATTATTTTTCCATTGGTGTTAAATTTTCTTATTCAATTGTTGCATCTTTTCTTGCATTATTCCGGTGCTTCATGACTTGTTTTATTCTGATTGGGTATTATTATTCATTAGTCAATGCTAATTTTTATAATACTGGTATTCCTTTTGCATTGATATGCACTTACACTATCTTGCATTACCCACACTCTCTCCTCTGTTGTTACAATTTTTGTACTATTGATATGCCATTTGCTTATATTATCTTCTCACATAAATGTTGTAGCTACTATGTAATTGAGACCATCATTATTTGGCATTAACCCAACCATATTTTATCTATTTCCTGTCTTTGTTTTTGGGTTACTTTTCTACTTTTTCCTCTTCTTTCAGGATGGCCACCAAGAAGGGAGAGAAAAAACGTCTTAATGGGGAGATAAACAAGTCCATCTGCACAATCTTTGGAGAAAAGCGTCAGTTAGAGAAACCCGTCCACTTGCACATCTTAGCATGCACAGAGGGCGGTGCAATCTTTAAGTGTGGGAAGGTCGATACCGACTTCCGTGGGTTAGTTATTTTCTTCTCAATACCAATGTTTTATTTTATTTGTTAGTTTATTGTTGCATTTGCATGTTTCATTGCATGTTTGTTTGATTTTTGTGCATTTAGCTACTACTTGGTTGAAGTAATATTTCTTTTTCAAGACTCTATTTTATAATATTTCACTAATTTAATTTGAAAATTTTTTGTGTTAAACTTGTTTGAAAACTATAAATTGGAACATGAATTATAGATAAGAACACACAACCTGTGAGATTTGAGCTTAATTACATGGTTACATTATTTAACCATATTATTTTATTCTTGTGTGTTTTCTTCTGTATGATTGCAATCTTTGCTTTGTTCCATTCTATATATCCATTGTTTAGTGTATTTACATGCTTGCATATGATTGAGGCCATCATTTGTTATTAGCTCACTTATCCCAAATAGCCTACCCTTTTATTTACCTTTGTTAGCCACTTTGATCCTTTTAGTCCCCATTTGTTTTATATTTTATCACATCACTAGCCTTAAGCAGAAAAACAATTAAATACCCCAATTGAATCTTTGGTTAGCTTAAGATAGAGATTGTGTATCAACTAAGTGTGGGAAAACTGTTGGAACATGGGTTAATAGGGAATGTCTTATTTTTCTACTTTATTTAAAAATTGGGAATTTGGGTACCTACTCATATGAGACCAGGAAAATTAAAAATCCATGTGCATTGATATGTTATATTTACTTTTAAATTTTAAAAAATAAAAAAAAATAAAAAATAAAAAAATAAAAAAAGGAGAAAAAGAAAGAAAATTAAAAAAAAGAAAAAAATATATATATAGATATAATATAATATAAATAAATAAATAGGGGATAAAATTACCCCAATGTTAAGTTTAATAAAAGATCAATGCATATGTGATAAAATTAGAGGAAAGTTAATACATGAGTATGTAAAATATACAAAAGTAGGAATTATGGGTAGCTAGGCATGATTTTAGAGTTATATAGAGTATGTGTGTATGTTAGGTGAAAGCTTAGGTTAATTAAAGATTCATATTTCAGCTCACTTAGCCATATATATATATATATATATATATATATATATATATATATATATTCTCACCATTACCTTAGCCCCATTACAACCCTGAAAAGATCTCATGATGTTTGCATTGGTATACTAAATTTTTGTTGATTAGTTAGATGAAGAACAAAGTTTAGAAAGCATGATTAGAGAAGAGTATAGTAAATTTCCCGATACACTTGAGAGATTAGAGTGCACATACACTACCAGTGAGGGTTCAATGCTTGATTCTATGTTCCCTGCTTTCATAAGCTGTCTTCTTACAAGTTTACTTGTCTTTACTATATGATTTGAATTAGTGAAATTTCATCTATGTTTGTCTTGGAGAACTTGTTTACTTTTAACCAAGTAGATAAAAATATCTTAGCATATAGTTGCATTTCATATATTTTACCATTCCTCTTCACTCCTTTATAGCTTCTCTTGAGCTTAGCATGAGGACATGCTAATGTTTAAGTGTGGGGAGATTGATAAACTACTATTTTATGGTTTATCTTGTGCTAATTTGAGTGGTTTTTATCAAGCCTTTGCATACTTATTCATACTATATGCATGGTTTTACAATTCCTTCCCAGAATTTGTTCTATAATTGAGAACTTGCATCCTAGAGTCTTCAATCTATGTATTTTAATCATCTCTTATTACCATTCGATGCCTTGATATGTGTGTTAAGTATTTTCAGAAATTATAGGGCAGGAATGGCTTAGAGGATAGAAAGGAAGCATGCAAAAGTGGAAGGAATACAAGAAACTGAAGGAATTGATGAGCTATCCAGCCTGACTTTTTCGCACTCAAACGGTCATAACTTGAGCTATAGAAGTCCAAATGAGGCAGTTCTAGTTGCGTTAGAAAGCTAACATCCGGGGCTTCAAAATGATATATAATTTGCCATAGTATCCGTACAGATAGGCGATGTGCATGCGTGATTCAAACGCAAGCATCGCAGTGACGAAAAACCAGCGTGGCAGATTTTGCCCCCAGCGATTTCTAGGCTGTTTCTGCCCAGTTTTCGGCCCAGAAAAATCAGATTAGAGGCTATAAATTGGGGGAATCCATCCATTCATTCACATGGCTTATTATTCACAATTTAGTTTTTAGATGTTGTTTTCTTGAGAGAAAGGCTCTCTCCTCTCTCTTAGTTTTAGGATTTAGGATTTCTCTTAGGTTAGGTTTACTTCTTCTTCATTCCAGGTTCAATGCTCCTTTACTTTGGTTTCTTTTCTATTTTTATCTATTATGTTACTTTGATTTATGAATTCTCATGTTAGATTTGATTTTATATTTAATATAATTTGAGGTATTTTAGATTTATGATTGCTTTCTTTTATTAATGATATAAATATTTTGGATTTTTCCCCTTTTGGCTTCGATTGAGTAATTGGTGACACTTGAGTTATCAAACTCCTTTGTGATTGTTAATTGGAATTTGCTGATTGGTTTGGATCCTACTAAAGCTAGTCTTTCCTTAGGAGTTGACTAGGACTTGAGGAATCAAATTGATTAGTCCACTTGACTTTCTTTTATTTAGTAAGGGTTAACTAAGTAGGAGTAGTGAACAATTCTCATCACCAGTGATAAGGATAACTAGGACAGGATTTCCAGTTCTCAAAACCAGCCAAGAGCTTTATTAGTTATTATTTTAATTCCTTGTTATTTTACATTACTTGTTCCCTATTTCAAAAACCCCAAAAAAAGATACTTTTCCATAACCAATAATAAATCATACCTCCCTGCAATTTCTTGAGAGACGAACTGAGGTTTTAATACTTTAGTTATAAATTTTATTGGGTTTGCTTTAGTGACAACCAAAACTTTTGTACGAAAGGATTCTCTGTTGGTTGGTACACAAAATTGTTATACACAACTCCGTGCAGCTGACCAGCAAGTGCACTAGGTCGTCCAAGTAATACCTTACGTGAGTAAGGGTCGATCCCACGGAGATTGTCGGCTTAAAGCAAGCTATGGTCATCTTGTAAATCTCAGTCAGGCGGATTCAAATGGTTATGGGGTTTTGATAATTGAAAAACGAAATAAAACAGAAAATAGGATAGAAATACTTATGCAATTCATTGGTGGGAATTTCAGATAAGCGTTTGAAGATGCTTTGTTCCCTTTGAGCCTCTGCTTTCCTATTGCCTTCATCCAATCATTCATACTCCTTTCTATGGCAAGCTGTATGTAGCTAGATCACCGTTGTCAATGGCTACCATCCATCCTCTCAGTGAAAATGGTCCTATACAGTTTCCCGCATGGCTAATCATCTGTGGTTCTCGATCTTGTCAGAATATGATCCATTGATCCTTTTGTGCACTGTCACTGTGCCCAACACTCACGAGTTTGAAGCTCGTCACAGTCATCCCATCCCAGATCCTACTCGGATTACCACAGACAAGGTTTAGACTTTCCGGATCTCAAGAATGCTGCCAAATGATTCTAGCTTATACCACGAAGACTCTAATCACACGGAATGGAAGCTCTGTTGTCAGGAGAGGCAACCATGCATCGTGAACCAAGAGGCCAAGAGATATGCATTCAAGCTTGTTTTCAAGTAGAACGGAAGTGGTTGTCAGGCACGCGTTCATAAGTGAGAATGTTGATGAATGTCACTTGATCATCACAATCATCAAGTTGAGATGAGAATGGATATTGTTCCGAGGGTTACCTGAAACGTGTAGCTCGGTCTTCTGGCAAGGCCCGAGGTGGGGGGTCTGTGACCCGAGCTGGTTGTGCTGAACGGCGGGGGGTTGTACCTGCAATGACACTCCGATGCTTAAGTTAGCATGGGTCCAAGCAGATATCAAGTAGAATTAGAGTATGAGTTATACCTGGGTGCTCCAGTGTATTTATAGTAGTTGGCTGTGATCATCCCTGGATAAGATATTCTTATCTTATCTTATCTTTTGGGAGATTCATCTCTATCTTTGCGGAACCGCCTTTCCCAGGCCCTTTCGGCCTTTAGGTTTTGGGCTTAGTTCCTTCTGATGGGCCTTTCTTTGGCCTGTTTGTCCGAGGTCCGACCTCGAACGTGGGCCTTGGGTCGAGGTCGGGCCTTCTATCAGCTTTACCGAGTTTGGAGAGCTCGGTCAGGGTATGAACAGTGCCCCTGCCCGAGTTCGTCTTTTTTCGGAAGGTCGAGCTCGGGCATAGTAGTTTTTCAAAATTTGAAAACGGTCGTTTCAGCATTTATTGTTTGTTACCGTTTCTTCCTCGATTTCCGTGCGACGCTCTGTGGAGGCTTTATTTATTTGCCCCTTTCTTCATTTTTCTTTGTTTATTCATCACTTCTTTTCGAGCATCTTCTCTTCTTTCTCTCTGTTCTTCGTCTTCCATTTTTTGTGCGTTTTTTCAGAGTTCTTTTCTGCGCCGCCGTTTTTCCTTTCGTCGGAGCTCGTCGCTTTCTTCTTTTCCAGGTTTGCTTTTTTCGCTTTTATTCTTCGTACGCTTCTTTTTTCTGATATCTTCTATGCCCGGGTTGCCCCGAAAAGAGGCGCCGCTATTGCTTTGTATGTGTGTGTGGGGGGACTCTTTTCTCCGATCCATTTTTGTTATTCGAGTTGCTGCCTTCTTGTTTGTAAAAGAACTTTGCTTTCTTTTGTTTTTGTTGAATTTGGTTTTTCTGCCTTTGTGTGATTTTGTCTTGCTGTTGTATTCTTTCTTTGTAGGCAAGATTTTTTTATGTCTCGAAAGGTGTTTCAAGCAATGTCGACCAAGATTCCGAGTGGTCTAGGTTGGGTAGATCCTGCTCCTTTAAGGGTCCCGTCTGTTGTAGATTCTGAGTATCTGATTAGGTTCCGTAGGGAGTGTAGTATTTGTGAGAACAGGGAGTCTGAGCGGGATTACGAGTTAGCAGCCCCGGAGTCCGAGGAGAGGGTATGTTTTCCGCCGTTAGAGAGTTCCGAGAAACTTTTCTTCTATGCTTATGATTGTTTCTTCTCCAAGCTAGGTGTCCGTCTTCCTTTCACCGACCTGGAATCCGAGGTCCTTTGGTCTTGTAACCTTGCCCCTACACAACTCCATCCGAACTCTTGGGCGTTTTTAAAGCTTTTCCAACTTTTGTGTCAGATTTTAGGCGTCTCCCCTTCTGTTTCTCTTTTTTCTTATCTGTTTGTACTGACGAAGCCGGGGTCGGGTGCTGGGAAGGTGTCCTGGGTTTCGTTTAGGGCTAACCAGGGTAGGAAATTTTGCACTTTGTATGATGAGTCGTTTCACGATTTCAAAAACTATTACTTCAAAGTCCGGGCTGTTGGAGATGTCCGACCTTTTTTCTTAGATGAGAGTGGGGAGCCTTCGTTTCCTCTTTGTTGGCAAGAGAGTGTGGTGTCGGTTAAGTACACTTTCGAGAGTCTAGATGAGGTGGAACAGGCTTTCGTTGGTGTGTTGAGCAGTCTTTGGGGTCGGGCACCTCACTTGGATACGAAGAAAATGTTGGGAGATCCAAGCCTTCTCCGTTCCGAGTTAGGTAGTTCCCGACCTCTTTTTGAGATTTCATTTTCATATTTTGACTTTGTTTTGATCTTTCTGTTTGATAACCTCTTTGTTTCGTTTCTGCAGAGATGTCTTCTCAGGCTGATTCTATGAAGTTTCTCCGTCGAGCGAAGAAATCTGCGGCATCTCGGAATATCGAGGCTGAAGCTTCTCCCCGACCTTCTCCGCAGAAGACTACAATTGGTGTTCAGACTCGGTCGAAGACCATTCCGGTCCCTCAGTTTCGAGCTATAACTCAGGATCCTCCGACCTCCGGACCCGGTCAGCTTTCCCCGACCTCGACCTCGGGTCCTCCCCCCAAGAAACAGAAGACTTCCCGAGAGCCTGCTGGTTTCAATGACAAGGATTTCGATGCTCTCGGTTGGGTTGAGCAGCACATTCTTCCTCAGACTTTTATTTCTACTGATGATGCGTCCATGGAGCATCACTTTCAGTATATGGCGCGGAGTTGTGTTCGGATGGCTAGCCTTCATGCCGCCATTGCTCGGGAGTTTAAGAAAGCTCCCCTTGGGGCGACCAGCTCCCGACTTGAGAAGGCCCGGTCCGAGCTTGATAAGGTTAGTCAGCTGAAGGATGCTAGGATTGCCGAGCTGGAGGAGTCTTTGGAGGAAGAGAAGACTAGGGCTACCGCGGCTGTGGCGGTGGCGAAGACGTCTGAGGAGATGGCGAGGGTGGCGACGGAGAACTATACCAAGCTGTATGCTGAGCTTGTGGAGACGAAGGAGAAGCTGCAATCTGCTCGGGATGACTTTTATGAGCTGGAAGATAATGTGGCCAAGGGTATGGATGCTATGTTTGTGAATTTGAGGGATCAGGTCCGGGTTCTTGCTCCCGAATTGGATCTCAGTTTGTTCAGTACGGATAACATGGTTGTGGAGGGGAAGATTGTTCCTGCCCCTGTTGAGGATGAGGTTCCGATGTCCGACCCCAAGGCTCCGGTGTCCGACCCCGAGGCTCCGGTCGTGAACCCGACTTCACCTTTGGCCGAGGATAGAGTTGGTATGGAGGTTCCAAGCGATGGTGCTGTTCCTGCAGTCCCGATATCCATGTTTCAGCCAGGTGTTGATGCGGAGTCTGGAAAGGGCCTTGATCCTCTGTAATTTTTTGTACTTTTTGTGCTTTTGCCCGACCTGTGGGCTTTTTGTTTTTTGGATGTTTTCTGCAAACATTTTGGACACCTGTTCTGCTATTTTAGCTACTCTTGTAGCTTTATTATGCCATGCTTTGTGTTTCGATTGTCTCGTTCCGCTTTTATGCTTTTTAGTTGTTCTCGGGTAACAACTTTTTAGCTAGCGTTTTGACTTCTCACTTTTTGCTTTTTTAGTTGTTTTTGGGTAACAACTTTTTAGCTAGCGCTTTGACTTCTCGCTTTTTGCTTTTTAGTTGTTTTTGGGTAACAACTTTTTAGCTAGTGCCTTGACTTTCTCGCTTTTTGCTTTTTAGTTGTTTTTGGGTAACAACCTTTTAGCTAGCGCCTTGACTTTCTCGCTTTTTGCTTTTTAGTTGTTTTTGGGTAACAACTTTTTAGCTAGCGCCTTGACTTTCTCGCTTTTTGCTTTTTAGTTGTTTTTGGGTAACAACTTTTTAGCTAGCGCCTTGACTTTCTCGCTTTTTGCTTTTTAGTTGTTTTTGGGTAACAACTTTTTAGCTAGCGCCTTGACTTTCTCGCTTTTTGCTTTTTAGTTGTTTTTGGGTAACAACTTTTTAGCTAGCGCCTTGACTTTCTCGCTTTTTGCTTTTTAGTTGTTTTTGGGTAACAACTTTTTAGCTAGCGTTTCTCGAAGTCCTGGTTCTTTGCCAGCTTCTTTCTTGGGTCCGAGTTTATTCTCGGACATCGGGATCCTTGAGTACCCCTTTGGTCAGGTCCGACTTCGTTGTTTGGTCGGCCTTTTTTAAGTTATTTTTGTAACTTCTTTTCTATTTGGCTTTTTGAGCCATTTCAGAGTTACTTTTATAACTTCTCACATTAATTTGAACCTCGTCGCTTCATCTTTGCCGACCTCGTATGGCCTTTGGCAAATGATTTTTTGCGTTTTGCCGAGCATAAATTAATGCGCCTTGGTGGGGTACTTTTTAGGATATGCTTTATAACGAGAAAGAGAAAATAAAGAAATTTGATTAGTATTAAAAAGAAGAATATGTACAAAGTGTTTACCCTTTTGACTAGGTCGGGTGTCCTACTTAACCGGGTGTCTCATTAAAAAACCCTCGTGGGGAAAAAGAGTACACCTCGGGTTAAGTTTTTCTAGCTGTAGTATCGTCTTAGGTTACAGGCGTGCCAGGTTCTGGGCAGCTCATTGCCTTCTAGGTCGGATATCTTGTAGTAGCCTGTCCCTAAGACTTCTGTTACTTTGTAGGGCCCCTTCCAATTTGCGGCTAGCTTTCCTTCTCCCGATTTTTGTGTTCCGATGTCGTTTCGGATTAAAATCAGGTCGTGAGTGGAGAAGCTTCGTTTTATCACCTTTCGGTTATATCTGAGGGCCGTTCGTCGTTTTAAGACTTCTTCTCTGATTCGGGCTCTTTCTCGGACCTCGGGTAGGAGGTCGAGTTCTTCCCTTTGTGCCTGAGGGTTGCCTCCTTCGTTGTAGAAGATGGTTCTGGGTGATCCTTCATCTATTTCGACGGGAATCATTGCCTCCATTCCGTAGGCTAGTCGGAATGGGGATTCTCCTGTTGTAGAGTGCGGGGTTGTCCGATATGCCCATAATACCTGGGGAGTTCATCGGCCCATGCCCCTTTGGCCTCTTGGAGTCTTCGTTTTAACCCGGCCAAGATGACTTTATTTGCGGCCTCTGCTTGTCCATTGGCTTGCGGGTGTTCGACCGATGTGAACTGCTGTTTGATTTTTAGCTCGGCCACCAAGTTCTGAAAACTTGTGTCTGTGAACTGTGTTCCATTGTCTGTTGTGATGGAGTAGGGGACTCCGAACCTCGTGACAATGTTTTTGTATAGGAATTTACGGCTTTTCTGAGCCGTAATAGTGGCTAAGGGTTCAGCCTCGATCCACTTTGTGAAGTAGTCGACCCCTACTATGAGGTACTTGACTTGCCCCGGTCCTTGTGGGAATGGGCCGAGTAGGTCGAGTCCCCACTTTGCGAAGGGCCATGGTGCGGTGATGCTTATGAGGTCTTCGGGCGGTGCTTTGTGAAAATTGGCGTGTTTTTGGCAGGGGGCATATTTTCACAAACTCTGCCGCGTCTCTTTGCAAGGTCGGCCAGTAGAACCCGGCTCTGACTATTTTCTTGGACAGGGCCCGGGCTCCGAGATGGTTCCCACACATGCCTTTGTGGACTTCTTCGAGGACGCACTTTGTTTCTGTGGTCGGGACGCACCTCAGGAGGGGGTTTGAGAATCCTCTTCTGTATAATACGTCGTGGATTAACGTGTAGTTCTGGGCGTCTTTTGTAAGCCTTTTAGCTTCTTTTCTTTCGGCGGGGAGAGTTCCCGATTTCAGATAGTTGAGTATGGGGGTTATCCATCCTTGTTGTTGCCCGGATATATTTAGTATTTCTTCCTCCCTTAACACGGAGGGGGATTGTAGAGTTTCTTGGAGGAGACTTCTGTTGTTCCCTCCGGGCTTGGTGCTAGCAAGTTTTGAGAGGGCGTCTGCCCGGGCATTTTGCTCCCGGGGTATGTGCTGGATTTGTATTTCCGGGAAGTGTCATAATTGCGCCTGTGTTTGGTCCAGGTATTTTTTCATAGTAGGGTCTTTGGCCTGGTAGCCTCCATTTACTTGTGATGTGACGACCTGGGAGTCGCTGAAGATCGTGATCCTCTTTGCTCTGACCTCTTCGGCTAGTTTTAGTCCCGCTAGTAGGGCTTCGTATTCGGCTTGGTTATTTGAGGCCTGGAACTTGAATTTTAGGGATAGCTCAATCCGTGTTCCTTGATCGCTTTCGAGTATAACACCGGCCCCGCTTCCTGTTTTGTTTGAGGATCCGTCGACATACAGATTCCATGAGAGTGGGGTTCCCGGGGTCTCAGTGTATTCTGCGACGAAGTCGGCTAGGTATTGAGATTTTATGGCAGTCCGGGCTTCATAGTGGAGGTCGAACTCGGACAATTCCACCGCCCATTGTAGGATTCGTCCTGCCATGTCTGTCTTTTGTAGGATGTGTCTCATGGGTTGGTTTGTCCGGACTTTGATGGTGTGGGCTTGAAAGTAGGGGCGGAGTCTCCGAGCTGTGAACACTAGTGCATAGGCGAATTTCTCTATTTTCTGATAGTTTAATTCGGCCCCTTGTAGTGCTTTGCTTACGAAGTATATGGGGTGTTGCCCCTCCTCATTTTCTCGTATTAGTGCCGAGGCGACTGCCCGATGTCCGACCGACAGGTATAGTACGAGCTCTTCCCCTTTTAGAGGTCGGGTTAAGATTGGTGGCTGCCCGAGGAATTCCTTGAATTCTTGGAAGGCCTTTTCGCATTCCGGGGTCCAAAAGAAGGGTTTCCCTTTCTTTAGGAGTGAGTAGAGAGGGAGTGATCTTATCGCTGATCCTGCCAAGAATCTTGATAGGGCGGCTAGTCTCCCATTTAGTTGTTGTACTTCTTTGACACACGTCGGGCTTTTCATATTGAGTATTGCTTGGCATTTGTCCGGGTTTGCTTCGATGCCTCTCTGAGTCAGCATGAAGCCTAAGAACTTCCCGGCTTCTGCGGCGAAGGTGCACTTTGTCGGGTTAAGTCTCATGTTGTGTTTCCGGAGGGTGTCGAAGATACTGCTGAGGTCGGCGACCAAGTTTCTGTCTTCTTGTGTCTTTACTAGCATGTCGTCGACGTACACCTCTAGCTGTAGCCCGATGTGTTCTGAGAACATTTTGTTCATTAGCCTCTGGTAGGTTGCCCCTGCGTTCTTCAGCCCGAAGGGCATTACTACGTAGCAGTAGTTTGCCCTTGGGGTTATGAACGAGGTCTTTTCTTGGTCGGGTCCATACATCGGGATTTGATTGTATCCCGAGTATGCATCCATGAAGGAGAGGTATCTGTAGCCCGAAGCGGCATCGACTAAGGCGTCGATGTTCGGTAGTGGATATGGATCTTTGGGGCAGGCTTTGTTGAGATCCGTGTAGTCGACGCACATCCTCCATTTTCCATTGGGCTTCTTCACTAGGACCACGTTTGCGAGCCATAGGGGGTACTTTACTTCCCTAATGAACCCTGCATCTAGTAGTGCTTGCACTTGTTCTTCTATTGCTTGCATGCGTTCGGGCCCGAGCTTCCTGCGTCTTTGTTGGACAGGTCGGGATCCCGGGTATACTGATAGCTTATGGCACATCAGGTCGGGGCTTATGCCTGGTATATCGGAGGCTTTCCAGGCGAAGAGGTCGGAATTCTCCCTTAAGAGGGTTGTGAGTTCCTCCTTTAGGCCTGCTTCGAGGTTTGCCCCTATGTTTGTTACTTTCTCGGGTGTGTTCCCGATCTGGATCTTTTCGGTCTCTCCTTCTGGTTGTGGCCGAAGATCTTCTCGGGCTTGGACTCGCCCGAGTTCTATTGTGTTGACCTCTTTCCCTTTTAGGCTCAGGCTTTCGTTGTAGCATCGTCGTGCTAGTTTTTGGTCGCCTTTTAGGGTAGCGATTCCCTTTGCGGTAGGGAACTTCATACAGAGGTGTGGGGTCGAGACTATAGCCGCTAGTCTGTTTAGGGTTGGTCGTCCGATGAGGGCATTGTATGCTGAAGTGACGTCGACTACAATGTAGTCGATGCTTAGTGTTTTGGTTTGCTCGCCTTTTCCAAAGGTAGTGTGTAATGAGATGTATCCCAAGGGGCGGATCGGGGTATCTCCTAGTCCAAACAGGTCAGTGGGATAGGCTTTTAGCTCTTTTTCTTCGAGTCCGAGCTTGTCGAAGGCTGCTTTGAACAGGATATCTGCTGAGCTTCCTTGGTCGATCAGGGTTCGATGTAAGTTGGCGTTGGCTAGGATGATGGTGATCACCATAGGGTCGTCGTGTCCGGGTATTATTCCAAGAGCATCTTCTCGGGTAAATGAGATTGTAGGTAACTCGGGTAAGGGGCTGTCTTCTCGGACATGGTAGACTTCTTTGAGGTGTCTCTTCCGTGAGGATTTGGATGTCCCTCCCCCTGCGAAACCTCCGTTTATCATGTGTATGTGCCTTTCAGGAGTTCGCGGGGTTCGTGTTTGCTCGGCCCGATCTTCGTTATCTCCCCGTCTTCTCTTTCTGGTTTCTTCTCCTTTCTCAGCTATGTATCTGTCGAGTTTTCCCTCTCTGGCTAGCTTTTCTATAACATTCTTTAAGTCGTGGCAGTCGTTAGTAGAGTGGCCGTAGAGTCTGTGATATTCGCAGTACTCGGACCGATCTCTTCCTGCTCTCTTGTGCTTCAGAGGTTTGGGTGGTGGGATCTTCTCGGTGTGGCATACTTCTCTGTAGACGTCTACCAGGGAGACTCGGAGGGGAGTGTAGCTGTGGTATTTTCGTGGCTTGTCCGAGTTGGATTCTTCTTTCTTTTTCTGTTCCCGATCTCGATCTCGGGGCGGGTAGGTTGACTCCTTCCTGGAAGAGTCTCTCAGCTGGGAGGTTTCTTCCATGTTGATATACTTTCCTGCCCGTTCTTGTACTTCGTATAAGGAGGTCGGGTATCTTTTGGATAGGGATTGGCTAAACGGTCCTTCTTTTAGGCCGTTTGCTAGTCCCATGATGGCTGCTTCCGTGGGCAAGTGTTGTATGTCCAGGCAGGCCTTGTTGAATCGCTCCATGTACTCTCTGAGAGTTTCTTGGTTGCCTTGTTTGATCCCGAGTAGGCTGGGGGCATGTTTTGCCTTGTCCTTTTGAATAGAGAACCTTGTTAAGAATTTTTTGGTCAGGTCTTCAAAGCTGGAGATTGATCCTGGTGGCAAGTTGTCGAACCACTTCATGGCTGACTTAGTGAGAGTGGTGGGGAAGGCTTTGCATCGAATCGCGTCGGAGGCGTCGACTAAGTACATTCTGCTTCTGAAATTGCTGAGGTGATGACTTGGATCGGTGGTGCCGTCGTAGAGGTCCATATCTGGTGGTTTGAAGTTTCGCGGTACCTTCTCTTTCATGATCTCTTGTGTGAAGGGATCATGGTTGCTTTCGGGAGTGGTGCCGTGTTCCGTCCGATCTTTTAGGTTGGCCTCTATCTTCCGCAGTTTTTCTTCCAATTCTCTGCGTTTGCGAGCTTCCCTTCTCAGATCCTGTTCAGTTTCCTTCTGCTTCTTTACGTCCTCTTCGAGTTGTTTCAGCCGGCTTTGTTGTGCCCGAACTGTTTCCAGAATCTCCGAACTTTTTTCTCTTTCGGGATTTTGTGGATCTTTGTCTGGGGGTGATGTCTTTGGGCGATTCTGTTTGTTTCCTCCTGGAGTGCGTGGTGATAGAGGGCTGTCCGGCCGTTCTCCGGTGTCAACTTCCTCTTCTTGTTCTGATGTAGCGTGGTTATTGTTGGGAGGGTCGTCCGCCATGGTAAAGGGATGACTTCCAGGTCCCCGGCAACGGCGCCAATGTTCCGAGGGTTACCTGAAACGTGTAGCTCGGTCTTCTGGCAAGGCCCGAGGTGGGGGGTCTGTGACCCGAGCTGGTTGTGCTGAACGGCGGGGGGTTGTACCTGCAATGACACTCCGATGCTTAAGTTAGCATGGGTCCAAGCAGATATCAAGTAGAATTAGAGTATGAGTTATACCTGGGTGCTCCAGTGTATTTATAGTAGTTGGCTGTGATCATCCCTGGATAAGATATTCTTATCTTATCTTATCTTTTGGGAGATTCATCTCTATCTTTGCGGAACCGCCTTTCCCAGGCCCTTTCGGCCTTTAGGTTTTGGGCTTAGTTCCTTCTGATGGGCCTTTCTTTGGCCTGTTTGTCCGAGGTCCGACCTCGAACGTGGGCCTTGGGTCGAGGTCGGGCCTTCTATCAGCTTTACCGAGTTTGGAGAGCTCGGTCAGGGTATGAACAGATATCATCTTAAAACAAGAATAAGCTTGAATTGAATAGAGAACAGCAGTAATTGCATTAATTCATGAGGAACAGCAGAGCTCCACACCTTAATCTATGATGTGTAAAAATTCCACCGTTGAAAATACATAAGAACAAGGTCTAGACATGGCCGAATGGCCATGCCTCCCAAATAACATGAAACAATCAAAAAAGGGTTCAAAGACCTGATCCCAAGATCAAAGATGATCAAAAGATGAAAATACGATTGTAAAAGGTCCAATTTATAGAGAACTAGTAACATAGGGTTTACAGAAATAAGTAAATAATGCAGAAATCCACTTCCGGAGCCCACTTGGTGTGTGCTTGGGCTGAGCATTGAAGCTTTCATGTGCATAGGCTTTTCTTGGAGTTAAACGCCAGCTTTGGTGCCAGTTTGGGTGTTTAACTCCAATTATGGTGCCAGTTTGGGCGTTTTACGCCAGAATTTTTATGCTGACTTGGAACGCCAGTTTGGGCTATCAAATCTCAAGCAAACTATGGATTGTTATACATTGTTAGATAGCCCAAGATGTTTAGTTTCCAACGCAATTAAGAGCACGCCAATTGAGTTTCTGTAGCTCCAGAAAATGCATTTTCGAGTGCAGGGAGGTCAGAATCCAACAGCATCTTCAGTCCTTTTTCAGCCTCTGAATCAGATTTTTGCTCAGGTCCCTCAATTTCTGCCAGAAAATATCTGAAATCACTGAAAAATACACAAACTCATAATAAAGTCCAGAAATGTGATTTTTGCATAAAAACTAATAATTATATACTAAAAACTAGCTAAATTATACTAAAAATCCCTTAAAAACAATGCCAAAAAGCGTATAAATTATCTGCTCATCACAACACCAAACATAAATTGTTTCTTGTCTCCAAGCAACTGAAAACAAAATAGAATAAAAAGAAGAGAATATACAATGAATCTCACAATATCAATGAAACTTAGTCCCAATCAAATGAGCGGGGCTAGTAGCTTTTTGCTTCTGAACAGTTTTGGCATCTCATTTTATCCTTCGAAATTCAGAATGATTGGCATCTATAGGAACTCAGAATTTAGATAGTGTTATTGATTCTCCTAGTTCAGTATGTTGATTCTTGAACACAGCTTCTTTATGAGTCTTGGCCGTGACCCTAAGCATCTTGTTTTCCAATATTACCAACGGGTACATAAATGCCACAGACACATAACTGGGTGAACCTTTTCAGATTGTGACTCAGCTTTGCTAAAGTCCCCAGTTAGAGGTGTCCAGAGTTCTTAAGCACACTATTTCTGCTTTGGATCACGACTTTAACCACTCAGTCTCATGCTTTTCACTTGGACCTTCATGACACAAGTACATGGCTAGGGACAGCTTGATTTAGCCGCTTAGGCTAGGATTTTATTCCTTTGGGCCCTCCTATCCATTAATGCTCAAAGCCTTGGATCCCTTTTTACCCTTGCCTTTTGGTTTAAAGGGCTATTGGCTTTTTCTGCTTGCTTTTTCTTTTTCTTTCTTTTTCTTTTTCGCCTCTTTTTTTTTTTTTTGCTACTTTTTTTTCTTTTCATTGCTTTTTCTTGCTTCAAGAATCAATTTCATGATTTTTCATATTATCAAGAACATTTCTCTTTGTTCATCATTCTTTCAAGAGCCAATATTTTTAACATTCATAAACTTCACTATAAAAAATATGCACTGTTCAAGCATTCATTCAGAAAACAAAAAGTATTGCCACCACATCAAAATAATTAAACTAATTTCAAGATAAAATTTGAAATCCAAGTACTTCTTGTTCTTTTGTAATTAGGCACATTTTTCATTTACGAAAGGTGAAGGATTCATGGAATTATTCATAGCTTTAAGACATAGACACTAAACACTAATGATCATGTAATGAAGACACAAACATAGATAACACATAAAGCATAAAAATAAAAAAATAGAAAAATAAGAACAAGAAAATCAAAGAACGAGTCCACCTTAGTGATGGCGGCTAGTTCTTCCTCTTGAAGATCAAATGGAACGCCTGAGCTCCTCTATGTCTCTTCCTTGCTTTTGTTGCTCTTCCCTCATGGCTATTTGATCCTATCTAATTTCATGAAGAATAATGGAGTGCTCTTGGTACTCCATCCTTAGTTGCTCCATATTGGAACTCAAATCTCCCAAAGAGGTGTTGAGTTGCTCCCAATAGTTGTGTGGAGAAAAATGCATCCCTTGAGGCATCTCAGGGATTTCTTAATAAGGGACTTCCTCATGCTCTTGTTGAGGTCTATGGGTGGGCTCTCTTGTTTGCTCCATCCTCTTTTTAGTGATGGGCTTGTCCTCTTCAATGAGGATGTCTTCCTCTATGATAATTCCAGCTAAATTGCATAGGTGACAGATGAGATGAGGGAAGGCTAACCTGGCTAAAATAGAGGTTTTGTCAGCCACTTTGTAGAGTTCTAGAGATATGACCTCATGAACTTCTACTTCCTCTCCAATCATGATGCCATGGTTCATGATGGCCCGATCTACAGTCACTTCGGATCGGTTGCTAGTAGGAATGATGGAGCGTTGGATGAATTCCAACCATCCTCTAGCCACGGGTTTAAGGTCATGCCTTCTCAATTCAACCGGCTTGCCTTTAGAGTATCTTTTCCACTGAGCTCCTTCCACACATATGTCTATGAGGACTTGGTCCAATCTTTGATCAAAGTTGACCCTTCTAGTATAGGGGCGTGCATCTCCTTGCATCATTAGCAAGTTGAATGCTAACCTTACATTTTCCAGACCGAAATCTAAGTATTTTCCCCGAACCATTGTAAGCCGATTCTTTGGGTTCGGGTTCACACTTTGATCATGGTTCTTGGTGATCCATGCATTAGCATAGAACTCTTGAACCATCAAGATTCCGACTTGTTGAATGGGGTTGGTGAGAACCCATCCTCTTTTTCAAATCTCATGTCGGATCTCCGGATACTCAATCCTTTTGAGCATGAAAGGAACCTCAGGGATCACCTTTTTCTTGGCCACAACTTCATAGAAGTGGTATTGATGGACCTTAGAGATGAATCTCTCCATTTCCCATGACTCAGAGGTGGAAGCTTTTGCCTTCCCTTTCCTCTTTCTAGAGGTTTCTCCGGGCTTAGGTGCTATAAATGGTAATGGAAAAACAAAAAGCAACGCTTTTTCCACACCAAACTTAAAAAGTTTGCTCATCCTCGAGCAAAGGAAGAAAGAAGGACGGAAAAGAAGAAGAAATGGAGGAGAAAGTGGGTTAAGAAAGGTTCAGCCTTTTAGGGGAAAAGTGATGTGTATGTGGTACACGAAATTGTGATCATCAATGGCGCCATCAACATGGTACGCTCAATTGCAATCTCAACTCTTTATCACAACTTCGCACAACTAACCAGCAAGTGCACTGGGTCGTCCAAGTAATAAACCTTACGCGAGTAAGGGTTGATCCCACGGAGATTGTTGGTATGAAGCAAGCTATGGTCATCTTGTAAATCTCAGTCAAGCGGATTCAAATGGTTATGGAGGATTAATGAATAAAACATAAAATAAGGATAGAGATACTTATGTAATTCATTGGTGAGAATTTCAGATAAGCGTATGGAGATGCTCTGTCCCTTCCGTCGCTCTGCTTTCCTACTGTCTTCATCCAATCCTTCTTACTCCTTTCCATGGCAAGCTGTATGTTGGGCATCACCGTTGTCAGTGGCTACAGTCCCGTCCTCTCAGTAAAAATGTTCAACGCGCTCTGTCACAGCATGGCTATTCATCTGTCGGTTCTCGATCATGTCGGAATAGAATCCAGTGATTCTTTTGCGTCTGTCACTAACGTCCCACAATAGCGAGTTTGAAGCTCATCACAGTCATTCAATCCTTGAATCCTACTCGGAATACCACAGACAAGGTTTAGACTTTCCGGATTCTCTTGAATGCCGCCATCAATTCTAGCTTATACCACGAAGATTCTGATTAAGGAATCCAAGAGATAAACATTCAAGCCTTGTTTGCTTGTAGAACGGAAGTGGTTGTCAGGCATGCGTTCATAAGTGAGAATGATGATGAGCGTCACATAATCATCACATTCATCATGTTCTTGGGTGTGAATGAATATCTTAGAACAATAATAAGCTGAATTGAATAGAAGAACAATAGTAATTGCATTAATACTCGAGGTACAGCAGAGCTCCACACCTTAATCTATGGTGTGTAGAAACTCCACCGTTGAAAATACATAAGAACAAGGTCTAGGCATGGCCGAGAGGCCAGCCCCTATAATCTAAGAACTAGATGTCCAAAGATGATCAAAAGATCTAAAGTGATCCAAAGATGAGAATACAATAGCAAAAGGTCCTATTTGTAGAGAACTAGTAGCTTAGGGTTTACAAAGATGAGTAAATGACATAAAAATCCACTTCCGGGCCCACTTGGTGTGTGCTTAGGCTGAGCAATGAAGCTTCCATGTGTAGAGACTTTTCTTGGAGTTAAACGCCAGCCTTTGTGCCAGTTTGGGCATTTAACTCCCATTCTTGTGCCAGTTCCGGCGTTTAACGCCGGGCAGTTTTGAGCTGATTTAGAACACCGGTTTGGGCCATCAAATCTCAAGCAAAGTATGGACTATTATATATTGCTGGAAATCCCAGGATGTCTACTTTCCAACGCAATTGAGAGTGCGCCAATTGGGCTTCTGTAGCTCCAGAAAATCTACTTCGAGTGCAGGGAGGTCAGAATCCAACATCATCTGCAGTCCTTTTCAGCCTCTGAATCAGATTTTTGCTCAGGTCCCTCAATTTCAGCCAGAAAATACCAGAAATCACAGAAAAATACACAAACTCATAGCAAAGTCCAGAAAAGTGAATTTTAACTAAAAACTAATAAAAATATAATAAAAACTAACTAAAACATATTAAAAACATACTAAAAATAATGCCAAAAAGCGTATAAATTATCCGCTCATCACAACACCAAACTTAAATTGTTACTTGTCCCCAAGCAACTGAAAATCAAATAAGATAAAAAAAGAGAATATGCAATGAATTCCGAAAACGTCTATGAAGATCAGTATTAATTAGATGCGCGGGGCTTTTAGCTTTTTGCCTCTGAACAATTTTGGCATCTCACTCTATCCATTGAAATTCAGAATGATTGGCTTCTATAGGAACTCAGAATCCAGATAGTGTCATTGATTCTCCTAGTTAAGTATGATGATTCTTGAACACAGCTACTTTATGAGTCTTGGCCGTGGCCCAAAGCACTCTGTCTTCCAGTATTACCACCGGATACATACATGCCACAGACACATAACTGGGTGAACCTTTTCAGATTGTGACTCAGCTTTGCTAGAGTCCCCAATTAGAGGTGTCCAGGGTTCTTAAGCACACTCTTTTTGCCTTGGATCACGACCTTTTTTTTTTCCTTTTTTTTCGTTTTTTTTAATTCACTGCTTTTTCTTGCTTCAAGAATCATTTTTATGATTTTTCAGATTCTCAGTAACATGTCTCCTTTTTTCATCATTCTCTCAAGAGCCAACATTCATGAACAACAAATTCAAAAGACATATGCACTGTTCAAGCATACATTCAGAAGTCAAAGTATTGCCACCACATCAAAATAATTAATCTGTTATAAAATTCAAAATTCATGCAATTCTTCTCTTTTTCAATTAAGAACATTTTTCATTTAAGAAAGGTGATGGATTCATAGGACATTCATAACTTTAAGGCATAGACACTAAGACACTAATGATCATAAGACACAAACATAAATAAAACATAAAGCATAATTTTCAAAAAAAACAGAAAAATAAGGAATAAGGAGATTAAAGAACGGGTCCACCTTAGTGATGGCGGCTTGTTCTTCCTCTTGAAGATCTTATGGAGTGCTTGAGCTCCTCAATGTCTCTTCCTTGCCTTTTTTGCTCCTCTCTCATGATTCTTTGATCTTCTCTAATTTCATGGAGGAGGATGGAATGTTCTTGGTACTCCACCCTTAGTAGTCCCATGTTGGAACTCAATTCTCCTAGGGAGGTGTTGATTTGATCCCAATAGTTTTGTGGAGGAAAGTGCATCCCTTGAGGCATCTCAGGGATTTCATGATGAGTGGGATCTCTTGTTTGCTCCATCCTTTTTTTTGTGATGGGCTTGTCCTTATCAATGAGGATGTCTCCCTCTATGTTAATTCCAACTGAATTACAGAGGTGACAAATGAGATGAGGGAAGGCTAACCTTGCCAAGGTAAAGGACTTGTCCGCCACCTTATAAAGTTCTTGGGATATAACCTCATGAACTTCTACTTCCTCTCCAATCATGATGCTATGAATCATGATAGCCCGGTTTATAGTAACTTCGGACCGGTTGCTAGTGGGAATGATTGAGCGTTGGATAAACTCCAACCATCCCCTAGCCACGGCTTGAGGTCATGCCTTCTCAGTTGAACTGGCTTCCCTCATGAATCTCTCTTCCATTGAGCGCCCTCTTCACAAATGTCTATGAGGACTTGGTCCAACCTTTGATCAAAGTTGACACTTCTAGTGTAGGGGTGTTCATCTCCTTGCATCATGGGCAAGTTGAATGCCAACCTTACATTTTCTGGACTAAAATCTAAGTATTTCCCCAGAACCATTGTAAGCCAATTCTTTGGGTCCGGGTTCACACTTTGATCATGGTTCTTGGTGATCCATGCATTGGCATAGAACTCTTGGACCATTAAGATTCTGACTTGTTGAATGGGATTGGTAAGAACTTCCCAACCTCTTCTTTGGATCTCATGTCGGATCTCCGGATATTCACTCTTTTTGAGTTTGAAAGGGACCTCGGGGATCACCTTCTTCATGGCCACAACTTCATAGAAGTGGTCTTGATGCACCCTTGAGATGAATCTCTCCATCTCCCATGACTCGGAGGTGGAAGCTTTTGCCTTCCCTTTCCTCTTTCTAGAGGTTTCTCCGGCCTTAGATGCCATAAATAGTTATGGAAAAACAAAAAGCAATGCTTTTATCACACCAAACTTAGAAGGTTTGCTCGTCCTCGAGTAAAAGAAGAAAGAAGAGAGTAGAAGAAGAAGAAATAGATGAGATGGAGGGGGCTTTGTGTTTTGGCTTAAGGGGGAGAAGTAGTGTGTAGGTTGTGTGAAAATGAAGGAGTGAAGATGGGTTCATATAGGGGTGAGGAGAGGGGTAAGGTTCGGCCATGGGGGTGGGTTTGGGAGGGAAAGTGGTTTGAATTTGAATGGTGAGGTAAGTAGGATTTTATGAAGGATGGATGTAAGTGGTGAAGAGAATGGTGGGATTTGATAGGTGAGGGGTTTTTGGGGAAGAGGTGCTGAGGTGATTGGTGAATGGGTGAAGAAGAGAGAGAGTGGTGGGGTAGATGGGGATCCTGTGGGGTCCACAGATCCTGAGGTGTCAAGGATAATTCATCCCTGCACCAAGTGGCGAGCAAAAATGCTCCTTCTGCCAATCCTGGCGTTAAACGCCGGGCTGGTGCCCATTTCTGGCGTTTAACGCCAGCTTCTTGCCCATCCTGCGTTAAACGCCAGTCTGGTGTCCTATTCTGGTGTTAAACGCCCAGAATGGTGCCAGACTGGGCGTTAAACGCCCATTCTGCTATCTTCACTGGCGTTTAAATGCCAGCAGATTTTCCTCCAAGGTGTGCTATTTTTCTTTCTATTTTTCATGATGTTTTTTCATTTTCAATTGATTTTGTGACTTCCCATGATCATCAACCTATAAATATAACATTGGGTTGCCTCCTAACAAGCGCTTCTTTAATGTCAGTATCTTGACAGTGGGCTCTCATGGAGCCTCACAGATACTCAGAGCAATGTTGGAACCTCCCAACAACAAACTTAGAGTTTGAATGTGGGGGTTCAACACCAAACTTAGAAGTTGGTTGTGGCCTCCCAACACCAAACTTAGAGTTTGACCGTGGGGGCTCTGTTTGACTCTGTTTTGAGGGAAGCTCTTCATGCTTCCTCTCCATGGTTACAGAGGGGTATCCTTGAGCCTTAAACACAAAGGATTCTTCATTCACTTGAATGATCAATTCTCCTCTGTCAACATCAATCACAGCCTTTGCTGTGGCTAGGAAGGGTCTGCCAAGGATGATGGATTCATCCATGCACTTCCCAGTCTCTAGGACTATGAAATCAGCAAGGATGTAATGGTCTTCAACCTTTACCAGAACATCCTCTACAAGTCCATAAGCTTGTTTTCTTGAATTTTCTGCCATCTCTAGTGAGATTCTTACAGCTTGCACCTCAAAGATCCCTAGCTTCTCCATTACAGATAGAGGCATGAAGTTTATGCTTGACCCTAGGTCACACAGAGCCTTCTCAAAGGTCATGGTGCCTATGGTACAAGGTATTGAGAACTTTCCAGGGTCCTGTCTCTTTTGAGGTAATCTCTGCCTAGTCAAGTCATCCAATTCTTTGTTGAGCAAAGGGGGTTCATCCTTCCAAGTCTCATTACCAAATAACTTGTCATTTAGCTTCATGATTGCTCCAAGGTACTTAGCAACTTGCTCTTCAGTGACATCTTCGTCCTCTTCAGAGGAATAATACTCATCAGAGCTCATGAATGGCAGAAGTAAATCCAATGGAATCTCTATGGTCTCAGTGTGAGCCTCAGATTCCCATGGTTCCTTATTAGGGAACTCATTGGAGGCCAGTGGATGTCCATTGAGGTCTTCCTCAGTGGCGATCACTGCCTCTTCCTCCTCTCCAAATTCGGCCATGTTGATGGCCTTACACTCTCTTTTTGGATTCTCTTCTGTATTGCTTGGAAGAGTACTAGGAGGGAGTTTAGTAACTTTCTTACTCATCTGACCCACTTGTGCCTCCAAGTTTCTAATGGAGGATCTTGTTTCAGTCATGAAACTTTGAGAAGATGATGGAAAAGGCTTGCCATTGCCAAACCTGTTTCTTCCACCATTATTGTTGTTGAAACCTTGTTGAGGTCTCTGTTGATCCTTCCATGAGAGATTTGGATGATTTCTCCATGAAGGATTATAGGTGTTTCCATAAGGTTCTCCCATGTAATTCACCTCTTCCATTAAAGGGTTCTCAAGATCATAAGCTTCTTCTTCAGATGAAGCGTCCTTAGTACTGCCTGGTGCAGCTTACATTCCAGACAGACTTTGAGAAATCATATTGACTTGCTGAGTCAATATTTTATTCTGAGCCAATATAGCATCAGAGTATCAATCTCAAGAACTCCTTTCTTCTGATTCGTCCCATTATTCATAGGATTCCTTTCAGAAGTGTACATGAATTGGTTATTTGCAACCATTTCAATGAGTTCCTGAGCTTCTGCAGGCGTCTTCTTCAGATGAAGAGATCCTCCAGCAGAGCTGTCCAATGACATCTTGGACAGTTCAGACAGACCATCATAGAAGATACCTATGATGCTCCATTCAGAAAGCATGTCAAAGGGACACTTTCTGATCAATTGTTTGTATCTTTCCCAAGCTTCATAGAGGGATTCACCTTCCTTCTGTCTTAAGGTTTGGACTTCCACTCTAAGCTTACTCAATTTTTGAGGTGGAAAGAACTGTGCCAAGAAGGCATTGACTAGCTTTTCCCAAGAGTTCAGGCTTTCTTTAGGTTGTGAGTCCAACCATATCCTAGCTCTGTCTCTTACAGCAAAAGGGAATAGCATAAGTCTGTAGACTTCAGGGTCAATCCCATTGGTCTTGACAGTGTCACAGATTTGCAAGAATTCAGCTAAAAACTGATGAGGATCTTCCAATGGAAGTCCATGGAACTTGCAATTCTGTTGCATTAGAGAAACTAATTGAGGCTTAAGCTCAAAGTTGTTTGCTCCAATGGCAGGGATAGAGATGCTTCTCCCATAGAAATCTGGAGTAGGTGCAGTAAAGTCACCAAGCACCTTCCTTGCATTGTTGGCATTATTGTTGTGTTCGGCTGCCATGTCTTCTTCTTGTTTGAAGATTTTTGTTAGGTCCTCTACAGAGAGTTGTGCTTTAGCTTCTCTTAGCTTTCGCTTCAAGGTCCTTTCAGGTTCAGGGTTAGCCTCAACAAGAATGCTTTTGTCTTTGCTCCTGCTCATATGAAAGAGAAGAGAACAAGAAAATATGGAATCCTCTATGTCACAGTATAGAGATTCCTTGAGGTGTTAGAGAAAAAGAAAAATAGAAGGAAGAGGTAGAAGAATTCGAACTTATCAAGAAAGATAGAGTTTGAATTGTGCATTGAGGAGGAGTGTTAGTCCATAAATAGAAGGGTGTGAGAAGAGGGGAAGAATTTTTGAAATTAAAGTAAAAGATTTTAAAATAATTTTTGAAAATTGATTGATGATTTTCGAAAACTAAGAGTAGGAAAGAAATTAAGTGATTTTTGAAAAAGATTTTGAAATTAGAAATCAAAAAGATATTATTGAAGACTATTTTGAAAAAGATGTGATTAAAAAGATAAGATTGAAAAGTTATGGTTTTAAAGAGATATGATTGAAAAGATATGATTGAAAAACAATTTAGAAAGATTTGATTTTGAAAATTAATGACTTGGCTAACAAGAAATTTAAAAGATATGATTCAGACATTAAACCTTTCTCAACAGAAAAGGCAACATACTTGAAATGTCGAATCAAATCATTAATTGTTAGCAAGTATTTTTTTTGAAAAATGGGAAGAAATTGATTTTGAAAATATATGATTGAAAATATATGATTTGAAAAGGATTTGATTTTGAAAAATTATGAAAACTTGAAAAAAATTTGAATTAAAAACAAAATCTTCCCTCTTGTGCCATCCTGGCATTAAACGCCCAGAATGGTATACATTTTGGCGTTTAACGCCTAAAATCCTACCCTTTTGGGCGTTAAACGCCCAGCCAGGTATCCTGGCTGGCGTTTAAACACCAGTTTTCCTTCTTCTCTGGGCGTTTTGAACGCCCAGCTTTTTCTGTGTAATTCCTCTACTGTATATTCTGAATCTTCAATTCTCTATATTATTGACTTGAAAAGACACAAATTAAATTTTTTTTTGAATTTTTAATGATGAGGAATAATCAAAATGCCACTAAGATCAAATAAACAATGCATGCAAGACACCAAACTTAGAAGTTTGTATACTACTGACACTAACAAATTGAGAATGCATATGAGAAACAACAAAATACTCAAGACAAGAGAATTTAAAGATTAGAGTAAGGAAATCATCAAGAACAACTTGAAGATCAATGAAGACACATGAATGAATTCGAAAAATGCAAGAAGAAAAGAAACATGCAATTGACACCAAACTTAAAATGAGACACCAGACTCAAACAAGAAACAAAAAATATTTTTGATTTTAAGATTTTTTTAAATTTTTTTTTGTGCTTTTTCGAAAATTATATGGAAAAGAAAATAAAGAGATTCAAAATTTTTAATAAGAATTCCAGGAATCATGCAATGTTAGTCTAAAGCTTTAGTCTAAAGGAATTAGTCATGGCTAGCCAAGCTTCAGCAAGACATTACATTCAAGAGCTAAATTGATGAGAATCAATCAGCTTTGGTGATGATGAAAACATCACCTTGAAACTCTAGAATTCATTCTTAAAAATTTTGAAGAAAAATACCTAATCTAAGCAACAAGATGAACCGTCAGTTGTCTAAACTCGAACAATCCCCGGCAACGGCGCCAAAAACTTGGTACACGGAATCGTTATATCCAACTCCGTGCAGCTGACCAGCAAGTGCACTGGGTCATCCAAGTAATACCTTACGTGAGTAAAGGTCGATCCCACGGAGATTGTCGGCTTGAAGCAAGCTATGGTCATCTTGTAAATCTCAGTCAGGCGGATTCAAATGGTTATAGGGTCTTGATAATTGAAAAATGAAATAGAACAGAAAATAGGATAGAAATACTTATGTAATTCATTAGTGAAAATTTCAGATAAGTGTATGAAGATGCTTTGTTCCCTCTGAGCCTCTGCTTTCCTATTACCTTCATCCAATCATTCAATCTCCTTTCCATGGCAAGCTGTATGTAGCTAGATCACCGTTGTTAATGGCTACCATCCATCCTCTCAGTGAAAATGGTCCTCTACGGTTTCCCGCATGGCTACTCATCTGTCGGTTCTCGATCATGTCGGAATAAGATCCATTGATCCTTTTGCGCACTGTCACTGTGCCCAGCACTCGCGAGTTTGAAGCTCGTCATAGTCATCTCATCCCAGATCCTACTCGGAATACCACAGACAAGGTTTAGACTTTTCAGATATCAAGAACACTGCCAATTGATTATAGCTTATACCACGAAGACTCTAATCGCACGGAATGGAAGCTCTGTTGTCAGGAGAGGCAACCATGCGTTGTGAACCAGGAGGCCAAGATATATGCATTCAAGCTTGTTTTCAAGTAGAACGGAAGTGGTTGTCAGGCACGCGTTTATAAGTGAGAATGGTGATGAGTGTTACTTGATCATCACATTCATCAAGTTGAGATGCGAATGGATATCTTAGAACAAGAATAAGTTTGAATTGAATAGAAAACAGCAGTAATTGCATTAATTCATGAGGAACAGCAGTGCTCCACATCTTAATCTATGATGTGTAGAATCTCCACCGTTGAAAATACATAAGAACAAGGTCTAGACATGGCCGAATGACTATGCCTCCCAATTAACATGAAACAATCAAAAAAGGGTTCAAAGATCTGATCCCAAGATCAAAGATGATCAAAAGATGAAAATACAATAGTAAAAGGTCCTATTTATAGAGAACTAGTGACCTAGGGTTTACAGAAATAAGTAAATGATGCAGAAATCTATTTCCGGGGCCCACTTGGTGTGTGCTTAGGCTGAGCATTGAATCTTTCACGTGCATAGGCTTTTCTTGGAGTTAAACGCCAGCTTTGGTGCCAGTTTGGGTGTTTAACTCCAATTCTGGTGCCAGTTTGGGCGTTTTACGCCAAAATTTTTATGCTGACTTGGAACGCCAGTTTGGGCCATCAAATCTCGAGCAAAGTATACATTTCTTGATAGCCCAAGATGTCTACTTTCTAACGCAATTATGAGCGCGCCAATTGGGTTTCTGTAGCTACAGAAAAGCCATTTCGAGTGCAGGGAGGTCAGAATCCAACAGCATCTGCGGTCCTTTTTCAGCCTCTGAATCATATTTTTGCTCAGGTCCCTCAATTTCAGCCAGAAAATACCTGAAATCACAGAAAAACACACAAACTCATAGTAAAGTCCAGAAATATAATTTTTGCATAAAAAACTAATAATTATATACTAAAAACTAGCTAAATCATACTAAAAACTACCTAAAAACAATGCCAAAAAGCGTATAAATTATCCGCTCATCATTGGTTTAGAAGCTATACTTTCAACGAGAGCTTATTTGTAAAATTCTAGACCATGCAAGAATCTGTTCGTTATTGAGTTAGCTAGGACTTATGGATTATGGCTAGTTATGCTTGCTTGACTTACTCCTCGATGTTAGGGGTAGACGAAGCGAGATTGACTCATCATAGTTGCCATAGTTGTGATTATAACGATGATAGGATTCCTTAATTCTCATTCCCAAGTTAAGGCTCTTTTATGAATTTATAGCATTTTCACTAGTTTTGACCTTTTTCCCTTTAGTTGCATTGATTACCTTTTTGATTATTTCTTAGTTCTTTTATATCTTAGTTCCTTTAATCTTTCGTTCTTTGATTTTTAAAACCCCTTTTCCCTCACAACCAAAAGTGTGACATCTCAATTGCATTCCTAGGGAGAACGATCTGAGGTTGAATTACTCTCGGTTATTTTATATTTGAAAACTAAACTTTGATATTGGGAGTTAGTTGTTGATTTGGGCTATACTTGCAATGAAGAGATTCTATTTTGTGAAATTCTAGATTAACATTAATCCTCACGTCAGGAGCTAAACGCTCAACTGGCGTTTAGCGCTAGCAAGGGACTCAAGGCTAGAACGCATTACTCCCGTTAGGGCATTAAACGTCTAAAATGGCATTTAACGCTAACACCAATCCGAATTCACTCTCTCTTTAGGCTTCTCAAGTGGATTTAGCATTTATTAGTTTTAATTTATTTTCTTTTTGTAATTTTTAATTACAAACAATATCTTTTAGTTTTAGGATTTAATATTTTATTTTATTTCCGAATCAAATTAGGCTAGTATAAAAGGGAAAAGATCTATTGTAATCTGGGATCTTCTCTCTTCCGCACTTCTTAGAACCCTATTTTCTTTTTAAGTTATGAGCAACAAAACCTCTTGGTTAAGGTTGTAACAACCTCATTTTTCGAGTACGCGAGATCTTTTCTGAAGGCACGGATTTCACCATAAGATCAGTAAAGGGAACACCTCTGTTGTATCATGAACATCTCAATCCTCACTGTTATTATGTCATATTTAAGCTAGAACCTCTGTTAAGATAAGTTTGACAACACAATCATGAAGAACCTAGTTTATTGGTTAGGAATTTTGATTCTAGTTTTTGTAAATAGTCTCTGTTTGACGAACCAGACTCGATTCATGAGAGAAGAGAGATAATAGTATAATATTATCATTATATTAGTATTAGAAGATGCTTGAAAGATATTATAAGGTTACCTAGTCTATTTTAGTTAAAAAAAGAAAATCGGTTTAACCGGGTTCACAATTTACTGGCGAAGCTTAGCACCAGCACTCTTTGATGACTTTAGCAATGCTAATGCCTCATCATACATGATCTATTCTCATATTAAAAATTTTACTAGTGTCATTTATGCTGGTAGCTCAGAAAAGAATATTTAGAGATGTTTTTACAAGTGTTCCGATACATCTAGTTTTAGTAGTTATACACCTGAGATATTTTAATATTATTTTAATCCACCTCCAAGCCAACCAATAATAGCTCACCCTACACTCACAAGACCCACAAGGCTGGTTCATTTTCACCTTGTGGCCAAAAATAGGAAGAGAGAAAAAGAGAGAAAAGTTCTTAGTTCCAAATCTTCAAAGCTTGATTTCTGCTATACTAAAACTCAAATCAAAACTCCGATTTCACCAAAATGATCCTCTCTTCTTCCACTACATAACCATATAACTTAGCAAGGCTAGAAATTAGGTTAGATGGCTGTCCATTTCCCCTTTGAATTCAGTTTTCAAGGAAGCATGCTTAAAACATGTGTTTTCTTGATGTTCTTCCTTGGATCTCTTACTTAGCTTGACTTGTGAGCCAAGAATCTTCCATTCCCAGCACGTTTAAGGTGAGGAATCCTTTCCTAACATGTTGATTAAGGTTTGGTCAGTTTAGGTTTTATGGAGTCAAAGTTGTTCTTGATGTGTTTTAGGAGGAAAAAGTGGAAAAAGAACACCTAAAAGCATAACCAGATTTGAGGCAGCAAATCAAGGTAGGGTTTGATGAAATTAATCTTGATTAATTGTGTTTGATTTGTGTGATTATGATATGGTTTGGATGTGCTTGAAATTGATGGTTTATATGAGTGATTCTTGTTGAAATTTTGGTGAAATTTTGATGAAATTTGATGATATTTAACTTTGAATTTGTGTTCTTCATGGCTGCTGGAAAATGAAAACCTAACCCTTAAATTGGGGTTCAATGTGTGTTAAAATCAAGTAGAAAAGATGGGATTTTGGTGGCTGCTAATTTATTATGAATTTTGGTAAAAATCAATTGTTGAAAAGATTGAAAAACGGGTGAAAACTGAGAAAGAATTTGAAGAATTTATAAAGAACACGAAGAACACTTTGAGTATGGTGAAGAACAATGAAGAACACCCTTTTGATCCATAAAAGGGCAAGGAAGTAAATATTTTGGTGTTTGGGGGTTATTTTGTAATTTCTAAAAGTTAGGGTGGTTAAAGTAGAAATATTAAAAGTTACCGGTGGTAAAAAGTGAATTTATATAACTTTTAGGATAAGAAAGGGTAATTTTCGAAAATTTAAGAATAAAATAATAAATAATAATACACAATAAGCCTAGTCAAAATAATGAAATTTTCAAGGATTTCTATCTATAGGGCACCAATTGATTTGAGTGAAAATTTTTTCATAGAACTTGCCTGAATTATATATATTGTGGATCATGATTCTTGAGCTAAGAACACAAGCAAGTGAGTTTTGAGCCTAATAGTGTGGTTACATCTTATAACCACTTATTTTCCTTCTTGTGTGCATTATTCTCTTTCTATGATTGTAATCCTTGATTTGTTTGATTCTTTATGTCCATTATTTTGTGTATACATACATTTATATGATTGAGGCCATCATTTCATTAGCTCACTTACCCAAATGCCCTTACCTTTTATCTTCCATTGTTAGCCAATTTGAGCCTACGATTAACCCACTTTATTCTTTAATTTAGCACATTACAAGCCTTGAAGCGAAAAACAATAAATGTCCTTAATTTTGATCTTTGATTAGCTTAGGCTAGTGTGTGTGAGTATCATTCAAGTGTGGGAATCTTGGGACATTGGGGGAGTAAAAGGGTAGTTTTGTATTGTTATTGAAAATATTGGAAATTGGGTACATACTCATGTATTGATCAAACGTAAAACCTTATGCATTGACACTCTTGTATATAGAAAGAAAAAAATGAAAAAAAAAAGAAAAAGAAAAAAAGAATATGGAAAAGAAAAAAATAATAGAAAAAGAAAGAAACAAATAAAAAGAAAGAAATAAAAAGGGGATAAAATGCCCCAAAGTAAAGTCCAATAAAGATCAATGCATAAGTGTTGTGAAATGAGAAAGAAAATGCATGAGTATGTGAAAAAGTGAAGGATGAGTAGTTAGATTAGCACTTAATTGTATAGGATGTCATAGGTTAGGTAGGAAGTTTAAGCTTATCAAAGATTCAAATTTCAAGCTCACTTGACCATATATGCATCCTACCTTGACCCTAACCCCATTACAACCTAAAGAAAAGACCTTATGATAGATGTATGCTTGCATGAAATATATGTTGATTGTTAGAAGAAGAACAAATCTTTGAATGCATGATTTGGAGAGAATTGAGTGAATCGACCCTAAACACTTGAGCGAATAGAGTGGAAACACTACCGGTGAGGGTTCGATTGCTCAATTACATGTTTCCACCTACAATCATAACTTTTCATGCATGTTTGTAAAAATATTTAATAACTCAATCCAATTATGGATTAGACTCGCTAGTCCTTAGCCCTTGTGCATATATGATTCTTGGGAATTGATTTATTTTGACCAAGCAATTGCATTCATTTAGATAGTTGCATATAGGTATAGTGCATTTAGTTAGTTTCCATTGAATAAATGCCATACCCTTACTTCATTCTTAGTTTAAGCATGAGGACATGCTTGGTTTAAGTGTGGGGAGGTTGATAAATCCCATTTGTAGGGTTTATCTTGTGTTAAATTTAGGGGATTTTATCACCTTTTACCCACATTTATCTAATGAAATAGCATGGTTTTATAACCTTTCCTTTAATTGTGCTTAAGAGTGAAAACATGCTTTTTAGGTCTTAAAATAGCTAAATTTAATTTACCTTTGATTCCATTAGATGCCTTGATATGTTTGTTAAGTGATTTCAGATTTAGGAGGCAAATATTGGATAATGGGAATAAAGGAAAAGCATGTACAAATGGAGAACTCATGAAGAAATGAAGGAATCGCAAAAGCTGTCAAGCCGACCTCTTCGCACTTAATCGGCCATAACTTGAGCTACAAAGGTCCAAATGATGCGGTTTTAGTTGGGTTGGAAAGCTAACATCCGGGGCTTCGAAATGATATAAGATTTACTATAGTTGCTACAGGTATGGTGACGCGCACATGCACTGTATGCGCACGCATCGTTGCTGCCATATGATCCACTTAAAGCAATACGTGGCCAGCGAATTCTAAAGCCTTGTGGGCCCAATCCAACTCATTTTTGATGCTATTTAAGCCAAGAATTGAAGGGGAATCAACATACTTTTACATACTTGTCATCATTAGTCATAGTTTAGTTTTAGAAGTAGTTTAGAGATAGTTTCTAGAGAGAGAAGCTCTCACTTCTCTCTAGAATTAGGATTAGGTTTAGATTAGAATTTCTAGATCTAGGTTTTAATTCATGTTCTCTTCTACTTCTTCTTCTCAATTCCTTATTGTTACATTCATCATTCTTCTATTCTTTTGTTGTAATTTTCTTTATGTTGTTCTTATACTTTGTTGTAGATCTACTCTTGTTCCTTCTCTTTTCTTTTAATTCAATTCAAGGTAATTCATAATAATTATTTTTCTTTTGATTGTTATTGATAATTCTTTTCAATAATTGTTGTTAGATTCTATTCTTGTTATCAAATTACTATGCTTTTCTTTTGTACCTTCCAAGTGTTTGATGAAATGCTTGGTTGGATTTTAGTGTAGGTTTTGTTCCTCTTGGCCTAGGTAGAGTAATTAGTGACTCTTGAGTTATCTAATTCCTTTGTTGATTGATAATTAGAAGTTGCTAATTGATTTGAATGCCTTTAAAGCTAGTCTTTCCTTTAGGAGTTGATTAGGACTTGAGGAGTCAAATTGATTCATCCACTTAACTTTCCTCCATGGTTAGATGTTAACTAAGTGGGAGTAATGGACAATTTGTTATCACAATTGAAGAGGATAACTAGGATAGGATTTTTAGTTCTCATATCTTGCCAAGAGCTTTGTTAGTTGTTAGTTTATTTCCTTTTCCATTTATATTTCTTGTCTAAAATCTCAAAAACCCCAAAATAACTCACAACCAATAACAAGACACTTTATTGTAATTCCTAGGGAGAATGACTCGAGGTTCAATACTTCGGTTTATAAATTTTAGGATTTTGTACTAGTGACAAACAACTTTTTGTATGAAAGGATTATTGATTGGCTTAGAAACTATACTTGCAACGAGAATTCATTTGTGAAATTCTATACCATCAAAAATTTGTTCATCACGTGTGCACTAAGAACACAAAGGGAAACCATATCTAGGACTTGTTCCTAGGTAATGTCGGGCTGTAGGGTGTAAACCGACACGTGAGCTCATGGCCTGCATAGGACAGACATGCATCATACTTGGTTGTGCATTTCCTCTGTTATGATTGTTGAATGAATGTATGCTTTGTTTGTTTGTTTTCTATTCTTTGTATTTGTGTTTTATTTTCTTATATTCTTTTGTTTGTGTTCTGCTTTCTGTTTTCTCTATTTATCTGTATCTTTTGTAAACTGCTTCTCGGTATTATGCTATTCGTCTACTAAACAACACAAAACTAATAAACTTAACTAATAACCCCGACCCTACTTTGAACTCCCCACGTCTTACCCATTCTCTCTCCCTTCCCCCTTCAGATGGAAGCAAGAGTACCCTTCCGTATTTTGTTGATGATCATTCCGCAAAGAGTATCTCGCTTTAGGTAGTCTTCTGAGTCTAGGGTGAATCTCGTTCTCTGTTTATATGTATATACTGTGAGACTAGCCAACGTCTGCACCCTACTTGTACGTGAACTTTAACCTAAATCCCGTGTACGAGACTCTTGTTATGTGGCTACTTGATGAGGTACCGAGGCGTCATATGGCAATGTCTGATCGTTCAGAGAAGTAGTAGATGATGTTCTACCTTTTGATGACGTTGCACCTGACTTGAGTTTTGAAGAATTAGAACGTACTTTCCCTCGATTTAGTAATTTAGAGGGACTAGGAGAGTATAGAGTCTAGGCTAGCCTGGGCGCCAGCTTAGGGACTTCTTGAACGGGTCAGGTCTTGGGATGTTATATGTATATGTATGTATATAGTTTTTATCTAGCTATGTCTAGGGATATTGTAACTAAAAGTCTATACTCTAATAAAGGTTGGATCACGGAATGTTGTTAACTGCTTGAGATATATATAAGTGTGGTTGACTATAACTGCTTTATCTGTTATTACTTGTGAATTGCTTATGAATGATTCTGTTTATTAATCCAAATATCTTCAAAAAAAGTACCTCGAATAATAACTACGCTTTTAACAATGAATCAGGCTCATATAATAAATAATAGATAATAATTTGGAAGACAAGTTGGTAGCGCTCAGTTTCTAGTATGATCATGACGTACCAAAAATTGGGTCGTTACAATTTGGTATCAGAGAAGTTCGTTCCCGGTAGAGCCTGGGGAGTGGACTGACTATGCTTTACTACATACTCTGCTTGTATGTCTCATGCTGTTAGGATATCTTTAAGATACATTTGGCATGAATGTCTATGAGCACTCATTTTGGGAATATTCGTGCTTAACTTGAAATATTAAGACTGATCACCTTAATATTAATTGTTTGGTGTGGATAAGATCTCAATGACTGTGAATAGGCATAGTTTAATCGAGCTCCGAACGACGAATCGATGTGAGCCACAGCTATCTACATAGCTGTTAATCTTCACGGCTATGCCTACGTGAGATTTGGGTGTTGTAAGGAACGGACCAATCTCTTCGTCAGGATGGCAAGTAGGAAATAGACTGCCTGAAGATGGATTCTGCACGTGGCTGAAAATTTTGAGGGCAAAATTTTTCTTTTAGCAGGGTAGAATGTAACAACCACGTTTTTTGAGTACGCGAGATCTTTTTTGAAGGCATGGATTTCTCCGAAAGATCAGTATAAGGAACACCTCTGTTGTATCATGAACATCTCAATCCTCATTGTCATTATGTCATTTTTAAGCTAGAAACTCTGTTAAGATAAGTTTGACAATGCAATCACGAAGAACCTAGTTTTTGAACCGTATTGGTAAGGAGTTTTGATTCTAGTTTTTGTAAATAGTCTCTGTTTGATGAACTGGACTCAATTCATGAGAGAAGAGAGATAATAGTATAATATTATCATTATATTAGTATTAGAAGATGCTTGAAAGATATTATAAGGTTACCTGGTCTATTTTATTTAAAAACAGGAAATCGGTTTAACCGGGTTCACAGTTAACTGGTGAAGCTTAGCACCAGCACTCTTTGATGACTTTAGCAATGCTAATGCCTCATCATACATGATCTATTCTCATATTAAAAATTTCACTAGTGTCATTTATGCTAGTAGCTCAGAAAAGAATATTTAGAGATATTTTTACAAGTGTTCTGATACATCTAGTTTCAGTAGTTATACACCTGAGATATTTTAACATTATTTTAATCCACCTCCAAGCCAACCAATCACAGCTCACTCTACACTCCAAAGATCCCCAAGGGTGGTTCATTTTCACCTTGTGGCCAAAAATAGGAAGAGAGAAAAACAGAGAAAAGTTCTTAGTTCCAAATCTTCAAAGCTTGATTTCTGCTGAACTAAAACTCAAATCAAAACTCTGATTTCACCAAAATGATCCTCTCTTCTTCTAATACATAACCATGTAACTTATCAAGGTTGGAAATTAGGTTGGATGGCTGTCCCTTTCCCCTTTGAATTCGGTTTTCAAGGAAGCATGCTTAAAACATGTGTTTTCTTGATGTTCTTCCTTGGATCTCTTGCTTACCTTGACTTGTGAGCCAAGAATCTTCCATTCCCAGAATGTTTAAGTTGAGGAATCCTTTCCTAACATGTTTATTACGGTTTGGTCAATTTAGGTATTATAAATTCAAAGTTGTTTTTGCTGTGTTTTCGGAGGAAAAAGTGCAAAAAGAACACCTAAAAGTATAGCCAGATTTGAGGTAGCAAATCTAGGTACGGTTTGATAAAATTAATATTGATTAATTGTGTTTGATTTGAGTGATTATGATATGGTTTGGCTGTGCTTGAAATTGATGGTTTATATGAGTGATTCTTGCTGAAATTTCGGTAAAAATTTGATGAAATTTGATGATATTTAACTTTGAATTTGTGTTCTTTGTGGCTGCTGGAAAATGAAACCCTAACCCTTAAATTGGGGTTTAATTTGTTTTAAAATCAAGTAGAAAAGATGGGATTTTGGCGGCGGCTAATTTATTATTAATTTTGTTAAAAATCGGTTGTTTAAAAGATTGAAAAACGGGTGAAAACATAGAAAGAATCTGAAGAATTTATGAAGAACACGAAGAACACTTTGAGTGTAGTGAAGAACAATAAGAACACCATTTTGATCCATAAAAGGGCAAGGAAGTAAATATTTTGGTGTTTGGAGGTTAGTTTGTAATTTCCAAAAGTTAGGGTGGTTAAAGTAGAAAATATTAAAAGTTACGGGTAGTAAAAAGTGAATTTATATAACTTTTAGGGGAAGAAAGGGTAATTTTCGAAAATTTAAGAATAAAATAATAAATAATAATAAAATATTAAATAATAATATTTAATTAAAAATAATATTTTAATGAAAATAATAACACAATACAGAAAAGGCAGTTTTTCGTAAAAGTTTTAGAAAGACAACCTTAAGCATAGAATCTCATAATTACCTTCATAAAATACTTAGGGAGTGGTAATAACATATTAGCGAGGCAAAGACAAAGGAAAGATAAGAGTTAAAGAAGAAATGAAAATCGAAGAAAAAGTCTGTAAAGTTTTAATAACAGAAAAACAGACAGAGACTAGTGAACGAACTAGGGCAACATGGTTAATCCTTGAGTTGCGACTAGGATTAGGTATAATATGAAAAGTTAAACTATTTCAGTATAGACTTGATGAACCTATACTTGGGACAGGCTAACTATTTATACCGAAATTTACTTAACCTTTAAATACATACATTAAACAGAGAAATCAGAGCGGAGTAAAGAGATTACAGAGAAAAGAGTAATATAACAAAGAGAATAGAGGAAAAGAGTATAAAAATAAAGAGTTAAGCCTTGTGGCATGACATTCTGTTGTATGTTGATCTCGGGTATAACCCACGAACTGAGGTTCGCTGTGTTGTTGTGTATTTATCTTGGGAAAACCCACGAACTGAGGATCTCTGTGCTGTTGCGTATTGATCTCTGAGAAACCCATGAACTGAGGATCTCTGATTTGTTTGTGTGCTGATCTCGGGGACGCCCACGAACTGAGGATCACTGTTTCCCCTTGTATGTATATTATGGGGTCGAGCTTTGCGCCGCCTGCCGGTAGTCACGAAGGAGTGGTATTCTTACCACCAATGCGTATGCACTAAGAACACAAAGGAAAACCATATCTAGGACTTATTCCTAGGTAATGTCGGGCTGCAGGGTGTAAAACGACACGTGAGCTCAAGGCCTGCATAGGACAGACATGCATCATACTTGGTTGTGCATTTCCTCTATTATGATTGTTGAATGAATGTATGCTTTGTTTTTTTGTATTCTATTCTTTGTATTTGTGTTTTATTTTCTTGTATTCTTTTTTTTGTGTTCTACTTTCTGTTTTCTCTATTTATCTGTATCTCCTATTTACTGCTTCTCGGTATTTTGCTATTCGTCTGCTAAACAACACAAAATTAATGAACTTAACTAATAACCCCGGCCCTACTAAGAACTCCCCAATTCTTACCCCTTCTCTCTCCCTTCTCCATTCAGTTGGAAGCAAGAGTACCCTTCCGTAGTTTGTTGCTGATCGTTCCACAAAGAGGATTCCGCTCTAGGTAGTCTTCTGAGTCTATGGTGAATCTCGTTCTCTATTTATATGTATATACTGTGAGACCAGCCAACGTCTGCACCCTGCTTGTACACAAACTTTAACCTAAATACTGTGTACGAGACTCTTGTTATGTGGCTACTTGATGAGGTACCAGAGAGGCGTCATATGGCAATGTTTGATCATACAGAGGAGTAGTAAATGATGTTCTACCTTTTGATGACGTTCCACCTGACTTGGGTTTTGAAGACTTAGAACGTACTTTCCCTTGCTTTGGTAGTTTAGAGGGACTAGGAGAGTATAGAGTCTAGGCTAGCCTGGGCGCCAGCTTAGGTACTTCTTGAACCGGTCAGGTCTTGGGATGTTATATGTATATGTATGTATATAGTTATTGTCTAGCTATATCTAGGGATGTTCTAACTAAAAGTCTATACTCTAATAAGGTTGGATCACGGAACGTTGTTAACTGCTTGAGATATACATAAATGTGGTTGATTATAACTTCTTTATCTGTTATTACTTGTGAATTGCTTATGAATGATTCTGTTTATCAATCCAAATATTTAAAAAAAAACTACCTCAAAAAATAACTACGCTTTTAACAACGAATCAGACTCATATAATAAATAATAGATAATAATTAGGAAGATAACTTGGTAGCACTCAGTTTCTGGTATGATCATGACGCACTAGAAAATGGGTCGTTACAATTTGGTATCAGAGCAGTTCGTTTCCGATAGAGCCTGGGGAGTGGACTGACTATGCTTTACTACATACTCTACTTGTGTGTCTCATGCTGTTAGGGTATTTTTAAGATACATTTGTCATGAATGTCTATGAGCACTCATTTTGGGAATGTTCATGCTTAACCTGAAATATTAAGAATGATCACCTTAATATTAATTGTTTGGTGCGGATAAGACCTCAATGACTGTGAATAAACATAGTTTAATCGAGCTCTGAACGACGAATCGATGTGAGCCACAGCTATCTACACAGCTGTTAATCTTCATGGCTATGGCTGTGTGAGATTTGGGTGCTGTAAGGAACGGACCAATCTCTTCGTCTGGATGGCATGAAGGAAATAGACTACCTGAAGATGGATTCTTCACGTGGCTGAAATTTTAAGGGAAAAAAATTTTCTTTTAGCAGGGTAGAATGTAACAACCCCGTTTTTCGAGTACGCGAGATCTTTTTTGAAGGCATGGATTTCTCCGGAAGATCAGTATAGGGAACACCTCTGTTGTATCATGAACATCTCAATCCTCATTGTCATTATGTCATTTTTAAGCTAGAACCTCTCTTAAGATAAGTTTGACAATGCAATCACGAAGAACCTTGTTTTTGAACCGTATCGGTAAGGAGATTTGATTCTAGTTTTCATAAATAGTCTCTGTTTGATGAACCGGACTCGATTCATGAGAGAAGATAGATAATAGTATAATATTATCATTATATTAGTATTAGAAGATGCTTGAAAGATATTATAAGGTTACCTGGTCTATTTTAGTTAAAAATAGGAAATCGGTTTAACCGGGTTCACAGTTAACTGGTGAAGCTTAGCACCAGCACTCTTTGATGACTTTAGCAATGCTAATGCCTCATCATACATGATCTATTCTCATATTAAAAATGTTACTAGTGTCATTTATGCTAGTAGCTCAGAAAAGAATATTTAGAGATGTTTTTACAAGTGTTCCGATACATCTAGGTTTAGTAGTTATACACCTGAGATATTTTAACATTATTTTAATCCACCTCCAAGCCAACCAATCACAACACACTCTACACTCAAAAGACCCCCAAGGCTGGTTCATTTTCACCTTGTGGCCAAAAACAGGAAGAGAGAAAAAGAGAGAAAAGTTCTTAGTTCCAAATCTTCAAAGCTTGATTTCTGCTGAACTAAAACTTAAATCAAAACTCCGATTTCACCAAAATGATCCTCTCTTCTTCCACTACATAACCATGTAACTTATCAAGGCTGGAAATTAGGTTGTATGGCTGTCCCTTTCCCCTTTGAATTTGGTTTTCAAGGAAGCATGCTTAAAACATGTGTTTTCTTGATGTTCTTCCTTGGATCTCTTGCTTAACTTGACTTATGAGCCAAGAATTTTCCATTCCCAGCATGTTTAAGGTGAGGAATCCTTTCCTAACATGTTGATTAAGGTTTGGTCAGTTTATGTTTTATAGATTCAAAGTTGTTCTTGATGTGTTTTAGGAGGAAAAAGTGCAAAAAGAACACCTAAAAGCATAACCGGATTTGTGGTAGAAAATCAAGGTAAGGTTTGATGAAATTAATCTTGATTAATTGTGTTTGATTTGTGTGATTATGATATGGTTTGGCTGTGCTTGAAATTGATGGTTTATATGAGTGATTCTTGTTGAAATTTTGTTAAAAATTTGATGAAATTTGATGAAATTTAACTTTTATTTTGTGTTCTTCATGGCTGCTGGAAAATGAAACCCTAACCTTTAAATTGGGGTTCAATTTGTGTTAAACTCAATTAGAAAAGATCGGGTTTTGATGGTTGCTAATTTATTATGAATTTTGGTAAAAATCGGTTGTTGAAAATATTAAAAAACGGGTGAAAATAGAGAAAGAATCTGAAGAATTTATGAAGAACACGAAGAACACTTTGAGTGTGGTGAAGAACAAAGAAGAACACCTTTTTGATCCATAAAAGGGCAAGGAAGTAAATATTTTGGTGTTTGGGGGTTATTTTGTAATTTCTAAAAGTTAGGGTGGTTAAAGTAGAAATATTAAAAGTTACGGGTGGTAAAAAGTGAATTTATATAACTTTTAGGGTCAGAAAGGATAATTTTCAAAAATTTAAGAATAAAATAATAAATAATTATAAAATATTAAATAATAATATTTAATTAAAAATAATATTTTTATAAAAATAATAAAACAATGCGGAAAAGACAGTTTTTCGTAAAAGCTTTAAAAAGATAGTCTTAAGCGTAGAATCTCATAATCACCTTCATAAAACACATAGGGAGTGGTAATAACATATTAGTGAGGCAAAGACAAAGGAAACATAAAGAGTTAAAGAAGAAATGAAAATCGAAGAAAAAGTCTGTAAAGTTTTAATAATAGAAAAACAAACAGAGACTAGTGAACGAACTAGGGCAACATGGTTAGTCCTTGAGTTGCGACTAGGATTAGGTATAATCTGAAAAGTTAAACTGTTTCAGTATAGACTTAATGAACCTATACTTGGGACAGGCTAACTATTCATACCGAAATTTACATAAGATTTAAATACATACGTTAAACTAGGGGTGTGCACGGCCCGGTCCGGCCCGAGACCCGTCCCGGGCCCGATGAAATTTGGGTCAGTAAGACCCGGACCCGTAGAGACCCGGGAGAAAAAAATGAAACCACAGAAGATAGTGAAACCGGGACCGGGCCAAGGCTCGGGTCACCCGGACCCGGCCCGGCGGCCTGGTAACTCAATTATGCTATACATTATACATTTGGGGGAAAAGGGGCTAGGGCATAACGCGTTCTTCAGATCTGAGAAGTGAGAAATTCAACCTCACTCACTCCCTCAGGCCTCAGCCATTCAACCTCACTCGCCCAGTCCTCAGTCCCCACTCCTCACTCCCCAGCTCGGCAGTCTCCACTCCGCCACTTCCCACGGCCGACGCTGACCCAGTGACCCCTGACCTCGTCTTCTCTCCCCACGGCCCACTCTCAGTCTCCCAGCAAGCAGCCACGGAAGTCGCACTCCCAGCAAGCAGCCACGGAAGTCGCACTCCCAGCAGCAGCAAGCACTCATAACGCAGTCGCCCGCTACTCCGTCCTCGTCTTCCCAGGAAGCACGCACCAGGTAGTCTCACGGTGAGTCTCTGGTGAGGCCGTTCGTTCGACTGACGACGGTGCTGCCCTGCTTCTCGTGACGTGTCGCATCTGTGCTTGGCCCGGTCATCTTCTTCCCCATTTCTCTGCTAGTCCTTCTCCTTCTGCTCCGCTATCTTCTCCGGTCTTCTTCTCAGGTAAACAACTAATTTTGTTATTTAATTAATATTCTGATTAGGGATTAGGGATTTTGATAATTTGATTATAAAAATTTGTTAATTTAGGGATATGGTTGTTGATTTTGATTATTAGAATTCTGATTAAGGTTGTGGGTGTTGATTCTTTATTATTGTGAACTTTGATTATTGTGAATTTAGAGATGTTAAATTGTTGATGCGTTTGGTGTTTACTAATTCTTTTTGCTAATTTGTTTAGTTGATTAATGTTTTGTTCAGTGTACTGTTTAGTTGATTATTTTTTGCTTCTTCATGAATTATTATAAGGTTTACTGATTTTTTTTGTTAATTTGTTTAGTTGATTAATGTTTCGTTCAGTGTACTGTTTAGTTGATTATTGTTTTCTTCTTCATGAATTTTTATAAGGTTTACTGATTCTTTTTGCTAATTTGTTTAGTTGATTAATGTTTTGTTCAGTGTACTATTTAGTTGATTATTGTTTTCTTCTTCATGAATTATTATAAGGTTTACTGATTTTTTTTTGTTAATTTGTTTAGTTGATTAATGTTTCATTCAGTATACTGTTTAGTTGATTATTGTTTTCTTCTTCATGAATTTTTATAAGGTTTACTGATTCTTTTTGCTAATTTGTTTAGTTGATTAATGTTTTGTTCAGTGTACTGTTTAGTTGATTATTGTTTTCTTCTTCATGAATTATTATAAGGTTTACTGATTTTTTTTGTTAATTTGTTTAGTTGATTAATGTTTCGTTCAGTGTACTGTTTAGTTGATTATTGTTTTCTTCTTCATGAATTTTTATAAGGTTTACTGATTCTTTTTGCTAATTTGTTTAGTTGATTAATGTTTTGTTCAGTGTACTGTTTAGTTGATTATTGTTTTCTTCTTCATGAATTATTATAAGGTTTACTGATTCTTTTTGCTAATTTGTTTAGTTGATTAATGTTTCGTTCAGTGTACTGTTTAGTTGATTATTGTTTTCTTCTTCATGAATTTTTATAAGGTTTACTCATTCTTTTTGCTAATTTGTTTAGTTGATTAATGTTTTGTTCAGTGTACTGTTTAGTTGATTATTGTTTTCTTCTTCATGAATTATTATAAGGTTTACTGATTTTTTTTGTTAATTTGTTTAGTTGATTAATGTTTCGTTCAGTGTACTGTTTAGTTGATTATTGTTTTCTTCTTCATAAATTTTTATAAGGTTTACTCATTCTTTTTGCTAATTTGTTTAGTTGATTAATGTTTTGTTCAGTGTACTGTTTAGTTGATTATTGTTTTCTTCTTCATGAATTATTATAAGGTTTACTGATTCTTTTTGTTAATTTGTTTAGTTGATTAATGTTTCGTTCAGTGTACTGTTTAGTTGATTATTGTTTTCTTCTTCATGAATTTTTATAAGGTTTATATCTTTATGATTGAGGAGAATACAAGAATGGAAATTGAAGCTCAAAATCATGTTCCTTCTGCTGAAAATCCTGCTGTTTCTACTGAAAATCCTGTTGCTTCTACTATTCATGCTGCCACAACTCCTGCTGAACCACAAGTTAATCAAGAAGATAAGGATACAAACATTGAGAATCCAGAAGCTTCTCGTAGGGGAAAGAAATCGTATGTTTGGCAGCATTTTACTGAACTTCCGTTGACTGAGACAAAGGGACAGCACCAGGCCAAATGTAATCATTGTCAGAAGAAATACGGTTGTCATCCTACTAAACATGGAACAAATTCTCTAAATAAGCACTTAAAGAATGCTCATAAGTGGATATTTACTAAAGAGGGGAAGAAGGGGACACTTCATGGCTATATGCCCAAAATTGAGGAAGAAGATGATCTATGCAAAGCCTTTAAGGGTTATAACTTGGATGATTGTAAGAAGTCTGTAGCTGAGTTTATTGTACTAGATGAAATGCCATTTAAAGTTGTTGAGGGGATTGGGTTTCGCAAGATGTTAAATCGTTTTGAACCAAGATTTACGGTACCATCTAGGTGGACAGTCTCAAGAGATTGCTTTCAACTGTATTTAGATGAGAAAAAAGCTAAAAGAATGGTTGGCAAAGTCATGTGCTCGGGTTTGTTTGACAACTGATTGCTGGACATCAACTCAAAATTATAATTATATGAGTTTGACGGCACATTTTGTTGATGACGAATGGAAGTTACAAAAGAGGATTATAAATTTCTGTCACATTGAGAATCACAAGGGTGATACGGTAGGCAGAGAAATCGAGAAATGCTTGAGAGAGTGGGGAATTGAAAAAGTTTTCACAATCACAGTAGATAATGCAAGTTCAAATGATGGAGCTATTACTTATCTTCAAAGAAAATTAGGTGCAAGAGGTGGATTAGTGTGTGGAGGAAAGTATATGCAAGTGAGATGCTGTGCTCATGTTCTTAATTTGATAGTGAATGAAGGAATTAAAGAGCAGCAAACTTCAATTGAAAGCATTAGAAATGCTGTCAGGTATGTTAGGTCCTCTCCTCAAAGGACTAAAAAATTTAAAGATTACATTGAGGCCGAGTTAATTGAATCTAAAAGTCTTGTGTGCTTGGATGTTCCAACTAGGTGGAATTCTACCTATCTAATGTTGGAACATGCCGAGAAATTTGAAAAAGCTTTTGATAGACTTTATGATCAAGAACCTGATTATCTTAGATGGTTTGGAGAGGACAGTGGGGGAGAAAAGAAAATTGGTCCACCAACACCACTTGATTGGCAACATGCTAGATTATTTATTGACTTTTTGAGAATATTCTATGAGATAACATTGAGCTTCTCATCTTCTTTTCATGTTACATCGAATAAATGTTTTCATGAAATTGCATCTGTTGCTTCTCAATTAACATCTTGGAGCCAAAATCAATCTGAATTGTTAGGAAGCATGGCATGTTCTATGAAACATAAATATGATAAATATTGGGGACCGGTTGACAAATTTAATCCATTGTTACTTGTTGCTGTTGTATTAGATCCTCGGTACAAACTAGATTATCTCTGTTGGTGTTTGGAGGATGTTTATGACAACGAAGTGTCTACTAATATGACTGGTTTTGTTAAACTCACATTAGACACGTTGCATAAGTTTTATGAAAAAGAGGTTGTCGATGATAAAGGGAGGGATGATGGTGGAGATTCATCAAGAGATATTTTTGATGACACTATTAAAGTCTCAGCTGGTGCCAAGGGAGTTTCTGAAAATAGAGTGAATATGTGGAAAAAACAAAAAAAAGAGAAGGCTAATGCAGATAGCAAGTCAGATGTGGAGAGATATTTGGCTGAGGATACTGTGGAAGATGAGAATTTTGATATATTGGCTTGGTGAAAAGTGAATGCTTCAAAATACAGAGTTCTTTCTCTCATAGCCCGTGACATCTTAGGTATTCCAGTTTCAACTGTTGCTTCTGAATCATGCTTTAGCACTGGTGGACGTGTAGTTGATGTCTTCCGTAGCTCTTTGTCACCATTAATGGCTGAAGCTTTGATATGCACTCAAAGTTGGTTGTGTCCTTCTAAACAAAGAGATGGAGATCAAGAGTTTGATTTATTTGATAACAGTCAGAAGATTGTTGAAGGTACATTTATGATATTTTTATTATTCATGACTTATTTATTTCAAGTACAAGTAATAATCTTTTATATGAAAAATGAGTAACTTTATATGTTTTGTAGGTTTCACTAATGCATCCACATCACAAGGAACAAGTTGACAACATTAATGGCTATTGATGGATGATGGTCATTCATGTGGAATTATTGTTTTGTAAACTTTAATATTTTGACTTGTTTAGTTATTATAAGACTAAGTTAATGTTTTATATTTAGAATGTATAAGACTTTAAGACTAATGTATAATATTGTATTGTTTGTATTGACTTAAATATTTAGTGCTATTAGACAATATTAGTATTGATTGTGGTTAATGGTTATGTTTTAATTTTAGAAAAGGTAAGGTAATGTGAATGGCTCGGTTTTCACCCGGTATGGTCGTGGCCCGAAAGGGTATAGGTTTCATCGGGTCTAGGGTCGGGTTCGGGTCTCATAAATGGGCCCGGTACATATTTCGGGCCGGGTTTGGGTCGCATCAAACCCGGTTTCACCTGGCCCATGCACACCCCTACGTTAAACAAAGAAATCAGAGCAGAGTAAAGAGATTACAGAGAAAAGAGTAATTAGAGCAGAGTAAAAAGACAAAGAGAAAAGAGTAATATAACAAAGAGAATAGAAGAAAAGAGTATAAAAAAAGAGTTAAGCCTTGTGGCATGACATTCTATTGTATGTTGATCTCGGGTATAACCCACGAACTGAGGATCACTGTGTTATTGTGTATTGATCTCGGGGAAACCCACGAACTGAGGATCTCTGTGATGTTGTGTATTGATCTCGGGAAAACCCACGAACTGAAGATCTCTGTTTTGTTTGTGTGTTGATCTCGGGGACGCCCACGAACTGAGGATCACTATTTCCCCTTGTGCGTATATTATGGGGTCGAGCTTTGCGCCGACTGCTGGTAGTCACGAAGTAGTGGTATTCTTACCACCGACACGTATGCACTAAGGACACAAAGGGAAACCATATCTAGGACTTGATACTAGGTAATTGGTGGACGAAATTGTGATCAATGTTCTAACTATTTTGAGATGAAATCATTCTTATGGCACTGGTTGAATTCACAACTCCGTTCAACTAACCAGCAAGTGTACTGGGTCGTCCAAGTAATAAACCTTACGTGAGTAAGGGTCGATCCCACAGAGATTGTTGGCATGAAGCAAGCTATGGTCATCTTGTAGATCTCAGTTAGTGAGATTAAAATTGGTTTATGGTTTCGAAAATTAATAATAATAATAAAATAGACGAAATAATAAAAGGGATAGAACACTTATGCAGATTCATTGGTGGAAATTTCAGATAAGTATATGGAGGTACTGTATGGCTCAAGGACGCCTGCTCTCCTGCTGCTTCAACTCAATCCTTCTTACTCCTTCCCATGGCAAGCTGTATGTAGGGCATCACCGTTGTCAGTGGCTACATCCCATCCTCTCAGTGAAAATGGTCCTCTGCGGCTGTCACTCGCATGGCTAATCATCTGTCGGTTCTCAATCAGGTTGGAATAGAATCCATTGATTCTTTTGCGCTTGTCATCACGCCTAGCCTTCAGGAGTTTGAAGCTCGTCACAGTCATTCAATCCCAGAATCCTACTCGGAATACCATAGACAAGGTTTAGACTTTCCGGATCCTCATGAATGTCGCCATCTATCTAACTTATACCACGAAGATTCTGTTGGGGAATCTAAGAGATACACATTCATGCTCTGTTGCATGCAGAACGAGAGTGGTTGTCAATCACGTGCGTTCATAAGTGAGAATGATAATGAGGGTTATCTAATCATCACATTCATCATGTTCTTGGGTGCGAATGAATATCTTGGAATAAGAATAAGAGAGAATTGAATAAAAGAAAGTAGAACTGCATTAATACTTGAGGTACAGCAGAGCTCCACACCCTTAATCTATGGTGTGCAGAAACTCCACCGTTGAAAATACATAAGTGAAAGGTTCAGGCATGGCCGAATGGCCAGCCCCCTGAGTGATCAAGAGACCGAATAATCAAAGGCTAAACAGTCAAGAGATTAAACTGTCAAAAGATGTCTAATACAATAGTAAATCATCCTATTTATAATAAACTAGCTCCTAGGGTTTACATGAGTAAGTAATTGATGCATAAATCCACTTCCGGGGCCCACTTGGTGTATGTTTGGGCTGAGCTTGATCAATCCACGAGCTGAGGCTTCTCTTGGAGTTGAACTCCGAGTTATGACGTGTTTTGGGCGTTCAACTCCGGGTCATGACGTTTTTCTGGCGTTTAACTCCAGACAGCAGCATGTACTTGGTGTTCAACGCCAAGTTACGTCGTCAATTTCCGAATAAAGTATGGACTATTATATATTGCTGGAAAGCCCTGGATGTATACTTTCCAACGCCGTTGAGAGCGCGCCAATTGGAGTTCTGTAGCTCCAGAAAATCTATTTCGAGTGCAGGGAGGTCAGAATCCAACAGCATCAGCAGTCCTTTTGTCAGCCTTTTTCAGAGTTTTGCTCAAATCCCTCAATTTCAGCCAGAAATTACCTGAAATCACAGAAAAACACACAAACTCATAGTAAAGTCCAGAAATGTGAATTTAACATAAAAACTAATGAAAACATCCCTAAAAGTAGCTTGAACTTACTAAAAACTACCTAAAAACAATGCCAAAAAGCGTATAAATTATCCGCTCATCAGTAATGTCGGGCTGCAGGGTGTAAACCCACACGTGAGCTCAAGGCCTGCATAGGACAGACATGCATCATACTTGGTTGTGCATTTCCTCTGTTATGATTGTTGAATGAATGTATGCTTTGTTTGTTTGTATTCTATTCTTTGTATTTGTGTTTTATTTTCTTGTATTCTTTTGTTTGTGTTTTGCTTTCTGTTTTCTCTATTTATTTGTATCTTCTGTTTACTGCTTCTCGGTATTTTGCTATTCGTCTGCTAAACAACAAAAACTTAATGAACTTAACTAATAACCCCGGCCCTACTAAGAACACCCCAGTTCTTACCCCTTCTCTCTCCCTTCCCCCTTTAGATGGAAGCAAGAGTACCCTTCCGTAGTTCGTTGATGATCGTTCTGCAAAGAGGATTCCTCTCTAGGTAGTTTTCTGAGTTTAGGGTGAATCTCGTTCTCTATTTATATGTATATACTGTGAGACCAGCCAACGTCTACACCCCCTTGTACGCGAACTGTAACCTAAATCCCTTGTATGAGACTCTTGTTATGTGGCTACTTGATGAGGTACTAGAGAGGCGTCATATGGCAATGTCTGATCGTGCAAAGGAGTAGTAGATGATGTTCTACTTTTTGATGATGATCCATGGTGGACGAAATTGTGATAATCAACAATGGCTCCAATAATTGGTAGCTCTCACACGTGAATTACACTTAGTCACAACTCCGCACAACTAACCAGCAAGTGCACTGGTCGTCCAAGTAATACCTTACGTAAGTAAGGGTCGATCCCACGGAGATTGTTGGTATGAAGCAATCTATGGTCATCTTGTAGATCTCAGTCAGGCTGATTCAAATGTGATTGGATTAGATAATTAAAAGATAAATAAAATAAAGATAGAGTTACTCATGTAAATCAATGGTGGGAATTTCAGACAAGCGTCTGGAGATGCTTGTCCCTGTTGAATCTCTGCTTTCCTACTGCTTTCATTCAATCCTTCTTACTCATTTCCATGGCAAGCTGTATGTAGGGCATCACCGTTGTCAATGGCTACATCCCATCCTCTCAGTGAAAATGGTCCAAATGCTCTATCACAGCACGGCTAATCATCTGTCGGTTCTCGATCATGTTGGAATAGAATCCCTTGATTCTTTTGCGTCTGTCACTAGCGCCCAGCAATCGTGAGTTTGAAGCTCGTCACAGTCATTCAATCCCAAAATCCTACTCAGAATACCACAGACAAGGTTAGACCTTCCGGATTCCCATGAATTCCGCCATCAATTCTAGCTTATACCACGAAGATTCAGATTAAGGAATCCAAGAGATATGCGCCCGGTCTAAGGTAGAACGGAAGTGGTTGTCAGTCACGCGCGTTCATAGGTGAGAATGATGATGAGTGTCACGGATCATCACATTCATCATGTTGAAGTGCAACGAATATCTTAGAATAAGAATAAGTCGAATTGAATAGAAAATAGTAGTACTTGCATTGAAACTTGAGGTACAGCAGAGCTCCACACCCTTAATCTATGGTGTGTAGAAACTCCACCATTGAAAATACATAAGTGATGAAGGTCCAGGCATGGCCGAATGGCCAGCCCCCGCAAAAATGTGATCAATAATCTCCTAAGATGAATAATAAAATAAAACTGAGACCAAAGATGATTAATACACTAGTAAAAAGTTCTATTTATACTAAACTAGCTACTAGGGTTTACAGAAGTAAGTAATTGATGCAGAAATCCACTTCTAGGGCCCACTTGGTGTATGTTTGGTCTGAGCTTGAATGTTACACGAGCTGAGGCTTCTTTTGGAGTTGAACGCCAAGTTGTAACGTGTTTTGGGCGTTCAACTCTGGTTCATGACGTGTTTCTGGCGTTTGACTCTAGAATGCAGCATGGAACTGGCGTTGAGCGCCAGTTTATGTCGTCCAATCATGAATAAAGTATGAACTATTATATATTGCTGGAAAGCTCTGGATGTCTACTTTTCAACGCTTTTGAGAGCGCGCCATCTGGAGTTCTGTAACTCCAGAATATACATTTCGAGTGTAGGGAGGTCAGATTCCAACAGCATCAGCAGTCCTTTGTCAGCCTTCTATCAGAGTTTTCCTCAGGTCCCTCAATTTCAGCCAAAAAATACCTGAAATCACAGAAAAATACACAAACTCATAGTAAAGTCCAGAAATGTGAATTTAGCATAAAAACTAATGAAAATATCCCTAAAAGTAACTAGATCATACTAAGAACTACCTAAAAACAATGCCAAAAAGCGTATAAATTATCCGCTCATCACAACACCAAACTTAAATTGTTGCTTGTCCCCAAGCAACTGAAAATTAATTAGGATAAAAAGAAGAGAATATACTATAAATCCCAGAATATCAATGAATATTAGTTCTAATTAGATGAGCGGGACTTGTAGCTTTTTGCTTCTGAACAGTTTTGGCATCTCACTTCATCCTTTGAAGTTTAAAATGATTGGCATCTATGGGAACTTAGAATTTCGGATAGTGTTATTGATTTTCCTAGTTAAGTATGTTGATTCTTGAACACAGCTACTTTTATGAGTCTTGGCCGTGGCCCTAAGCACTTTGTTTTCCAGTATTACCACCGGATACATAAATGCCACAGACACATGACTGGGTGAACCTTTTCAGATTGTGACTCAGCTTTGCTTTGGATCACGACTTTAACCACTCAGTCTCAAGCTTTTCACTTGGACCTGCATGCCACAAGCACATGGTTAGGGACAGCTTGATTTAGCCGCTTAGGCCTGGATTTTATTTCCTTGGGCCCTCCTATCCATTGATGCTTAAAGCCTTGGATCCTTTTTACCCTTGCCTTTTGGTTTTAAGGGCTATTGGCTTTTTCTGCTTGCTTTTTCTTTTTCTTTCTATTTTATTTTATTTTTTTGCTATTTTTTTCGCAAGCCCTTTTGCTTTTTCACTACTTTTTCTTGCTTCAAAAATCAATTTTATGATTTTTCAGATAATCAATAACATTTCTCTTTTTCATCATTCTTTCAAGAGCCAACAATTTTAACATTCATAAAACAACAAGATAAAAAATATGCACTGTTCAAGCATTCATTCAGAAAACAAAAAGTATTGTCACCACATCAATATAATTAAACTAAATTCAAGGATAAATTCGAAATTCATGTACTTCTTGTTCTTTTGAATTAAAAACATTTTTCATTTAAGAGAGGTGAAGGATTAATGGAATTATTCATAGCCTTAAGACATAGTTACTAAATACTAATGATCATGAAGTAGAGACACAAAACATAAATAAACATAAAGCATAAAAATCAAAAAATAGATAAATAAGAACAAGGAATGAGTCCACCTTAGTGAGGGTGGCTCCTTTTTGAAGAACCAATGGTGCACTTTGAGCTCCTCTATGTCTCTTCCTTGCTTCTGTTGCATGATCCCTAGTAATTTTGGTGCTCCTATCCTTAGTTGCTCCGAATAATTGTATGGAGGACAATTTATCCCCTGAGGTATCTCTGGGATCTCTTGATTTGCAGTCAAATGTTCTACCACTGAGCTATAAACCCATTAGATGAGTCTTTCCATCTTCTATGACTCAGAGGTGGAAGCTTTTGTCTTCCCTTTTCTCTCTCTTTTTTTTTTAGGTTTCTCTAGCCTTAGGTGCCATCAATGGTTATGAAAAAACAAAAAACTATGCTTTTACCACACCAAACTTAGAAAATTGCTCGCCCTCGAGCAAGAGAAGAAAGAAAAGATGAAGAATAAGAAGAAGATATGGAGGAGAGGGGGAGAGGTGTATTCGGCCAAGAAAGAGAAGAGAGGTTTGTGTTGTGTGAAAATTAAGGAGAATGGAGGGGCTTATATAGGGAAGTGAGAGAAGGTAGGTTCGGCCATTTAGGGTGTGTTTGGGTGGGAAAGGTTTTTGAATTTTGAAGGTAGGTGGGGTTTATGGGGAAGAGTGGATGGATGTGAGTGGTAAAGGGGGTAATTGGGAAGAGAGATTGAGGTGATTGGTGAAGGGTTTTTGGGAAAGTGTGTTATAGGATTAATTAGGAGGTAAGGTGGGAATATGTTAGGTGGGGATCCTGTGGGATCCACAGATCCTAAGATGATCTTGTGGGGTCCACAGATCCTGAGGTGTCAAGGATTTACATCCCTGCACCAATTAGGCATGTAAAATGCCTTAGCATACCATTCTGGCGTTTAAACGCCGAAGTGGTGCACGTTCTGGGCGTTCAACGCCCATGTGTAGCATGTTTCTGGCGTTGAACGCCAGTTCCATGCTTGTTACTGGCGTTCAGTGCCAGCTTTCCTGAGGGCACATTCCTGGCGTCCAAACGCCATAGTGTTGCTTGCTTCTGGCATTCAGCGCCAGATCCATGCTATGTTCTGGTGTTGAACGCCAGCTAGATGCTCCTTACTGGCGTTTAAACGCCAGTAAGTCCTTCCTCCAGGGTGTGATTTCTCTTCTGCTATTTTTTTATTCTGTTTTTAATTTTTGTATTTTTTTCGTGACTCCACATGATCATGAACCTAATAAAACATAAAATAACAGTGAAAATAAAATAAAATTAGATAAATAAAAATTGGGTTGCCTCCCAATAAGCGCTTCTTTAATGGCAATAGCTTGACAGTGTGCTCTCATGGAGCCACAAAGGTGATCAGGTCAATGTTGTGGACTCCCAACACCAAACCTAGAGTTTGGTTGTGGCCTCCCAACACCAAACTTAGAGTTTGATTGTGGGGGCTCTGTTTGACTCTGTACTGAGAGAAGCTTTGCATGCTTACTCTCCCTTGTTACAGAAGGATAGCCGTGTGCCTTAAACACAAAGTAGTCCCCATTCAATTGAAGGACTAATTTTCCTCTGTTAACATCTATCACAACTTCTGCTGTGGCTAGGAAAGGTCTTCCAGAGATGATGCATTCATCCTCCTCCTTCCTAGTGTCTAAGATTATGAAATCATCAGGAATGTAAAGGCTTTTAACCTTTACCAAAACATCCTCTACTAATCCATAAGCTTGTCTTATTGACTTGTCTGCCAATTGTAATGAGAATAAGGTAGGTTGTTCCTCAATGATCCCCAGCTTCTCCATTACAGAGAGTAGCATAAGATTTATGCCTGACCCTAGGTCACACAGAGCTTTTTCAAAGGTCATGGTGCCTATGGTACAGGGTATTAAGAATTTCCCAGGATCTTGTTTCTTTTAAGGTAGAGTTTGCTGAACCCATGTATCAAGTTCACTATTGAGCAAGGGAGGTTCACCTTCCCAAGTCTCATTACCAAATAACTAGGCATTCAGCTTCATGATGGCTCCTAGATATTGAGCAACTTGCTCTCTAGTTACATCTTCATCCTCTTCAAAGGAAGAATAATCTTTAGAGCTCATGAATGGCAGAAGGAGATTTAATGGAATCTCTATGGTCTCTATATGAGCCTCAAATTCCTTTAGGTCCTCAATAGGGAACTCCTTCTTGTTTGAGAGACGTCCCAGCAGGTCTTCCTCACTAGGATTTTCGTCCTTCTCCTCCCTTGTGCATTCGGCCATATTGATTACATCAATGGCCTTGCACTCTCTCCTTTTGGATTTTCTTCTGTATTGCTTGGGAGAATACTGGGAGGAGTTTCAGTGACTTTCTTACTCAACTGGCCCACTTGTGCCTCCAAATTTTTGATGGAGGACCTTGTTCCACTCATGAAACTTAAGGTGGCCTTAGACAGATCAGAGACTAAATTTGCTAAATTAGAGGGGATCTGCTCAGAATTCTCTGTCTGTTGCTGAGAAGATAATGGAAAAGGCTTGTTATTGCTTAGCCTGTTTCTTCCACCATTATTAAAGCCTTGTTGAGGCTTTTGTTGATCCTTCCAAGAGAAATTTGGATGATTTCTCCATGATGAATTATAGGTGTTTCCATAAGGTTCCCCCATGTAATTTACCTCTGCCATTGCAGGGTTTTCAGGATCATAAGCTTATTCTTCAGAAGATGCCTCTTTAGTACTGTTGGATGTATTTTGCCATCCATTCAGACTTTGAGAAATCATGTTGACTTGCTAAGTCAACACTTTGTTCTGAGCCAATATGGCATTCAGAGCATCAATTTCAAGAACTCCCTTCCTCTGAGGCGTCCCACTATTCACGGAACTCCTCTCAGAAGTGTACATGAATTGGTTATTTGCAACCATGTCAATAATTTCTTGAGCTTTTGCAGGTGTTTTCTTTAAGTGAATGGATCCACCTACATAATGGTCTAATGACATTTTGGAAAACTCAGATAGATCATAATAAAATATATCTAATATGGTCCACTCTGAAAACATGTCAGAAGGACACTTTTTGGTCATCTGCTTGTATCTTTCCCAAGCTTCATAGAGGGATTCACCATATTTTTGCTTGAAGGTCTGAACATCCACTCTAAGCTTGCTCAACTTTTGAGAAGGAAAGAATTTATCCAAGAAGGCTGTTACCAGCATATCCCAGGAGTCCAGGCTATCTTTAAGTTGTGAGTCCAACCATGTTCTAGCTTTGTCTCTTACAACAAAAGGGAAAAGCATGAGCCTGTAGACTTCAGGATCTACTCCATTTGTCTTGACAGTCTCACAAATCTGCAAGAACTCAGTTAAAAACTGATAAGGATCTTCAGATGAAAGTCCGTGAAACTTGCAGTTCTGTTGCATCAAAGCAACTAATTGAGGCTTCAACTCAAAATTGTTTGCTCCAATGGCAGGAATTGAGATGCTTCTTCCATCAAACTTGGACGTTGGTTTAGTGAAATCACCAAGCATCCTCCTTACATTATTGTTGTTGGGTTCGGCTGCCATCTCCTTCTCTTGTTCGAAAATTTCAGAAAGGTTGCCTTTGGATTGTTGTAATTTAGCTTCTCTTAGTTTCCTTTTCAGAGTCCTTTCAGGTTCTGGATCAGCTTCAACAAAGATGCCTTTTTCCTTATTCCTGATCATATGAAAGAGAAGAGAAAAAGAAAAAGGAAGAGGAATCCTTTATATCTGGACAAAGAGGATCCTTATTATTAGTAGAAGAAGAAAGGAATAAGAGTGGAGAATCCAATTACAAGGGTGAAGATAGAGGCAGTGATTGGAGATGAAGAGAGGTGAAGAGAAGAGTTAGTAAATAAATAAATAAATAAATAGAAGAAGAGAAGAGAGGGAGAATTCAAAAATAATTTTGAAAAAGTAGTTAATGATTTTTGAAAATTAAAGATAAGATATAATTAAAATTAAAATTTAAAACAATTAAAAAGAATTTTTGAAAAAGAGATGAGATATTTTCGAAAATTAAAGAGGGAAAAGTAGTTAGGTGGTTTTGAAAAAGATAAGAAACAAACAAAAAGTCAAATAGTTAGTTGAAAAAGATATTAAAGTCAAATTTGAAAAGATAAAAAGATAAGAAGTTAGATAAGATATTTTGAAATTAAATTTTTGAAAAAGATAAAATTTTGAAAAAGTAATGATAAAAAGATAAGATAAGAAGATAGGATTGAAAAAGATTTAATTTTTAAAATTAAAATTAATTACTTAACTAAAAAGAAACTAAAAGATATGGTTCTAGAATTTAAAGATTGAACCTTTCTTAACAAGAAAGTAATAAACTTCAATTTTTTGAATCAATCATATTAATTGTTAGCATAATTTCGAAAATCAAGATAAAATTAAGAAAAAGATTTTTGAAAAATATTTAAAAAGATTTTCGAAAATTAAATAAAAAAAAGATTTAATTTTTGAAAAAGATTTTGAAAAGATAATATTTTTAAAATTGAAAATTTGACTTGACTTGTAAGAAACAACTAATTTTAAAAATTTTTGACCAAGTCAACTCAAGTTTTCGAAAATTTGGAGAGAAATAAGGAAAAGATATTTTTTGATTTTTAAATTTTTAATGATGAGAGAGAAAAAAAATTAAAATTAAAACGTCATAATTGTGTTTTTCTCTTTTCTTTTTGGATCAAAACAAGGAATGCATGCAAGAACACTATGAATGTCAAGATGAACACCAAGAACACTTTGAAGATCATTATGAACATCAAGAACATATTTTTGAAGAATTTTTGATGCAAAGAAAACATGCAAGACACCAAACTTAGAATTCTTTAATGCATGGACACTATGAATGCAAAAATGCATATGAAAAACAACATACAATACAAAACAAGAAATCATCAAGATCAAACAAAAAGACTTGTCAAGAACAACTTGAAGATCATGAAGAACACCATGAATGCATGAATTTTCGAAAAATGTAAGAAAAATTTTTTAAAGCATGCAATTGACACCAAACTTAAAAATTGACTCAAGACTCAAACAAGAAACACAAAATATTTTTGGTTTTTATGATTTTATGATTTTTTTTGTATTTTTATTATTTTTTTTCGAAAATTATATTTTTGAAAAACGAAAATAAAGAAAAAAATTTTTTGAAAGATTTTTGAAAACTTTTTTGAAAGGAAAATAAAAAGAAAATTACCTAATCTGAGCAACAAGATGAACCGTCAGTTGTCCATACTGGAACAATCCCCGGCAACGGCGGCAAAAACTTAGTGGACGAAATTGTGATCATCAACAATGGCTCCAATAATTTGGTAGCTCTCACACGTGAATTACACTTAGTCACAACTCCGCACAACTAACCAGCAAGTGCATTGGGTCGTCCAAGTAATACCTTACATGAGTAAGGGTCGATCCCACAGAGATTGTTGGTATGAAGCAATCTATGGTCATCTTGTAGATCTCAGTCAGGCTGATTCAAATGTGATTGGATTAGATAATTAAAAGATAAATAAAATAAAGATAGAGTTACTCATGTAAACCAATGGTGGAAATTTCAGACAAGCGTATGGAGATGCTTGTCCTTGTTGAATCTCTGCTTTCCTACTGCTTTCATTCAATCCTTCTTACTCCTTTCCATAGAAAGCTGTATGTAGGGCATCACCGTTGTCAATGGATACATCCCATCCTCTAAGTGAAAATGGTCCAAATGCTCTGTCACAGCACGGCTAATCATCTGTCGGTTCTCGATCATGTCGGAATAGAATCCCTTGATTCTTTTGCGTCTGTCACTAACGCCCAGCAATTGCGAGTTTGAAGCTCGTCACAGTCATTCAATCCCTAAATCCTACTCGGAATACCACAAACAAGGTTAGACCTTCCAGATTCCCATGAATGCCGCCATCAATTCTAGCTTATACCACGAAGATTCTGATTAAGGAATCCAAGAGATATGCGCCCGGTCTAAGGTAGAACGGAAGTGGTTGTCAGTTACGTGCGTTCATAGGTGAGAATGATGATGAGTGTCACGGATCATCACATTTATCATGTTGAAGTGCAACGAATATCTTAGAATAAGAATAAGTCGAATTGAATAGAAAATAGTAGTACTTGCATTGAAACTTGAGGTACAGCAGAGCTCCACACCCTTAATCTATGGTGTGTAGAAACTCCACCATTAAAAATACATAAGTGATGAAGGTCCAGGCATGGCCGAATGGCCAGCCCCCCAAAAACGTGATCAATAGTCTCCTAAGATGAATAATAAAATAAAACTGAGACGAAAGATGATTAATACACTAGTAAAAAGTTCTATTTATACTAAACTAGCTACTAGGGTTTACAGAAGTAAGTAATTGATGCAGAAATCCACTTCCAAGGCCCACATGGTGTATGTTTGGGCCGAGCTTGAATGTTACACGAGCTGAGGCTTCTTTTGGAGTTAAACGCCAAGTTGTAACGTGTTTTGGGCGTTCAACTCTGTTTCGTGATGTGTTTCTGGCGTTTGACTCAAGAATGCAGCATGAAACTGGCGTTGAGCGCCAGTTTACGTCGTCTAATCATGAATAAAGTATGAACTATTATATATTGCTGGAAAGCTCTGGATGTCTACTTTCCAACGCCATTAAGAGCGCGCCATTTGGAGTTATGTAACTCCAGAAAATTCATTTCGAGTGCCAGGAGGTCAGATTCCAACAACATCAGCAGTCCTTTGTTAGCCTCCTATCAGAGTTTTGCTCAGGTCCCTCAATTTCAGCCAGAAAATACCTGAAATCACAGAAAAATATACAAACTCATAGTAAAGTCCAGAAATGTGAATTTAGCATAAAAACTAATGAAAACATCCCTAAAAGTAACTAGATCATACTAAAAACTACCTAAAAACAATGCCAAAAAGCATATAAATTATCCGGTCATCATTCCACCTGACTTGAGTTTTGAAGACTTAGAACGTACTTTCCCTAACTTTAGTAGTTTAGAGGGACTAGGAGGGTATAGAGTATTGGCTAGCCTGGGCGCCAGCGTAGGTACTTCTTGAATAGGTTAGGTCTTGGGATGTTATATGTATATTTATGTATATAGTTATTATCTAGCTATATCTAGGGATGTTCTAACTAAAAGTCTTTACTCTAATAAAGGTTGGATCACAGAACGTTATTAACTGCTTGAGATATATATAAGTTTGGTTGATTATAACTGCTTTATCTGTTATTACTTGTGAGTTGCTTATGATTGATTTTGCTTATGAATCTAAATATTTAAAAAAGATTACCTCGAAAAATAACTATGCTTTTAAGAACGAATCAGGCTCATATAATAAATAATAGATAATAATTAGGAAGACAAGTTGGTAGCGCTCAGTTTCTAGTATGATCATGACATACCAGAAATTGGGTCGTTAGAAAGGTCAGGAGCTCTATTTATTTCTATGGATTAGAAATATTGTTCTTCTATTTTAATTAATGTATTGATTCAAATCTAAGGATTGTTTTTGTTCTTAATCTTATGAATTTGGGTGGAACGAGAGTATGAGCTTTATTCTACATGAGTTCTTGTTATTCTCGAGAGACTTATCTCGCTTGAAATACAGCTTGAAAGTAAATTCCTCCTAAATTGCTAATTAGACGAACTAATTGGGATATGTGACATATAATCCTGTTAGCTTTGGGTAATTAGTGTTTTTGTAGCCTTTAACTAGTTTTTAAACTTAACCCTCTAATTGGAATTAAGTGACCACGAGAGTGACAGTTAATGAAGGTTAGAGGAGGCTAAATCACTAATAGATTATGGTTTAGACATTTACAGTTTGCGATAGAATGAATCATACATTGTTAAAATAGTTGGTAAGAACTTCTAATCCGGAAAGATAAACATCTCCGAAGCCTTAACTGTTTTCTCTCACTGCTTTACACCAAACCCTTTATTTGCTTTATTTACTTTCTTATTTATTGCTTTATGCGCTTTTAACCCTCAAAACCCCTTTTGATTTGCCTAACTAAACCAACTAGATAACCATTGTTTGCTCAGTATGACAATTCTTGTGGGATCAACCCTCACTCACCTGAGGTATTACTTGGATGACCCAGTGCACTTTCCGGTTAAGGTGTGGGAATCTCGAATTCTCGCACCAAGTTTTTGGCGTTGTTCCCAGGGATAGTTTGTGATTGACAACTACTAGTTGTCTAGTTGCTTAGATTCAGTATTTTTATTAGTTTTATTTATTTACTTTTTCTTTTAATTTTTTATTCTTAATTTTATTTATTTTCCCTTTATTTTTGAATTTTGTTTTATTTATTTTCCTTTAATTTCTGATTTTAAGTTTGGTGTCCCTTTAGCATTTTTCTCTTTTTAATTTTTGAAAATTTTTTAGGGTTTTCCTCTTTTTAGTTTTCAAAAATGTTAAGTTATTTTCCCATTCTTATTTTTCGGATTTCTTAGTTCACTTGCTTGCTTTGATTTACTTTATTTCTTATATGTTTTTGGATATCTCACTGGGAGCTCTCTGTACTTTGACATAGAAACTCACACCTTTCTTTGTTTCTTGTTTATTTATGAGCAGAAACAGGGATAAAGAACCCTTTCTTGAGTTTGATTTTAAACCTGAGAGGACCTTGAGGCGGTGTTTGCAACAAACTAGAGGTTACAAAGCCGGAGAGAATATTAAGGAGAATTTTGAGAAGGAAGTTGAAGAGCTCATCATGGGTGCCAATAGGGAAAACCTGTACACTAATGAGCAAGCAAGGAGGACGCTTGGCTCATATATTGCACCCACTCTTGAGTTCTGTGGGTGCAGTATAGTTGTACATGCTATTGGTGCAAATAATTTTGAGCTTAAACCCCAACTGATCACTCTGGTGCAGTAGAATTGCCAGTTTCATGGACTCCCGCAGGAGGATCCCAATTTATTCATCTCTAACTTCTTGCAGATCTTTGACACTATAAAGACGAATGGAGTGAATCCGGAGGTCTATAAGCTCATGCTCTTCCTATTTGCTATAAGGGACAAAGCGAAGCAGTGGCTTGATTCTCAGCCATAAGAGAGCCTGGACACATGGGACAAGGTGGTCACTGATACGTAAAAATTTATTTCACGTATTTACCGGCAAGTATACCGGGTCGCATCAAGTAATAAAACTCACTTAGAGTGAGGTCGATCCCACGAGGATTAATGGATTAAGCAAGCAATAGTTAATTAATTGTTCTAGTTAGACGATTCATGTTTGAGTGATAAGCAACAAGAAATGTAAATGACTTGAAATTAAATAAAAGCAATAAAGTGCAAGGAAAGTAAATGACAAGAAATTAAAGTGCCAAAAATTAAAGTGCAAGAATGTAAATTGCAAGGAATAGAAAGTACAAGAAAGTAAAGTGCAAGAAAGTAAATGACTAGAAAGTAAAACCAAGTGAAGTATTTCTACAAACACTTGGAAGGCATAAATGTGCCAAAGTAAAGAAAGCCATAAATGTGCATAAGTAAATGACAAGAATTTAAAGAGAACAATTAAATGACAAGAATTAAAGACAAGAAGTAAATAACAAGAATTAAGAATGAAATTAACATTGGGATCAAGAGATATTGCATTCTCAAGATCAACAATTCTCATCTCCACTTCAATCATTCAATCATTGATCTCTTGGCAAATCATAAGTAATCAAACCCCAATCTCTTGGTGATTTGATTTCTCTTAACTTGATCAATTGCCAATCTCTTGATCTAATTGCTCATGAGAAGAGATGAAGAATGGTCTCTAATTGCCACACAACCCTCAAGATTTCAATTCAAAGTGATTACATCTCACATATCAAGCTAAGAATTATCAATCAAGAGAGTTGTGAGAGAAGAGCCTCAAACTAAATTCTATGACTCCTTTCTCAAGTTCATCATAGAATTTGAATAGATCTAATCCCTCTCTCGATAGTAATTAGATCTTTGAAGCACAAAGACTCTCTCTAAAGAAACAATGAAAGAAGAATTGAAGATGAAGAATGAAAATAAATCAACCCATTAAATTGCAATAGAGCTCTCTTTCCCAAATGTTGGAAATTAGAAACTCATCATAACAAAAATATTTACTAAAGTGTGAATGAAAGAAAATGGAAGAAGAGAAGAGAATGAGAGTGAAAGGGGAGTGGAGTCACCTCCACCCCTCCATGGTGTCCCTCAAATGATGAATCTAAGGCCCTATTTATAAGCTACCTAAATTACAAATTCAAATGAAATTACAATCAAATGCAAATTTCCTAATTACTTCTAGATGATTCTTGTGGCCTTGATTGATTGTTACTTGTGGCTTGACTTGGGCTTGTGAACTTTTAACTCCCTTCATAGAAGCTTGAAACATTGAAGAATAAATGAAGGGATTGGAGTATTTGGAAGTGGCCCAATGTGGAGTGTCATTGAAGTGGCATTTTGGGCTTTTGAAGGTTTGGAAAAACCTTACACGCTGAAGTATTGGTCTGTTTGGGTCTCCAAATTGAATGTCCACTATAGACTATTATATATCTTTGGAAAGCCCTAGATCTCAGCTTTCCAAAGCCGCTGGAAGCATGTCAATTGGACTTCTCTAGCCCAAGTTATGATCTTTTGAAGGTGAAGAGGTCAGTCTGGCGAACTGCAGGGACTTGTTTTACGCTGAAATTGTGAAGCTAAACGAATAGCAATTTGTCCCCTCAAATCAGTGTCAACTATAAAGTGTTATATATGGTTGGAAAGCTCTAGAAGTCTACTTTCTAATGACACTGAGATCACTTCATTTGGAGCTTTGTAGCTCGAGTTATTCTTGTTGGAGTGTGAAGAGGTCAGGGTTGCAAATCCTCTTTGCTTCTCTTTGAGTTTGTTTCTAACTTTTTGCCACCTTGGGAGTGTGCTTCCTCTATTAGTGCTTTTATTGCTTCATTTTCCATAATTTCCTACAAAATTTATTAACTCAAGCAATCAAAGCAATATTCAATTTAATCACCAAAACACTCCCATAATTAAGCATTATGAATTGATTTTTATATGAAAAAGCATAGAAAAACATAACATGATGCGTAGTCATCACAACACCAAACTTAAACTTTGCTTGTCCTCAAGAAAACAAAGAATCATTCAATAAAGATTGACAATCCAAGGTGAGAAGAATAGCAATTAAATGTTCATGGTTGGCTAGTTTATTATGCATGCTACAATCTCAAAAGAAATTCAAATGATTGATGCTTCTATCTAGCTCATTTTATGAAATACTTTTCTTTATGTTTCTTTCTTGAAACAAGCTTTTCATCTTTTTCTTAGCTTAGCTTCTTGGGTGCTTTGCACCATTAGTTAAAAGCTTTGACTCTAAATGCTTTGTTTTCAAGTATTACCACTTGATACATAAGCACCACAAGCATTTAATTAGAGGACTTTTTAAGCTCATTTATTCCTTTTCTTTACTTTCCTTCTAATCATTGGTGCTTAGAGCCTTGAGCTTTGAGGGAGTGCTTTGCACTTGAGCCTAGTCTTGACTCTAAGTGTTTTGTTTTCAAGCTTTTTACTTGATACATAAACACCACAAGTACTTGACTAATGAAATGTCATTGGTACTCAGAGTCTTCAACTTTCTCATTTTTCCCTTTTTCTTTCTTAATATTTTAATTGATTTGCTTGTTCAAGGCTTTCAATATTTCAAACATTTCATAAAATGTCCTAGATGAAAACTTCAATTAAACAAATTCAAATGTAATTGAGCAACAATAGTCATGCTAGCCTTCCAATACTTATATGCTCATGCTAGATTCTTCTATAATTACCTTGTTTGTTTATGATCATGATACTTAATTACTTTGACTCACAAAATTCAAAATGGTAGTTATGATGTAAAAGCAACATGTTGCAATTCAAATATCAAGCTATGCTTTTCCAAAAAGAAGAACACACATGCATATAAAAGAAATGGAAGACAATCATGCAATTGAAAGTATAGAAGATAAATAAGAGGAAAAAGAACTTAACCACCTTGTAGATCTTCATCTTTGTTATTGTCATTTTCCTCCTACTCCTTCCTTCCCCAACACCAAACTTAGAATGATTGCTTGTCCTCAAGCAACAAATAAAATAATGGTGGTGGAATTTATGATTAATCATGAATGTCTTCAAGAAAGAGATGTAAGTAATGCATGTGTTTAAGCAAGCAAAAATTAAAGATGACAATCAAGGCACAAAGAAAAGAGACAATATGATTGCATCAATAAGTGAGTTGTGCATGGTACTATGCATGAAAGGTAAGTGGCAACACCAAACTTAGTGTGACACTTTCATTTTAGAATGATGCAAGTACCCACTAAAGATTGAAGATCAAATTGTTGCATGCAACACCAAACTTAGAATGCAATCATATGCCAAATTATTGAAAGTAAACTAAGTAAGGAAAGAAAATGTTACCAACAGTTGGGTTGCCTCCCAACAAGCGCTCTTTTAATGTCATTAGCTTGACATGTGGTTCTTAATTTTCTTCCTCTTCTTCCAATTGGTTAAAAGAAATGACTTCAAGGGAGAAGAAGAGAAAATTGATGCCCCTTGATTTGATTGTCTCCTAACAAGCCTTCTTTTGTTGTTATTAGCTTGATTCCTCTTGCTTGTTGGGGTGGGGGTTGGATTGCTTTTTGTTGACCTTCTCTTTTTCATGGATGTTGTCTTTTGTTTCTTGGTCACAATCCTTCTTTGAATGTTTTTATTGATTGCCTTCACTTCCTTGATTTCAAGACTTAGGTGTTGTGTGATGGTTGGAGTGTCCTCTTCATCAAGAACCTCTTGGATTGATGGTTCAATTAAATTATCTTCCATACAACTTTCTACTTCATTGGAGTGTGGACTCCCTTGGTTGTTTTCCTCCCTTACAACCTCATTCTTCATTGGGATTTTACTTGGTATAGGGGCCTCTTTTTCTTGCTCTTCCAATTCCTCTTTTACACTAAACATTTGCTTTAATAGCTCTTCTATGGAGGAGGTTTGTTGATCTTCCCAAGATTTCTTCATCTCCTCTTCATATTTTTCGATCACAAATTCAAGGGAAGTTTGTGAGGGTTGTGAATGTTCATGTTCCTTTATCACCTCAAGTTCAATTTCATTCTCAATCACCTCATTCTTCATTGAAATTTCACTTGACACATGGACCTTTTGTTCTTCTTTTTCCACTTCCTCACCCACAAATTGGTCTTCATCCTCACTACTTGGCAACCCGAAGTGTTTCCTTATTTGCTCTAAGTGCCCATCTATTTTCTTGCAGAGGATTTCTTGTTCTTTCCAAGATTCTAATATTTCTCTAGACCATTGAAGGTGATCCTCAACTATTAGCTCCAAAGATGAAGGTTGGGAGTAATTTTGTGGATATGGATGTGTTGTGGTGAAGTCATTTTGGGGAGTATGAAAGGAGTTTTGTGAGTTGTGAAATGAATTTTGTGAATTTTGAAATGAGTTTTCTGTATAGTGAAATGAATTTTGTGGTTGATGAATTGAATTGTATGGATTTTGGAAAGAATTTTGTGTTGAGGCAAACTCAAGTGGTGAAAAATTTTGATATGAAAAATTTGGAGATGAGGTTGGATAATTAAGAGGTGAGGGCTCTTGATGGATGGGATAGGAAATATTGAATTCTCTTTGGTTTTGTCCTTCCCAATCACAATTTGGATAGTTGTCCCATTCATAGGAGTATGAATCATTTTGTGTTCTTGGAAAGTATCCCATTTGGTTTGATTGCTCAAACCCCATCATTCCTTGATCTTGATTTTCCCAACCACAATTAGTATAGTAACTTGAATCATTTTGTGGTGGTGAAAAATACCCCATGTAACTTGCTTGATCATTGTGTGACCTAGGGGCATGTCCCATTTGGGTTGATTGCTCATGATCCATCATTTCTTGTTGATATTCCCATCCACCATGAGGATAATGACATGAATCATTTTGTGGTGGTGGGCAATATCCCATGTAATATGATTGATCAACATGTGAGGTAAACTCCATTTTAATTGAAAAATGTTGTATCAAACACAACCACCAAGAAAAATTGAAATTCCTTGTGTCACAACTAAAGAATTCTTAGTGAGGCAATAACACAAACACTTAACTTGCAATAAGAAAAGAGAAATAAAAATAAAAAAATAAAGTAAAAACAGAAAAAAATGTCTAATCTAGAAAATTAATCAACCGGTAGTTTGTTAATCACAATTAATCCCCGGCAACGGCGCCAAAAACTTGATACGTAAAAATTTAAGTTCACGTATTTACCGGCAAGTATACCGGGTCGCATCAAGTAATAAAACTCACTTAGAGTGAGGTCGATCCCACGAGGATTAATGGATTAAGCAAGCAATAGTTAATTAATTGTTCTAGTTAGACGATTCATGTTTGAGTGATAAGCAACAAGAAATGTAAATGACTTGAAATTAAATAAAAGCAATAAAGTGCAAGAAAAGTAAATGACAAGAAATTAAAGTGCCAAAAATTAAAGTGCAAGAATATAAATTGCAAGGAATAGAAAGTACAAGAAAGTAAAGTGCAAGAAAGTAAATGACTAGAAAGTAAAACCAAGTGAAGTATTTCTACAAACACTTGGAAGGCATAAATGTGCCAAAGTAAAGAAAGCCATAAATGTGCATAAGTAAATGACAAGAATTTAAAGAGAACAATTAAATGACAAGAATTAAAGACAAGAAGTAAATAACAAGAATTAAGAATGAAATTAACATTGGGATCAAGAGATATTGCATTCTCAAGATCAACAATTCTCATCTCCACTTCAATCATTCAATCATTGATCTCTTGGCAAATCATAAGTAATCAAACCCCAATCTCTTGGTGATTTGATTTCTCTTAACTTGATCAATTGCCAATCTCTTGATCTAATTGCTCATGAGAAGAGATGAAGAATGGTCTCTAATTGCCACACAACCCTCAAGATTTCAATTCAAAGTGATTACATCTCACATATCAAGCTAAGAATTATCAATCAAGAGAGTTGTGAGAGAAGAGCCTCAAACTAAATTCTATGACTCCTTTCTCAAGTTCATCATAGAATTTGAATAGATCTAATCCCTCTCTCGATAGTAATTAGATCTTTGAAGCACAAAGACTCTCTCTAAAGAAACAATGAAAGAAGAATTGAAGATGAAGAATGAAAATAAATCAACCCATTAAATTGCAATAGAGCTCTCTTTCCCAAATGTTGGAAATTAGAAACTCATCATAACAAAAATATTTACTAAAGTGTGAATGAAAGAAAATGGAAGAAGAGAAGAGAATGAGAGTGAAAGGGGAGTGGAGTCACCTCCACCCCTCCATGGTGTCTCTCAAATGATGAATCTAAGGCCCTATTTATAAGCTACCTAAATTACAAATTCAAATGAAATTACAATCAAATGCAAATTTCCTAATTACTTCTAGATGATTCTTGTGGCCTTGATTGATTGTTACTTGTGGCTTGACTTGGGCTTGTGAACTTTTAACTCCCTTCATAGAAGCTTGAAACATTGAAGAATAAATGAAGGGATTGGAGTATTTGGAAGTGGCCCAATGTGGAGTGTCATTGAAGTGGCATTTTGGGCTTTTGAAGGTTTGGAAAAACCTTACACGCTGAAGTATTGGTCTGTTTGGGTCTCCAAATTGAATGTCCACTATAGACTATTATATATCTTTGGAAAGCCCTAGATCTCAGCTTTCCAAAGCCGCTGGAAGCATGTCAATTGGACTTCTCTAGCCCAAGTTATGATCTTTTGAAGGTGAAGAGGTCAGTCTGGCGAACTGCAGGGACTTGTTTTACGCTGAAATTGTGAAGCTAAACGAATAGCAATTTGTCCCCTCAAATCAGTGTCAACTATAAAGTGTTATATATGGTTGGAAAGCTCTAGAAGTCTACTTTCTAATGACACTGAGATCACTTCATTTGGAGCTTTGTAGCTCGAGTTATTCTTGTTGGAGTGTGAAGAGGTCAGGGTTGCAAATCCTCTTTGCTTCTCTTTGAGTTTGTTTCCAACTTTTTGCCACCTTGGGAGTGTGCTTCCTCTATTAGTGCTTTTATTGCTTCATTTTCCATAATTTCCTACAAAATTTATTAACTCAAGCAATCAAAGCAATATTCAATTTAATCACCAAAACACTCCCATAATTAAGCATTATGAATTGATTTTTATATGAAAAAGCATAGAAAAACATAACATGATGCGTAGTCATCAGTCACCGAATTTTCTGACAAAATTTTTTCCACCTCAGAAGCTGACTAAGCTTAGGGTGAATGTCCAAACCTTAAGACAGAAAGATGGAGAGTCCCTCTATGAGGCATGGGAGAGATACAAGCTGATGATCAGGAGGTGCCCTCTTGACATATTTTCTGAATGGACCAGGCTGCAGATTATTTATGATGGCCTCTCTGAGATGGCCAAGATGTCACTGGACAACTCTGCAGGTGGTTCCCTGCATATGAAGAAGATGCTCGAAGAGGCAAATGAGCTTATTGAGATGGTTGCCAACAACCAGTATCTGTACACTTCTAAGAGAAACCCTATGAAAACTGGGACTACTCAGAGGAAAGGAGTCATAGAGGTGGACACACTGGATGCTGGTGCACGAAATTGTGATCATCAACAATGGCGCCAAAAACTTGGTAGCGCTCTCAAACGTGAATCACACTTAGTCACAACTCCGCACAACTAACCAGCAAGTGCACTGGGTCGTCCAAGTAATACCTTACGTGAGTAAGGGTCAATCCCACGGAGATTGTTGGTATGAAGCAAGCTATGGTCTTCTTGTAAATCTCAGTTAGGCGGATAATAAATGTTATGGAGTTTTCAAATATTAATAATAAATAAGCAGAAAATAAAGATAGAGTTACTCATGTAATTCAATGGTGGGAATTTCAGATAAATGTCTGGAGATGCTTGTCCCTGTTGGATCTCTGCTTTTCTACTGCCTTTCTTCAATCCTTCTTATTCCTTTCCATGGAAAGTTGTATGTAGGGCATCACCGTTGTCAATGGCTACATCCCATCCTCTCAGTGAAAAAGGTCCAAATGCTCTGTCATGGCACGGCTAATCATCTGTCGGTTCTCGATCATGTTGGAATAAAATCCCTTGATTCTTTTGCGTTTGTCATCACGCCCAACAATTGCGAGTTTGAAACTCGTCACAGTCATTCAATCCCTGAATCCTACTCGGAATACCACAGACAAGGTTTAGACTTTCCGGATTTTCATGAATGCCGCCATCAATCTAGCTTATACCAAGAAGATTCTGATTAAGGAATCCAAGAGATATGCGCCCGGTCTAAGGTAGAACGGAAGTGGTTGTCAGTCACGCGTTCATAGGTGAGAATGATGATGAGTGTCACGGATCATCACATTCATCATGTTGAAGTGCAACGAATATCTTAGAATAAGAACAACCGGAATTGAATAGAAAATAGTAGTAATTGCATTGAAACTTGAGGTACAGCAGACCTCCACACCCTTAATCTATGGTGTGTAGAAACTCCACCGTTGAAAATACATAAGTGATGAAGGTTTAGGCATGGCCGAATGGCCAGCCCCCAAAACGTGATCACAGGATCAAAAATACAATCCAGGACACTGAATACAATAGTAAAAAGTCCTATTTATACTAGACTAGCTACTAGGGTTTATAGAAGTAAGTAATTGATGCAGAAATCCACTTCCGGGGCCCACTTGGTGTGTGCTTGGGCTGAGCTTGAGCTTTACACGAGCTGAGGCTTCTTTTGGAGTTGAACGCCAAGTTGTAACGTATTTTTGGCGTTCATCTCTGGTTCGTGACGTGTTTCTGGCGTTTGACTCCAGAATGCAGCATGGAACTGGCGTTGAGTGCCAGTTTACGTCATCTAATCGCAAATAAAGTATAGACTATTATATATTGCTGGAAAGCTCTGGATGTCTACTTTCCAACGCCATTGAGAGCGCACCATTTGAAGTTCTTTAGCTCCATAAAATCCATTTCGAGTGCAGGGAGGTCAGAATCCAACAGCATCAGCAGTCCTTTGTCAGCCTTTTATTAGAGTTTTGCTCAGGTCCCTCAATTTCAGCCAGAAATTACATGAAATCACAGAAAAACACACAAACTCATAGTAAATCCCAGAAATGTGAATTTAGTATAAAAACTAATGAAAACATCCCTAAAAGTAGCTAGATCCTACTAAAAACTACCTAAAAATAATGCCAAAAAGCGTATAAATTATCCGCTCATCAGATGCCATGTTGGCTCAGAACAAAATCATGTCCCAGCTAGGGGTGGTAAAACGAGTCGAACCCGTCAGGCCGACCTGCTGAACCCGCTAAAAGGGCAGGTTGGGCTAGATTTTGGAACCTAACTAATTAAAAAAATTCGCCAAATCTGTACCGCCAAATTTGCGGATTTTGGCGGGGCGGGCTGGCCCACTGGGCCAAGGATTTTTATTATTATTTTATTATTAAATAAACGAGTGATTACTACTACAAAATTAATAATTATATAGTTTTCAAACATCTTTTTTCATTTTTTATTTTTATTCTTCTTTTAGTTATTAATTTTATTTATTTTATTTTACAATTTCATTTATATGCTTAAATTATGTGACTTATTTTTTAAAATAAAGATGGTTCTATTGATAAATATTATTTTGAACAATTTTATTGAAGTTAAAAGTTAAAAAAAGATAATAAAAAAATTTATATTATAATTTGACTATTTTTTTATTTGGATTTTTTTCGTAAATAAAATAAAATAGTTAATTATTTCCCCATAAAAGATTTCTCAACTTTATTTTCAAGGATACGATTTTTTTTTGGAAATAACAACAAGTTCGCCGCATCCCCCGGCAAAATCTATAATTTGTATAGAGTTCGCCGTATCCCCCGGCGAACTCTATGATGAGTTCGGCATACTATTTAAACCTGGTGGGACAATTTTTGTTTGTCCCTTTCTTCTATTCTCTCCTCCAAATTTTCTCTATTACTCTTTTCTGTCTTTTCAACATCCATAAAGTTTGGTGTGGACGATATTCTCAATTCCGGGTTAGTAAATAATAGACTATTTTTTTTATCTTAATTAGAATTATTTCTTTTTCTTATGTAAAGTTACTGTTTACATGTTAGATAAAATTGTAGGTGAACTTTGGCCTACAGAAATAGCACTTCTGTAAGTGAACTTCGGCTTACAGGAATAGTCTAAACACAACACAACAACTTTCTGTAGGTGAACTTCAGCCTATAGAAATGGCATCTCTGTAAGTGAACTTCGGCTTACAAAAACGGCGCTCCTGTAAGTGAACTTCGGCTTACAGGAATAACAACTCTCTGTAGGTGAACTTCGGCCTACAGGAATAACAATTCTCTGTAGGTGAACTTGGGACTACAGGACCTCTAGGGCCAATAGAAAAGCAGTAGATGAATATACAATAGAATATCATGCCACAAGGCTTAACTCTTTATTTTTGTACTCTTTTCCTCTATTCTCCTTATTATATTACCCATTTCTCTTTGTCTCTTTACTCTGCTCTGATTACTCATTTCTCTTTGCTTCTTTACTCTGCTTTAGCTTTTCTGTTTAACATATGTATTTATAGCTTATGTAAATTTCGGTATGAATAGTTAGCATGTCCCAAGTATAGGTTCATTAAGTCTATACTGAAACAGTTTAACTTTTCATATTATACCTAACCCTAGGCGCAACTCAAGAACTAACTACGTTGCTCCTAGTTCGTTCACTAATCTCTGTTCGTTTACAGACTTTTCTTCAATTTTTATCTCTTCTTTAACTTTTTATCTTTCCTTTGTCTTTCCCTCAAAAATATGTTATTACCACTCCCTAGGTATTCTATGAAGGTAATTATGAGATTTTGAGCTTAAAGTTGTCATTTTAAAGCTTTTACAAAAAATTGTTTTTCTGTATTATTTTATTTTTATTTAGTATTTTATTAATATATTTTAGAAAATTATCCCTTTTTAACTTTTACCTTTAAAATTCACTTTTTACCACCCGTAAGTTTGAATATTTCTACCTTAACCACCATAACTTTTGGAAATTACAAAACAACTCCCCAAACACCAAAACATTTAGCTCCTTGCTCTTTTATGGATCAAAAAGGTGTTCTTCATTGTTTTTCACTACACTCAAAGTGTTCTTCGTGTTCTTCGTAAATTCTTCAGATTCTTCTCTGTTATTACCCGTTTTTCAATCTTTTCAGCAACCGAGTTTTACCATAATTCAAAATAAAATTTTAGCCACTAAAGCCCTATATTTGTCCCTTGATTACAACATAAATTCAACCCCAATTTAAGGTTTAGGGTTCGTTTTTCCTAGCTTCCCAAGAACACAAGTTCATAGCTTGAATTTCATCAAATTTCATCAAATTTTTACCAAAATTTCAACAAGAATCACTCATATAAACAATCAATTTCAAGCATAACCAAACCATATCATAATCACATGACTCAAGCACAATTAATCAAGATTAACTTCATCAAATGCTACCTTGATTTGCTGCTCCAAATCTGGTTACTCTTTGAAGTGTTCTTAAAGCACTTTTTCCTCCTCAATCCAATCAAGAACAACTTTAAAACTCAAAATCATCAACTAACCAAAACTTCAACAGCAGCTTAGGAAGGATATCCTCACCTTAAACATTCTAGAAATTGAAGATCTTTGGCCCACAAGTCAAGCTAAGGAAGAGATCTAAGGAAGAACATAAAAAACACATGTTTAGCATGGTTTTCCTTGAAAACCAAATTGAAGAGGGAGGGAGACAGCCATCTCACCTAATTTCTAGCCATGAAAAGTTACATGGCTATGTAGATGAAGAAGAGAGGATCATTTTGGTGTAATCAGAGTTTTGTTTTTTGAGTTTTAGTTAAAAAAAAATCAAGCTTTGAAGATTTATCAACCAAGAACTTTCTCTCCTTTTTCTCTTGATAATTTTTTGCCACAATGAGAAAATGAGGCAGCCTTGGAGGTCTTGGGGTGATGAAAGTCGTGCTTGATTATGATTGGCTAGTTTGGGAGGTGGTTGAAAAATATCTCAAGTGTATAATTACTAAAACTAGATGTATTAGAACATACACTTAACAACACTTCTAGAGATTAATATCTGAGCTACTAGTATAAATGACCCTAGTAACATGATTAACATGAGAATAGAAGATATATGATGAGTCATTAGCATTGCTAAAGTCATCAGAGAGTGCTGGTGTTAATTTGCACCAGTAGACTGTGAACCCGATTAAACCGATCTCCTATTTTTAACTAAAACAGATTAAATAACATTATAATATTATTCAGAAATTTCTAATGTTAATATAATAATAATATTATATATCTATTTCTCTTATCTCATGAATCGAGTTTGGCTCGTCAAACTAACACTAATTACGAAAACCAGAATCAAAAACTCCTAACCGATACGGTTCAAAAACTAGGTTCTCCGCGACTACGTTGTCGAGCTTGCCTCAAAAGAGGTCCTGACTTAAGGATGGCATAATGAAAATGAGGATTGATATGCTTGATGATACAGTAGAGGTGTTCCCTTCACTGATCTTCTGGAGAACTCCGTGTCTTCAAAAAAGATCTCACGTACTCGAAAATTTCAGCCACGTGAAAGAACCCATCTTCAAGCGATCTATTCCCTTCAAGCCTGATAAATCCCATTTTTAGGGTTTATCTTGTGTTTAATTTGGGGAATTTTATCACCTTTTCTCATATTTATTCAATGAAATAGCGTTGTTTCATGACTGATGAGCGGATATTTTATACGCTTTTTGGTGGTATTTTCATGTAGTTTTTAGTATGCTTTAGTTACTTTTTAGTATATTTTTATTAGTTTTTATGCAAAAATCACTTTTTTGGACTTTACTATGAGTTTGTGTGTTTTTCTGTGATTTCAGGTATTTTTTGGCTGAAATTCAGGGACCTGAGCAAAAATCTGATTCAGAGGCTGAAAAAGGACTGCAGATGCTGTTGGATTCTGACCCTCCTGCACGCGAAATGGAATTTCGGGAGCTACATAAGCCTAATTAGTGCGCTCTCACCTGCGTTGGAAAGTAGACATCTTGGGCTTTCCAGAAATGTATAATAGTTTATACTATGCCTGAGATTTGATAGCGCAAACTGGTGTTTAAACGCAAGCTTTTTACCATTTTCTGGCGTTAAACGCTAGAACTGGCATAAAAGTTGGAGTTAAACGCCCAAACTAGCACCAAAGCTGACGTTTAACTCCAGAAATAGCCTATGTACGTGAAAGCTTCAATGCTCAGTCCAAACACACACCAAGTGGGCCCCGAAAGTGGATTTCTGCACTATCTATCTTAGTTTACTCATTTTCTGTAAACCTAGGTTACTAGTTTAGTATAAAAATTACTTTTAGAGATTCATTTTGTACCTCATGACATTTTACATCTGAATTTGTATCTTCTACGGCATGAGTCTCTAAATCCCATGGTTGGGGGTGAGGAGCTCTGCTGTGTCTCGATGGATTAATGCGATTATTTCTGTTTTCTATTCAATCATGCTTGTTTCTATTCTAAGATATTCATTCGCACTTCAACATGATGAATGTGATGATCCGTGACACTCATCACCATTCTCAACTTATGAACGCGTGCCTGACAACCACTTCTGTTCTACCTTAGATTGAGTGTGTATCTCTTGGGTTCCTGGTTCACGAGTTTGATTGCCTCTCCTGACAACAGAGTGTTCAAATCCGTGTAACCAGAGTCTTCGTGGTATAAGCTAGAATCAATTGGTAGCACTCTTGAAATCTGGATAGTCTAAACCTTGTCTATGGTATTCCGAGTAGGATCTGGGAAGGGGTGACTGTGACGAGCTTCAAACTCACAAATACTGGGTGCAGTGACAGTGTACAAAAGGATTAATGGATCCTATTCCATCACAAGTGAGAACCGACAGATGATTAGCCCTACGGAACCCGTAGTTGGACCATTTTCACTAAGAAGATGGATGGTAGCCATTGACAACGGTGATCCACCAACATACAGCTAGCCATGGAAGGAGCCTTGTGTGCGTGAAGAGGACAACAGTAGAAAAGCAGAGATTCAGAAGACAGAGCATCTCCAAAACCTCAACCTGTTCTCCATTACTGCATAACAAGTATTATTCATTTCATGTTCTTTTACTTTTTACAAACAAAACTCTTTTCATTATTAATCTCCTGACTAAGGTTTACAAAATAACAATAGATTGCTTCAAGTCGACAATCTCCGTGGGATTGACCCTTACTCACGTAAGGTATTACTTGGATGACCCAGTGCACTTACTGGTTAGTGGCACCAGAGTTGTGAAAAGTGTGAATCACAATTCTGTGCACCAAGTTTTTGGCGCCGTTGCCGGGGATTGTTCGAGTTTGGACAACTGACGGTTCATCTTGTTACTTGGATTAGGAAAAAGTTATCTTTTTGGTTTAGAGTCTTTTATTTTCTTTTCAAAAAAAAAAATTTTCAAGAACATCATTTTTCTTTATTAATCTTTAATTTTCTTTGAGTTTAGTTTCATGTTTTAAGTTTGGTGTCAATTGCATGTGGTTATTTTCTTTCAAATTTTCGAGTTGTTCTTGTTTATTTTCCTTGTTTGATCTTAGAATTTTCTTGTTTGGTGTCTTTCCTTGTTTTTCCTGTGTATTTTCAAATTATTAGTGTCTAGAGTATAAAAATTTTTAAGTTTGGTGTTTCTTGTGTTGTTATTACCTTAAAAATTTTTCAAAAAGTGTTAATGGTGTTCTTTTTATGTTCTTGTTGTTCTTGTGAGTCTTCAAAGTGTTCTTGAGTCTTTTTTTGTGTGTTTTGATCTTAAAATTTTTAAGTTTGGTGTTCCTTGGTGTTTTCCCCTCAAATTTTCGAAAATAAGGAGCATTAGATTTAAAAATTTTAAGTCTTGTGTCTTTTTATTGTTTTTCTCTTTCCTCATTAAATTCAAAAAATCAAAAAATATCTTTTCCTTTATTCACTCATAATTTTTGAATTCCTTGAGTTGATTTAGTCAAAATTTTTCTTAAACCTTTTTCAAAATGTCCTAACCACTTTCTCTCTCTTTATTTTTCGAAAATCCTCACCCAAAAATTTCAATTATTTTATTTTATTTTATTTTATCTTCTTTTTTTTCGGTTTTCTAAAAAAATTTAAATAATAAATATAATATTTCTATCTCCAATCCACATCATCTCCCTTTCTTCATCATGGACCTAAGTGGAAACGAACAGTCCAGAAGGACTCTGGGGTCATATGCTAACCCCACTACTGCTTCATATGGGAGTATTATCTGTATACCCCCCAGAAGAGCTAACACTTTTGAGCTAAATCCTCAGCTCATTACCATGGTGCAGCAAAATTGCCAATATTTCGGTCTTCGACAGGAAGAACCTACTGAGTTTCTAGCACAGTTCTTATAAATTGTTGACACAGTACGTGATAAGGAAGTGGATCAAGAGGTCTACAGATTATTGCTGTTTCCATTTGCTGTAAAAGAACAAGCTAAGAGGTGGTTAAATAACCAACCCAAAGCCAGCATAAGAACATGGAAACAGTTGTCAGACAAATTCCTAAATCAATATTTCCTTCCAAAAAGGATGACACAACAAAGGCTGGACATCCAAGGCTTTAAACAAGAGGATCATGAATCTCTTTATGATGCCTGGGAGAGGTACAGAGAAATGCTAAGGAAATGCCCCTCTGAAATATTTTCTGAATGGGTGCAATTAGACATCTTCTACTTTGGGCTTACAGAAAAAGCCTAGATATCTCTAGACCACTCAGTTGGTGGATCTATACATAGAGAAAAACAATTGAAGAAGCTCAAGAGCTCATAGATACAGTTTCTAGAAATCAGCATTTGTACTTAAATAGTGAGTTCTCCATAAAAGAAGAGGCTAAGGCAGTATCCACTAAACTTAGTCCTCCAGAACAAGTTACTGAACTCAATCAACAATTATGTTTTCTAACAAAACAGCTAGCAGAATTCAAGGAAACGCTGCAAGATACCAAAGATGCAAATCAGAATATGGAAAAATAATTGAATCAGACAAAATAGCAGTTATCCAAACAGATAACAGAAGAGTGCCAAGCTATTCATTTAAGGAGTGGAAAGACATTAAATACCTTAACTCAAAGCAGCAAAAAGCCAAGAAAGGAACAATTGACAGAGGATGAGAAAATCACTGCCTAAAATCCCTTTGAGGACAGTAAGAGCCCAGAGAGGAATACTTTTGGCGTTCAAACGCCAGAAAAGGGTAAAGAATTGGCATTAAACTCCCAGTGGATGCCCACTTCTGGCGTTCAAACGCCAGAAAAGGGGGAAAAACTGGCGTTAAACGCCCAATCCATGTCCAGTTCTGGCATTCAAACACCAGAAAAGGGGGAATATCTGGCGTTAAACACCCATCCACCCCCAATCCTGGTGTTCAAATGCCAATGAGGGATCAGACACCTGTAAGTGCTGATAGTAACCCTCCTAAAAAGGCTTCTCAAACCACCTCTGTAGGAAATAAACCTACAGCAACTAAGGTTGAGGAATATAAAGCCAAGATGCCTTATCCTCGAAAACTCCGCCAAGCAGAATAGGATAAATAATTTGCCTTCTTTGCAGAATATCTCAGGACTCTTAAAATAAAGATCCCGTTTACAGAGGCACTTGAGCAAATACCCTTTTATGCTAAGTTCATGAAAGAGATCTTAAGTCATAAGAAGGATTGGAGAGAAACTGAAAAAGTTTTCCTCACTGAAGAATGTAGTGCAGTCATTCTGAAAAGCTTACCAAAGAAGCTTAAAGATCCCAGAAGCTTTATGATACCATGCACATTAGAAGGTACTGAAGAACTGAAGATTGATGGTTTAGAAGTTATAATAAATTCTCGTTGCAAGTATAATTTCTAAACCAAGCAATCAACCTTTCTTACAAACATTTTGGTTGTCACAAGTAACAAACCCAATAAAATTTATAAACTGAAGTATTCAAACCTCGGGTCGTCTTATCAAGGAACTTCAGGGAAGTGTGTTTTATTACTGGTTACGAAAAATAGAGTTTTTGGGTTTTGAAAAGGTTTTGAACAAGAGAAATAGATTGCAGGGAATTAATAAATTAATAACTAATAAAACTCTTGGCAAGGTATGAAAACTGGAAGTCCTATCCTAGTTATCCTTATCAAGGGTGATGAGAATTATGTTTTTGCTCCCACTAAGTCAACCTCTAACTATGAATGTAAGTCAAGTGGATAAATCAATTTAACTCCTAAAGTCCTAGTCAACTCCTAAGGAAAGACTAGAGTTATAGGAATCTAAATTAATTAGCAAAGATAACAATTATCAATCACGATAAGTTTGACAACTCAAGAGTCACCAATTAATCAACCAGAACCAAGAATATAGAAAGCTAAATTAAAATCATAAATATCTAGAATACCTCAAATTGAATGAAGATGTCAATTCTAACATGGAAAAGTTCATAAGCCAATTGGGCAACATAAATCAAATACAAATAAAAGCTTCAGAGTAAACAAAAATAGAAGAGAGACATAAATTATTGAACCTGGAACGAAGAAGCAATCCTAATGACTAAAAGAAATCCTAATCCTAAAACCTAAGAGAGAGGAGAGAACATCTCTCTTTAAAAATTACATCTAAATTATGAAAAGTGAATAACTGGATATCTCCTCTTTCATTCCTCCACTTTGTAGCCTTTAATCTGTATTTTCTGGGCTTGAAACTGGGTCAAAAAGGGCCCAGAAGTCGCTGGGGCCGACTTCTATAAATTCTGCAGATTGCGCACGTCACGCGTCCGCGTGGGTCACGCAGTCGCGTCATTTGGATATTTGCTCTTCTACGTGGTCGTGTTAGTCATGCATTCGCGTCGATGCTAATTTATGCAAAGCACACATTCGCGTCGTCCATGCAAATGTGTCGCTGCCAGTTTCTCCCAGGACTCTAATTTGTGCTTTCCTTCCATTTTTGCATGCTTCCTTTCCATCCTCTAAGCCATTCCTGTCCTGTAATCTCTGAAATCACTTAACACACATATCAAGGCATCGAATGGTAATAAGAGAGGATTAAACATAGTAAAATTAAGACCAAAGAAGCATGTTTTCAATCATAGCACAGAATCAGGAAGGAAAATGTAAAACATGCAAATCATATGAATAAGTGGGTAAAGAGTTGATAAAAACCACTCAATTGAGGACAAGATAAACCATGAAATAGTTGTTTATCAACCTCCCCACACTTAAACATTAGCATGTCCTCATGCTAAGCTCAGGAGAAGCTATAAAGGAGTGAAGACAGAATGGTAGGATGTATGAAATGCAACCTATCTATATGAATGCAACTAAATGCAAAATGTTTCTACCTACTTGGTGAAGGTAAATAAATCTTCCAAGAGCAGACATGAACTAGATTTCACTAATTCAAATCATAAAAATGAAGTACAAATAATTTGCAAGAAGAAGATAGCTCATGAAAGCAGGGAACATAGAATTAAGCACTGAACCCTTAATAGTAGTGTATATCATTCTAACTCTCAGGTGTCTAGGGTCAATTCTCTCAATTCTCTACTAATCTTGCTTTCTATAGCTTGCTTTTCATCTAACAATCAACAAAAAATTTAATGCACCAATACACAAATTAAGAGGTCTTTTAAGGGTTGTAATGGGGTTAGGGTTAAGGTAGGATTGTATTTGGCCAAGTGGACTAAAATCTGAATCCTTAATTAACATAAACTTTCCACCTAACTTAGGACAATCCATGTAATATAAAATCAATAACTACCCATTAACTGCGTTTACTACATATTTATGCATTCCAAGTTTTGAGTACAGTACATATGCATTGCTATTGCCATTTACTTTGGCGCATTTTGTCCCCTTTTTATTCTTCTGCTCTTTTTTTTTTCTTTTCTTTTTTTCTCTTTTTTTTCTATTTTTCTTTTCTTAATAAATTTTTTTTTTCAATGCATATGATTAAAGTTTTGAATGCATAAACATGTTCTTAACATTTTTCACATTTTCACACAAAGTCTAACATACTCAATTCTCAAACCAAACGTTTCCAAACCCACTTTCCCTACACTTAATTTATGAGCGCTTTCATTAGTCTAAGCTAATCAAGGATTCAAATTAAGGACATTATTGTTTTTTGCTTAGAGTTAATGATGTGCTAAAGTAAAGAACAAAGGGGTAAAATGGCTCAACATTGGTTTGCAAAGGATAATGAAAGGTAAGGCCATGTGGGTATGTAAGGTCAGTGAAACAAGGCCTCAATCATATAAGTGCATGCATACATCAAATAATAGAAATATAGAACTAAGCAAGACAAAGATCACAATTTTAGAGAGAAAAACACACAAAAATAAAATATATTGGTTGATAAAATGCAACCAATCAAATAGGCTCAAAATCTCACTAGTTTTGTGTGTTCGAGCTCTAAACCATGTTCCAGTATAATATTTCTTCAAACAAGTTTAAAAAAGAAAGTTTTGATTTAAATTAGTGAAATGCTCTAAAAAATTTCTTGAAAAAGAAATTCTTACTTTAACCAAGTGATGGTAAAGTATGCACAAAATCAAACAAACATGCAATCAGACATGCAAATGCAACAATGAAAAACAAAATTGGTGTTGAGAAGAAGGTGACTAACCCACGGAGATCGGTATCGACCTCCCTACACTTAAAGATTACACCGTCCTCGGTGCATGCAAAGCTGTGCAGGTGGGCGGGGGTTGTGGTTCCTCAGCTGTGCTCGTTCTCGTCGTAGAGTCTTTCTCTTTACCCTTCCTGGTGGCCATCTTGAAAAAGGGATAAGAGAAAAGGACATGAAGTCAAAGGGATAGAGTAAGGGAGAGGGCAGTACGAGTAATAATCATGCCAAAATAAAGAAGAATGTCGTTAACACATGGTCGTGGCTCCATGAAATTAGGACATCAATGGGAACATAGCATGATACATTGAGGCAATTAAATGCAAGATGTTTATTGGCATGCTGGCAAAGGCATGAGTAGCATAAATTAAGCATTAAAAGCCGTAATATATTATTAGTCGTGAGAAACTAACAATAACATTTGTATTGCCAATCATATTTAATTAATAAAATATTGGAAAGGGTTTTGTGAAAAACAGGCATTAGGGTATAAGGATAGAATAATGAAGAATGCACAATGCCATACAGGCTTTTCCATAAATACTTAGTATGCATGTTTAATATGATAGGGGAAGAATGAATTTGAAACATGCAAGCATTCCAAATAATACGAATTGTCAAACAACTCTATAATAATCCACAAGTAATAGCGAAAGACCTAAATAAAGTTCCAACACCGACATAAAAATGCATGAAGAAGAAAGAAAAAGAAAGGAAGAAAGAAAAAGGGAATTTTAACACCAATGGAAAAGAAAAAGAAAGTAAGAAAGGAGAAAGAAAGAAATAAGAAGGAAAGAAAAGATTTAGATATAGGGAAAAAGATAAGATATCTTGGCTGATCTGGATAAGCTGTGCGACGCAGGCGACGCGGACGCGTGGATCACGCGATCGCGTGGATCACGCGATCGCGTGGATAGCGCTTTGATGAAGTGACGCGAACGCGTGGGTCACGCATTCGCGTGAAGTGATTCGTGCCTTCAGCGCGAGTGCAGCCTCGCGGACGCGCAACTCTCTGGTGAAAAACTTAATTTCCCAAAACTTTGGGTGACGCGATCGCGTGAATGGCCATTTCTGAAAAACGTCGCGGACGCGTGAGGCACGCGTTCGTGTGGTAGGGCTTGTGCGTCTAGCACGACTCCAGCCCAATTCTTGCTCAACTTTCGGCCATACACCCTTTTTACGTCGATTTTGAGGCATGCGTTTGCGTGGGTGACGCGGATGCGTGGGAGGCGATTTTCCCACATGACGCAGACGCGTCATCGACGAAGTCACGTGGACCAATTTGTGCCAAAGGCACGCCTCCAGCTGCGCTTTCGCGTGACTCTCTGTTCAATGTTGTTTTCTTCCCAACGTACCTGTGACGCGGACACATCAGCGACGTTGTCGCGTGGCGTGCGCTTTTTTTTAAGCATTATGCAAAATGTAATGAATGTTATGCAAAATTCTAGGTTCAATCAAAACTCAAAAACAGAATAAAATTTAAACTAAAAAAAGAACGATCATACCATGGTGGGTTGTCTCCCACCTAGCACTTTTAGTTAAACTCCTTAAGTTGGACATTCTGGTGAGCTCCTTGTTATGGTGGCTTGTGCTTGTATTCATCCAAGAATCTCCACCAGTGTTTAGAATGCCAACAGCCTCCGGGGTCCCAAACAAGGCATGTAAAGCCCTTGAGCAGTTTCAAACAGGTTTCCAGGCTCCCGGGGTGTTGAATGTCAGAATAGATTCCAGGATCCCAAATTTTACTTTTACACCTATGTTTATCTTGATATACATTTTTCCAGTCGGGTGGTGAGTGGTCTAAATTCTCACTGTAGTAACCAAACAGCTTCCGAGATCCTTTCAATTGAGCTTGACACCAATCCTTGCACCTCAAATTGAAGTGTGAAATGTCATTGAATCTTACATACCAGCACTGAGTGCGAGTCATTCCCCTTTTGCTCTTAAAGCCGCAAAGAGCTCTAAGCTGGCCATCTGTTTTAAGTAAACCATATTCAAGTGGAAAAGTGAAGATAAAGGTCAAGGATTTTACCCATTTGAAGTTTGTGTTGGGTGGTAATGGCCATGGGATAGGTGTTTCTAGTGGTTCTGCAAGCGCTTCTCCCTTGTGGTCTTCTATGAGTTCCTCCATTTCTTTGCAAATTTCTTCCATTTCAACCATGTCTTGATCAAAGTCATGGATATCTTTCTCATCACTTGAGTCATAATTGGGAGGTTGAGAAAAGTCTACCTCTGCATCATCCTCGTATTCGCTTGGAGAAGATTCTTCTTTCTCAAAGACTTCATCCGCAAGTTCATTACTAAGAGGACTTGACTTGTGATTATCATCATCAAGGAGACATGCGTCTTGGGTTATTCCGTCCAATTCCTTATAAGATGCCTATTTTGGGGGTTGTGCACTATCCTCCTTAGCATCAATTGTAACATCCTTGACGGAATCTTCCATAACTCTGGATTCCCATGGAGCTTCAGCATCTCCTAAATCTTCAACCAACTCTTCTTCTTCTACCATGACAGCGTTCTCTACTTGTTCTAGTACGAAGTTATGCTCTATGCTGTCCTTTGGAGTTTCGAGTGTTTTCTTCATGCTATGTTTTTCATTAGATTCTCCACATGAAGTCATGGGAGTTTTTTTAGTGTCCAAACATTTGGAAGATAATTGATTTATTGCTTGCTCCAGTTGATGAAGGATTGCATGAAATTGGTCTACTGATTCTTCGAAGCGAACCTGTGATTCCTAGCTTGATAGATATGGACATGGTACATAGGGGAGTGGTGGTTCTTGGGAGTAATTGGATTGGTGTTGGGGCGGATAAGGATCATATGGTGGCGAATGGTGAAAAGAGGCTTGTGAGTGTGGTGGTTCGAAGTTATGTTGAGAGGATGGTCTCTGAGCATAGGGTGGGGCTTGTTGGTAGCTACAAGGGGGTCCACCATACCTATCAGCTTGGTATGCATTGTAGAATGGTCTTTGTCCATGATGTCTAGGAGGGTGTTGTTGCCTAAAGGGGTGATCAGATCTTCTTGGCTCCATCCATCTTTGATTGCGTAGACCTTGATGCATAGTCCTGTTATAGCTTCCATTCCTTTCAACAAAAGTAGAACCAAACTCAAAGCGAGAGGGGTGAGAATTCATAGTAGTCATCAGAAATAAGAAGGGAAAACAAAAACAAATAAACAAGTAAAAGAAAAATATTTACAATAACCAATAATAAGGCACACGTTTGCAATTCCCCGGCAACGGCACCATTTTGAAGAACTGAAGATTGATGGTTTAGAAGTTATAATAAATTCTCGTTGCAAGTACAATTTCTAAACCAAGCAATCAACCTTTCTTACAAACATTTTGGTTGTCACAAGTAACAAACCCAATAAAATTTATAAACCGAAATATTCAAACCTTGGGTCGTCTTCTCAAGGAACTGCAGGGAAGTGTGTTTTATTATTGGTTACAGAAAACTGTGTTTTTGGGTTTTGCAAAGGTTTTGAACAAGAGAAATAGATTGTAGGGAATTAATAAATTAATAACTAATAAAACTCTTGGCAAGGTATGAAAACTGGAAGTCCTATCCTAGTTATCCTTATCAATGGTGATGAGAATTATGTTTTTGCTCCCACTAAGTCAACCTCTAACTATGAAGGTAAGTCAAGTGGATAAATCAATTTAACTCCTAAAGTCCTAGTCAACTCCTAAGGAAAGAATAGAGTTATAGGAATCTAAAATAATCAGCAAATATAACAATTATCAATCACGATGAGTTTGACAACTCAAGAGTCACCAATTAATCAACCAGAACCAAGAATATAGAAAGCTAAACTAAAATCATAAATATCTGGAATACCTCAAATTGAATGAAGATGTCAATTCTAACATGGAAAAGTTCATAAGCCAATTGGGCAACATAAATCAAATACAAATAAAAGCTTCAGAGTAAACAAAAATAGAAGAGAGACATAAATTATTGAACCTGGTACGAAGAAGCAATCCTAATAAATAAAAGAAATCCTAATCCTAAAACCTAAGAGAGAGGAGAGAACCTCTCTCTCTCTAAAAACTACATCTAAATTATGAAAAGTGAATAACTGGAGATCTCCTCTTTCATTCCTCCACTTTGCAGCCTTTAATCTATATTTTCTGGGCTTGAAACTGGGTCAAAAAGGGCCCAGAAGTCGCTGGGGCCGACTTTTGCAAATTCTGCAGATCGCGCACGTCACGTGTCTGCGTGGGTCACGCGGTCGCATCTTTTGGAGTTTTGCTCTTCCATGCGGTCGCGTCAGTCATGCTTTCGCATCGATGCTAATTTATGCAAAGCACGCGTTTGCGTCGTCCATGCAAACGCGTCGCTGCCAGTTTCTCCAAGGACTCCAATTTGTGCTTTCCTTCCGTTTTTGCATGCTTCCTTTCCATCCTCTAAGCCATTCCTGCCATGTAATCTCTGAAATCACTTAACACACATATCAAGGCATCGAATGGTAATAAGAAAGGATTAAACATAGTAAAATTAAGACCAAAGAAGCATGTTTTCAATCATAGCACAAAATCAGGAAGGAAAATGTAAAACATGCAAATCATATGAATAAATGGGTAAAGAGTTGATAAAAACCACTCAATTGAGCACAAGATAAACCATGAAATAGTGGTTTATCAGGTACTTGTACCAAGACAGCTCTATGCATGTGATCTTGGGGCAAGTATCTGATGTGCGGAAAACGATCCGACACAAAACTCACCGACAAGTGTACCGGGTCGCATTAAGTAATAATAACTCACATGAGTGAGGTCGATCCCACAGGGATTGAAGGATTGAGCAATTTTAGTTTAGTGGTTGATTTAGTCAAGCGAATTAAGTTTCGGTTGAGTGGTTTGTATTTAACAGAAACTAAATTGCTTGGAATGTAAAGGGAGAAGGGAAAATTGCAGTAAATTAAAGAGCATGAAAGTAAACTTGCAGAATCTTAAAGAACAAGAAAGTAAATGACTAAAACTTAAAGTGCAAGAAATGTAAATTGCAGTAACTTAAAATGCAAGGAATATAAATTGCTTGAATGTAAAAGGGATTTGAGGAATGGGATTTCAAAATCTAAGTAAAGAAGAACTGAATTGCAACAATTAATAGAGCAGAGATTGAATTAAAAGTAATTAGAGCTCAAACAGTGAGGAAATCAAGTGCAGCAAAGGTTCACAGAAAAACCAAAAGGAAATTGGGATCTCAGGACTCCAGAGACTAGGTAGCAAAGCCTAGATCTCAATTGCCTTCCCTGATCCAAGTTCACAAAGCAATTGACGAGAAATAGAAGAAGAAGCAGTAAAGGAAATTGAAATTGAACTCAATTGTGCAGAAAGGAATTAAAGAGATTTTGAATAAAGATTGAGACAGAATTTCCTCAATTCTTCACACCCACAACTCAAAACAAGAAAAGTAAAAGTGCCCAAGCAAGAACGAGGAAGAAGAGAGATCAATTCTCCTCCCCAATTCTCTGAAATCTCAGTGAAGTCACCAAGAGAAGTTGCAAAATTCCAAACTCCCAAGAAAGTGCAAAATTCAAAAGTCAAGTAAAAGGTGAAAGTAAAAGGGTCATAATTACATCAAACTAACTCCTATTTATACACTTTCTATTCTTGGATCTTGGGAATTGGATGGGCTTTTGATTTGGTGAAGAATTGAATTAAATTGGATTTTTAATTCAATTTTTGGCCCATGAAAAGTTGCTTCCAGGAGGCTGCCCTTCCCTTGTGGAGGGCAGGGCAGAAAATTGATGCGTGCGGCCTTGGTGCGCAGGATGCTGCCCTGCCCTCGCGGAGGGCAGGGCAGAAATTTCTGGTGTGCCATTTTGGTGCCTGTGCGTGCTCCTGGTGCTGCCGACTCGTCCCTTGGTGCGCTAGTTTGGTGCGCTGGCCGTGCCACAACAAAATGCTGCCCTGCCCTCACGGAGGGCAGGGCAGTGTTTCCAAATTGAAGTCCCGTGTTCGAGACTTGGCCGATACACACGCTACCCATTTTCCTTGGCTTTCTTGGCACCATAATGAAGCCTAGTTCCTTGCTTCCTCATTGTGCCGTGTTCGAGACTTGTGGCAAGCAAGGGTAAACTTTTTCCTTTGATTTATTTTCCATGAAGTCCCGATACTACCCTTGTGGAGGGCAGGGCAAGGTTTTTCCTTCCTTTGATCCAAGGCACAATTTTGTGCTCTGCCCTTGTCGTGGGCAGGGCAGAGTTGCCTTCCAAGCCTTGTTCCCTTATGTTGCCCTCCTAGAGGGCATTGTGCCCTTGTGGAGGGCAATGCTTGCTTTCCTCCTTCATACGCCACACCTCTCCTTTCTTTGACCACGTTTTCTTCTCCTTCGGCCACGCTTTCTTAGGCCACGTTTTCCATTTTCTTCTTTTCTTCACCTACAATCAACCAAAACAACCCCTCCAAGTATCACTAAATTCACAAGGCTTATAAATCAATTAAAAATCAATTAAATTCAGCTTAAACCTCATGAGTTAACATTAATTTCATGGTGGTTGTTTGATTTAAAGAAGTTATGCATTTTCACTCCAAATCACTTACTTAGGATGCAAGAAAGTGCATAAAGACTAACAAAACAAGTAAAATTAGCTTGAAAAATGGGTATATGATGACTTGTCATCAGTATCAACCTGATACCTGTATTAAACTCGAATATGCCTCCAACTTGCTGATGGCTCCATTAAATATCCATCAGGCATAATTGAGGACATGATTGTCAAGGTTGGGCCATTTGCCTTTCCCACTGACTTTGTAGTGCTGGAAATAGAGGAGCACAAGAGTGCAACTCTCATTCTAGGAAGACCTTTCCTAGCAACTGGACGAACCCTCATTGATGTCCAAAAAGGGGAGGTGACCCTGAGAGTCAATGAGGATGAGTTTAAGTTGAATGCTGTCAAAGCTATGCAGCATCTAGACACATCAAAAGACTGCATGAGAGTTGATATTATTGACTCCCTGGTGGAAGAAAACAGAAGAATCCCTGAAAACTCCTCAGGAAGAGGATAAGCCTCCTAAACCCGAGCTCAAACCACTACCACCATCCCTGAAATATGCATTTATGGGAGAGGATGCAACTTTTCCTATGATCATAAGCTCTGCCTTAGAACCACAGGAAGAGAAAGCACTACTTCAGGTGCTAAAGACACACAAGATAGCTCTTGGGTGGTCCATAAGTGATCTTAATGGCATTAGCCCAGTCAGATGCATGCACAAAATCCTATTAGAGGATGATGCTAAGCCAGTGGTTCAACCACAGAGGCGGCTAAATCCGGCCATGAAGGTAAGTAGTTCAGAAAGAGGTCACTAAATTACTAGAGGCTGGGATTATTTATCCTATTTCTGATAGCCCCTGGGTGAGCTGATAAACCCCATTTGTAGGGTTTATCTTGTGCTTGATTTAGGGGGTTTTATCACCTTTTACCCACATTTATTCAATGAAATAGCATGGTTTTGTATATTCTCCTTTAATTGTGCTTAAGAGTGAAAACATGCTTTTTAGGTCTTAAAATCGCTAAATTTAATTCACCTTGATTCCATTAGATGCCTTGATATGTTTGCTAAGTGATTTCAGATTTAGGAGGCAAGGATTGGACCAAGGGAATGAAGGAAAAGCATGTAGAAATGGAGAACTCATGAAGAAATAAAGGAAACGCAAAAGCTGTCAAGCCGACCTCTTCACACTTAATCGACCATAACTTGAGCTACAGAGGTCCAAATGATGCGGTTCTAGTTGGGTTGGAAAGCTAACATCCGGGGCTTCAAAATGATATAAGATTTGCTATAGTTGCTATACATATAAGGACGCGTACGCGCACTGTATGCGTACGTACCGTTGGTGCACGTGATTCACTTCATGCAAACTCGTGGCTAGCGAATTAACAAGCCTTGTGGGCCCAATCCAACTCATTTCTGATGCTATTTAAGCCAAGGATTGAAGAGGTATGAGGATGTTAGTTACCATTAGTTTAGTTTAGTCATAGTTTAGTAGTTAGAGTTAGTTTCTAGAGAGAGAAGCTCTCACTTCTCTCTAGGATTAGGATTAGGATTAGTTCTTAGATCTAGGTTTTAATCTTTGCTTTCTTCTATTTCTACCTTTCAATTCTTTGTTGTTACATTCATCTTCCTCTATTCTTTTGTAGTAATTTCCTTTATGTTGTTCTTATACTTTGTTGTAGATCTACTTTTGTTCCTCCTATTCTCTTTCAATTCAATTGGAGGTAATTCATAATAATTGTGTTCATTTGATTTGTTGTTGTTTAATTCCTTGCAATTGAGTAGTGTAGATTTACTTTTCTTGCAATTTTACTATGCTTTCCTTTTATGCCTTCCAAGTGTTTGAGAAAATGCTTGGTTGGATTCTAGAGTAGAGTTTTATGTTCTTGGCTTGGAAAGGTAACTTAGGAACTCTTGAGTTACTAATGTCCAAGTAATTGATGATTGGGATCCATTAACTCTAGTTCTCACTAATTGAATTAGTGGAGAGTGATGTGTGGAAAACGATCCAACACAAAACTCACCGGCAAGTGTACCGGGTCGCATCAAGTAATAATAACTCACATGAGTGAGGTCGATCCCACAGGGATTGAAGGATTGAGCAATTTTAGTTTAGTGGTTGATTTAGTCAAGCGAATCAAGTTTTGATTGAGTGGGTTATATTTAACAGAAGATAGATTGCTTGGAATGGAAAGGGAAGGGGGAAATTGCAGTAAATTAAAGAGCAGGAAAGTAAACTTCGGAATCTTAAAGAACAAGAAAGTAAATGACTGAAACTTAAAGTGCAAGAAATGTAAATAGCAGTAACTTAAATGGCAAGAAATGTAAATTGCTTGAATGTAAAAGGAGTTGAGGATTGGGATTGCAGAATCTAAACAAAGAGAAATAGAATTGCTACAATTAATAGAGCAGAAATTGAATTGGAAGCAATTAGGATTCAAGCAGTAAGGAAATAAAGTGCAGCAGAGGTTCACAGAAGAACCAAAAGTAAATTGGGATCTCAGGCCTCCAGAGACTAGGTAGCAAAGCCTAGATCTCAATTGCCCTCCCAGATCCAAGTTCACAAAGCAATTGATAAGGAATTGAAGAAGAAGCAGTAAAGAAAATGTAAATAGATTCAATTATGCAGAAAAGATTTAAAAGAGAATTTGAATGGGAATTGAGACAGAATTTCCTCAATTTCTCACACCCAAAACTCAGAAACAGAAGATTAGAAATGCTCAGGCAAGAATGAGGAAGAAGAGAGATCAATTCTCCTCCCCAATTCTCAGAAATCTCAGTGAAGTCACCAAGAGTATTCAAAAGCTCAAAAATAAAAGTGAAAGTTTAAAGCTCAAAGTAAAGGTTCCAAGTAAAAGTCCTAATTACATCAAACTAACTCCTATTTATACACTTTCTATTCTTGGATTTTTGGATTTGGATGGGCTTTTGAATTGGTGAAGAAATGAATTAAAATGGGGTTTTAATTTGAATTTTCGGCCCATGAGAAGTGCTCCCAGGAGGCTGCCCTGCCCTTGTGGAGGGCAGGGCAGAAAATTGATGCTTGGCGCGAGAATTGGTGCGGCTTGGTGCTGCCAGAATTTGCCTTGGTGCATAGGATGCTGCCCTGCCCGCGCCAAGGGCAGGGCAAGAAAAATTGGTGCGTCAGGATCGGCCACGGTGCGCGTTGGTGCTGCCAGATCGAGGAGTGTGCGCGCTTGGCACTGCCAGGGTCGAAGATTGGTGCGCCAGAATCGCTTCTTGGTGCGCCACACACAAGATGCTGCCCTGCCCGCGCAGAGGGCAGGGCAATGTTCCCTCTTTCACGTCCTGTGATCGAAACACGGTAGAAGCACATGCTCATCATTTTTCTTGGCTTCTTGGCACGGCAATCAACCTTAAGTCCTAGCTTCCTCATGGTTCCTTGTTCGATCCTTGTGGCATGCATCATAGGCATTTTTCCTTTGATTTCTTTCCTTGGAGAGCCCGATACTGCCCTTGTGGAGGGCAGGGCAAGGTTCTCTTCCTCTTGGTTCCAAGGCACAAAATTGTGCTCTGCCCTTGGAGTGGGCAGGGCAGAGTTGCCTTCTCTTCTTGGTTCTCTTATGTTGCCCTCCTAGAGGGCAGTGTGCCCTTGTGGAGGGCAATGTCGCCTCCCCCTTTGCATGCGGCACGCTTCTTCTCTCTTTTGCCACACTTTCCTTTCCTTGGGCTACACTTCTTAGGCCACGCTTTTCCTTTTCTTTTCTTTTCTTCACCTATAATAAACCAAAACAACCACTCCAAGTATCACTAAATTCAAGAGGCTTATAAATCAATTAAAATTCAATTAAAATTAGCTTAAACCTCATGATTTAACATTAATTTCATGGTGGTTGCTTGATTTAGAGAAGTTATGCATTTTCACTCCAAATCACTTACTTAGGATACAAGAAAGTGCATAAATGCTAACAAAACAAGTGAAATTAGCTTGAAAAATGGGTATATGATGACTTGTCATCACAACACCAAACTTAAATCTTGCTTGTCCCCAAGCAAGCATCAAAACTAAGAGTAAATGGAATGAATAAGAAAAGGATACTTATCCTTATTATGCAGATAGCAGAACTTGATCTATGGGGTATTTATGCAGACAATGACAACTCAGGTTATTATTCCTGTTACATAATATATATCTTTCCTCAAAAGCTTGCTAAACTTGCTGTTATAAGACTCACTTTTTACTCACTCCCTTGCTAACTTTTCTTGGCTTACAATGCTTAACAAGCTTATTATTCTTTTAGAGGTTGGGTGTCAAATGCTGCAGCATAGCCTTTGGCTTTATTTTCTTTTCTTTTGCTCAACATCTTTCCACCACAGACACATGGCTCACTAATTCTTCCTAGGATCATTGATGCCCAGCATCTCTTTGGATAACTAAATGTTCTGTATCTAAGTTGCTCTTTATTGTGGATTTTCAATTGGCCATCCTAAATCAGTAGATCTAAGTGACCAGGTTTTAAAATACCCCTTAGAATTTACTCATCCAAGCAGATCTTAGCACAAGAACACCACAGGCATATGTCCTAGGGTCCAAGCTATCGGTGTCCAACCTTTATTCTTTGTTTTTCTTGCCATTTTGGCTTTTTCTTTCCCTTTTCTTTCTGTTTTTGTTACCAAGGGCTTTTTCATTCTTGATAAGAGTCTTTGTAACAGCAAGCTAACTCACAATTGAATGAGAATGATATTATGCAACAATTATTTCATGAGTTATGCATTTAATCAAACACATATACCACCACCAACTTCCATTCATACTTATGCAACATTGGATATTTCACTTTTCAATTCAAACCAAACTCTTTTATTTAAGCATATGGGAAACAAAACAATATTTAAAGCTAAGTGATGGATACAAGCAATATGCAGACTTAGCATTTTTAGCAAACAATTTCACTTGCAACTAGATAAACACTTTAGCAAGACATACAATTGTTTCCAGATTCAAAACTTTTCACAGCAGCAAGGATTAAGTTTTAGATACAACCTTTGAAGTTGCAGCCCTTTGATTTTTCCTTCTGTTGTGTTCTCTTTGAGTTAAGATGCATAATGTCTTCAAATGTTGACTCATGTCCTGCTTAATCCTCAAAGTTGCTTGCTTCTCAAGCCCTTAATTATATGGTTAGTGTGCATAATCTGAGTGTGGTTTCAGGATTTGTTTTGGTGTGTGAACACCAAACTTAATTGTTTTGCCACTGTCTCAGATGCAACAAGTTAACCATATGTGAAACCTTGTATTCTTGCTAAAGGTTATAGAATCTAAACTAGAAAGCAATTTAAACAGTTGAATAATGTGATTGATTGCTTGGAGCTAGAATCATGCAAGAGGTGAGAGTGTGTTTTTAAATGATATTTTTGGTGGAACACCAAACTTAGAAGTTTTCATTCTCCCTCAAATTATTTTGGTGTGCAACACCAAACTTAGCTCCTTGCAATGCATACCAATTATTCAACATTTTTATTGAAAAGCTATGAAAAAGACAACTACCTCAGGTTGGGTTGCCTCCCAACAAGCGCTCTTTTATTGTCACTAGCTTGACATCTTCTGTTCTACTGATCATGGAGGTTGAAAATCACAGTGTCTTAGCTTGTCTTTCTTTACTGTGAACTTCCTTCCGGTTTCCTCTTTGATGACCTCTATAGATTCTTGTGGTAGGATCTTAGTCACAATGTAATGATCAGACAACTGTGGGGATACCTTTATGGTTTGCATATTGATCATCACTCGATCCCCTAGTGAAAACTTTCCAGTGAGGATTTTTTGCTTTTCTTTAGTTCTATCCTCTGCTTCTTCTTGAAAGAATTCCTTGTTGTGTTTTTCTTGGCTGGTGCTTCCTTTGTCCAGTATTTTCTCATTGTCCTCTATGATCCCTTTCCATCCTTCCTTCTTTGTAGCATCTTTGTTGTTGGTTGGTTTGTCTTCAATGGTTTTGAAGAAAGTATCTGGTTTCTTCTCACCCATTTCTGCAAAGTACTTCGCCAGTTGAGCTATCTGCTCCTCAATTCCTCTCATTAACATCTCTTGGTTCCTTGTTGTCTCCTCTTGGTGTTTCATCATTCTCTCTATTAGGATCTCCAAGTTTGTGATTCTCTGAGAGTCTTGTGAGGTTGGTTGGTTATGAGATGTTAAAGGTAGGAAGGGTGGGTGTGGTAGTGGCATGTAGTGGTTGTTATTGCTATGATATTTTTGTTGGTTTGTGAAGTTGGGGTTGTTATAATTGAAGTCCCTTGGTTTGTGATGTTGGTACTCGTTTCTTCTCCAGTTGAGATGAGTCTGGAAGTATCTGTGTTGCGAGTGTTGGCCTTGAATGGTATTAGTGGGTGTGTAATGTTGATTGTTTGTGGTCATGAAGTTGCCTTGGTGGAAACCTCCTTGTTCTTGATGTTGAGACTCCCTCATTCTCAGATAGGAATGGGGTCTCCATGGTGGAAATTTGGCATTCACTGCAGCAGATAGCTCCATGTTTTGCTGTGGTTGATGGTGCACTTGTCTGTTTAAGTCCTTGAACGCATTCACCCCTTCAATATTCGTTACTTCTTTTTCTGAGATCTCATTCTGTGGTTTCTCAAATGAATGTTGATTGTTGACTCCTTTGTCATTGAAGTCTGCAATTCCTTGGGCAGTTGTTGTTGCTTTGAGTAGGCCATCTGAGAAATAGTCCACTGCTTTCTTTGTTTCTGTTGTTAATCCTTCATAGAACGCTCGGAAGCCCACTTTATCAGTTGATTTCTTGTATCTTTCCCAGGCCTTAAAGAGTGGTTCTTCGTCCCCTTGTGTGAATAGATGTTCCTCCTCTTTCAGCTGGATGATCTATCTAGATGGGGTGAATTTGGCCAGAAATTTGGTAACCAAATCATCCCAACTAGTGATGCTTCCCTGAGGAAAAGTTTCAAACCATTGTGCAGCTTCACCCTTTAATGAGAAAGGGAATAACAGGACCTTATAAGTGTCATGATCTGAGCCATCGGTTTTGACTGCATTACAAGTCTTCAGAAAAGTGGATATGTGCTGTTGAGGATCTTCAGATGGATTTCCGTCATAAGAACAATTGTTCTTGATGAGTGTAATAAGTGGTGGCTTCATGTCATGATACCCTTTGTCTGTAGAAACTTGATTTCCTGTGATATGCAAACAATTAGGATGACCAAACAACAACAAGCTTGAGAATTAAGTGTAGTTATTTGAGATAAATTGTTAGTGAGTTAATAGAGGCAATTTCTCAAACAGTTAGTGTGTTAGAAAAACAGAAAAAAAAATGCTTAATCTAGACCTCCACTTCACTTAATCATTGTCAATCTATTTCAATCCCCGGCAACGGCGCCAAAAACTTGATGTGTGGAAAACGATCCAACACAAAACTCACCGGCAAGTGTACTGGGTCGCATCAAGTAATAATAACTCACATGAGTGAGGTCGATCCCACAGGGATTGAAGGATTGAGCAATTTTAGTTTAGTGGTTGATTTAGTCAAGCGAATCAAGTTTTGATTGAGTGGGTTGTATTTAACAGAAGATAGATTGCTTGGAATGTAAAGGGAAGGGGGAAATTGCAGTAAATTAAAGAGCAGGAAAGTAAACTTCAGAATCTTAAAGAACAAGAAAGTAAATGACTGAAACTTAAAGTGCAAGAAATGTAAATAGCAGTAACTTAAATGGCAAGAAATGTAAATTGCTTGAATGTAAAAGGGGTTGAGGATTGGGATTGCAGAATCTAAACAAAGAGAAATAGAATTGCTACAATTAATAGAGCAGAAATTGAATTGGATGCAATTAGGATTCAAGCAGTAAGGAAATAAAGTGCAGCAGAGGTTCACAGAAGAACCAAAAGTAAATTGGGATCTCATGCCTCCAGAGACTAGGTAGCAAAGCCTAGATCTCAATTGCCCTCCCAGATCCAAGTTCACAAAGCAATTGATAAGGAATTGAAGAAGAAGCAGTAAAGAAAATGTAAATAGATTCAATTATGCAGAAAAGATTTAAAAGAGAATTTGAATGGGAATTGAGACAGAATTTCCTCAATTTCTCACACCCAAAACTCAGAAACAGAAGATTAGAAATGCTCAGGCAAGAATGAGGAAGAAGAGAGATCAATTCTCCTCCCCAATTCTCAGAAATCTCACTGAAGTCACCAAGAGTATTCAAAAGCTCAAAAATAAAAGTGAAAGTTTAAAGCTCAAAGTAAAGGTTCCAAGTAAAAGTCCTAATTACATCAAACTAACTCCTATTTATACACTTTCTATTCTTGGATTTTTGGATTTGGATGGGCTTTTGAATTGGTGAAGAAATGAATTAAAATGGGGTTTTAATTTGAATTTTCGGCCCATGAGAAGTGCTCCCAGGAGGCTGCCCTGCCCTTGTGGAGGGCAGGGCAGAAAATTGATGCTTGGCGCGAGAATTGGTGCGGCTTGGTGCTGCCAGAATTTGCCTTGGTGCATAGGATGCTGCCCTGCCCGCGCCAAGGGCAGGGCAAGAAAAATTGGTGCGTCAGGATCGGCCACGGTGCACGTTGGTGCTGCCAGATCGAGGAGTGTGCGCGCTTGGCGCTGCCAGGGTTGAAGATTGGTGCGCCAGAATCGCTTCTTGGTGCGCCACACACAAGATGCTGCCCTGCCCGCGCAGAGGGCAGGGCAATGTTCCCTCTTTCACGTCCCGTGTTCGAAACACGGTAGAAGCACACGCTCATCATTTTTCTTGGCTTCTTGGCACGGCAATCAACCTTAAGTCCTAGCTTCCTCATGGTTCCTTGTTCGATCCTTGTGGCATGCATCATAGGCATTTTTCCTTTGATTTCTTTCCTTGGAGAGCCCGATACTGCCCTTGTGGAGGGCAGGGCAAGGTTCTCTTCCTCTTGGTTCCAAGGCACAAAATTGTGCTCTGCCCTTGGAGTGGGCAGGGCAGAGTTGCCTTCTCTTCTTGGTTCTCTTATGTTGCCCTCCTAGAGGGCAGTATGCCCTTGTGGAGGGCAATGTTGCCTCCCCCTTTGCATGCGGCACGCTTCTTCTCTCTTTTGCCACACTTTCCTTTCCTTGGGCTACACTTCTTAGGCCACGCTTTTCCTTTTCTTTTCTCTTCTTCACCTATAATAAACCAAAACAACCACTCCAAGTATCACTAAATTCAAGAGGCTTATAAATCAATTAAAATTCAATTAAAATTAGCTTAAACCTCATGATTTAACATTAATTTCATGGTGGTTGCTTGATTTAGAGAAGTTATGCATTTTCACTCCAAATCACTTACTTAGGATACAAGAAAGTGCATAAATGCTAACAAAACAAGTGAAATTAGCTTGAAAAATGGGTATATGATGACTTGTCATCAGAGAGTTAGGACTTATGGACTAGGATTGATATAGCTCATTTGACTTTTCTTTACTACTAGTTAGAGGATGATTTAATGAGATTAATCCTTGCCAATTCTCATATTGTGGTTAGTGATTAGGATAGAGATCCTTGACCACCAACCCTTGCCAAGACCTTTTTAGGCCTTAGTTTACTTTCTTGCCATTTATCTTTCATGCTTCTTATCAAAACCCCAAAAATAACTCACAACCAATAACAAAACACTTCATTACAATTCCTAGGGAAAACGACCCGAGGTTCAATACTTCGGTTTATAAATTTAGGGGTTTGTTACTTGTGACAAACAACTTTTTGTATGAAAGGATTATTGATTGGTTTAGAAACTATACTTGCAACGAGAATTCATTTGTGAAATTCTATACCGTCAAAAATCCAATCATCAAAATGGTGCTGTTGTCGGGGAGTTGCAATGGTGTTATGTTATTGGTTATTGTATATATGTGAATATTGTGAATATAGTGCCTTTTGCTTTATTTGCTAGTTGTAGAATTTTGTTTCTCTTAATTTCTATTAGCTTTTGAATTTTACTTTCTCTTTTCATCATGAATTCTCATTTTGGCTATGAGTATGATTACAACTATGTTGTAGGAGATGTGAATTTCAATCACAACATGCATCAAGAATGGGATAATCAAAGGTGGGAGGAGCCATATGCATATGATCAATCCTCATGGCAACAACCCCCACCAATGCACTATGAAGAAGAGCCATTCTATGATGCATATCAATCCAATGGCTATGGTGAATCTCCTTGTGATTTTCAAGAACCACCACCATATGCCTATGAGTCATATCCTCAACATGAACCTCAACCACACTCACAAGCCTATTTTCAACAAACACCTCCATATGACCATGATCCTTACCCACCATACCAACCTCCTTTTGAACCATATGAGCCATACATGGAACCACAATTCCAAGATTACTACTCCCAAGAATTAACTCAATACACACCACCACCTTACCAAGAAGAACCACCTTCCTATAATGAGCCCTTTCTCCAATATGATGAACCCTCCCATCCACCCCAACCTCTAATGGATGAAACCCTCGGTGTTCTTCTTCAAGGACAAGAGAAGATGACAAGGGATGTGCAATAATTTATGACCGCCTTGGATGAGGTGGTAAACCGGCTAGCATCCCAACTTTTGGACATTCAAGGAACTCCCATGGCTACATGTGGAGAATCTAAAGAGGAACATAGCATGAAGGAGAGATTGGAAACTCTGGTGGAAAAGGAGGAATCCTACTTTGTGTTAGAACAATTGGAGAAGCCTATGATCATTGAAGAAGAGGAAGAAGTGGTTGAAGACTTAGGAGATGCGGAACCTCCATGGGAAGCTAAAATCATAGAGAATTCTTCCAAGAAGATTGAAGTTGATGTTGAGGAGGAAAGTGCACAACCTCCAAGGCATATCCCATATGAAGACTTGGAAGGAGTGAAGCAAGAATTGAATTCCCTTGGTGATGAAGATCATGCATCCAATCTTCTTAGTGAAGAATCCTTTGAATTTGAAGAACCTTCTCCTAATAAATTTGAAAGTGATATGGAGGTGGAGGCAATCAAAGAAGCAAACAAGGGAGTAGAGCTTGCAAGCACATTGGAGATACCTCTCCCCAAGCCACCACCATCCATTCTCTCATTCAAGTGGGTAAATTCCTTATACTTAAGCTTTGTTATTCCCCTTGAATATGGTTTGCTTGAGACGGATGGTCAACTTAGAAAAATTAGTGGCTTTAAGAGTAAAAAGGAGATGGTTAGTGGTTGGAAGCATCATTCTAGGTTCATTATGGTCACATGTCGAAAGCTTGATAGCAAAGGTTGGTGTATAACTAGAGTACATGGGTCTAGAAGGATGTTTGGTCACTTTGTTGAGAATTCACCTTGCTCACCACCCACATGGGCTAATGGTAATCAACTTCAAGACGGGTGTGAAAATAAAGTGTGGGATCCCGGATTAGAAAAAGAGGATCAACATTGGGAGCCCATGGTTTGTGAAGAACTCCATCAAAGCTTGGAGATATTAATCTTGAATGATGGAGCTTATTGGAAGTCCAAGCATTGGTGGAAGTTCCAAGATGAGTACAAGCACAAGCCACCTTGAGAGAAGCTCCCCATAAGTCCAACTTAAGGACAATAAATAAAAGTGCTAGGTGGGAGACACCCTACCATGGTAAAATCTTTTCATTTTCTCTTTTGTAAATATTTGGTAGAATTAGTCTAATTTCATATTTTGTTTAGTTAGTTGAGTATATTTGGTAGTTTAGTATGTTAAATAAGGTTTTATGTTGTTTTGGTAGCTGTTTGGAGGTTTGGAATGCTTGGATTGGTGCAAAAACATAGCAAAAATTTTTGAAAAACAGAGCACCATCCACGCGTACGTGCACTGCTTGCGTACGCGTGCATCTAGCATTTTGGACCATCCACGCGCACGCGCCATGCGTGCGTACGCGTGGATTGAGAAGTTTCACCTTCCATACATTTTCCAGAGAGTTGTGCCTGCGCTGCGCCAACGTTGCGCCTTTGGCACAAACCTATTTGTGCGCTCGCGCACATGACGCGTACGCGCCACTCTCAGAATAAGCCATCGACGCGGACGCACTCTGTACGCGTACGCGTCGCGTCCATTACACCACCATCTGCGCTCGTGCGCCATGCGTGCGTACGCGCGTATTTCCTTCCTTCACCATATTTCGTTTCTTCTCCTCTTTCTATTTCTTTCATTCTCCTTTCTTCTTCCCTCCTCTTACCCCTCATCCAACACTTCCAAACACCATCGATAACCATTTATTTTAGTTAGTTATTAGTTAGTTAGTTAGTTAGTTAGTTAATTAGTTAGTTACTTAGTTAGTTAGTTGATTAGTTAGTTTTAGATTAGTTTTCATTTTATTTTCTCTTTTTTTTTATTATAAGTGTTGGATTATTGACTTTGTTTACTACACATTGCTGCCCCTTATTGCCTAAATGCTATTTTAGCATGAATATTTTTAGATAATCTTTGTTGGATTCTATGATTGAGGCTATATTTTGCTACTTGGTTTTGAGTTTTTCATGCTAACCTTTGCGAATACCAAGTGATGAGAATTGCCTTCGAGCTTGTAACTCTTCTTGAATTACATGATTTGGCCACCATGTGATTTGAGCCTTATTCTATGATTAGGCAACATCTTGATGGATGTTGTACATTTACCTTAATGCATTGTATTTCATGATCATACGCATCCATATATGTTTGACTTGAATGCTTTCATGCTTCTCTAATGCTTGTCTTACCTTACAAGCTTACTTAAAGCATCTCAAGCACATTAGGATAAGTAAAGTGCATGCTTCTTTTGTGACATAGCTCTTATGCTAATGTGTTTTCTAAAAGGCGCCTAATTTAGAAGTCACACACATATTTGTCATTAATGTCACACTAATTCACTCACTCAATTCTAGTGATTAGTACCTCATTCCAACAATGTATGCTTCCTTGCTTTTATATCTTCTCATCTTATGGTGTTATATTTTTGTTTTTTCATGATGATACACCACAAGCAAACATGGAAACGGAAGCAAGACTAAGAACACGCAGCAATCCGGAGATTTGCCGTACCCCCTTGCTCATCTTTGAATGCACCGAGGACGGTGCAAACTTTTAAGTGTGGGGAGGACGTCCGACCGGCCGGCGATTTTGGGTGACAAATTTCTAATCCCAACACTTTTGCATTTCATTCTAGGATTCTAGGATTTTTACTTGCATTTTCTTATTTTTGCATATATATACGCAATAAGCTTAGTCAAAATAATGAAATTTTTCTAGATTTCTATCTATAGGGCACCTCAATTGATTTGAGTGAATACTTTTCATAGAACTTGCTTGAATTATCTATATCTTGTGGATCATATTTTTGAGTTAAGAACACAAGCTTGTGAGATTTGAGCCTAATGGTGTGGTTACATCTTATAACCACTTACTTTCCATTCTTGTGTGCATTATTCCCTTTCTATGATTGTAATCTTTGATTTGTTTGATTCTTTATGTCCATTATTTTGTATATTCATACATTTATATGATTGAGGCCATCATTTCATTGAGCTTACTTACCCGAAAAGCCTTAACCTTTATCAACCATTGTTAGCCAATTTGTGCCTACGATTAACCCACTTTGTTCTTAATTTAGCACATTACAAGCCTTAAAGCGGAAAACAATAAAAGTCCTTATTTGGATCTTTGATTAGCTTAGGCTAGTGTATGTGAGTATCATTCAAGTGTGGGAACCTTGGGACATTGGGTGAATAAAAGGGTAATTTTGTATTGTTATTAAAAATATTGGGAATTGGGTACATACTCATGTATTGATCAAATGTAAAACCTTATGCATTGATGTTCTTGTATATAGAAAGAAAAAAAGAAAAATGAGAAAAAGAAAAGAAAAAGAAAAAAACAATATGAAAAAAAAATATAAAAAGAAAGAAAAAAAAGAAAAAGAAAAGTAATAAAAAGGGGACAAAATGCCCCAAAGCAAAGTGTAGCTTAATAAAATCAATGCATATGTGTTGTGAAACGAAAAGGGATACATGAGCATGTGAAAAAGTGAGAAAAATGGGTAGTTAGAGTAGAACTTAATTGTATAGGTTATTATATAGGTTAAGTGGAAAGTTTAAGCTTATCAAAGATTCAAATTTCAAGCTCACTTAACCATATATGCATCCTACCTTGACCTTAACCCCATTACAACCTAAAGAAAAGACCTCATGATAGATGTATGCATGCATGAGATATATGTTGATTGTTAGAAGAGGAACAAATCTTGGAAAGCATGATTAGGAGAGAATTGAGTGAATCAACCCTAAACACTTAAGCGAATAGAGTGCAAACACATCCGGTGAGGGTTTGATGCTCAATTACATGTTTCCACCTACAATCATCACTTTTCATGCAAGTTTGTAAAAACATTTAATAACTCAATTCAATTATGGATTAGACTTGCTAGTCCTAGGCCCTTGTGCATATATGCTTCTTGGGAATTGATTTATTTTGACCAAGCAATTGCATTCATGTAGATAGTTGCATATAGATAGATTGCACTTAGTTAGTTTCCATTGAATAAATGCCATCCCTTACTTCATTCTTGGTTTAAGCATGAGGACATGCTTGGTTTAAGTGTGGGGAGGTTGATAAACCCCATTTGTAGGGTTTATCTTGTGCTTGATTTAGGGAATTTTATCACCTTTTACCCACATTTATTCAATGAAATAGCATGGTTTTGTATATTCTCCTTTAATTGTGCTTAAGAGTGAAAACATGCTTTTTAGGTCTTAAAATGGCTAAATTTAATTCACCTTGATTCCATTTGATGCCTTGATATGTTTGCTAAGTGATTTCAGATTTAGGAGGCAAGGATTGGACCAAGGGAATGAAGGAAAAGCATGTAGAAATGGAGAACTCATGAAGAAATAAAGGAAATGCAAAAGCTGTCAAGCCGACCTCTTCGCACTTAATCGACCATAACTTGAGCTACAGAGGTCCAAATGATGCGGTTCCAGTTGGGTTTGAAAGCTAACATCCGGGGCTTCAAAATGATATAAGATTTGCCATAGTTGCTATACGTATAAGGACGCGTACGCGCACTATACGCGTACGCACCGTTGGTGCACGTGATTCACTTCATGCAAACTCGTGGCTAGCGAATTTACAAGCCTTGTGGGCCCAATCCAACTCATTTCTGATGCTATTTAACCCAAGGATTGAAGAGGGATGAGGATGTTAGTTACCATTAGTTTAGTTTAGTCATAGTTTAGTAGTTAGAGTTAGTTTCTAGAGAGAGAAGCTCTCACTTCTCTCTAGGATTAGGATTAGGATTAGTTCTTAGATCTAGGTTTTAATCTTTGCTTTCTTCTACTTCTACCTTTCAATTCTTTGTTGTTAAATTCATCTTCCTCTATTCTTTTGTTGTAATTTCCTTTATGTTGTTCTTATACTTTGTTGTAGATCTACTTTTGTTCCTCCTATTCTCTTTCAATTCAATTGGAGGTAATTCATAATAATTGTGTTCATTTGATTTGTTGTTGTTTAATTCCTTGCAATTGAGTAGTGTAGATTTACTTTTCTTGCAATTTTACTATGCTATCCTTTTATGTCTTCCAAGTGTTTGAGAAAATTCTTGGTTGGATTCTAGAGTAGAGTTTTATGTTCTTGGCTTGGAAAGGTAACTTAGGAACTCTTGAGTTACAAATGTCCAAGTAATTGATGATTGGGATCCATTAACTCTAGGTCTCACTAATTGAATTAGTGGAGAGTTAGGACTTATGGACTAGGATTGATATAGCTCATTTGACTTTCCTTTACTACTAATTAGAGGATGATTTAATGAGATTAATCCTTGCCAATTCTCAAATTGTGGTTAGTGATTAGGATAGAGATCCTTGACCACCAACCCTTGCCAAGACCTTTTTAGGCCTTAGTTTACTTTCTTGCTATTTATCTTTCATGCTTCTTATCAAAACCCCAAGAATAACTCACAACCAATAACAAAACACTTCATTACAATTCCTAGGGAGAACGACCCGAGGTCAATACTTTGGTTTACAAATTTAGGGGTTTGTTACTTGTGACAAACAACTTTTTGTATGAAAGGATTATTGATTGGTTTAGAAACTATACTTGCAACGAGAATTCATTTGTGAAATTCTATACCGTCAAAAATCCAATCATCATGAGCCCTGTCCAAGTCGTCCCAAAGAAGGGAGGTATGACAGTGATTCATAATGAAAAAAATGAACTGGTTCCTACAAGAATAGTTACAGGGTGGCGTATGTGTATTGACTACAGAAGGCTCAATACAGCCACCAGAAAGGATCATTTTCCTTTACCATTCATAGATCAGATGCCAAAAAGACTAGCACGTCATGACTATTACTGCTTTTTGGATGGCTTTTCAGGCTATAACCAAATTGCAGTAGATCCTCAGGATCAAGAGAAAACAGCATTCACATGTCCATCTGGAGTATTTGCCTATAGAAGGATGTCATTTGGTCTTTGCAATGCACCTGCAACCTTTCAGAGATACATGCTCTCTATTTTCTCTGATATGGTAGAAAAATTTCTGAAAGTCTTCATGGATGACTTCTCAGTATTTGGAGACTCATTCAGCTCTTGTCTTGATCATCTAGGACTTGTTCTGAAAAGGTGCCAAGAGACAAACCTGGTTTTAAACTGGGAAAAATGTCACTTTATGGTGACTAAAGGAATTGTCCTTAGGCATAAAATTTCGAACAAAGGAATAAAGGTGGATCAAGATAAGGTAGAGGTAATTGAAAAACTACCACCACCCACCAATGTTAAAGCAATCAGAAGCTTTCTGGGACATGAATGATTCTACAGGAGGTTTATAAAGAATTTTTCAAAAATTACAAAATCTCTGAGTAATCTGCTAGCTACTGATATGCCATTTGTCTTTGACACAGAGTGTTTGCAGGCCTTTGAGACTCTGAAGGCTAAGTTGCTCACAATACCTGTCATTTCTGCACTAGACTGGATATTTCCATTCGAATTAATGTGTGATGTCAGTGACCATGCTATTAGTACAGTATTAGGACAAAGGCATAACAAGCTTCTGCACGTCATTTACTATGCCAGCCATATTCTAAATGACACACAGAAGAATTAAACAACCACAGAAAAAGAGCTGCTTATAGTGGTTATTAGTGCAGTATTAGGACAAAGGCATAACAAGCTTCTGCACGTCATTTACTATGCCAGCCATATTCTAAATGACACACAGAAGAATTAAACAACCACAGAAAAAGAGCTGCTTATAGTGGTTTATGCCATTGACAAGTTTAGATCCTATTTAGTAGGATCAAAAGTGATTGTGTACACTGACCATGCTGCTCTTAGATATCTACTCACAAAGCAGGATTCAAAACCTAGGCTCATAAGATAGGTGTTGCTTCTGCAAGAGTTTGATATAGAAATAAGAGACAAAAAAGGGACAGAGAACCAAGTAGCAGATCACCTGTTCCGAATAGAACTAATAGAAGGGGTGTCCCTCCCCTCTACTAAGATCTCTGAAACTTTCCCGGATGAGCAACTCTTTGCCATTCAGGAAGTACCGTGGTTTACAGACATTGCAAACTATAAAGCGGTAAGATTCATACCAAAAGAGTACAGCATGCAGCAACCAAAAAAATTAGTTACTGATGCAAAGTACTACTTATGGGATGAACCATATCTCCTTAAGAGATGTGCAGATGGAATAATCCGTAGGTGTGTACCCAGAGAAGAGGCACAGAAGATCATATGGCATCGCCATAGATCACAATATGGAGGACATTTTGGAAGTGAGCGGACAGCCACAAGAGTCCTCCAATGTGGTTTCTACGGGCCTACTCTCTATAGAGACTCCCGAGAATTTGTACGTAGTTGTGACAGTTGCCAAAGAGCTAGTAATCTGCCTCACGGTTATGCCATGCCTCAGCAAGGGATCTTAGAAATTGAGTTGTTTGATGTATGGGGTATTGATTTCATGGGGCCTTTCCCACCATCATACTCAAACACTTATATTCTGGTGGCAGTAGATTATGTATCTAAATGGGTAGAGGCAATTGCCACACCCACTAATGATACTAAGACAGTGCTGAGGTTCCTTCAAAAGTATATCTTCAGCAGATTTGGTGTCCCCAGAATACTAATCAGTGATGGAGGAACTCGTTTCTACAATAAACAGCTTGACTCTGCTCTGATCCGATATGGAATTAACCACAAAGAGGCAACTCCATATCATCCACAGACAAATGGGCAGGCTGAAGTCTCAAATAGAGAACTAAAACGAATCCTGGAACGGACTATAAGTACCCGTAGAAAGGATTGGGCAAGGAGTTTGGATGATGCTCTATGGGCATACAGAACTGCATTCAAAACTTCTATAGGTACCTCTCCATACTAGCCTGTGTATTGAAAAGCCTGTCACCTGTCAGTGGAATTGGAACACAAGGCCTACTAGGCAACCAGATTCCTAAACCTTGATGCCAAGTTAGCTGGAGAGAAAAGATTGCTCCAGCTGAATGAGCTAGAGGAATTCAGACTCAATGCTTTTGAAAATGCAAAAATTTACAAAGAGAAAGCAAAAAGGTGGCAGACAAGAAACTGTCATCTAGAGTCTTTGAGCCAGGACAGAAGGTTCTGCTGTTTAACTCTAGGCTCAGATTGTTCCCTGGGAAATTAAAATCCCGGTGGAGGGGACCATATGTAATCACAAGTGTGTCACCATTTGGATATGTAGAGCTTCAGGATATTGACTGTGACAAAAAGTTCATTGTTAATGGACAGAGAGTCAAACATTATCTTGAAAGCAATGTTGAGCAAGAATTCTCAAAACTGAGACTAGACTAAAGCTCAGTAAAAGTCTAGCTAAAGACAATAAAGAAGCGCTTGTTGGGAGGCAACCCAGTCATTAGCAAAGGTTCTTGTTATTTAAATAATAATTATAGGAGTTTGATATAAATTATCTTTAAAGTTAATTGTCAAAATGCAGAAATTCACAGAGTTACAGACGGATTCAGAGCACAACGCAGAGAAAAAGAGCTCACTGGCTCGAAAACGCCAGTAAGAGGCATTTTGGGTGCTAAACGCCAGAATGGCTACCGTTTTGGGCATTTAATGCAGTAAAGATACCATTCTGGGTGTTAAACGCCAGAATGGGCACCATTCTGGGCGTTTAATGCCAGAGTTGCAGCATCCTGGGCGATTAGAAAAATGCCCAGTGACAAAGGTTTCTTGGCGTTTAACGCCAGAATAGACAAAGGGAGGTGATTTTGTTTTCACTTCAATTTTTTTTCAAATTTTCAGGATTTAATTCATAATTTTCTGCATAAACATGTTACAAATTTTCATCTCTCAAATTCAATTTTCAAAAATTTAATAATCTACTAAATTCTTTTTAATTTTCTTTCAAAATCCCTTTCAAATCTTTTTCAAAAACTCATTTATCTTTTCAATTTCTTTCCAAATCTTTTCCAACTCATCATATCATCTTTTAATTCTTAGAGGCATCAACAAAAATTCAAATTTAACTTCTTTATATCTTTTTCATATCTTTTTCATATAATGATTCATCTTTTCTAAATCATATCTTTCTATCATATCTTTTTCAAAATTTTTGAAACCCACCCCTCCCTTTTAAATACATGTTCGGCCATCCCCATACCTTCACCATTCGAATCTGTCTCCCCCTTTATTCCTCTCATTTCCTTTCTTTTGATTGAGGACAAGCAAACCTCTAACTTTGGTGTGTTTTTCTGTGATCACTGAGCAAAATCTCACCAAGATCATGGCCCCTAAAGAAAAATAAACCACTTTAAGAGGCAAGAAAGAGAATAATCCAAAACCACATTGGAATCAAGAGAGGTTCCTAACCAAAGAACATGCAGACCATTACCACAAAATAATCGGTTTGAGGTCAGTGATCCCGGAAATTAAGTTTGATCTGAAAGAAGACGGATATCCAGAGATCCAAGAACAGATTCGAAACAGACGTTGGGAAATCCTTGCTAATCCTGAGACAAATGTGGGAAAAAATATGGTCCAGGAATTCTACTCAAATATGTGGCTAATAAATAAACAGAGAATGACGGGAACTGCCTTCCACACCTTTCAAACTATGGTCAGAGGGAAGACTATTTACTTCCACCTTGACAAAATAAGAGAGGTCTTCAAACTGCCTCAACTACAGGATGATCCAGAATCCTTTAATAGAAGAATGGTGAGAGTAGATAAGCATTTGGACCAATTTCTAGAGGACATATGCCTCTCTGGAACTAAGTGGATAACCAACTCAAAAGGTATCCCAAACCAACTCAAGAGAGGAGATCTCAAACCAGTCACTAGGGGCTGGTTGGACTTCATTTGGCATTCTTTACTACCCACTAGAAACCGCTCTGAGGTCACTGTCAAAAGAGCAGTGATGACTCATTGCTTTATGCTGGGAAACGAAGTGGAGATTCATCATCTGATTTCTTGTGAGATTTACACAATTGCAAATAAGAACTCCATTGAAGCTAAATTGGCTTACCCAAGCTTAATCTCTCTGTTATGTAAAGATGATGGGGTAAAGATGGGAGTGGATGAGTTTATCTCAGTTGAGCATCCAATCACCAAAAAGTCAACGGAGGGACAACAAGTGCACGACAACTCCGTCAAGAGGAGGGCGCAGGAATTCCTCCCAGAAATCCCTCAAATTAACTACTGGGCCCGCCTAGAAGTATCTGTCACCAAGCTGCAAGAAGCTATGGATCAACTTAAAGAAGAATAGCAAAATCAAAATAGCATGCTCTACAAACTGCTTAAGGAACAAGAAAAACAAGGGCGTGAGCTATAGGACCTGAAGTGCCAGAAGCTCTCCCTTGAGGGACCAGACATCCCACAGATTGAAGGAACATCCATCTCCCAAAATAAAGGCTGTTGAGTCCTAATCTTAAACCTGTGATAACTTTTATCATTAGAAACCTATCTTAAGAATTACATGAGTATTAGTAATTAGGGCCTTTATTTTTATTTTTATTTTTATCATCTCCAAGTAAGCTATAATTTATTAATCTCATCATCACTAAACATGAATAAAATGGTAGATTTTCTTTAGAATAAGGAGGCAATTATTTCAAGTTTTCAATAAGAAAAATTCTAATTATTTTTATGTGGTAGCAACACTTTTGTCTTTTGAATGAATGCTTGAATAGTGCACATTTTTGATAATGAAGTTTATGAATGTTAAAATTGTTGGCTCTTGAAAGAATGATGAAAAGAAAGAGAAATGTTATTGATAATCTAAAAAATCATAAAATTGATTCTTGAAGCAAGAAAAAATAGTGAAAAATACAAAGCTTGCAAAAAAAATGAAAAATAAAGAAAAAAAGCAAGCAAGAAAAGCCAATAGCCCTTTAAACCAAAAGGCATGGGTAAAAAGGATACAAGGCTTTGTGCATTAATGGATTGGAGGGCCCAAAGGAATAAAATCCTGGCCTAAGTGGCTAAATCAAGCTGTCCCTAACCATGTGCTTGTGTTATGAAGGTCCAAGTGAAACGCTTGAGACTGAGTGGTTTAAGTCATGATCCAAAGCAAAAGAGTGTGGCTAAGAACTCTGGGCACCTCTAACTGGGGACTCCAGCAAAGCTGAGTCACAATCTAAATGGTTCACCCAGTTATGTGTTTGTGGGATTTATGTATCCTGTAGTATTATTGGAAAACAAGATGCTTGGGGTCACAGCCAAGATTCATAGAGTAGCTGTTTTCAAGAATCAACATATTAAACTAGGAGAATCAATAACACTATCTGAATTCTGAGTTCCTATGGATGCCAATCATTCTGAGCTTCAAAGGATAAATTGAGATGCCAAAACTGTTCAGGAGCAAAAAGCTACTAGCCCTGCTCATATAATTAGAATCTGAGATGTATTACCTCTTGATTTTCTTTCTTTCTATCCTATTTTATTTATCTAGTTGCTTGGGGACAAGCAACAGTTTAACTTTGGTGTTGTGATGAGCGGATATTTTATACGCTTTTTGGTGGTATTTTCATGTAGTTTTTAGTAAGTTTTAGTGACTTTTTAGTATAATTTAATTAGTTTTTATGCAAAAATCACATTTCTGGACTTTACGATGAGTTTGTTTATTTTTCTATGATTTCAGGTATTTTCTGGCTGAAATTGAGGGACCTGAGCAAAAATCTAATTCAGAGGCTGAAAAAGGACTGCAGATGTTGTTGGATTCTGACCCTCCTGCACGCGAAATTGATTTTCTAGAGCTATAGAAGCCCAATCGGTGCGTTCTCACTTGCGTCGGAAAGTAGACATCTTGGGCTTTTGAGCAATGTATAATAGTCCATACTTTGCCCGAGATTTAATAGTGCAAACTAGCGTTTAAACGCTAGCTTTTTACCTTTTTCTAGCGTTAAACGCCAGAATTGGCATAAAAGTTGGAGTTAAACGCCTAAACTGGCACCAAATGCGTTTAATTCCATGAATAGCCTATGCACGTGAAAGCTTCAATGCTCAGCTGAAACACACACCAAGTGGGCCCCAGAAGTGGATTTCTGCACTATCTATCTTAGTTTGCTCATTTTCTGTAAACCTAGGTTACTAGTTTAGTATAAAAACTACTTTTAGAGATTCATTTTGTACCTCATGACATTTTACATCTGAATTTATATCTTCTACGGCATGAGTCTGTAAACCCCATAGTTGGGGGTGAGGAGCTCTACTGTGTCTCAATGGATTAATGCGATTATTTCTGTTTTCTATTCAATCACGCTTGTTTCTATTCTAAGATATTTATTTGCACTTCAACATGATGAATGTGATGATCCGTAACACTTATCACCATTCTCAACTTATGAACGCGTGCCTGAAAACCACTTTCATTCTACCTTAGATTGAGTGTGTATCTCTTGGGTTCCTGGTTCACGAGTTTGATTGCCTCTCCTGACAACAGAGTGTTCAAATCCGTGGAACCAAAGTCTTCGTGGTATAAGCTAGAATCAATTGGCAGCACTCTTGAGATCCGAAAAGTCTAAACCTTGTCTATGGTATTCCGAGTAAGATCTGGGAAGGGGTGACTGTGATGAGCTTCAAACTCACAAATGCTGGGCGTAGTGACAATGTGCAAAAGGATCAATGGATCCTATTCCAGCACGAGTGAGAACCGACAGATGATTAGGCCTACGGAACCCGTAGTTGGACCATTTTCACTGAGAGGACGGATGGTAGCCATTGACAATGGTGATCCACCAACATACAGCTTGACATGGAAGGAGCCTTGCGTGCATGAAGAAGACAATAGTAGGAAAGCAGAGATTCAAAAGACAGAGCATCTCCAAAACCTCAATCTGTTCTCCATTACTACATAACAAGTATTATTCATTTCATATTCTTTTACTTTTTATAAACAAAACTTTTTTCATTATTAATCTCCTAACTAAGGTTTAGAAGATAACCATTGATTTCTTCAAGCCGACAATCTCCGTGGGATTGACCCTTACTCACATAAGGTATTACTTGGATGACCCAGCGCACTTGCCGGTTAGTGGCACTGGAGTTGTGAAAAGTGTGAATACGTGCACCAATGACTTTCTGCTAATTTGTGCTTAAGTGTGAAAACATACTTTTTAGGCCTTAATTTGCTAATTTTAATCCACCTTTGATTCCACTAGATGCCTTGATGTGTTTGTTAGTGAATTCAGGTTGAAAAGGCTAGAAATGGATCAAAGAAATGAAGAGGAAAGCATGCAAAGTGGAGAAATCATCGAAAATCAAGGATTTGGGATGCACTCACCAATGCATGATGACAAGTCATCTTAGCCTAGTTTCACTAGTCTTTTTCTTTTGTTTTCACTTGAATTATGCACTTTCTTGAGGTCTAAGTAAGCCAATTTGGGTAGATTTTCATGCTTCCTTTGATTTAATCAACCATAGATGAATTAATGCAATTTCATGAGGTTTTATGCTATAATTGTTGCATATTATGATAGATTGAATATCTCATGATCTTGAGCATAGCTTTGATGTATTTGGTTGATTAATGATAGGTGAAGAAAGCTTGGAGAAAGGTTAAAGCAAGAAGGAATGGCTAGGAGTAAAGAGAGGACAATACAATAAGTGAAAATGAACCAGGAAGCAAAAAGCTGGACCAAAAGTTAGCCTCAAACTTTTGCACAAACTTTTGGGTGAAAAGTTTGCGCCAACGTTAGCCTCTAACTTTTGGGCTAACGTTGGCGCATGAAAAGAACACCCTGGGCACCAAAAGTTTGCGCCAACGTTAGCCTCTAACTTTTGGGCTAACGTTGGCGCATGAAAATCAAAGAGGGAGGAGCAAAAGTTTACGCCAACGTTAGCCTCTAACTTTTGGGCTAACGTTGGCGCCATAAGTACACACAAGGAGGCCAACGTTGGAGCAAAAGTTAGACCCCTAACTTTTGCCCCAACGTGGATAGCAGCAAAGCATGGAGACTGATATGAAAAGTTAGAGTAAAAGTTAGCCTCAAACTTTTACTCAAACTTTTACTCAAACTTTTGCAAAACTCCAACCCGGTTCAATTGGTTCACTTTGATTCCTCTCCAAACTCCAAGAGCAATCAACCAAGGCCTCTCTCAACCCAATTCCACCAAGAGCAAAGGCCCAACTCAAGGCTTGAAGATCATTTGAAGAAAGTGTATAAATAGGATAGAATTCAAGTTATTAGGGACACTTTTCTTTTGGAGCTTTTCTTTGATGTTTTCAGAATAGTTTTTGGGTATTGAGTGAATTAGGAGTTTCTTAGTCTCGGGGAAGGAAAATTCACTTCTCTTCCTCTTAGTTTTATTGCTTTCAATTTTAATTACAATTGCTCGGATCTTGGGTTGGAGAATTGAAGAAATTCTGTTTCAATCTCATCCTTGGATCTCTCTGTTTCTTTACTGCTTAATTGAATTTAAATTTTCTGTTATTTGCTTTTCATCTACTTTCTTTGCAATTTACATTTCCTTTGCAATTGTTCTTGTTGGATCAAGGAAGGTAGTGAGATCTAGACTTGGTTTTCTAGTCTCTGGACCCCTGAGATCTGAATTTCCCACTTCAATTCTCTCTTTACTGCTTGCTATGTTCATTTACTTTTCTGCTTCATATCCGATTCAATCCCAAACCCCTTTTACTCTTCTATTTGATGCAATTTATTTTTCCTTGTTTAATTTCTGCAAATCCAACTCCCAATACCCTTTACAATTCTAGCCATTTACATTTCTTGCAATTTAAGATTCTGCAATTTACATTTCTTGTGTTCTAAGTTTCTGCCCCTTTAATTTCTTGTTCTTTAAGATTCAGCACTTTAATTTCTTGCCCTCTTTAATTTCATGCAATTTACACATTCCCTTTACTTTCTGTTCCGAGGGTTACCTGAAACGTGTAGCTCGGTCTTCTGGCAAGGCCCGAGGCGGGGGGTCTGTGACCCGAGCTGGTTGTGCTGAACGGCGGGGGGTTGTACCTGCAATGACACTCCGATGCTTAAGTTAGCATGGGTCCAAGCAGATATCAAGTAGAATTAGAGTATGCCTTATACCTGGGTGCTCCAGTGTATTTATAGTAGTTGGCTGCGATCATCCCTGGATAAGATATTCTTATCTTATCTTATCTTTTGGGAGATTCATCTCTATCTTTGCGGAACCGCCTTTCCCAGGCCCTTTCGGCCTTTAGGTTTTGGGCTTAGTTCCTTCTGGTGGGCCTTTCTTTGGCCTGTTTGTCCGAGGTCCGACCTCGAACGTGGGCCTTGGGTCGAGGTCGGGCCTTCTATCAGCTTTACCGAGTTTGGAGAGCTCGGTCAGGGTATGAACAGTGCCCCTGCCCGAGTTCGTCTTTTTTCGGAAGGTCGAGCTCGGGCATAGTAGTTTTTTCAAAATTTTGAAAACGGTCGTTTCAGCATTTATTGCTTGTTACCATTTCTTCCTCGATTTCCGTGCGGCGCTCTGTGGAGGCTTTATTTATTTGCCCCTTTCTTCATTTTTCTTTGTTTATTCATCACTTCTTTTCGAGCATCTTCTCTTCTTTCTCTCTGTTCTTCGTCTTCCATTTTTTGTGCGTTTTTTCAGAGTTCTTTTCTGCGCCGCCGTTTTTCCTTTCGTCGGAGCTCGTCGCTTTCTTCTTTTCCAGGTTTGCTTTTTTCGCTTTGTACGCTTCTTTTTTCTGATATCTTCTATGCCCGGGTTGCCCCGAAAAGAGGCGCCGCTATTGCTTTGTACGTGTGTGTGGGGGGACTCTTTTCTCCGATCCATTTTTGTTATTCGAGTTGCTGCCTTCTTGTTTGTAAAAGAACTTTGCTTTCTTTTGTTTTGCTGTTGTATTCTTTCTTTGTAGGCAAGATTTTTTATGTCTCGAAAGGTGTTTCAAGCAATGTCGACCAAGATTCCGAGTGGTCTAGGTTGGGTAGATCCTGCTCCTTTAAGGGTCCCGTCTGTTGTAGATTCTGAGTATCTGATTAGGTTCCGTAGGGAGTGTAGTATTTGTGAGAACAGGGAGTCTGAGCGGGATTACGAGTTAGCAGCCCCGGAGTCCGAGGAGAGGGTATGTTTTCCGCCGTTAGAGAGTTCCGAGAAACTTTTCTTCTATGCTTATGATTGTTTCTTCTCCAAGCTAGGTGTCCGTCTTCCTTTCACCGACCTGGAATCCGAGGTCCTTTGGTCTTGTAACCTTGCCCCTACACAACTCCATCCGAACTCTTGGGCGTTTTTAAAGCTTTTCCAACTTTTGTGTCAGATTTTAGGCGTCTCCCCTTCTGTTTCTCTTTTTTCTTATCTGTTTGTACTGACGAAGCCGGGGTCGGGTGCTGGGAAGGTGTCCTGGGTTTCGTTTAGGGCTAACCAGGGTAGGAAATTTAGCACTTTGTATGATGAGTCGTTTCACGATTTCAAAAACTATTACTTCAAAGTCCGGGCTGTTGGAGATGTCCGACCTTTTTTTCTTAGATGAGAGTGGGGAGCCTTCGTTTCCTCTTTGTTGGCAAGAGAGTGTGGTGTCGGTTAAGTACACTTTCGAGAGTCTAGATGAGGTGGAACAGGCTTTCGTTGGTGTGTTGAGCAGTCTATGGGGTCGGGCACTTTACTTGGATACGAAGAAAATGTTGGGAGATCCAAGCCTTCTCCGTTCCGAGTTAGGTAGCTCCCGACCTCTTTTTGAGATTTCATTTTCATATTTTGACTTTGTTTTGATCTTTCTGTTTGATAACCTCTTTGTTTCGTTTCTGCAGAGATGTCTTCTCAGGCTGATTCTATGAAGTTTCTCCGTCGAGCGAAGAAATCTGCGGCATCTCGGAATATCGAGGCTGAAGCTTCTCCCCAACCTTCTCCGCAGAAGACTACAATTGGTGTTCAGACTCGGTCGAAGACCATTCCGGTCCCTCAGTTCCGAGCTATAACTCAGGATCCTCCGACCTCCGGACCCGGTCAGCTTTCCCCGACCTCGACCTCGGGTCCTCCCCCCAAGAAACAGAAGACTTCCCGAGAGCCTGCTGGTTTCAATGACAAGGATTTCGATGCTCTCGGTTGGGTTGAGCAGCACCTTCTTCCTCAGACTTTTATTTCTACTGATGATGCGTCCATGGAGCATCACTTTCAGTATATGGCGCGGAGTTGTGTTCGGATGGCTAGCCTTCATGCCGCCATTGCTCGGGAGTTTAAGAAAGCTCCCCTTGGGGCGACCAGCTCCCGACTTGAGAAGGCCCGGTCCGAGCTTGATAAGGTTAGTCAGCTGAAGGATGCTAGGATTGCCGAGCTAGAGGAGTCTTTGGAGGAAGAGAAGACTAGGGCTACCGCGGCTGTGGCGGTGGCGAAGACGTCTGAGGAGATGGCGAGGGTGGCGACAGAGAACTATACCAAGCTGTATGCTGAGCTTGTGGAGACGAAGGAGAAGCTGCAATCTGCTCGGGATGACTTTTATGAGCTGGAAGATAATGTGGCCAAGGGTATGGATGCTATGTTTGTGAATTTGAGGGATCAGGTCCGGGTTCTTGCTCCCGAATTGGATCTCAGTTTGTTCAGTACGGATAACATGGTTGTGGAGGGGAAGATTGTTCCTGCCCCTGTTGAGGATGAGGTTCCGATGTCCGACCCCAAGGCTCCGGTGTCCGACCCCGAGGCTCCGGTCGTGAACCCGACTTCACCTTTGGCCGAGGATAGAGTTGGTATGGAGGTTCCAAGCGATGGTGCTGTTCCTGCAGTCCCGATATCCATGTTTCAGCCAGGTGTTGATGCGGAGTCTGGAAAGGGCCTTGATCCTCTGTAATTTTTTGTACTTTTTGTGCTTTTGCCCGACCTGTGGGCTTTTTGTTTTTTGGATGTTTTCTGCAAACATTTTGGACACCTGTTCTGCTATTTTAGCTACTCTTGTAGCTTTATTATGCCATGCTTTGTGTTTCGATTGTCTCGTTCCGCTTTTATGCTTTTTAGTTGTTCTCGGGTGACAACTTTTTAGCTAGCGTTTTGACTTCCTCGCTTTTTGCTTTTTAGTTGTTTTTGGGTAACAACTTTTTAGCTAGCGCCTTGACTTTCTCGCTTTTTGCTTTTTAGTTGTTTTTGGGTAACAACTTTTTAGCTAGCGCCTTGACTTTCTCGCTTTTTGCTTTTTAGTTGTTTTTGGGTAACAACTTTTTAGCTAGCGCCTTGACTTTCTCGCTTTTTGCTTTTTAGTTGTTTTTGGGTAACAACTTTTTAGCTAGCGTTTCTCGAAGTCCTGGTTCTTTGCCAGCTTCTTTCTTGGGTCCGTGTTTACTCTCGGACATCGGGATCCTTGAGTACCCCTTTGGTCAGGTCCGACTTCGTTGTTTGGTCGGCCTTTTTTAAGTTATTTTTGTAACTTCTTTTCTATTTGGCTTTTTGAGCCATTTCAGAGTTACTTTTATAACTTCTCACATTAATTTGAACCTCGTCGCTTCATCTTTGCCGACCTCGTATGGCCTTTGGCAAATGATTTTTTGCGTTTTGCCGAGCATAAATTAATGCGCCTTGGTGGGGTACTTTTTAGGATATGCTTTATAACGAGAAAGAGAAAATAAAGAAATTTGATTAGTACTAAAAAGAAGAATATGTACAAAGTGTTTACCCTTTTGACTAGGCCGGGTGTCCTACTTAACCGGGTGTCTCATTAAAAAACCCTCGTGGGGAAAAAGAGTACACCTCGGGTTAAGTTTTTCTAGCTGTAGTATCGTCTTAGGTTACAGGCGTGCCAGGTTCTGGGCAGCTCATTGCCTTCTAGGTCGGATATCTTGTAGTAGCCTGTCCCTAAAACTTCTGTTACTTTGTAGGGCCCTTTCCAATTTGCGGCTAGCTTTCCTTCTCCCGATTTTTGTGTTCCGATGTCGTTTCGGATTAAAATCAGGTCGTGAGTGGAGAAGCTTCGTTTTATCACCTTTCGGTTATATCTGAGGGCCGTTCGTCGTTTTAAGACTTCTTCTCTGATTCGGGCTCTTTCTCGGACCTCGGGTAGGAGGTCGAGTTCTTCCCTTTGTGCCTGAGGGTTGCCTCCTTCGTTGTAGAAGATGGTTCTGGGTGATCCTTCGTCTATTTCGACGGGAATCATTGCCTCCATTCCGTAGGCTAGTCGGAATGGGGATTCTCCTGTTGTAGAGTGCGGGGTTGTCCGATATGCCCATAATACCTGGGGGAGTTCATCGGCCCATGCCCCTTTGGCCTCTTGGAGTCTTCGTTTTAACCCGGCCAAGATGACTTTATTTGCGGCCTCTGCTTGTCCATTGGCTTGCGGGTGTTCGACCGATGTGAACTGCTGTTTGATTTTTAGCTCGGCCACCAAGTTCTGAAAACTTGTGTCTGTGAACTGTGTTCCATTGTCTGTTGTGATGGAGTAGGGGACTCCGAACCTCGTGACAATGTTTTTGTATAGGAATTTACGGCTTTTCTGAGCCGTAATAGTGGCTAAGGGTTCAGCCTCGATCCACTTTGTGAAGTAGTCGACCCCTACTATGAGGTACTTGACTTGCCCCGGTCCTTGTGGGAATGGGCCGAGTAGGTCGAGTCCCCACTTTGCGAAGGGCCATGGTGCGGTGATGCTTATGAGGTCTTCGGGCGGTGCTTTGTGAAAGTTGGCGTGTTTTTGGCAGGGGGGCATATTTTCACAAACTCTGCCGCGTCTCTTTGCAAGGTCGGCCAGTAGAACCCGGCTCTGACTATTTTCTTGGACAGGGCCCGGGCTCCGAGATGGTTCCCACACATGCCTTTGTGGACTTCTTCGAGGACGCTCTTTGTTTCTGTGGTCGGGACGCACCTCAGGAGGGGGTTTGAGAATCCTCTTCTGTATAATACGTCGTGGATTAACGTGTAGTTCTGGGCGTCTTTTGTAAGCCTTTTAGCTTCTTTTCTTTCGGCGGGGAGAGTTCCCGATTTCAGATAGTTGAGTATGGGGGTTATCCATCCTTGTTGTTGCCCGGATATATTTAGTATTTCTTCCTCCCTTAACACGGAGGGGGATTGTAGAGTTTCTTGGAGGAGACTCCTGTTGTTCCCTCCGGGCTTGGTGCTAGCAAGTTTTGAGAGGGCGTCTGCCCGGGTATTTTGCTCCCGGGGTATGTGCTGGATTTGTATTTCCGGGAAGTGTCGTAATTGCGTCTGTGTTTGGTCTAGGTATTTTTTCATAGTAGGGTCTTTGGCCTGGTAGCTTCCATTTACTTGTGATGTGACGACCTGGGAGTCGCTGAAGATCGTGATCCTCTTTGCTCTGACCTCTTCGGCTAGTTTTAGTCCCGCTAGTAGGGCTTCGTATTCGGCTTGGTTATTTGAGGCCTGGAACTCGAATTTTAGGGATAGCTCAATCCGTGTTCCTTGATCGCTTTCGAGTATAACACCGGCCCCGCTTCCTGTTTTGTTTGAGGATCCGTCGACATACAGATTCCATGAGAGTGGGGTTCCCGGGGTCTCAGTGTATTCTGCGACGAAGTCGGCTAGGTATTGAGATTTTATGGCAGTCCGGGCTTCATAGTGGAGGTCGAACTCGGACAATTCCACCGCCCATTGTAGGATTCGTCCTGCCATGTCTGTCTTTTGTAGGATGTGTCTCATGGGTTGGTTTGTCCGGACTTTGATGGTGTGGGCTTGAAAGTAGGGGCGGAGTCTCCGAGCTGTGAACACTAGTGCATAGGCGAATTTCTCTATTTTCTGATAGTTTAATTCGGCCCCTTGTAGTGCTTTGCTTACGAAGTATATGGGGTGTTGCCCCTCCTCATTTTCTCGTATTAGTGCCGAGGCGACTGCCCGATGTCCGACCGACAGGTATAGTACGAGCTCTTCCCCTTTTAGAGGTCGGGTTAAGATTGGTGGCTGCCCGAGGAATTCCTTGAATTCTTGGAAGGCCTTTTCGCATTCCGGGGTCCAAGAGAAGGGTTTCCCTTTCTTTAGGAGTGAGTAGAGAGGGAGTGATCTTATCGCTGATCCTGCTAAGAATCTTGATAGGGCGGCTAGTCTCCCATTTAGTTGTTGTACTTCTTTGACACACGTCGGGCTTTTCATATTGAGTATTGCTTGGCATTTGTCCGGGTTTGCTTCGATGCCTCTCTGAGTCAGCATGAAGCCTAAGAACTTCCCGGCTTCTGCGGCGAAGGTGCACTTTGTCGGGTTAAGTCTCATGTTGTGTTTCCGGAGGGTGTCGAAGATACTGCTGAGGTCGGCGACCAAGTTTCTGTCTTCTTGTGTCTTTACTAGCATGTCATCGACGTACACCTCTAGCTGTAGCCCGATGTGTTCTGAGAACACTTTGTTCATTAGCCTCTGGTAGGTTGCCCCTGCGTTCTTTAGCCCGAAGGGCATTACTACGTAGCAGTAGTTTGCCCTTGGGGTTATGAACGAGGTCTTTTCTTGGTCGGGTCCATACATCGGGATTTGATTGTATCCCGAGTATGCATCCATGAAGGAGAGGTATCTGTAGCCCGAAGCGGCATCGACTAAGGCGTCGATGTTCGGTAGTGGATATGGATCTTTGGGGCAGGCTTTGTTGAGATCCGTGTAGTCGACGCACATCCTCCATTTTCCATTGGGCTTCTTCACTAGGACCACGTTTGCGAGCCATAGGGGGTACTTTACTTCCCTAATGAACCCTGCATCTAGTAGTGCTTGCACTTGTTCTTCTATTGCTTGCATGCGTTCGGGCCCGAGCTTCCTGCGTCTTTGTTGGACAGGTCGGGATCCCGGGTATACTGATAGCTTATGGCACATCAGGTCGGGGCTTATGCCTGGTATGTCGGAGGCTTTCCAGGCGAAGAGGTCGAAATTCTCCCTTAAGAGGGTTGTGAGTTCCTCCTTTAGGCCTGCTTCGAGGTTTGCCCCTATGTTTGTTACTTTCTCGGGTGTGTTCCCGATCTGGATCTTTTCGGTCTCTCCTTCTGGTTGCGGCCGAAGATCTTCTCGGGCTTGGACTCGCCCGAGTTCTATTGTGTTGACCTCTTTCCCTTTTAGGCTCAGGCTTTCGTTGTAGCATCGTCGTGCTAGTTTTTGGTTGCCTTTTAGGGTAGCGATTCCCTTTGCGGTAGGGAACTTCATACAGAGGTGTGGGGTCGAGACTATAGCCGCTAGTTTGTTTAGGGTTGGTCGTCCGATGAGGGCATTGTATGCTGAAGTGACGTCGACTACAATGTAGTCGATGCTTAGTGTTTTGGTTTGCTCGCCTTTTCCAAAGGTAGTGTGTAATGAGATGTATCCCAAGGGGCGGATCGGGGTATCTCCTAGTCCAAACAGGTCAGTGGGATAGGCTTTTAGCTCTTTTTCTTCGAGTCCGAGCTTGTCGAAGGCTGCTTTGAACAGGATATCTGCTGAGCTTCCTTGGTCGATCAGGGTTCGATGTAAGTTGGCGTTGGCTAGGATGATGGTGATCACCATAGGGTCGTCGTGTCCGGGTATTATTCCAAGAGCATCTTCTCGGGTAAATGAGATAGTAGGTAACTCGGGTAAGGGGCTGTCTTCTCGGACATGGTAGACTTCTTTGAGGTGTCTCTTCCGTGAGGATTTGGATGTCCCTCCCCCTGCGAAACCTCCGTTTATCATGTGTATGTGCCTTTCAGGAGTTCACGGGGTTCGTGTTTGCTCGGTCCGATCTTCGTTATCTCCCCGTCTTCTCTTTCTGGTTTCTTCTCCTTTCTCAGCTATGTATCTGTCGAGTTTTCCCTCTCTGGCTAGCTTTTCTATAACATTTTTTAAGTCGTGGCAGTCGTTAGTAGAGTGGCCGTAGAGTCTGTGATATTCGCAGTACTCGGACCGATCTCTTCCTGCTCTCTTGTGCTTCAGAGGTTTGGGTGGTGGGATCTTCTCGGTGTGGCATACTTCTCTGTAGACGTCTACCAGGGAGACTCGGAGGGGAGTGTAGCTGTGGTATTTTCGTGGCTTGTCCGAGTTGGATTCTTCTTTCTTTTTCTGTTCCCGATCTCGATCTCGGGGCGGGTAGGTTGACTCCTTCCTGGAAGAGTCTCTCAGCTGGGAGGTTTCTTCCATGTTGATATACTTTCCTGCCCGTTCTTGTACTTCGTATAAGGAGGTCGGGTATCTTTTGGATAGGGATTGGCTAAACGGTCCTTCTTTTAGGCCGTTTGCTAGTCCCATGATGGCTGCTTCCGTGGGCAAGTGTTGTATGTCCAGGCAGGCCTTGTTGAATCGCTCCATGTACTCTCTGAGAGTTTCTTGGTTGCCTTGTTTGATCCCGAGTAGGCTGGGGGCATGTTTTGCCTTGTCCTTTTGAATAGAGAACCTTGTTAAGAATTTTTTGGTCAGGTCTTCAAAGCTGGAGATTGATCCTGGTGGCAGGTTGTCGAACCACTTCATGGCTGACTTAGTGAGAGTGGTGGGGAAGGCTTTGCATCGAATCGCGTTGGAGGCGTCGACTAAGTACATTCTGCTTCTGAAATTGCTGAGGTGATGACTTGGATCGGTGGTGCCGTCGTAGAGGTCCATATCTGGTGGTTTGAAGTTTCGCGGTACCTTCTCTTTCATGATCTCTTGTGTGAAGGGATCATGGTTGCTTTCGGGAGTGGTGCCGTGTTCCGTCCGATCTTTTAGGTTGGCCTCTATCTTCCGCAGTTTTTCTTCCAATTCTCTGCGTTTGCGAGCTTCCCTTCTCAGATCCTGTTCAGTTTCCTTCTGCTTCTTTACGTCCTCTTCGAGTTGTCTCAGCCGGCTTTGTTGTGCCCGAACTGTTTCCAGAATCTCCGAACTTTTTTCTCTTTCGGGATTTTGTGGATCTTTGTCTGGGGGTGATGTCTTTGGGCGATTCTGTTTGTTTCCTCCTGGAGTGCGTGGTGATAGAGGGCTGTCCGGCCGTTCTCCGGTGTCAACTTCCTCTTCTTGTTCTGATGTAGCGTGGTTATTGTTGGGAGGGTCGTCCGCCATGGTAAAGGGATGACTTCCAGGTCCCCGGCAACGGCGCCAATGTTCCGAGGGTTACCTGAAACGTGTAGCTCGGTCTTCTGGCAAGGCCCGAGGCGGGGGGTCTGTGACCCGAGCTGGTTGTGCTGAACGGCGGGGGGTTGTACCTGCAATGACACTCCGATGCTTAAGTTAGCATGGGTCCAAGCAGATATCAAGTAGAATTAGAGTATGCCTTATACCTGGGTGCTCCAGTGTATTTATAGTAGTTGGCTGCGATCATCCCTGGATAAGATATTCTTATCTTATCTTATCTTTTGGGAGATTCATCTCTATCTTTGCGGAACCGCCTTTCCCAGGCCCTTTCGGCCTTTAGGTTTTGGGCTTAGTTCCTTCTGGTGGGCCTTTCTTTGGCCTGTTTGTCCGAGGTCCGACCTCGAACGTGGGCCTTGGGTCGAGGTCGGGCCTTCTATCAGCTTTACCGAGTTTGGAGAGCTCGGTCAGGGTATGAACACTTTCAATGCAATTTAATTTCTGCAAATCACAAATCACTCAACCAAATCTTGATTCACTTGACTAAATCAACCACTAAACCAAAATTTCTCAATCCTTCAATCCCTGTGGGATCGACCTCACTCTCGTGAGTTATTATTACTTGATGCGACCCGGTGCACTTGCCGGTGAGTTTTGTGTCGGATCATTTTCCGCACATCAAGTTTTTGGCGCCGTTGCCGGGGATTGATTAGATTGACAATGATTAAGTGAAGTGGTAGTTTAGATCAAGCACTTTTTCTTTATTCTTGACTAACCCACTAACTGTTTGAAGATTTGCCTCTATTAACACGCTAACTGTTTGAGGTTTTTAACTACACTCTATTCTCAAAAATACCACTGTGTATTCCTTGTGATTGATTTATATGTCAAAGGAAAGAAGAGCAGCCAGAGGGAAGGATATTATTGAAGAAGGAGTTTCTGAGAAAGAAGAACACCACGACATGAAACCGCAACTCATCACATTAATCAAGAAAAATTGTTCCTACGGTGGAAACCCATTGGAAGATCCTGAACAGCATATATCCATTTTTCTAAGGACTTGTGGTGCTGTCAACCCCGATGGTGTAAATCATGACATCTGTAAGCTCTTGTTATTTCCCTTCTCACTAAGGGATGAAGCTGCACAATGGTTCGAAACCTTTCCCCAGGGAAGTATTACTAGTTGGGACGATTTGGTTACCAAATTTCTGGCCAAATTCTCCTCATCTCAACAGACCATCAAGGTGAAAGAGGGAGAACATCCATTCACACAAAGAGAAGAAGAACCACTCTTCATGGCATGGGAAAGATACAAGAAAGCAACTGACAAAGTGGGTTTTCAAGCTTTCTATGAAGGATTAACCCCAGAAATAAGAAAAGCAGTGGACTACTTCTCAGATGGCCTACTCAAAGCAGCATCAATTGCCCAAAGAACTACAAATTTAAAGGACAAAGAAGTCAACAATCAACACTCGTTTGAAAAACAAGAGAATGCAATTTTAGAAAAGGAATTAATGAATCTTGAAGGAGTGAAGGCAATCATGAATCAAAACAAGCAGCTGCACGATCAAACTCAGCAACAATTGGAGTCAATATCTAGACAAATTGGTTTTCTGCATTCGGCTACAGTGAAGGCACAATTTCCACCATGGAAACCACATTCTTATCTAAGAATGAGGGAATCTCAACATCAGGAACAAAGGAACTTCAACTACAACAACCCCAATTTCCCAACCCTGCAAAAACACCACCATACCAACAACAATCAATACATACCACCACACTACCCACCATTCCAACCCCCAACTCCCAACAATCAACTAATATCACAAGACTCTCAGAGGATCACTAATCTGGAAATCACAGTAGAGAGAATGATGAAACATCAAGAGATGATAAGCAAGAATCATGAGGCCTCACTCGGGAGAATTGAGAGGCAAATGGAACAATTAGCTAAGAACCTCACAGAAGTAAGTGAGAAGAAGGCTAAAGGAAAAGAATCACTCATCCAGGATGAACATCATAAGGCAAAGTCTCACTTAGGAGGACAAGGGGACAAGGAGAAGGAAGCACAGAATCTAAGCTGAGCAAGCACAGAGGATGTCAAGCTAGTGACAATAAAAGAGCGCTTGTTGGGAGGCAACCCAACCAGAGGTAACCATCTTTTCATATCTAATTCAATAAAACGGTTAATTAGTTTTATCTAGATTGCAAGAAGCTAAGTTTGGTGTTGCACACTAAAACAATCTAAGGGGGAATGAAGAATTCTAAGTTTGGTGTTCCACCAAAATCCCATTATAATACACATTCTCACCTTATGCATAATATGGGCTTCAAGCATACTGGATGAATTAGTTAACTCTTTTGCTGTTTTCTAGTTTTCAGCCTTATTACTTTTGAGAAAAAGAATTTCACACATGGTTAATGAAAACTTTTGGCAAGGTACTATGTTTGGTGTTCCCACACCAAAGTAAGTTCAAAAAGCCCACAGATCAATCATGCAGACTAACCACTGTTTTTAAGTGCTTGGGGAACAAGCAACTTCCAATATCACTGCAGAATATCATACAAACTTTTGGAGAATCTTAGCATCATCAACCAGAGAGGTGACAGATGAACATGAAAGTCAGCATTGATGATGATGAGAAGAAGGAAAGCAAGTGAACTCCAACAGGTTGTATTGTTAAGTGATTGTTTTACATCAAATATTGCTGTAATTGAAAGTTGGATTGTATCCTTATTTGTCCTGCCTGTCTGCATAGTATAGTTTTCTTTATATACCCCTGCCTGCCTGCATAACATAGTCTTTCTTTATAATTCAATAAGCAAGATGCTTGATTATTCACAACATTCTTATCTTCAAAACTTGTTTGCACTCAATTTTCAAGAATGCATTACATGAAAGTTCTTTGAAAAGAGGATTGAGGAATTAAACAATTTTGAGGTAAGTAAACGATTAGGAGAAGTGGTGGTCCTAGTTGTATGATTATGTATTGAGGTTGCATGCTTGTGAAAACTTGCATGGGAGTTCATAGGCAGGATATAAAGTTCAAAGAAGTATTGTGGAGATTCTCAAAAATCAATTGATCCGAGAAGCAGCAAACAAAACAAAAAGAAAAGTAAAGAAAATACAAAAACAAAAAGAACATGGCCCAAGGCTTTGAGCATCAATTACTAGGCAGAAAAAGAAAGAAAGAAACAAAAAACTCAAAGAGTTGTTATCCTAGTAAATGCTTGTGGTTGAAGTGTGTCAAGGAAAGAGGCTTGAGCAAGTAAATCCTTAGGGGTGCTTTAACACCTAATACCTTAAAACCAACTGGTTTAGGAGTATTGATTGAAAACTTATTTAAAGAGCCGCCTTGAGACATGACACTTAGAGTCGAGGCCAAAGCACATAAACTATAAGCTGCTTCAAGGTGATTACATATAAAGAGATCTCTATGATACCATTCGGATGAAAATCCTAAGACCGACGACTCCCAATATGTAAGGACTAGTGAGCACTAAAGCCCTTGCATGAGCATATAATTTAGAGTTCACCCCACTGTTACTTAATCACTTCACTCACTGTACTTTACAAGAGATCTTCAATCCATCTTAATTGAAAGGACCTCTGAGCATAATTCATTTCTTGCTTGGGGACAAGCAAGCTTTAAGTTTGGTGTTGTGATGACAAGTCATCTTAGCCTAGTTTCACTAGTCTTTTTCTTTTGTTTTCACTTGAATTATGCACTTTCTTGAGGTCTAAGCAAGCCAATTTGGGTAGATTTTCATGCTTCCTTTGATTTAATCAACCATAGATGAATTAATGCAATTTCATGAGGTTTTATGCTATAATTGTTGCATATTATGATAGATTGAATATCTCATGATCTTGAGCATAGCTTTGATGTATTTGGTTGATTAATGATAGGTGAAGAAAGCTTGGAGAAAGGTTGAAGCAAGAAGGAATGGCTAGGAGTAAAGAGAGGACAATAGAATAAGTGAAAATGAACCAGGAAGCAAAAAGCTCGACCAAAAGTTAGCCTCAAACTTTTGCACAAACTTTTGGGTGAAAAGTTTACGCCAACGTTAGCCTCTAACTTTTGGGCTAACGTTGGCGCATGAAAAGAACACCCTGGGCACCAAAAGTTTGCGCCAACGTTAGCCTCTAACTTTTGGGCTAACGTTGGCGCATGAAAATCAAAGAGGGAGGAGCAAAAGTTTGCGCCAACGTTAGCCTCTAACTTTTGGGCTAACGTTGGCGCCATAAGTACACACAAGGAGGCCAACGTTGGAGCAAAAGTTAGACCCCTAACTTTTGCCCCAACGTGGATAGCAGCAAAGCATGGAGACTGATATGAAAAGTTAGAGTAAAAGTTAGCCTCAAACTTTTACTCAAACTTTTACTCAAACTTTTGCAAAACTCCAACCCGGTTCAATTGGTTCACTTTGATTCCTCTCCAAACTCCAAGAGCAATCAACCAAGGCCTCTCTCAACCCAATTCCACCAAGAGCAAAGGCCTAACTCAAGGCTTGAAGATCATTTGAAGAAAGTGTATAAATAGGATAGAATTCAAGTTATTAGGGACACTTTTCTTTTGGAGCTTTTCTTTGATGTTTTCAGAATAGTTTTTGGGTATTGAGTGAATTAGGAGTTTCTTACTCTCGGGGAAGGAAAATTCACTTCTCTTCCTCTTAGTTTTATTGCTTTCAATTTTAATTACAATTGCTCGGATCTTGGGTTGGAGAATTGAAGAAATTCTGTTTCAATCTCATCCTTGGATCTCTCTGTTTCTTTACTACTTAATTGAATTTAAATTTTCTGTTATTTGCTCTTCATCTACTTTCTTTGCAATTTACATTTCCCTTGCAATTGTTCTTGTTGGATCAAGGAAGGTAGTGAGATCTAGACTTGGTTTTCTAGTCTCTGGACCCCTGAGATCTGAATTTCCCACTTCAATTCTCTATTTACTGCTTGCTATGTTCATTTACTTTTCTGCTTCATATCCGATTCAATCCTAAACCCCTTTTACTCTTCTATTTGATGCAATTTATTTTTCCTTTTTTAATTTCTGCAAATCCAACTCCCAATTCCCTTTACAATTCAAGCCATTTACATTTCTTGCAATTTAAGATTCTGCAATTTACATTTCTTGTGTTCTAAGTTTCTGCCCCTTTAATTTCTTGTTCTTTAAGATTCAGCACTTTAATTTCTTGCCCTCTTTAATTTCATGCAATTTACACATTCCCTTTACTTTCAATGCAATTTAATTTCTGCAAATCACAAATCACTCAACCAAATCTTGATTCGCTTGACTAAATCAACCACTAAACCAAAATTGCTCAATCCTTCAATCCCTGTGGGATCGACCTCACTCCCGTGAGTTATTATTACTTGATGCGACCCGGTGCACTTGCCGGTGAGTTTTGTGTCGGATCGTTTTCCGCACATCAATGCACACACGTGACACATGCTCACGCGTGGAAGACGAGGTCGCATGGTGATGCGTACGCGTGACATACGTGTACGCGTGGTTGGAAAAATGTCAAGCGACGCGTACGCGTGACCCATGCGTATGCGTCGATGCTCGCACGTGACCTCATTAAAGTGAAAATGGTGGGGGTGATTTCTGAGCTTCCCAGACCCAAATCCAACTCATCTCTGAGCCTATTAGATGCAGAATTCAAGATGGGTCAATGGGGGTGGATCATTCAGACACTTAGTTTTAGAGAGAGATGTAGAATTCTAGAGAGAGGCTCTCTCCTCTCTCTAGATTAGGGTTTTTAGTTTTATTTTCCTTTTAGATCTAGATCTACTTCTTCCTTTGCTTTAATTTTCCTATTATCTTTACTTGTTCTAGTATTTTACTTCTCTTAGTTCCTTCATTTTGTTAATTTTAGTTTATGAACTCTTTTCTTGATTTACATTTTCTTTTAATGCAATTTATGCTTCCCATGTCTACTTATCTTTGCTTTGGTTTTCTATTGTTAATTTCTTGCCTTTGTAGTTATAGCTTCCTTTAATTCTTGCAATTTGTGATGTTTACCTTTATTGCCTTCTGTGTGTTTGATAAAATGCTTCTTTTAGTCATAGCTTAGATTTTCCTTCTCTTGGCTTGAGTTGAGTAATTGGTGACGCTTGAGTTATCAAACTCTTTTGTTGATTGATAATTGGAAGTTGCTAGTCGATTCGAATGCCACTAAAGTTAGTCTTTCATTTTGATTTGACTAGGATTTGTGGTCTCAAGTTGTTATCCACTTGACTTTTCTTCATAGTTAGAGGTTAACTGAGTGGAGCAATGGACAATTCTTGTCACAATTGATAAGGATAACATGGATAGGATTTCTAGTTCTCATGCCTTGCGAAGAGTTTTCTTAGTTGTTGGTAGGCTAATTTAACTCTGAATTCACTATCTCTAGCTTTTTTCCAATAGAAATAGTCTACTTAGTCAGATTTAGGAATAGGAATGTGTAGGATTTGCTGAGCTTCAAAGGGTAGAAAGATATGGTTGATTAGATCTATGTTCCACTCCTTTTCTTCTTCTAACATTAATTCTTCTACTCTTGCATCTGGATTCAATGTTGTTGGGGTCGACCATGGTTTTGATCCATTTTGTTTAGGGAGCCAAGGGTTTTTCCAAATCTTCACTGTTTCACCATTTCCAATTCTCCAGCATCCCCCTTTTTCCAGCACACCCTTTGCTTGCCATGTGCTTCTCCATGTGAAGCTTGGGGAGAAACCCACGTCTGAGCTCAGAAAGTCTTTTCTATTATAATATCTGCTCCTAAGGGTCCTAGGTGCCAGCGACTTAGGGTTCTTCATTAACCTCCACCCTTGCTTTGCTAACAGAGCCATATTGAAAGCTTTCATATCTCGAAAGCCCAGCACCCCATTTTGTTTTGATTGGCACAATTTATCCCATTTTATCCAGTGCATTTTCCTTTCGCCGTCTTTTGATCCGCAATGGAACTTATTGATCATTGATGCAATGTGGTTTCAAAGTCCTGTTGGTAATCGAAAACAACCCATTATGTAAGTGGGTATTGATTGGACCACCGCCTTGATTAGCACCTCTTTCCTCACTCTTGAGAGAAGTTTTTCCTTCCAACCCTTCAATTTCTTATAAATTCTATCTTAGACGAATTCAAAAACTTATTTCTTAGATCTTTCAACAAAGGTTGGGAGTCCCAGGTACTTCAAGTGTCCTTTCACGGCCTTTATCCCCATCCACTCTTGTATAAGAATCTATCTGTTAGTTGGCACATTTCGGCTAAAAGACATTTCCGACTTGTTCAAGTTTATGCGTTGTCCTAAAGCAAGTTGGTAAGAAATCAAGGCATTTTTTATTGCTTGTATCTTCCGATCTGAGGTTCTTATGAATAGGATGCTGTCATCAGCAAAGAATAAGTGGTTGGTCTCTAGTGCATTCCGTGTTGTCTTAATCCTTTGTATCAACCTGCTATTTTGTGCTTTTATAAGGATTCCGAACAAAACTTCAGTGCATAGAATGAAGAGGTAGGGGGATAGGGGATCCCCCTGTCTTAATCCTCTCGAAGGCTGAAAGGTTTTGGTGGGGGTACCATTGAGCAGGATGGAGAAGAAGGTTGAGCTCACATAGTTCCAAAAAATATTTTTTCTAATTAAATATTATTATTTAATATTTTATTAATATATTTTCAAAAATTACCCCATTTTAACTTTTAACCTTTAAAATTCATTTTTTACCACCCATAACTTTTAATATTTCTACTTTAACCACTCAAACTTTTAGAAATTACAAAATAACTCCCCAAACACCAAAATATTTACTTCCTTGCCCTTTTATGGATCAAAAAGGTGTTCTTCATTGTTCTTCACCACACTCAAAGTGTTCTTCGTAAATTCTTTAGATTCATTCTCTGTTATTACCCGTTTTTCAATCTTTTCAGCAACCGATTTTTACCATAACTCAAAATAAAATTACAGCCACTAAAGCCCGATATTTTCCTCTTGATTACAATACAAATTCAACCCCGATTTAAGGGTTAGGGTTCGTTTTTCCAAGCTTCCCAAGAACACAAGTTCATAGCATGAATTTCATCAGATTTCATCAAATTTTCACCAAAATTTCAACAAGAATCACTCATATAAAAATCAATTTCAAGCATAACCAAACCATATCATAATCACAAAACTCAAATATAATTAATCAAGATTAACTTCATCAAACCCTACCTTGATTTGCTACTCCAAATCGGGTTACTCTTTGAAGTGTTATTAAAGTACTTTTTCCTCCTCAATCCAATCAAGAACAACTTTAAAACTCAAAATCATCAACTAACCAAAAATTTAACAGCAGCATAAGAAGGATATCCTCACCTTAAACTTGCTGGAAATTGAATATCTTTGGCCCACAAGTCAAGCTAAGCAAGAGATCTAAGGAAGAACACCAAGAAAACACATGTTTAGCATGGTTTTCCTTGAAAACCAAATTGAAGAGGGAGAGAGACAGCCGTCTCACCTGATTTCCAGCCATGAAAAGTTACATGGTTATGTAGAGGAAGAAGAGATGATCATTTTGGTGTAATTAGAGTTTTGATTTGAATTTTAGTTCATAAGAAATCAAGCTTTTAAGATTTATCAACCAAGAACTTTCTCTCTTTTTTCTCTTGATAATTTTTTGCCACAATGAGAAAATGAGACAGCTTGGAGGTCTTGGGGTGAGGAAAGTCATGTTTGATTATGATTGGCTAGTTTGGGAGGTGGTTGAAAAATATCTCAGGTGTATAATTACTAAAATTATATGTATTATAACATACACTTAACAACACTTCTAGAGATTAATATCTGAGCTACTAGTATAAATGGCACTAGTAACATGATTAACATGAGAATAGAAGATATATGATGAGACATTAGCATTGCTAAAGTCATCAGTGAGTGCTGGTGTTAATCTGGACCAGTAGATTATGAACCCGATTAAACGATCTCCTATTTTTAACTAAAATAGATCAAATAATATTATAATATTATATTGCTATTTCTCTTCTCTCATGAATCGAGTCTAGCTTGTCAAACTAACACTAATTATGGAAACCAGAATCAAAAGCTCCTAACCGATACAGTTCAAAAACTAGATTCTCCACGACTGCGTTGTTGAGCTTGCCTCAAAAGAGATTATGGCTTAAAGATGACATAATGACAATGAGGATTGAGATGCTTGATGATACAGTAGAGGTGTTCCCTTCATTGATCTTCCAGAGAACTCTGTGTCTTCAGAAAAGATCTCATATACTCGAAAACTGAGTTGTTACATGAAGTTTGTCCTTGATCGATCAAGATGGTAAACATTCATAGCGTTCACGTGCTTCAATTTCAATTCTATGGCCTTTATTAATGTCTGTGAGAATTTATCTCTAACCTGAAATTGGGCCAGTGCCTCAGAAACCTTTCTTCCAAAAAGTTCACCCAAACGAAAATAACTTGACTTAACAAGAGCTTTGAGTGGCAAATTGCGGGAACCCTTTATAACAGCATTAATGCACTCGGAGATATCGGTCGTGATGTGACCAATATCACTGTGGCATTTCTTCAAGCCAATTTGTAATAGCTACGTTTTCGCCCCTCAGACGGTCATACTAATGAGCGAACTCACGATGCAACTTCAAGTATGCTGCATTAATAAGAACCTTCTTCATGTCTTTTTTCTTAAAGTGGGTCATGAAGTTAGCTGCAATGTGTCTTATACAAATCGTTGGAAGGCATGAGGTGGTTTCCATAAACTCCCTTCGGCATTCAGTGCTCCATCAATGAACTTGTGTTTGTCTGAAATCACTAACACCCCTGGTTGTGGTGTCACAAGCTCCCATAGGTACGAAAGAATGAATGACCACGCCTCCTTTGTCTCACCCTCAACAATTGCAAATGTAATGGGCGGAATGTTTGCATTACCGTCTTGCGCTATGTCCATCAACAAAGTTCCACCGTATTCACCATATAAGTGGGTGCCATCAATGGAGATAAGTGGCTTCCAATGCTTGAAGGCCTCAACACATGGTGGAAACATCCAAAAGACTTGATGAAACATCACAGTGTCGGTGGAGGCAGGTCAGGGCTGTGTCACTTATTGCACCCAGGTACCTAAATAGATATACATTAGTGGGCTTCTTGTACATGGCTGAATTATTTAATAGCGAATAACTAAACCTGAAATAAATCCTACCTGGCAAGTACATCTGCATAGCGAATAACCAACGAGGAAGCTCGTTGTCTGACTCCTTCCAATTGCCATATATTCTAGCAATGACTCTTTGTTTTGCAAGCCAAACCTTTCTGTAGGACGCTTGTAACCAAAGTGATTCTCCACACCTCCTTGTAGACCCTGATGCGGATTGTTGAATCGGCCTTGACCATCATGAAAATGTGTTGCGCAATCTCTGTAAGTTATGAGTAACTAAATCTCTTGGTTAAGGTTAGGAGCTCTATTTATTTCTATAGATTAGAACTATTATTATTCTATTTAATTAATGTATTGATTCAATTCTAAGTATTTTTTTCTTTCTTAATCTTATAAATTTGGGTAGAACGAGAGTGTGATCCTTATTCTAAATGAGTTCTTGTGATTCTCGAGAGATTTATCTCACTTGAACTACAACTTGAAAACAAATTCCTCTTAAATTGCTAGTTGCACAAACTAATTGGGATATGTGACATATAATCCTATTAGCTTTGGGTAATTAGGGTTTTTGTGGCCATAAACAAGTTTTTGAACTTAAACCTCTAATCGGAATTAAGTGACCACAAGAGTGGCGATTAATGAAGGTTACAGAAGGCTAAATTACTAAGAGATTAGGGTTTAGACATTTACAGTTTGCCATAGAATGAATCATACATTGTTAAAATAGTTGGTAAGAACTTCTAATCCGGAAAGATAAACATCCCTGAAGCCTTAACAGTTTTCTCTCACTGCTTTACAACAAACCCTTTATTTGCTTTATTTACTTTCTTATTTATTGCTTTATGCGCTTTCAATCCTCAAAACCCCCTTACTTTCTTATTTATTGCTTTATGCGCTTTCAATCCTCAAAACCCCCTTTGAATCGCCAAACTAAACAAACTGGATAACCATTATTTTTCAGTCCGCCAATCCTCGTGGGATCGACCCTCACTCACCTGAGGTATTACTTGGATGACCCGGTGCACTTGCCGATTAAGCTGTGGGAATCTCGAATTCCCATACCAACCCACCAAAATCACGGCCTCATGAAGACGAGGGAAGTTCAGAACAATAGCATCAAGACCTCAGTTTGCAAGCCCTTACACTTGGGGGAAACTGTTACAGACTCAGACTCCCGAGTCCCCTTGGGCCCCTCACAAATCGGCCCACCCAGAGCCATCCGAGATCCTAACTAACTTACCTAGAATTTGGTGCAATGGGACCCGCTTTATCCTTAGGAAAGATAACTTACGTCATATATAAATGAGAGCTTAGCTACTCTTGCAGGTAACGATCCAATTCTACCCTAACATGCAAACCCTACCTCAATAACTCTTTGATTTGGGCGTTGGAGTATTTTTGCAGGTACCACCCCTGCCGTTCTTGAGGCTAGACCACGTCATCTGCCAAGACTGTCAAGTTCCCGATCTATCTCTTCAACCCGTCCAAGGCCATCCTTGTACACATACATACCCTATGCTTTTAACAAAGTATGAAAAAAATGGTTTTAAAAGGCAATGGAAACAATAGAATTTTAGATTTTTTATAATAATTTTATTAACTTATATTAATAAGAAAAATAATTTTTTTATTTAAATCATTTAAATATTTAATTTATTGAAATATGTAATGTGTAGAAGATTTACGATTTTATACTAACATTATACATCTTGGATACACTGATATAAAAAATAGTAAATATAGAGTTTGGACCACAGTACCCGAGTTATATAACTATAAAAAAAACTCAATTTTACCTGGGATATAGTACAACTACATAGTTGTGCATCTCTAGGGTACTGACTACCCGAGATAAGGCTAGAAAGTAATTTTGACCAGTATACCTGAGATATGTGTACAATTATCTAGGGATCTCTGCATCCTAGATAACTACATCTTAAAAAAAAGAAATCCCTATATAAGGAGTTTGAAATCTCAAAAGCTAATCACACAACATCCATACCACTACTCTCTATTTTTCTTCTCCTTCTTCTTCATAGATATGGCTAGTAATAAATTTTTTGTGGTAATTTATCTCAATGCGATCATAAAAAACTGTGAGGAGGGAGTGATATTTGATTGTAATTCACCTGTAATGTAATGTTGTGTACTTGCGGTCTTAATTCTCTAGATGCGCTAAAGAATGTCATATTGAGTAACATGGGGACAATAGGTTCCAAGGAGGTTGAGAGAGTTGCACATAAATTCCTAAATTATAAAAATTAACCTTATCTAATTCATGGATTTTTAGTATTTAATGTAATTAAATATTATAATTAAATAATTTAATTAAAAAAGATTTAATTACTCTGTTGGTCCTTATAGTTTTACCAAATTTTTAATTAGGTCCCCATATTTTTTTCTTTTCAATTGGGTCTCTACACTACTTTTAATTTTATAATTAGGTCATTCCTAGTGTAAAAAAATTAGAATTAACTAAATATTTCTTCACAAATTGAAAGTATTCATAATTAAGAACCTAACTAGATCTTTGACCGCATGTATTTTGGAAGAAATATTCTGTTAATTTTAATGTTTTAGATATGAAAATGACCTAATTACAACATTAAGAGTAGTGTAAGGACCCAATTGAAAATAAAAAAGTATAAGGATCTAATTGAAAATTTGGTGAAACTATAAAGACCAACAGAATAATTAAACTTGAAAAAATGATTTATTTCACAGATATAATCTTATAACAACAATAATTAATAATATCCTAATATCACTAAGTATTCGGTTAAAAAAATTCATCTAAATTTAAAAAATTAATTAATCATTTTCTAATGTTCTCTTCTAACTACTGTCTTCTAATTAATTAAATCTAACGATCCTAACATGTTCACTAATTAGTTAAATAAAAATAATCTAAGATGTCAATATTCTAACATATCATTTAACTGCTTAGATCGAATTATCCTAATATGTCAACTAATTATTTAAATCAAGTTAACTTAATGTGTCATTATTCTAACACATCCTCTAACTAACTAAATCAAAATATCCTAAAAAACCAACCTCCAAATTCAATGTTCCGACTACGTGTCACATCACATTTAGCTGGTTGATGCCCCATGATGTGTGGAAAACGATCCAACACAAAACTCACCGGCAAGTGTACCGGGTCGCATTAAGTAATAATAACTCACATGAGTGAGGTCGATCCCACAGGGATTGAAGGATTGAGCAATTTTAGTTTAGTGGTTGATTTAGTCAAGCGAATCAAGTTTTGGTTGAGTGGGTTGTATTTAACAGAAGCTAAATTGCTTGAAATGTAAAGGGAGAGGGGGAAATTGCAGTAAATTAAAGAACAGGAAAGTAAAATAGACTGAATCTTAAAGAACAAGAAATTAAATGACTGAAACTTAAAGTGCAAGAAATGTAAATTGCAGTAACTTAAATGGCAAGGAATGTAAATTGCTCGAATGTAAAAGGGATTTGAGGACTGGGATTGCAGAATCTAAACAAAGATAAATTGAATCACCACAATTAATAGAGCAGAAATTGAATTTGAAGCAATGAGAATTCAAACAGAAAATGAAATTAAAGTGCAGCAGGGTTCACAGAAGAACCAAAAGTAAAATTGGGTCTCAGGTCTCAAGAGACTAGGTAGCAGAGCCTAGATCTCTATTTACCTTCCTAGATCCAAGCTCACAAAGCAATTGACAAGAATTAGAAGAAGAAGCAGTAAAGAAAATGTAAATAGATTCAATTATGCAGAAAAGAATTAAAAGAGAATTTGAATGGGAATTGAGACAGAATTTCCTCAATTTCTCACACCCAAAACTCAGAAACAGAAGATTAGAAATGCTCAGGCAAGAATGAGGAAGAAGAGAGATCAATTCTCCTCCCCAATTCTCAGAAATCTCAGTGAAGTCCACAAGAATATTCAAAAGCTCAAAAATAAAAGTGAAAGTTTAAAGCTCAAAGTCCAGGTCCTAATTACATCAAACTAACTCCTATTTATACACTTTCTATTCTTGGATATTGGGATTTGGATGGGCTTTTGAATTGGTGAAGAAATGAATTAAAATGGGGTTTTAATTTGAATTTTCGGCCCATGAAAAGTTGCTCCCAGGAGGCTGCCCTGCCCTTGTGGAGGGCAGGGCAGGATTTGGTGCATGTTGGTGCGGCCTTGGTGCGGTCTGGTGCGACTTTGGTGCGCAAAACACTGCCCTGCCCGCGCCAAGGGCAGGGCAGGAAAAATTGGTGCGCCAGAAATGCCTTGGTGCGCTGTTGGTGCTGCCAGAGTCAAGAGTTGGTGCGCCCGAATTAAGAATTGGTGCGCCAGATTTGTGTGTGGTGCGTAGGATGCTGCCCTGCCCTCGCGGAGGGCAGGGCAGGAAATTTTGGTGCTGCCAGGATCGAGCTTGGTGCGTGCTTGGTGCTGCCAGGAGAGAATTGGTGCGCCAGATTTGTGTGTGGTGCGCCAGATTTGTGCATCAGTCCAAATGCTGCCCTGCCCTCGCGGAGGGCAGGGCAGTGTTTCCAAAATGAAGGCCCGTGTTCGAATCTGGGCAGAGACACACGCTTGATCATTTTCCTTGGCTTCTTGGCACGGTATTGGGTCTTAAGTCCTAGCTTCCTCATGGTCCTGTGTTCAACTTTTGTGGCATGCATGGGTGATATTTTTCCTTTGATTTTCTTCCTTGGAGAGCCCGATACTGCCCTTGTGGAGGGCAGGGCAACATTTTATTCCTCTTGGTTCCAAGGCACAAAATTGTGCTCTGCCCTTGGAGTGGGCAGGGCAGAGTTGCCTTCTCTTCTTGGTTCTCTTATGTTGCCCTCCTAGAGGGCAGTGTGCCCTTGTGGAGGGCAATGTTTGCCTCTCCCTTTGCATGCGGCACACTTCTCTTGCTTTGACCACACTTTCCTTTCCTTGGGCTACACTTCTTAGGCCACGCTTTTCCTTTTCTTTTCTTTTCTTCACCTACAATAAACCAAAACAACCACTCAAAGTATCACTAAATTCAAGAGGCTTATAAATCAATTAAAGTTCAATTGAAATTAGCTTAAACCTCATGATTTAACATTAATTTCATGGTGGTTGCTTGATTTAAAGAAGTTATGCATTTTCACTCCAAATCACTTACTTAGGATGCAAGAAAGTGTATAAATGCTAACAAAACAAGTGAAATTAGCTTGAAAAATGGGTATATGATGACTTGTCATCACAACACCAAACTTAAATCTTGCTTGTCCCCAAGCAAGCATCAAAACTAAGAGTAAATGACATGAATAAGAAAAGAACACATATCCTTATTAGGCATATATCAGAACTTGATTTATGGGGTCTTTATGCAGACAATGACAACTCACTTATTGTTGCTGCTACATAATACACATCTTTCCTCAAAGGCTTGCTAAACTTGCTGTTAGAAGACTCACTTTTTAATTACTCCCTTGCTAACTTTTCTTGGCTTATAATGCTTAACAAGCTTATTATTCTTTTGGAGGTTTGGTGTCAAATGTTGCAGCATTAGCCTTTGGCTTTATTTTCTTTTTCTTTTTACTCAACATCTTTCACCACAGACACATGGCTCATTAGTTCTTCCTAGGATCATTGATGCCCAGCATCTCTTTGGATAACTAAATGTTCTGTATCTAAGTTGCTCTTTATTGTGGATTTTCAATTGGCCATCCCAAATCAGTTGATCTAAGTGACCGGGTTTTAAAATACCCCTTAGAATTTACTCATCCAGGCAGATCTTAGTACAAGAACACCACAGGCATATGTCCTAGGGTCTAAGCTATTGGTGTCCAACCTTTATTCTTTGTTTTTCTTGCCATTTTGGCTTTTTCTTTTCCTTTTCTTTCTGTTTTTGTTACCAAGGGCTTTTTCATTATTGATGAGAGTCTTTGTAACAGCAAGCTAACTCACATTTGAATGAGAATGATATTATGCAACAATTATTTCATGAGTTATGCATTTAATCAAACACATATACCACCACCAACTTCCATTCATGCTTATGCAACATTGGATATTTCACTTTTCAATTCAAACCAAACTCTTTTATTTAAGCATATGGGAAACAGAACAATTTTCAAGCTAAGTGATGGATAACAAGCATTATGCAGACTTAGCATTTTTAGCAAACAATTTCACTTGCAACTAAATAAACACTTCAGCAAGACATACAATGGTTTCCAAATTCAAAGCATTTCACAGCAGCAATGATTAAGTTTAGATACAACCTTTGAAATTGCAGCCCTTTGATTCTTCCTTCTGTTGTGTTATCTTTGAGTTAAGATGCATAATATCTTCAATTGTTAACATCATGTCCTGCATAATTCTCAAAGTTGCTTGCTTCTCAAGCCCTTAACTGTATGGTTAGTATGCATAAACTGAGTGTGGTTCTTGGATTGATTTTGGTGTAGGGACACCAAACTTAATTGTTTGCCACTGCCTCAGATGCAACAAGTCAACCATATTTGAAACCATGTATCCTTGCTAAAGGTTAATGAAATTAAAGCTAGAAAACAATTCAACAGTTGAATAATGTGTTTGATTGCTTGGAGCTAGAATCATGCAAGAGGTGAAAATGTGTTTTTAAATGATATTTTTGGTGGAACACCAAACTTAGAAGTTTTCATTCTCCCTCAAATTGTTTTGGTGTGCAACACCAAACTTAGTTCCTTGCAATGCATACCAATTATTCAACATTTTTATTGAAAAAAAGCTATGAAAGAAAAACTACCTCAGGTTGGGTTGCCTCCCAACAAGCGCTCTTTTATTGTCACTAGCTTGACATCTTCTGTTCTTGCTTCAAGGAGGTTGAAAATCACAGTGCCTTAGCTTGTCTTTCTTTACTGTGAACTTCCTTCCGGTTTCCTCTTTGATGACCTCTATAAATTCTTGTGGAAGGATCTTAGTCACAATGTAGTGCTTAGGCAACTGTGGGGACACCTTCATGGTTTGAATATTGATCATCACTCGATCCCCTGGTGAAAATTTTCCAGTGGGGGCTTTCTGTTTTTCTTTAGTTCTATTCTCTGTTTCTCCTTGAAAGAATTCCTTGTTGTGTTCTTCTTGGCTGGTACTTCCTTTGTCCAGTATTTTCTCATTGTTCTCCATAATCCTTTTCCATCCTTCCTTATTTGTAGCATCTTCGTTGTTAGCCAGTTTGTCTTCAATGACTCTGGTGAAAGTATTTGCCTTCTTCTCACCCATTTCTACAAAATACTTCGCCAGTTGAGCTATCTGCTCTTCAATTCCTTTGATTAACATCTCTTGGTTCCTTGTTGTTTCTTCTTGGTGTTTCATCATTCTCTCTATTAGGATCTCCAAGTTTGTGATTCTCCGAGAGTCTTGTGAGATTGGTTGGTTATGAGGTGTGAAAGGTTGGAAGGGTGGGTGTAATGGTGGCATGTGATGATTGTTATTGATGTAATGATGTTTTTGTTGGTTTGTGAAGTTGGGGTTGTTATAATTGAAATCCCTTGGTTTGTGATTTTGGTACTCGTTCCTTCTCCAGTTGAGATGAGTCTGGGAGTATCTGTGTTGTGAGTATTGGCTTTGGGTGGTATTAGTGGGTGGGTAATGTTGATTGTTTGTGGTCATGTAGTTGCCTTGGTGGAAACCTCCTTGTTCATGATGTTGAGACTCCCTCATTCTCAGATAGGAATGGGGTCTCCATGGTGGAAATTTGGCGTTTACTGCAGCAGATAGCTCCATGTTTTGCTGTGGTTGATGGTGCATTTGTCTGTTTAAGTCCTTGAACGCATTCACCCCTTCAATATTCGTCACTTCTTTTTCTGAGGTTTCATTCTGTGGTTTCTCAAATGAATGTTGGTTGTTGACTCCGTTGTCATTGAGGTCTGCAATTCCTTGGGTAGTTGTTGTTGCTTTGAGTAAGCCATCTGAGAAATAATCCACTGCTTTCCTTGTTTCTGGTGTCAATCCTTCATAGAACGCTCGGAAGCCCACTTTATCAGTCGCTTTCTTGTATATTTCCCAGGCCTTAAAGAGTGGTTCTTCGTCCCCTTGTGTGAATAGATGTTCCTCCTCTTTCAGTTGGATGATCTGTCTAGATGAGGTGAATTTGGCAAGAAATTTGGTAACCAAATCATCCCAACTAGTGATACTTTCTTGGGGAAAAGTTTCAAACCATTGTGCAGCTTCACCCTTTAATGAGAAAGGGAATAACAGTACCTTATAAGTGTCATGATCTGAACCATCGGTTTTGACTGCATTACAAGTCTTCAGAAAAGTGGATATGTGCTGTTGAGGATCTTCCGATGGATTTCCGTCATAAGAACAATTGTTCTTGATGAGTGTAATAAGTGGTGGCTTCATGTCATGATACCCTTTGTCTGTAGAAACACAACAACAGGCTTGAGAATTAAGAGCAGTTATTTGAGATAAATTGTTAGTGAGTTAATAGAGGCAATTTCTCAAACAGTTAGTGAGTTAGAAAAACAGAAAAGAAAAAGTGCTTAATCTAGACCTCCACTTCACTTAATCATTGTCAATCTATTTCAATCCACGGCAACGGCGCCAAAAACTTGATGGTGTTTTTGTGGAAAACGAATTTTCCAAACACATAGATCTAACCGGCAAGTGTACCGGGTCGCATCAAGTAATAATAACTCACATGAGTGAGGTCGATCCCACAGGGATTGAAGGATTGAGCAATTTTAGTTTAGTGGTTGATTTAGTCAAGCGAATCAAGTTTTGGTTGAGTGGGTTGTATTTAACAGAAGCTAAATTGCTTGAAATGTAAAGGGAGAGGGGGAAATTGCAGTAAATTAAAGAACAGGAAAGTAAAATAGACTGAATCTTAAAGAACAAGAAATTAAATGACTGAAACTTAAAGTGCAAGAAATGTAAATTGCAGTAACTTAAATGGCAAGGAATGTAAATTGCTCGAATGTAAAAGGGATTTGAGGACTGGGATTGCAGAATCTAAACAAAGATAAATTGAATCACCACAATTAATAGAGCAGAAATTGAATTTGAAGCAATGAGAATTCAAACAGAAAATGAAATTAAAGTGCAGCAGGGTTCACAGAAGAACCAAAAGTAAAATTGGGTCTCAGGTCTCAAGAGACTAGGTAGCAGAGCCTAGATCTCTATTTACCTTCCTAGATCCAAGCTCACAAAGCAATTGACAAGAATTAGAAGAAGAAGCAGTAAAGAAAATGTAAATAGATTCAATTATGCAGAAAAGAATTAAAAGAGAATTTGAATGGGAATTGAGACAGAATTTCCTCAATTTCTCACACCCAAAACTCAGAAACAGAAGATTAGAAATGCTCAGGCAAGAATGAGGAAGAAGAGAGATCAATTCTCCTTCCCAATTCTCAGAAATCTCAGTGAAGTCCACAAGAATATTCAAAAGCTCAAAAATAAAAGTGAAAGTTTAAAGCTCAAAGTCCAGGTCCTAATTACATCAAACTAACTCCTATTTATACACTTTCTATTCTTGGATATTGGGATTTGGATGGGCTTTTGAATTGGTGAAGAAATGAATTAAAATGGGGTTTTAATTTGAATTTTCGGCCCATGAAAAGTTGCTCCCAGGAGGCTGCCCTGCCCTTGTGGAGGGCAGGGCAGGATTTGGTACATGTTGGTGCGGCCTTGGTGCGGTCTGGTGCGACTTTGGTGCGCAAAACACTGCCCTGCCCGCGCCAAGGGCAGGGCAGGAAAAATTGGTGCGCCAGAAATGCCTTGGTGCGCTGTTGGTGCTGCCAGAGTCAAGAGTTGGTGCGCCCGAATTAAGAATTGGTGCGCCAGATTTGTGTGTGGTGCGTAGGATGCTGCCCTGCCCTCACGGAGGGCAGGGCAGGAAATTTTGGTGCTGCCAGGATCGAGCTTGGTGCGTGCTTGGTGCTGCCAGGAGAGAATTGGTGCGCCAGATTTGTGTGTGGTGCGCCAGATTTGTGCATCAGTCCAAATGCTGCCCTGCCCTCGCGGAGGGCAGGGCAGTGTTTCCAAAATGAAGGCCCGTGTTCGAATCTGGGTAGAGACACACGCTTGATCATTTTCCTTGGCTTCTTGGCACGGTAATGGGTCTTAAGTCCTAGCTTCCTCATGGTCCTGTGTTCAACTCTTGTGGCATGCATGGGTGATATTTTTCCTTTGATTTTCTTCCTTGGAGAGCCCGATACTCCCCTTGTGGAGGGCAGGGCAACATTTTATTCCTCTTGGTTCCAAGGCACAAAATTGTGCTCTGCCCTTGGAGTGGGCAGGGCAGAGTTGCCTTCTCTTCTTGGTTCTCTTATGTTGCCCTCCTAGAGGGCAGTGTGCCCTTGTGGAGGGCAATGTTTGCCTCTCCCTTTGCATGCGGCACACTTCTCTTGCTTTGACCACACTTTCCTTTCCTTGGGCTACACTTCTTAGGCCACGCTTTTCCTTTTCTTTTCTTTTCTTCACCTACAATAAACCAAAACAACCACTCAAAGTATCACTAAATTCAAGAGGCTTATAAATCAATTAAAGTTCAATTGAAATTAGCTTAAACCTCATGATTTAACATTAATTTCATGGTGGTTGCTTGATTTAAAGAAGTTATGCATTTTCACTCCAAATCACTTACTTAGGATGCAAGAAAGTGTATAAATGCTAACAAAACAAGTGAAATTAGCTTGAAAAATGGGTATATGATGACTTGTCATCACAACACCAAACTTAAATCTTGCTTGTCCCCAAGCAAGCATCAAAACTAAGAGTAAATGACATGAATAAGAAAAGAACACATATCCTTATTAGGCATATATCAGAACTTGATTTATGGGGTCTTTATGCAGACAATGACAACTCACTTATTGTTGCTGCTACATAATACACATCTTTCCTCAAAGGCTTGCTAAACTTGCTGTTAGAAGACTCACTTTTTAATTACTCCCTTGCTAACTTTTCTTGGCTTATAATGCTTAACAAGCTTATTATTCTTTTGGAGGTTTGGTGTCAAATGTTGCAGCATTAGCCTTTGGCTTTATTTTCTTTTTCTTTTTACTCAACATCTTTCACCACAGACACATGGCTCATTAGTTCTTCCTAGGATCATTGATGCCCAGCATCTCTTTGGATAACTAAATGTTCTGTATCTAAGTTGCTCTTTATTGTGGATTTTCAATTGGCCATCCCAAATCAGTTGATCTAAGTGACCGGGTTTTAAAATACCCCTTAGAATTTACTCATCCAAGCAGATCTTAGTACAAGAACACCACAGGCATATGTCCTAGGGTCCAAGCTATTGGTGTCCAACCTTTATTCTTTGTTTTTCTTGCCATTTTGGCTTTTTCTTTTCCTTTTCTTTCTGTTTTTGTTACCAAGGGCTTTTTCATTATTGATGAGAGTCTTTGTAACAGTAAGCTAACTCACATTTGAATGAGAATGATATTATGCAACAATTATTTCATGAGTTATGCATTTAATCAAACACATATACCACCACCAACTTCCATTCATGCTTATGCAACATTGGATATTTCACTTTTCAATTCAAACCAAACTCTTTTATTTAAGCATATGGGAAACAGAACAATTTTCAAGCTAAGTGATGGATAACAAGCATTATGCAGACTTAGCATTTTTAGCAAACAATTTCACTTGCAACTAAATAAACACTTCAGCAAGACATACAATGGTTTCCAAATTCAAAGCATTTCATAGCAGCAATGATTAAGTTTAGATACAACCTTTGAAATTGCAGCCCTTTGATTCTTCCTTCTGTTGTGTTATCTTTGAGTTAAGATGCATAATATCTTCAATTGTTAACATCATGTCCTGCATAATTCTCAAAGTTGCTTGCTTCTCAAGCCCTTAACTGTATGGTTAGTATGCATAAACTGAGTGTGGTTCTTGGATTGATTTTGGTGTAGGGACACCAAACTTAATTGTTTGCCACTGCCTCAGATGCAACAAGTCAACCATATTTGAAACCATGTATCCTTGCTAAAGGTTAATGAAATTAAAGCTAGAAAACAATTCAACAGTTGAATAATGTGTTTGATTGCTTGGAGCTAGAATCATGCAAGAGGTGAAAATGTGTTTTTAAATGATATTTTTGGTGGAACACCAAACTTAGAAGTTTTCATTCTCCCTCAAATTGTTTTGGTGTGCAACACCAAACTTAGCTCCTTGCAATGCATACCAATTATTCAACATTTTTATTGAAAAAAAGCTATGAAAGAAAAACTACCTCAGGTTGGGTTGCCTCCCAACAAGCGCTCTTTTATTGTCACTAGCTTGACATCTTCTGTTCTTGCTTCAAGGAGGTTGAAAATCACAGTGCCTTAGCTTGTCTTTCTTTACTGTGAACTTCCTTCCGGTTTCCTCTTTGATGACCTCTATAAATTCTTGTGGAAGGATCTTAGTCACAATGTAGTGCTCAGGCAACTGTGGGGACACCTTCATGGTTTGAATATTGATCATCACTCGATCCCCTGGTGAAAATTTTCCAGTGGGGGCTTTCTGTTTTTCTTTAGTTCTATTCTCTGTTTCTCCTTGAAAGAATTCCTTGTTGTGTTCTTCTTGGCTGGTACTTCCTTTGTCCAGTATTTTCTCATTGTTCTCCATAATCCTTTTCCATCCTTCCTTATTTGTAGCATCTTCGTTGTTAGCCAGTTTGTCTTCAATGACTCTGGTGAAAGTATTTGCCTTCTTCTCACCCATTTCTGCAAAATAATTCGCCAGTTGAGCTATCTGCTCTTCAATTCCTTTGATTAACATCTCTTGGTTCCTTGTTGTTTCTTCTTGGTGTTTCATCATTCTCTCTATTAGGATCTCCAAGTTTGTGATTCTCCGAGAGTCTTGTGAGATTGGTTGGTTATGAGGTGTGAAAGGTTGGAAGGGTGGGTGTAATGGTGGCATGTGATGATTGTTATTGATGTAATGATGTTTTTGTTGGTTTGTGAAGTTGGGGTTGTTATAATTGAAATCCCTTGGTTTGTGATTTTGGTACTCGTTCCTTCTCCAGTTGAGATGAGTCTGGGAGTATCTGTGTTGTGAGTATTGGCTTTGGGTGGTATTAGTGGGTGGGTAATGTTGATTGTTTGTGGTCATGTAGTTGCCTTGGTGGAAACCTCCTTGTTCATGATGTTGAGACTCCCTCATTCTCAGATAGGAATGGGGTCTCCATGGTGGAAATTTGGCGTTTACTGCAGCAGATAGCTCCATGTTTTGCTGTGGTTGATGGTGCATTTGTCTGTTTAAGTCCTTGAACGCATTCACCCCTTCAATATTCGTCACTTCTTTTTCTGAGGTTTCATTCTGTGGTTTCTCAAATGAATGTTGGTTGTTGACTCCGTTGTCATTGAGGTCTGCAATTCCTTGGGTAGTTGTTGTTGCTTTGAGTAAGCCATCTGAGAAATAATCCACTGCTTTCCTTGTTTCTGGTGTCAATCCTTCATAGAACGCTCGGAAGCCCACTTTATCAGTCGCTTTCTTGTATATTTCCCAGGCCTTAAAGAGTGGTTCTTCGTCCCCTTGTGTGAATAGATGTTCCTCCTCTTTCAGTTGGATGATCTGTCTAGATGAGGTGAATTTGGCAAGAAATTTGGTAACCAAATCATCCCAACTAGTGATACTTTCTTGGGGAAAAGTTTCAAACCATTGTGCAGCTTCACCCTTTAATGAGAAAGGGAATAACAGTACCTTATAAGTGTCATGATCTGAACCATCGGTTTTGACTGCATTACAAGTCTTCAGAAAAGTGGATATGTGCTGTTGAGGATCTTCCGATGGATTTCCGTCATAAGAACAATTGTTCTTGATGAGTGTAATAAGTGGTGGCTTCATGTCATGATACCCTTTGTCTGTAGAAACACAACAACAGGCTTGAGAATTAAGAGCAGTTATTTGAGATAAATTGTTAGTGAGTTAATAGAGGCAATTTCTCAAACAGTTAGTGAGTTAGAAAAACAGAAAAGAAAAAGTGCTTAATCTAGACCTCCACTTCACTTAATCATTGTCAATCTATTTCAATCCACGGCAACGGCGCCAAAAACTTGATGGTGTTTTTGTGGAAAACGAATTTTCCAAACACATAGATCTAACCGGCAAGTGTACCGGGTCGCATCAAGTAATAATAACTCACATGAGTGAGGTCGATCCCACAGGGATTGAAGGATTGAGCAATTTTAGTTTAGTGGTTGATTTAGTCAAGCGAATCAAGTTTTGGTTGAGTGGGTTGTATTTAACAGAAGCTAAATTGCTTGAAATGTAAAGGGAGAGGGGGAAATTGCAGTAAATTAAAGAACAGGAAAGTAAAATAGACTGAATCTTAAAGAACAAGAAATTAAATGACTGAAACTTAAAGTGCAAGAAATGTAAATTGCAGTAACTTAAATGGCAAGGAATGTAAATTGCTCAAATGTAAAAGGGATTTGAGGACTGGGATTGCAGAATCTAAACAAAGATAAATTGAATCACCACAATTAATAGAGCAGAAATTGAATTTGAAGCAATGAGAATTCAAACAGAAAATGAAATTAAAGTGCAGCAGGGTTCACAGAAGAACCAAAAGTAAAATTGGGTCTCAGGTCTCAAGAGACTAGGTAGCAGAGCCTAGATCTCTATTTACCTTCCTAGATCCAAGCTCACAAAGCAATTGACAAGAATTAGAAGAAGAAGCAGTAAAGAAAATGTAAATAGATTCAATTATGCAGAAAAGAATTAAAAGAGAATTTGAATGGGAATTGAGACAGAATTTCCTCAATTTCTCACACCCAAAACTCAGAAACAGAAGATTAGAAATGCTCAGGCAAGAATGAGGAAGAAGAGAGATCAATTCTCCTCCCCAATTCTCAGAAATCTCAGTGAAGTCCACAAGAATATTCAAAAGCTCAAAAATAAAAGTGAAAGTTTAAAGCTCAAAGTCCAGGTCCTAATTACATCAAACTAACTCCTATTTATACACTTTCTATTCTTGGATATTGGGATTTGGATGGGCTTTTGAATTGGTGAAGAAATGAATTAAAATGGGGTTTTAATTTGAATTTTCGGCCCATGAAAAGTTGCTCCCAGGAGGCTGCCCTGCCCTTGTGGAGGGCAGGGCAGGATTTGGTGCATGTTGGTGCGGCCTTGGTGCGGTATGGTGCGACTTTGGTGCGCAAAACACTGCCCTGCCCGCGCCAAGGGCAGGGCAGGAAAAATTGGTGCGCCAGAAATGCCTTGGTGCGCTGTTAGTGCTGCCAGAGTCAAGAGTTGGTGCGCCCGAATTAAGAATTGGTGCGCCAGATTTGTGTGTGGTGCGTAGGATGCTGCCCTGCCCTCGCGGAGGGCAAGGCAGGAAATTTTGGTGCTGCCAGGATCGAGCTTGGTGCGTGCTTGGTGCTGCCAGGAGAGAATTGGTGCGCCAGATTTGTGTGTGGTGCGCCAGATTTGTGCATCAGTCCAAATGCTGCCCTGCCCTCGCGGAGGGCAGGGTAGTGTTTCCAAAATGAAGGCCCGTGTTCGAATCTGGGCAGAGACACACGCTTGATCATTTTCCTTGGCTTCTTGGCACGGTAATGGGTCTTAAGTCCTAGCTTCCTCATGGTCCTGTGTTCAACTCTTGTGGCATGCATGGGTGATATTTTTCCTTTGATTTTCTTCCTTGGAGAGCCCGATACTCCCCTTGTGGAGGGCAGGGCAACATTTTATTCCTCTTGGTTCCAAGGCACAAAATTGTGCTCTGCCCTTGGAGTGGGCAGGGCAGAGTTGCCTTCTCTTCTTGGTTCTCTTATGTTGCCCTCCTAGAGGGCAGTGTGCCCTTGTGGAGGGCAATGTTTGCCTCTCCCTTTGCATGCGGCACACTTCTCTTGCTTTGACCACACTTTCCTTTTCTTGGGCTACACTTCTTAGGCCACGCTTTTCCTTTTCTTTTCTTTTCTTCACCTACAATAAACCAAAACAACCACTCAAAGTATCACTAAATTCAAGAGGCTTATAAATCAATTAAAGTTCAATTGAAATTAGCTTAAACCTCATGATTTAACATTAATTTCATGGTGGTTGCTTGATTTAAAGAAGTTATGCATTTTCACTCCAAATCACTTACTTAGGATGCAAGAAAGTGTATAAATGCTAACAAAACAAGTGAAATTAGCTTGAAAAATGGGTATATGATGACTTGTCATCACCCCATAGGTAGCGTTTGAAAGAGAGACAGAGACTGAGAGACTGAGACTGAGAGATTGAGACTGAGAGACAGAGACTGAAATAAGTCTTAGTATTGTGTTTGGTGTAAAGTAGGAGATATAGACTGAAATAAAGATGAAGCTCTAATTTAATTTCCGCAAAGAGTAAAGTTAGAATTAATTAATTGAAATGGAGATATTTTAGGTATAAAATATTATTAAAGTTTTAGTCTCCGTCTCTATTCAGTTCTTTGTGTCTCCACTTTTTGGAGGTATTGAAATACTGAAATTTTGGGGATAAAGACTGAAATTTTAGTACCAATCTCTGGGCCAACAAACATGATATTGAATTCTAGTCTTCTAGTCTTCGTTTCAGTACCTCAAAACAAATGCTACCTTAAGCATACGTATTGTGGGCGTGTCATAGAATTTTGAAGAACTTTGAGAAAATTTATCCCAAGGTTTCTTGACGATCGGATTTCTGCCAGTAAAGAAATTCACAAGAATATAATCGCGTTGTAAGTATAGTTTCTAAACCAACAGAGAATCCTTTTGTGCAAAAGTTTTGTTTGTCACTTAAGCAAACCCAATAAAAATAATTAACCGAAGTATTCAAACCTCGGGTCGTCTTCTCAAAGAATTGCAAGGAAGTATGATTTATTATTGGTTATGAAAAAAGATATATTTTATTTTGGGTTTTTGAAATAAGGAACAAGTTATTTAAATGACAAGAAAAATAAATTAATAATTAAGAAAACTCTTGGCAAGCTATGAGAACTGGAATTCCTATCCTAGTTATCCTTATCAGGTGTGATGAAATTGGGTTTTAATCCCGCTTAGTTAACCTTTACGAAACAAAGGAAGGTCAAGTGGACTAATCAATTTGGTCCCTCACGTCCTAGTCAATTCCTAAGAAAAGACTAGAGTCATTGGAATTCAAATCAATTAGCAAAAATAACAATTATCAATCACGATGAGTTTGATAACTCAAAAGTCTCCAATTAATCAACCAAAGCTAAGAATGTAAAAAGCTGAATAAAAATCATAGATCTGAAATACCTCAAATTGCATTAATAAAAGGAAATCAATCTAAATATAAAGAGTTCATAAACCAAATTGAAAAAATAAATAAAAGAAACATTAAACCTGGAAATTGAGAAGAAGAAATCCTAAATCCTTTAAGAGGAATCCTAATCCTAAATCCTAAGAGAAAGGAGAGAACCTCTCTCTCTAAAAACTACATCTAAAACTAAAATTATGAATTATGAATATATGATAAGTTGTTCTCTTGAGTCTCTGCATGTTCCTTGGCTTTATTCTGTGTTTCTAGGCCGAAAACTGGGTCAAAACACGGCCCAAAATTGTTCCCAGCATTTCCTGAATTTTCTGCAGATCGCGCATGTCACGCGTACGTGTCGGTCATGCGTACGCGTCGTTTGACGATTTTCTTCTCCACGCGTGCGCGTCAGTCACGCGCTCGTGTCATTTGTGCGAACTCCAATCCACGCGTACGTGTCAAGCACGCATACGCATCGCTGTGATTTTGTCCAAATTGCGCGCACGCGTCAGCCATTCGTGCGCGTCGCTGTTCGCTGGTTGTCTCTTTATTTCTTGTGCTCCTTCCCTTTTTGCAAGCTTCCTCTCCATTCTCTAAGTCATTCCTGCCCTATGATGCCTGAAACACTTAACATACGGATTACGGCATCGAATGGTATAAAGGAGAATTAAAATACGTAATTAAAAGATCTATAGGAAGCAAGTTTTCAACCATAGAACTAAACTAGGAAGGAATTGTAAAATCATGCAAATCATATGAATAAGTGGGCAAGAATTTGATAAAAATCACTCAATTAAACACAATATAAACCATAAAATAGTGGTTTATCTACCTCCCCACACTTAAACATTAGCATGTCCTCATGCTTAGCTTAAGGAGATAAAATAAATGTGTAAGGAAAAGCAAGACTCATGCAATGCAACCTATGAATGTGAATGCAACTACATGCTAAGATGTTACTTGGTTAAAAGCAAACAAGTTCTTCAAGAAAAATACAAACCAAATTCTACTAATTCAAATCGTACAATAAAAAGCAAGTAAACTTGTAAGAAGATAGCTCATGAAAGCAGGGAACATAGAATTAAGCGCTGAACCCTTACTGGTAGTGTATATCATTCTAACTCTCAAGTGTCTAGGGTCAATCACTCTACTCTTCCCTAGTCATGCTTTCTCAACCTTGTTCTTCATCTAACCAATCAACAAATATTTAGCATACCAATGCAAACATCATGAGGTCTTTTCTGGGTTGTAATGGGGCTGAGGTAAAGGTAAGGATATATGTATGGCCAAGTGAGCTATAATATGAATCTTTGACTAACCTAAGCTCTTACCACACTTATGTAATTCTAAAAATCACACCCAGCTACCCATAATTCCCACTTTTGTATAATTCCCACACTCATGTACCAAATTTTTTATATTTCTTTACTTTTATCACATGTGCATTGATCTTTATTAAAGCTTAACATTGGGATAATTTTATCCCCTTATTCACTTACTTATATATAAATTATCCCCTTATTCACTTACTTATATATATAGATTGAAACATAACTTATCAATGCACATAGATTTTTAATTTTTTCTGGTTTTACATGAGTAGGTTCCTAAATTCCCACTATTAAAATAAATTAGAAACATGATACATTCCCTTATTAACACATGTTCCCATAGTTCCCCGCACTTAGTTGATGCACAACCTCTATCTTAAGCTAACAAAAGATTCAATTGGGATATTTAATTTGTTTTTCTGCTTAAGGCTAGTGATGTGGTAAAATATTAAACAAATGGGATTAAAAGGCTCAAAGTGGCTAACAAGGGTGACATAAAAGGGTAGGCTTATTTGGGATAAGTAAGCTAAAACAAGTAATGGCCTCAATCATATGCAAGCATGTAAATACCCTAAATAATGGACATATAGACTGAAACAAAGTAAAGATTGCAATCATAGAGAAGAAAACACACAAGAATAAAATATTATGGTTAAATAATGTAACCTTGCAATTAAGCTCAAATCTCACAGGTTGTGTGTTCTAGCTTTTAACTATGTTCCAAATACAACTTCCAAACAAATTTAACACAAAAGTTTTGATTTAAATTAGTGAAATTTTTTTCAAAAATAGGCTTAAAAAGAAACTCATTACTTTAACCAAGTAGTAGCTAAATGCATAAAGTCAAACAAACATGGAATGCAACATGCAAATGCAACAATGTACTAAATAAAATAAAACATTGGTGTTGAGAAGAAAATAACTAACCCATGGAGATCGGTATCGACCTCCCCACACTTAAAGATTGCACCGTCCTCGGTGCATGCTAAGATGTGCAAGTGGACGGGTTGCTTCAATTGATGCTTTTTTCCAAGGATTGTGCAGATGGACTTGTTTGTCTCCTCATTAAGAAGCTTTTTCCTTTCTCTTCCTCGCTGGCCAGCCTAAAAGAAGAGGCAAAAGAAGAAAAAGTAACCCAAAAATAAAGATAAGAAAATAAATAAAGTATGGGTGGGTTAATGCCAAATAATAAGGGTCTCATTTACATGGTAGCTACAACATACACATGAGAAAGCAATAGAAGCACATGGCATACCAATGGTGCAAAATTTGCAACAAAGGGGAGGAGTGTGGGTAATGAAAGACAATATAAATTCATGTCAATGCAAAATTAATACAAGTATCATAAAAGATTAGCATTGACTTAAATAATATTACCCAACAGTGTTAAACAAGTCACTGAGTACCAAAATAATACCAGAAAAGATACAACAGTTGAATAAGAACATTTAACACTAATGGTAAAATAATAAATTTAGAAAAGAAAATAAAAATATGCACAAAATTAAAATGCAATGAATGAAATATGCAAATAAATTAAGTAAAATAAAATTGAAGTGAAGATGGATGAGAAGTTAAAGAGATAAAGCAAGAAAGAAAGAAGAAAGAAGAAAATATAGAAGAAATTAGGATTAGAAAAGAAAAGATAAGATAATTGGTGTTGATCTGGATAAGTTGTGCGGCGCAGGCGACGCGGACGTGTGAGTGACGCGGTCGCGTGGTGTGCGATAAGGTCAGGTGACGCGGACACGTGGGTCACGCGATCGCGTGGCTTGATTTGTGCGATTGGCGCGAGTGCAGCCTCGCATTCGCACAACTCTCTGTTTCAAACTCATTTTGCCAAAAATCTCGGTGACACATTTGCGTGGGTGACGCGATCGCGTGAATGGCCATTTTTGAAAAACGATGCGGACGCGTGAGACACACGTTTGCTTGGTAGGGCTTGTGCTTCTAGCACGAGTCCAGCCCTACTCCATCATAACTCTCTGCGATGCACCCATTTACGTCAATTTGACAGGGCCACGCGTTCGCGTGGGTGACGCGGACGCGTGGGGAGGCTATTTCGCAAACGACGCGAACACATCAGCGACGCAGTCGCGTGGGCGTATTTGTGCCTGAGGCACGCCTCCAGCCACGCTTTCGTGTGACTTTCTGTTCACTTTTCTATTCTTCCTAATGCACTTGTGACGCGGACGCGTCAGTGAAGCTTACGCATCGCGTGCGTGTTTTTTTATATGCAGTATGCAAAATGCAATGCTAATGCGGATGTTATGAATAATTCCAGGTTCAATGAAATAAAATAAAATAAAATTCAAAAACAAACAAAACTAAATAAAATTGTGATTGAAAAAAGAATGATCATACCATGGTGGATTGTCTCCAACCTAGCAGTTTTAGTTATAGTCCTTAAGTTGTACATTTGGCGAGCTCCTTGTCATGGTGGCTTGTGCTTGAACTCATCTTGAAACTTCCACCAATGCTTGGACTTCCAATATGCTCTATCAATACCAAGTAATTTTCTCAAGCATTGATGGAGTTCTTCACAAGCTTTGAGCTCCCAAATTTGATCCTCATATATTCCAGGATCCCAAATCTTGTTTCTACATCCGTCTTGAAGTGGATCATCATTGTTCCAATTGGGTGGCAAGCAGTCTGAATTCTTACTGAAGCAGCCAAACAACATCCCAGACCCATTCAATTGAGCTCTACACCAACCTTTGTGTTTAAACTTTGAGCACACAACCATGTTGAACCTTGCTTGATAACTCCAACCACTAACCATCTTCCTCTTACTCTTAATGCCACAAAGAGCTCTAAGTTGACCATCCATCTCTAGAAGCCCATATTCAAGCGGGAATGTAAAGGTTAAGTATAGGAATTTTACCCAATTGAATGTTGTATTGGACGGTAATGGCTTTGGGAGAGGTGTTTCTAATGAACTTGCAAGCTCCACTCCTTTGTGTTCTTCTTTGACAACTGCCACCTCTTTGCAAGCTTTTTCAATATCAACCTCTTCCTCTTGGTAGCTTTCTTCCAATTCAATCTCTTATTCATTGCTCACCAAGGGCATGGGAGGTTGTGCATCTTCTTCTTGAATCTCCATCTCTTGATCAACCTCTTTCTAGTCTTCAACTATGATATGCCTTGGAGGTTGTATACCTTTCTCAACATCAACATGAAACACCTTGGAAGGAGGCTCTATGACTTGACCTTCCCATGGAGGTTCAGCATCTCCTAAGTCTGCAACCACTTTTTCCTTTTCAATAATTGCTGCTTTGTCCAGTTGTTTAAGTATAAAATCGTACTCTTCCTTGATGATTTCTTTTCTAGGACAACTCCCTTTAACTACTCCTTCATCTGCAAAGGTCTCTTCTACCTTCACCTTTAGTGCCTCCTCTAGCTCCTTATGAAGTATGGATTCGCAAAGATGATCCCTTCTCTCTTGTTCCATGTCAATAGCATCATTGGGATCATGTCGCTCTTGGATTGATGGATGTGGGTGCTCTTCCATGGATGGTGGTGATGGGATGGAGAGATCATTCTGTGGTTGAAAAGGAAATACATTAGAGCTTGAGGGTTGATTGTTGAAGGTATTCGGTGGTCTAATTTGGGTGACGAGAGCTTGTATTGCAGAGTTTAGATCGGTAAGTGCTTTCTCCATGGAGGTTTGAGGTGGATAGGAGGGTTCATTTGTTGGGAGAAAGGGTTCATGGTAGGAAGATGGTTCATCTTGATAATGATAAGGAGATGGTGTATATTGAGGTGGTGGTTCGTGAGAGTAATTGTGTTGGAATGGGTGTGGTTCTATGTATGGTTCATTTGGCTCATAAGGTGGTTGGTATGGTGGATACGGGTTAGGGTCATATGGAGGTGAATGGTGGAAAGGGGCTTGTGAGTATGGTGGTCCAAAGTCATGTTGAGGGGGGGTTCATAGGCATATGGTGGTGGTTGTTGATAATCAAAAGAGCGCTCACCATAGCCATTGCCTTGATATACATCACAAAACGGTTGTTGATAGTCCATTGGAGGTGGTTGTTGCCATGAGGGTTGATTAAATCCTTGTGGCTCCTCCCATCTTTGATTGTTCCATTATTGATGCATGTTCTCCTTATAGTGTCCATTCCCAACAACAACATTGGAACCAAACTCATAGCGACAAGGGGTGAGAATTCATAGTAGCTAATAAAAATTAAAAAAACAAAAACAAATAAACAAGCAAGAGAAAAAAAATATTTACAACAACCAATAATAAGGCACACGTTTGCAATTCCCCGGCAACGGCGCCATTTTGACGATCGGATTTCTGCCAGTAAAGAAATTCACAAGAATATAATCGCGTTGTAAGTATAGTTTCTAAACCAACAGAGAATCCTTTCGTGCAAAAGTTTTGTTTGTTACTTAAGTAAACCCAATAAAAATAATTAACCGAAGGATTCAAACCTCGGGTCGTCTTCTCAAGGAATTGCAGGGAAGTATGATTTATTATTGGTTATGGAAAAAGATATATTTTATTTTGGGTTTTTGAAATGACGAACAAGTAATTTAAATGACAAGAAAAATAAATTAATAATTAAGAAAACTCTTGGCAAGGTATGAGAATTGGAATTCCTATCCTAGTTATCCTTATCAGGTGTGATGAAATTGGGTTTTAATCCCGCTTAGTTAACCTTTACTAATCAAAGGAAGGTCAAGTGGACTAATCAATTTGGTCCCTCACGTCCTAGTCAATTCCTAAGAAAAGACTAGAGTCATTAGAATTCAAATCAATTAGCAAAAATAACAATTATCAATCACGATGAGTTTGATAACTCAAGAGTCTCCAATTAATCAACCAAAGATAAGAATGTAAAAAGCTGAATAAAAATCATAGATCCGTAATACCTCAAATTGCATTAATGAAAGGAAATCAATCTAAATATAAAGAGTTCATAAACCAAATTAAGAAAATAAATAAAAGGAACATTAAACCTTGAAATTTAGAAGAAGAAATCCTAAATCCTTTAAGAGGAATCCTAATCCTAAATCCTAAGAGAGAGGAGAGAATCTCTCTCTCTCTCTCTAAAAACTACATTTAAAACTAAAATTATGAATTATGAATGTATGATAAGTTGTTCTCTTGAGTCTCTGCATGTTCCCTGGCTTTAATCTGTGTTTCTGGGCCAAAAGCTGGGTTAAAATGCGGCCCAAAATCGTCCCTAGCATTTCCTGAATTTTCTGCAGATTGCGCATGTCACGCGTATGCGTCGTTTGACGATTTTTCTCTCCACACGTGCGCGTTAGGCACGTGCTTGTGTCGTTTGTGCAAACTCTAATCCACGCGTATGCGTCAAGCACGCGTACGCTTTTCTGTGATTTTGTCCAAATCGTGCGCACGCGTCAGCCATGCGTGCGTGTCGCTATTCACTGGTTGTCTCCTTTATTTCTTGTGCTCCTTCCCTTTTTGCAAGCTTCCTCTCCATCCTCTAAGCCATTCCTGCCCTATGAAGCCTGAAACACTTAACACACGGATCATGGCATCGAATGGTATAAAGGAGAATTAAAATACGTAATTAAAAGATCTCTAGGAAGCAAGTTTTCAACCATAGAACTAAACTAGGAAGGAATTGTAAAATCATGCAAATCATATGAATAAGGGGGCAAGAATTTGATAAAAACCACTCAATTAAACACAATATAAACCATGAAATAGTGGTTTATCATTTCTAAATTTGTCAAAAATTTTAAATAACTGTTGATTTCAATTGCACCCTATATATAGCCTTAACTATATATATCTCAAGCATTGAGACTCGAAAACCATTACAACTATATCGCAGGTGCACATATTTCAATTTATGCATTTATTACCGATGAATCCATGTTTGATGATAAATTTTGGATTGATTTGAGTGAATTTCATCATATAAACCCACATTTATTCATTCAAATAACATACTTTTGTGTTTTCTCTCTAAATTGATCCTAATTGTGAAAACATGCTATTTTGTGCTTAATTTAATCACTTTTATCCCACTTTTATCCCATTCGATGCCTTGATGGTTTTGTTGAGTGATTTCAGGTGTAATGGGTTGGAATGGCTTGATAAGAGTAGAAGAAAAGCATGGAATTGGGAGAAAACATGAAGAAATGGAAGGAGAAGCACACACTGGCGTGTGCGTATGCACAAGAAGAAAATTAGCATGTGTGCGTACGCACAGGTCCCAGCGCGTGACTCATTTAATGAAAATCATTGGCGGCGATTGTTGGGCCTCCAGAGCCCAATTTCAGAACTTCTGAAGCTGATTATGTGCTATATCAAAGAGGTCCTCCATCCATGTGAAAGGGGGGGCAATTAGGTTTAGCTTTTACATGTTTTTCTCTTAGTTTCTTGAGGGAGAAGCTCCCCCCCTCTCTAGAATTAGGGTTTCTTAGTTTAATTTCTTGCGATTTCTACTTTTAATTCTTGTTTTCATTTACTTTTCCTTGTCCTTTATTGTTATTGCATTTTTGTTCTTTCTTTCTATTTTGTTATTTCATTTCTTTTGTTCCTTTATGTTTATGACACTTTGTTATTTTAATTTACAGTTAATGCAATATATGTTTTATGTTCATTTAATGCTTTCTTTAGTTATTGTTATTATTTTCGTGCTTTTGGTAGTTAGATTTTATTTTCTATGCAATTTAATATTATTTTACATTCATGCACACCAAGTGTTTGATAAAATTCTTGGCTTAGTTTTTACATAGTTTTCCTCCACTCTTGACTTTAAATTGATGACTTTGGTGACCCTTGAGTCATTGATGTCCATTCTTGTTGATACATTAGACTAGTTAGTTGATTTAGTCTCCATTGACTTTGTGTGACCCTAAGTGTTGACATAGGACTTATGGATTGAAATCAACTATGCTTACTTGACTTATCATTGATATAGGATTGACTAAGTAGGATTAACTCTTCATAATCATCATGTGTTTGTGGTCAATGGCTAGGATAGGTAACCTAGTTCTCATTCCAAGAGGTTTTCTTGCATTTGAAGTTTCCTTTCCTTGCATTTAATTGCTTTAAATTTTATTGCTTTGATGTTTAATTTCTTGAATATTTATTTTTCACACCCTTGGTTGAGAAATTGGGTGTTTGGGTGGAATTGAGTTGTGGATGTTCATTCCACATTGTGTGAGGATTATTAATTGGTTTGGTTTCCCTTGACTCTAAGTGACCCACTAGTGTTGACTTAGGACTTAGGGATTGGAATCAATTATGTCCTTTTAACTAATTCTCAAGAAGGATTGACTAATTGGGATTAATTCCACACAATTGCCATGTTTGTGGTCCACAACTAGGATAGGAATCCTTAATTACCCACTTCTTGCCAATACTCATTTTTTGTATTTAATTTCCATTTTCATTCGTTTTAATTGCTTTCCTTTTAATTCCTTGCATGTTCATTTAATTTCTTGCCATTTACATTCCTTGCCTCTCTTGCAATCCCAATTCCCCATGCTCCCTCATAGCCAACAATTGAACACTTAATTGCAATTCCTATGGAGAACGACCTGGGAGTCTAAATACTCTCGGTTATAATTGTGTTTTGATTGTGATATATTCTTGGTATTAAAAATTTGATGATGAGAATTCATTGTTGGTTTGGACTATGCTACTAACAAACTGATTTTTGTTTTGATTGATTCCAAACCTTAACAAGAATTCCCATCTTATCAATTACGTCTTTGGGTGCACCCGGAATATGTAATATCCTGATTGTGACATATCCTAATGACTGAATATTTAGAATGTATTTTTTTAATGCTTTATGTTTTAATATTTGAGATGTGATATATTGCGTAAAAAAATAATTTTTTTATGCGTTACACATATAAAAAATATAATATATTTAAATAATTTAAAGAAAAAAATCCCAAGAAATACGCATGTAGAATATGCAAACACTTATCTATTTATAAGTTTCTCACTTAGATACAAGGAAAACCACTTCGCGAGTTTGGATTATATGGTAGCTCATGAAATGGTACCATAATGTTCTTTTATAAATATATACTTACATGAAACCAAATAGGTTCTAAAATAGCTGCCAAAAATTACTATTAGTACATAATTTTATAATAGTTTAATAACAACTTTGTACAAATATTAAAATAAAATAAATAATAGTAGGTTAAAATATTCTTGCTTATGACTTATTAGTACCCGTTCATATTGTTATTATTCATGATGTTGTTATTTTGCAAGTGATGTATGTTGTTCAGATTTTAGCTTGCTGACTTACAAATTGATGCTATTTTAATTATGATGTTGCTATTACATTGTCATATTTTTTATGTTAGATATTTACCGATCTTCTTACAAGTGAAAATTGAAACTTAAGTTAATAAACATGTTGATCAATCATAATATATTTCCATTGCAATCTTTTTTTAATTTTTTTCTATATTTATTAGCTCGTAATAACTATTATATTCTTAGACATTGTCATCTTAGTCAACATTGCTAAAGACTAATAATTACGAGTTTAAATCTAGTGGTAATTTACAGTTCACTTTAAGGTTGTTTTCTTCCATGTGCAATAACTAGCTATAGTAACTATAGTCACTGGATATGGTGAAATTTTGAACGTTGTTCAATGTGGAATAGCCACAATGAAAAAATAACGTTGGAATATAATAATTTGAGCTATACATTTAGCTTATCATTTGTTCTTTTTTTTTTTACTCATGTCTTAATTTGGTCTTTTAAGTTGCAGTCGAGTTTTAAAATTACATTTCAAGACTCGTAGTAATCCCTAAGCCACTTTCTGTCCATTTTTTGTCATAAAAAAATTGAAGTGGATTAATTCCTACCATGCTGACACTCACAAAATGGCACCATATAAGATTTAGCGACTTTTTTGTGTGGAACGATGCCGTGTGATGGATTTTATGATATAAACTCCTCTCCATAACGTTAAAACCCTAGCTCTTATTCCTATTCACTCCATTCATAAACAAAACCTATTCTTCTTCTACTCTTCAATGGCATTGATTTGAGAGGCTATCTAATGCGATTCTCGTCACACAAAAAAAAATCAAAAGTCGAGAGTTGTTGTTAGAATCATGATTGCTGCTGCGCTGGTCTATTTATCACCATTGTCTATGATAAATTAAGGGTTTAGAAAAGAGAGAAGCATTTTGATGTGTTTTGTTTTGTTCTTTTTTTACAATTCTTCTACTCTATCTATCTATATTTTTATCTGGCTGATTTGATATCATAAAAACAACAATAAATCTCTAATGTACCAGAGTCGCTTTCATAAAGTATGAATGTTTGGGAAAAAAATTGAAAACGAAAATGACAAGATGGAAAGAGAATTAAAAAAAAGAAACAAAGTAAGAAAAACATGAAAAAACAAAAAGGATAAAGATAGAGGGTACTGTGGTCTTCTGGTATTGTTTTTGTTAAGCTATTTTTATGACATTTTACATAGCAAACAAAGCTGTTTATAAGTTACCTTAAAGAAAAATAATAAAGTGAGCTTTGTGGTGGCAAAAAGAATGGTGGCTAAGGATGACCATTACAACACTTCCGGCAGTTAGCAACAGTTTTGGAGCAATATTGCGGCAGTTTTAAACTGCTGCTAAACATGACGCGGCGGTTAACTAACTGCTGAAAGATAGGTTGCGGGGAAACAATTAGCGCCAGTTTATGCTAACCGTTGGAATAACCGTCATGTAATATGAATTGGGTTTGTAGCGGTTTTTGGCCGTTACCATAACTGTCATCCAAAATGTCTATTAATTTTGCGGCGGTTTGCAATTGCCGCTTGGTGCACGAAATTGTGATCATCAATGGCGCCATCAACATGGTACGCACAATTGTAATCTCAACTCTTTATCACAACTTCGCACAACTAACCAGCAAGTGCACTGGGTCGTCCATGTAATAAACCTTACGCGAGTAAGGGTCGATCCCACGGAGATTGTTGGTATGAAGCGAGCTATGGTCACCTTGTAAATCTCAGTCAGGCAGATTCAAATGGTCATGAATGATATATGAATAACGCATAGAATAAAGATAGAGATACTTATGTATTTCATTGGTGAGAATTTCAGATAAGCGTATGGAGATGCTTTGTCCCTTCCGTCTCTCTGCTTTCCTACTGTCTTCATCCAATCCTTCTTACTCCTTTCCATGGCAAGCTGTATGTTGGGCATCACCGTTGTCAGTGGCTACAGTCCCGTCCTCTCAGTGAAAATGTTCAACGCACCCTGTCACGGCACGGCTAATCATATGTCGGTTTTCAATCAGGTTGGAGTAGAATCCATTGATTCTTTTGCGTCTGTCACTAACGCACAGACTTCAGGAGTTTGAAGCTCGTCACAGTCATTCAATCATTGAATCCTACTCAGAATACCACAGACAAGGTTTAGACCTTCCGGATTCTCTTGAATGTCGCCATCAATTCTAGCTTATACAATGAAGATTCCGATTAAAGAATCTAAGAGATAAACATTCAAGCCTTGTTTGCTTGTAGAACGGGAGTGGTTGTCAGGCACGCGTTCATAAGTGAGAATGATGATGAGCGTCACATAATCATCACATTCATCAAGTTCTTGAGTGCGAATGAATATCTTGGAATAAGAACAAGCTTAATTGAATATAAGAACAATAGTAATTGCATTAATACTCGAGGTACAGCAGAGCTCCACACCTTAATCTATGGTGTGTAGAAACTCCACCGTTGAAAATACATAAGAACAAGGTCTAGGCATGGCCGAGAGGCCAACCCCCAATGATCTAAGAACTAGATGTCCAAAGATGATCTAAGATCCAAAGATGAAAATACAAATAGCAAAAGGTCCTACTTATAGAGAACTAATAGCTTAAGGTTTACAAAGATGAGTAAATGACATAAAAATCCACTTCCGGGCCCACTTGGTGTGTGCTTGGGCTGAGCATTGAAGCATTTTCGTGTAGAGACACTTCTTGGAGTTAAACGCCAGCTTTTATGCCAGTTTGGGCGTTTAACTCCCATTCTTGTGCCAGTTCCGGCGTTTAACGCTGGGCATTCTTGAGCTGATTTGGAACGCCGGTTTGGGCCATCAAATCTTGGGCAAAGTATGAACTATTATACATTGCTGGAAAGCCCAGAATGTCTACTTTTCAACGCCATTGAGAGCGCGCCAATTGGGTTTCCGTAGCTCCAGAAAATCCACTTCGAGTGCAGGGAGGTCAGAATCCAACAGCATCTGCAGTCCTTTTCAGCCTCTGAATCAGATTTTTGCTCAAGTCCCTCAATTTCAGCCAGAAAATACCTGAAATCACAGAAAAACACACAAACTCATAGTAAAGTCCAGAAAAGTGAATTTTAACTAAAAACTAATAAAAATATAATAAAAACTAACTAAAACATACTAAAAACATACTAAAAACAATGCCCAAAAGCGTATAAATTATCCGCTCATCACCGCTAAATAGTATGTCAAGGAAAAACATCATTCATTTTGTGACGATTTAGAACCGCGGCCAGATTCAGCATTCCTGTTACTTTTTTATTATTTTGGCTCTTTTATTTTGTCTATTTTTTCAACTTTAATTTAGTAGAAATTAATTTAAATAAAAAACTTTTAACAAAATAAAAAAATAAAATATCATAAGGAACTCAATTATATATATGCAAACATAATATATATTATGAAATTGTCATAAGTGCACCATTCCTTATAAATTAAATGCAGATAATTTCAAGAAAATAAACATTAAACACTAAAACAAAATAAATTCAAAAGTATTTAATTCCAATGACTAAAAGTCATTATTTTTGTTGCAGGTCATGTTTGCTAGAAGAAGATGGCCATGTGTGCGATGAAGTTGGTGTACTCTGATGACAAGTCATCTTAGCCTAGTTTCACTAGCCTTTTTCTTTTGTTTTCAATTGAATTGTGCACTTTCTTGAGCCATAAGCAAGCCAGTTGGGTAGATTTTCATGTTTCCTTTGATTTAATCAACCATAGATGAATTAATGCAATTTCATGAGGTTTTATGCTATAATTGTCACATATTATGAAAGAATGAATATCTCATGATTTTGAGCATAGCTTTGATGTGTTTGGTTGATTAATGATAGGTGAAGAAAGCTTGGAGAAAGGTTGAAGCAAGAAGGAATGGTTAGGAGGAAGAGAGGACAAAAAGTTTGAGCAAAAGTTTGCCTCAAACTTTAGCTCAAACTTTTGGAATAAGTGAAAATGAACCAGGGAGCAAAAAGCTTGACCAAAAGTTTGCCTCAAACTTTTGCGCAAACTTTTGGGAGAAAAGCTTGAGCCAACGTTTGCCTCAAACTTTTTGGCAAACGTTGGCGCCATGAACAACACACCCTGGAGAGCAAAAGTTTGCGCCAACGTTTGCCTCAAACTTTTTGGCAAACGTTGGCACCATGAGTGTGCAAGGGGGAGCCAACGTTTGAGCAAAAGTTTGACCCCAAACTTTGGCCCAAACGTTGGTAGCAGCAAGATAAGCCATCTGGTGTAAAAAGTTTGAGTAAAAGTTTGCCTCAAACTTTTACTCAAACTTTTACTCAAGCTTTTATAATTTACAACCCGGTTCACATTGGTTCTTTCTCCAACTTCAAGAGCAATCAACCAAGGCCTTTTTCAACCCAATTCCATCAAGAGCAAAGGCCCAATTCAAGGCTTGAAGACCATTTGAAGAAAGTGTATAAATAGCATAGGATTTAAGTTCTAAGAGAGCTTTCCCTTTGGTTTTCATAGAGAGTTTTTGGAGAGCTTTTGGATTGGAGTGAATTTTAATTTCTAAGTCTTGGGGATGGAGAATTGAATTCCCTTCCTCTTAGATTTCATGCTTTCAATTTCAATTACATTTGCTTGGATCTTGGGTTGGAGAATTGAAGGAATTCTGTTTCAATTTCATCCTGAGATCTCTTTGCTTTATTTACTGCGCACTTAAATTTCAGTTTCGGTTAATTGCTTCTTCTTCTACTTTCTTTGCAATTTACAATTCCTCATTTCCTTTGCAATTGTTTTTGTTGGATCTAGGAAGGCATTGAGATCTAGACTTGGTTATCTAGTCTCTTGGGTCCTGAGATCTAAATTTCAATTTTACATTCTCTGGTTAATGCTTTTCAATCTCATTTACATTTCTGTTTTTAGATCCGATTCAATCCAAGTTATCTTCTACTTCTCTGTTTGTTGCAATTTACTTTTCCTTGTTTAATGTCTGCAAATCTAATTCCCAATTCCCTTTATAATTCAAGCCATTTACATTTCTTGAAATTTAAGATTCTGCCATTTAATTTCTTGTTCTTTAAGATTCAGCACTTTAAATTTCAGTTCTCTTTAATTTCATGCAATTTACCCATTCCCTTTACTTTCCATGCAATTTAAATTCTGTTAATCACAAATCTCTCAACCAAATCTTGATTCGCTTGAATAAACCAACCACTAAACTAAAATTGCTCAATCCTTCAATCCCTGTGGGATCGACCTCACTCCCGTGAGTTATTATTACTTGATGCGACCCGGTGCACTTGCCGGTGAGTTTTGTGTCGGAACGTTTTTCGCACATCAAGTTTTTGGCGCCATTGCCGGGGATTGATTAGATTGACAATGATTAAGTGAAGTAGAGATCTAGATCAAGCACTTTTTCTTTAATTTTTGACTAACCCACTAACTGTTTGAAGTTTTGTCTCAACTGACTACTCTCAATTTTCAAGAGAATCACTGTGTGTTCCGTTGTTGATTTATATGTCACAGGAAAGAAGAGCAGCCAGAGGGAAGGATATCATTGAAGAAGTAGTTTCTGAGAAAGAAGAACACCACAACATGAAGCCGCAACTCATTACACTAATAGAGAACAATTGTTCCTATGGTGGAAATCCATTGGAGGATCCTAAACAGCACCTATCCATTTTTCTGAGGACCTGTGGTGTTGTCAACTTCTATAGTATAAATCATGATGCCTATAAGCTCTTGCTATTTCCTTTTTTACTGAAGGATGAAGCGGCACAATGGCTTGAAACTTTTCCCCAAGGAAGTATCACTAGTTGGGATGATTTGGTTGCCAAATTTCTAGCCAAATTCTCCTCACCCCAACAAAACATCAAAATGAAAGAGGGAATACATCCATTCATACAAGGAGAGGAAGAACCATTGTTTAAAGCATGGGAAAGATACAAGAAAGTAAATGACAAAGTGGGTTTCCAAGCGTTCTATGAAGGATTAACCCCAGAAACAAGAAGAGCGGTGGATTACGTCTCAAATGACCTACTCAAAGCAACAGCAGCTGGCCAAGGAACTGCAGAGCTCAATGACAAGAGAGCCAATAACCAACATTCATTTGAGACCCCACAGAATGCAACTTCAGAAAAGGAGATAATGAATCTTGAAGGAATGAAGGCAGTCATGAATCAAAGCAAACAGCTACATGAGCAAACTCAGCAACAATTGGAGTCAATAGCTAGACAAATTGATTTTCTCCATTCTACTACAGTGAAGGCACAATTTCCACCATGGAAGCCACATTCTTATCTAAGAATGAGGGAATCTCAACATCAGGAACAAAGGGACTTCAATTACAACAACCCCAATTTCCCAAACCTGCAAAAAAATCACCATACCAACAACAATCACTGCATACCACCACACTACCCTCCCTTCCAACCCCCAACACCCAACAACCAACCAATCTCACAAGACTCTCAGAGGATCACCAATCTGGAAATCTTAGTGGAGAGAATGATGAAACATCAAGAAATGATAAGCAAGAACCATGAGGTCTCACTCGGGAGAATTGAGAGGCAAATGGAACAATTAGCTAAGAACCTCACAAAAATGAGTGAGAAGAGGGCTAAAGGAAAAGAATCACTCATCCAGGATGAACATCACAAAGCAAAGCCTCACTTAGGAGGACAAGGGGACAAGGAGAAGGAAGCTCAGAATCTGAGCTGAGCAAGCACAGAGGATGTCAAGCTAGTGACAATAAAGAAGCGCTTGTTGGGAGGCAACCCAACCTGAGGTAGTTCTCTTTTCTTAGCAATTTTAATAAAAAGGTTAATTAACTTCATCTATATTGCTAGAAGCTAAGTTTGGTGTTACACACCAAAATAATATAAAGGAGAATGAAGGATTCTAAGTTTGGTGTTCCACCAAAATCCCATCATAAAACACATTCCCACTTTCTGCATAATGCTGGCTTCAAGCATATTGGATGAACTAGTTAACTATTTTGTTGTTTCCTAGTTTTCAGTTTTATTGCTTTTGAAAAAAAAAAAAAAAAAAGAGTTTCACACATGGTTAATTTGATGCATGAGAACCATTGGCAAGGTACTAAGTTTGGTGTTCCCACACCAAAGTAAGTTCAAAGGCCCACAAATAAATCTTGCAGACTAACCATTGTTTCTAAGTGCTTGGGGAACAAGCAACTTTCAATATCATTGCAGAATACCATACACACTTTTGGAAAGATTAAGCATCATCAACCAAAGAGATGAAAGATGCATGGGAAGGCCAGCAATGATGATGACGAGAAGAAGGAAAGCAAGTGAACTCCAAAAGGTTGTATTGTTCAGTGATTATTTTGTATCAAATGCTGCTAAATTGAAAGTTACATAATACCCATGTCTGACTGCATAGTATAATTTTCTGCAATTCAATAATCAAGATGTTTGATCATTTACAACACTGTACTCTCCAAAACTTGTTTGCACTCAATATGTCAAAAAAAATGCATCACATGAAAGTTCTTTTAAAAGAAGGATTGAGGAATTAAACAATTTTGAGGCAAGCAAAAGATTAGGAGAAGTGGCGGTTCTAGTTGTGTGATTATGTATTGAGGTTGCATGCTTATGAAAACTTGCATGGGAGCTCATAGGCAAGACATGAAGTTCAAAGAAGTATTGTGGAGATTCTCAAAAATTTATTGATCCAAGAAGCAGCAAACAAAACAAAAGAAAAAAAAAGAAACATGGCCCAAGGCTCTGAGTATCAATTACTAAGCAGAAAAAGAAAGAAGAAACAAAACTCAAAGAGTTGTTAGCATAGTAAATGCTTGTGGTTGAGTTGTGTCAAAGAGAGAGGCTTGAGCAAGTAAATCCTTAGGGGTGCTTTAACACCTAATACCTTAAAACCAACTGGTTTAGGAGTATTGATTGAAAGCTTATCTAAAGAGCCGCTTTGAGATATGACACTTAGAGTCAAGGCCAAAGCAAAGAAACTATAAGCTGCTTCAAGGTGATTACATATAAAGAGATCTCCATGATACCATTTGGATGGAAATCCTAAGACCTAAGACTCCCAAGATGTAGGGACTAGTGAGCACTGAAGCCCTTGCATGAGCATATGATTTAGAGTTCACCCCACTGTCACTTAATCACTTCACTCACAGGACCTGACAAGTTATTCTTCAATCTGTCTTAATTGAAAGAACCGTTGAGCATAAGTCCTTTCTTGCTTGGGGACAAGCAAGTTTTAAGTTTGGTGTTGTAATGACAAGTCATCTTAGCCTAGTTTCACTAGCCTTTTTCTTTTGTTTTCAATTGAATTGTGCACTTTCTTGAGCCATAAGCAAGCCAATTGGGTAGATTTTCATGTTTCCTTTGATTTAATCAACCATAGATGAATTAATGCAATTTCATGAGGTTTTATGCTATAATTGTCACATATTATGAAAGAATGAATATCTCATGATTTTGAGCATAGCTTTGATGTGTTTGGTTGATTAATGATAGGTGAAGAAAGCTTGGAGAAAGGTTGAAGCAAGAAGGAATGGTTAGGAGGAAGAGAGGACAAAAAGTTTGAGCAAAAGTTTGCCTCAAACTTTAGCTCAAACTTTTGGAATAAGTGAAAATGAACCAGGGAGCAAAAAGCTTGACCAAAAGTTTGCCTCAAACTTTTGCGCAAACTTTTGGGAGAAAAGCTTGAGCCAACGTTTGCCTCAAACTTTTTGGCAAACGTTGGTGCCATGAACAACACACCCTGGAGAGCAAAAGTTTGCGCCAACGTTTGCCTCAAACTTTTTGGCAAACGTTGGCGCCATGAGTGTGCAAGGGGGAGCCAACGTTTGAGCAAAAGTTTGACCCCAAACTTTGGCCCAAACGTTGGTAGCAGCAAGATAAGCCATCTGGTGTAAAAAGTTTGAGTAAAAGTTTGCCTCAAACTTTTACTCAAGCTTTTATAATTTACAACCCGGTTCACATTGGTTCTTTCTCCAACTCCAAGAGCAATCAACCAAGGCCTTTTTCAACCCAATTCCATCAAGAGCAAAGGCCCAATTCAAGGCTTGAAGACCATTTGAAGAAAGTGTATAAATAGCATAGGATTTAAGTTCTAAGAGAGCTTTCCCTTTAGTTTTCATAGAGAGTTTTCGGAGAGCTTTTGGATTGGAGTGAATTTTAATTTCTAAGTCTTGGGGAAGGAGAATTGAATTCCCTTCCTCTTAGATTTCATGCTTTCAATTTCAATTACATTTGCTTGGATCTTGGGTTGGAGAATTGAAGGAATTCTGTTTCAATTTCATCCTGAGATCTCTTTGCTTTATTTACTGCGCACTTAAATTTCAGTTTCGGTTAATTGCTTCTTCTTCTACTTTCTTTGCAATTTACAATTCCTCATTTCCTTTGCAATTGTTTTTGTTGGATCTAGGAAGGCATTGAGATCTAGACTTGGTTATCTAGTCTCTTGGGTCCTAAGATCTAAATTTCAATTTTACATTCTCTGTTTAATGCTTTTCAATCTCATTTACATTTCTGTTTTTAGATCCGATTCAATCCAAGTTATCTTCTACTTCTCTGTTTGTTGCAATTTACTTTTCCTTGTTTAATTTCTGCAAATCCAATTCCCAATTCCCTTTATAATTCAAGCCATTTACATTTCTTGCAATTTAAGATTCTGCCATTTAATTTCTTGTTCTTTAAGATTCAGCACTTTAAATTTCAGTTCTCTTTAATTTCATGCAATTTACCCATTCCCTTTACTTTCCATGCAATTTAAATTCTGTTAATCACAAATCTCTCAACCAAATCTTGATTTGCTTGACTAAACCAACCACTAAACTAAAATTGCTCAATCCTTCAATCCCTGTGGGATCGACCTCACTCCCGTGAGTTATTATTACTTGATGCGACCCGGTGCACTTGCCGGTGAGTTTTGTGTCGGAACATTTTCCGCACATCATACTCCCCAAAGAATCTAGCAATGTAGCAACGTCAAGTGGCAAATTGTCTCCTTGATGTCGGATTAGATATCTCAAAAGCTTCTCCATCGTCTGTCTCTTTGCCTTTTCTTCTACTGCCTCAACCTTTAATTATGCAGTCGTCATCTGATAATCTTCAATTTGCATGCCAGAACCCGACGATTGTGCAGTGACACTATGAAAAACTTGGGTAGGATGTGGTCCAACACCTAAGGCACAAACTCATCTTGGGTGCTCCTTTCCAAGAACTTGTGCTAGCGCATCATTTTGTAAAAGGTGCTTAGAGGATTCATCTTGACTTTCAATATTCGCAATTGCTTCATACAGATATACAAAAAATGGGGTTATAATGATTTAAAATTATCATGATATATACAATAAAAGAAGTTGAAAATTTTCAAACATTACTTAGACCAACAATACTCGCATCGTCATAGATATACGAGCCATCTTTTTTTTATGAGAGATTGTCCACAACTCTCCTCTACTAATGGGACTTCCTCATACTTTCTCCTATAACATTGATATCGACATAATCATATAAATAAGAACACCATATTCAAGAAAATAAAGCAAAACTCAAAGCAAATAATTATTTATTACCTCTTCGTCTTTTTGTCTTGCTAATGGTTTAGAGCCCCCAATATGTGTGTAAATTTGCTTCGAATTATTTAAAGTTTTTTGTTTACACTTTTTCTATGAACAAATAACAGACAAATACAAATGAGATTGGCATGTTGAATATTAAATGTAATGAGCCTTTTATGTAGACATATATATGTTTTTGGGAAAATAATAAAAAATATCATTTGTTACCTTTGTTTCTTTCTTCAAGCGATATTCAAGGAACTATTTTCAATGATTTTCTTCTATTTTTGATGGGCGATGCCTAACATTTTTCTCAAGAGTCTTTGTTTCTTTATTTTTTCTCCAGTATCATCCTCACATTGAAAGACCTGCTGCAGTTATTTGTGATTGTCATTAACCAAAATTAATCAACAAGCATAAGACTATGGTAATGTGAAGAATATCAATAACAAAAAAAGGCTAGTTTAAATTGAAAAAGTATAACATCAAAATCTAGTACAAGAAGTTGCAATTACATATAAAATAGAAATGCTGATTTAAACATGTGAAATACGAAATATAAAAATTTAATCAGCAATATAATTTACCCATGCAAAAGTTCTTACCCAGCGTGTTGTATACATGTTCCTTCTTGGCTTTGTTTTACATTCTTCCAACTCTATTCACATATTGGAAATTGGGAATAGTCAGCACCCAAACTCCCTAAGAAACCACTTAACAATCTAGATGTTTGACCAATTGGTTGCAACTGTTTGTTAAATAGGAGTATTATCATTGTATTTGAAGGAAGTGCTATAGTCTCCTTCACGCTCATCTTAGACCCTTTTCTCATGCTGTCCTCTAAGAAATGTATGGAAAAAAATTGCAAGATAATCATTGCAATTTAGAGAAATAGAAGTAAAGGAATTTCAAAATAAACATTAACAAAAATAGGAGGAAAAAAAGTATACTGATGATAGAAACTTTTCAATAATATGTATCTTTGTATTTTCCATTTTTGTTCCAACCTTTGGCTTCTTGGGTAGCAAACAAGTCATCAATATGGTCATCAAATGACTCGACTTCATCTGCCTTCGAGTCATAATCCTCATCCTCTGATTGATGATCAGCCACTTCATTGCGATATCGAGTCTTTATACGTTCTGTAGGAGATTGAGGGTCATCACTTGTACTTGACGGCGCAAGCCGTCTATTATTGCACGATGCACAAAATAGTTCATTGATACGGGATGCTGGAGCACTATTAGCTGAGGACAAAAATGGAGGAGCTCTATCACGTGGTTGCTCAAGTGATATCTGAGTTCCTCTAGTCATTGATCCAACCTTAAGGCAATATGAAATCATTTAGAATGATATTGAACAAAAAATATTAATTCAGAATATTAATTGAATTCATAAACTAGTAAGTGTCCACAAAAAAGTTACAAAATGGCTCAATGATACACTTGAAGGCTACATAATTTTAACATAAGATTTTGTGAAAAAATGTTAACGATGATCACTCACCATAGTATCCTCAGTTTGGGCATTAGTTCCAACATCTTTTGGGGGTTCCTGTATAATGTTGTACCGTAGTCTCCTAGGCATTTTTACAAACCTTGACAGAAAATAATATTACTAGACAAATATTAGCACAACAACAATTTAAAAAAACCATTAAAATAAATAGTAAATAAAAACTATAAAGCAGTAACAAAAAATATGTATTTGGGACACTATATGGCACACTACATGATCGAACATGATAAATTGAAAACAGTTCGCACACTTATTACTTCCCAACATATAGCTATGAATTTTGTAAAACCAGGTTAATTAATGAATAATTAACCCACAAATCAAAATTTATTTTAGAAAATTAGAAATGTAATTTTTATGGTTTAATGTGATAGAAAAATTAAAACGAGAATTTCGACACTAATTTTAAAGAATTTGGCCCAATCGCTGAACCGGTTGGACCGGGCCCATATTGGGCCAAAGGCCCAACGTATATATTGACCCAACTTAAGCAATCAGCCACTCAACCTCTCTCATTATATGATTCACGCTGAAATTGAATGGAAGAGCACCAAACACTAGCTTCCATTTCACTTCCAACTTCAAATCCTTGTAACCTTTGATCTGGAGCTCTGATTGATGAGCTATTTGTAGCGATGCATCGGGCTCATCAAGCTCTTCAATTATATCCAAACAAAATTGTAAGTATCTCATGTTTGCCTATCTCCATTTCTGCTGATGTGAAAAATTCGAGTTTAGGATTTGAAAAATTCAATTCCTTGATGATTTTCATCATTTAGGGGTTTACTAGCCTTGATTTCTTGTGGGTATTGCTCAAGGATTAGTGGGTGAAGGTTTAAATGTTGATTATAGTGATATGTTGTGCGATTAGATTGAGTATTGTTAATTTGGAGTACATTGATGATGTTGGGAGCTTGATTGTTGGACCTTTGGTGGCTAAAATCATTAGATGTGGATTGGAGTCCTTGAAGCTTGACTTGTGTTGGTTTTGAGCTTAGGGAGGAATCGACCAAGGTATGGTTTCAGTTTTCTGTATCTAAAATATAATGCAATGTGAAAACGTAGGCTAGTGACCCTAGGATAGGGATTGAATTGTTGATGTGTGGAATGGTTGAGATAGACTGTGTTATTATGTATGTGGTCAGTAATTTTGGAGGTTCTGATGAGATTTTGTATGCAAGATATGTATGCCTTGGTGTATGTTTGATGGTTAGTGAGATGGAATTGTGGGTGGTACCATGTTGATGGTGAAAGTGATGTTGACTTGTATGTATAGTAGTTTGTTAAATTGATTATTGTGGGATTGAGGTAAGGAATAATGTTTATATGGTATGATGTTTGAAATTGAAACATTGAACTTGAATACGAAAATGGAGGATTGGTAAGATGATGAATGTGATGGTATATTCTTGAATTTGGAATGTTGAGTTGAGAGTCATGAAAAATGCTGAAATGGTAATGGCTTGGATTGGTTTAAAAAGGGATTTTGGAAATTGTGTTTTGAAATTGGAGGTATGCAAGTTTTGTGAAAATAGTGAGTTTTGGCCTAACTTTGACAGATCATAACTTGGTCTTGGGCCCCCAATTTGTGTCAAACTTATTTAAAATTAAAATTGGATCCGAGATGTTTATGCTGTTCAAAGAATGGAGAACAAATGTTTTAAAATGTGGAAGTTATGCTCAATCAAAGTTTGGTGTGCAAGCTAAAAATTTTGGACTTAGAAGCTCTTTGGAGCGGCTGCAATGTATGCTTACGCATACATTCCATACGCGGGAAAAAATGTATGCTGACACGTATGCGTGGCTCACGCGTACGTGTGACCCTATTTTCAGTAAATATGATTTTTTTGTGTTTTTAAAATCCAATTTCAAATTTCTAAGCCTCCATTTTCATCCTTTATGTTCTAAATCTTAATAATATGCCTAGTAATGAGAAGAAACTAGGGAATGTGGTAACTTGTAGATGAAGTAAGGGGAGAATTAACGATGAATGATGAGTAATAATGATTGTATGATTTGTTGAGTATGATGGTGGATTTGCAGTGTGTGTTATGAGCAAGATGGTTGTGATAAACATTGAATTATGACCAGGCATGTATATGTATATGATTAATGATTAAATGATTATGATTGATTGATGAAGCTTGAACATGTGGCGAGTATGTCGAGGTTGCCTATATGATTAATGAATGAATGTGGTAAATGAATTATGATGAAAAGTGTTGGATGTTAGTATGTGATGAGCGAATATTTTATACGCTTTTTGCCATCATTTTCATATATTTTTAGTATGTTTTATTTAGGTTTTTTTAAGTTTTCATAGGTTTTAGTGGAAAATTCACATTTTAGGATTTTACTTTGAGTTTGTGTGTTTTTATGCAATTTTAGGTATTTTCTGGCTGAAATTGAGGAGCTGGAGCGAAAGTTTGATTTAGAGGCAGAGAAAGCACTGCAGATGGTGTCAGGATCTGACCTCCTTGCACTCGAAAGAGCTTTTCTGGAGCTACAAAAGTCTAAATGGAGCTTTCTCAATGGCCTTGGAAAGCTAACATCAAGGGCTTTCCAGTGACATATATAATAGTCCATACTTTGCTTCAGAATTAAAGGCCAAAAACTGGCGTTCAACATCAGCCATCTACCCTAGTCCAGGCGTCCAACGCCCACAAGGAGGAGACCAGCGTCCAACGCCTAAAATGGGGCTCCTAGCCAGCGTTTAATGCCCCTAGGGAGTCTTAGCACGTGGGAGACACTAAAGCTCAGCCCAAACACTCACCAAGTGGGCCCCAAAAATTGGATTTTTGCACTAAAAGACTATTTTACCCTTTTTATGTAATCCTTAAACATTAATTTAGAATTAAAAGGAGAATATCACCCTTGTCTAAGATATTTCCTGGCATTTTTCGAACCTTTCATTATATTTTCTATCAGTATGAGTCTCTAAACCTCCTAGGTTAAGGGGAGGAGCTCTGTTGAGTTTTATGGATTAATAAAAGTATTACTATTCTATCTCAATTCGTGTCTGATTCTTTATTCTAAGATGTATCTTCGTTCTTCAACCTTATGAATGAGTTGAACTGGCACAACGTTTTCTTTCTCCTACATGGGTTCAACGAGCGTCTTTCATTGGATATCAATGAACCACTAGCTTAATTATACATCTCTTAGACAACGAATCCATGACTTCCTTGGAAACTTCTCGAGACACTAGTTCAGCCGAGGTATGGGGAGATTAGGGTCTTTGTGGTAAAGGCTAGCACGAAAGGTGCAATATTCCCTATTCCAGAAGATTTGACCATGTCTGTGGCATTTTGAGTTGGATTATCAAGGGGAATGGATTGCAGGAGTTTCACCCTCAATCAGACTGGATGCACACTAACCCTGGTGTTCATCCTGGAGGAAAATTGGCAACCTCTCAAGAAAGGCGTTGATCACATACAACCTGCCATAGAAGAAATCATTCACAGTTGGTGTAGACAGTGAGACCGAATTAATTCAGAAGAATAAAGTATCTCTGAAGCCTTAACCATCTTCTTATCATTGCATTCACCTTCAATTGAGTAACATTATCTTTATTTTACTTTTATGCGCTTTAAACAAACAAACAACTTTTCTATCCACCTGACTAAGATCTACAAGATAACTACAGCTTGATTCAAGCCAACAATCCTCATGGGATCGACCCTGACTCACTCACGTATTACTTGGAAGAACCAGTGCACTTGCTGGTTCGGTTGTGTGAAGTGTAATTCCGCACACCAGTATGCTTGTGTTTTCTCTCTGGTTGTAAGGGTGACAGGACACTAATACCCTCTAATGGTGACAGGACACAGATACCCTCTAATGGTGACAGGGCACGGATTCTCTCTAAGGCACAACAGAGAGACTGTGCCTGGGTTAGCTATCGAACATGTCGGGTTGGCTTGATAATCGAAAGATGAGACTCATCAGCCCCACTAGGACAGGCATACATCATATGCATTTATATGTTTGTTTGGTGTGATTTGTTCGGAATGCCTAATTGACTGCACAAATACTTGTTACTTGTTTAACTGCTGTATCTGCTTCCTATTTGTGATTTCCTTGCTTGATATAATTGTGTCTGCAATATCAAATTACCAGTGGCAGTTGGGAAGTTTGGAGGAGTTGCAAAGGAGATTTTTAGTTAGACTGAAGATCCTTAGGTAGCTGCGTATTTTCATTTCTCATGGTTTAGGTATGTTTATAAGCTTTAATTATATATATCAGAAGTTCTAAGATTGCCTTCGGCTTTTTCAGGACATTATATGTTAGATATGTAGGTAATGTTACCATGCTGAGAACCTCTTATTCTCACCCCATGCGGATTTTGTGATTTTTAGATGTAGGACGTGAGGCTGCTCGCGGAGGCATGTTGGAAGCTTTTGATTAGCAAAGATCCTTAACTCTTGGGATTTTATTTTGGTTATATGTATTTGCATAGATACTTATTCTCTCCACTGTTTATATATATATATATATATATATATATATATATATATATATATATATATATATATATATGTATTAACTCCTCTTAGAGGTTATTTTGGAGAAAAATGTTTTGTAACTTGTCTTTTGAGTTTCTTTTGGGTTCTCCTATTTTATATATGTATGTTTACTTATGTGCTCGGACCGGTTATCTTCGCGAACTGAATCTTGAGTATTGTTATCTGTATTTTGGCACTTCTCTGTATCTATATACGTGTCAGCTTATCTTTATCTTTTTTGCTAACATTGTCGCATTTGGGAATGTTGTGCTTTTCAATTTATCGACTTTGCTTTACCTTTTTCTTCAAAGGCTCATAGTTAAAACTCTTTTTTATTATTATTATTATATAAATAATTTTACTTTTAGAAGTCGTAATACCTCATCACCCTTGTCTTATGATTTAAGCATAAGTATCTGTGTGGTAGGGTGTTACAAATTTCATTTTCAACCTTATCCTAAAAGAAAATTTTGTGCAGATATGAGTATGTGCATATATAGTGATATGTATATACACACACACACACGCATGTTTAGTGCCACTAGTCTACTTTACGTGAGTTCTACCTGTGAGTGTGTGACTGATCAAAACATATTTTAAGTTAACAATATAAAGAGAATTTAATAACTGATAAATCATGTTACTATAAGGCACACTACATGATAAATAGAAGAACCAAGAAATGGTATATGTATATGGGAGTTTCCTTCCACATCTTGAAGCAAAAGTATTAATTGTAGAAATGGAATTCACATTCTTAAATTTAACGCAGCACTTGAAAGAATAATTGAACTTTTATACTATGAACTTTTGGTATTTAAACCTTGGTAGACATATTATGGAACTCAAAGAATAAGAGTCAGAAGAAAAGTTTACTATCAGTTGATGATTACAGCATTAACATACATTCTCTTGCGCAGCCTTGCCTTTTGCAAAATCCGCTAGGTTTCTTCTTATTCTTTTTTTGGTAAAATTAGGAAATAGGTTTGCTCTAAACACCAAGAAACACATCTTTAGTGTAGTTGTTGTTTCTATTAAAATACTGATGCTCTATTGTATTACTATTATTATTAAATTGAGGATTCAAAAACATATCGTGACAATATATAGTATTCTAAATTTAGTCAGCTCTATGGACCAATGGCATTAAACACAAAGAGTTGTTTGCATTTAAGAATAGTGACAATATATAGTATTCTAAGAACAAAATACAAATAGTTCTACCAATCTATCTTCATACATAAAGCTATAGGAATGTTTACTGTGATGAGGCAACAGTCTCTAAAATGCAGCAATTCAAAGGGGAAATTGTGAATGTTAATTCCATATCCTTGTCTCCTTTTGTATTATTATTTTTAAAAATTGTTTAAAATTAAATAGGTCTATAAAAATATACATATATAGGACATCAAAATATAATAATGTAAAGAATTTTTCAACATTAATTAACATGACTAATATCACTTATATCTAATGTACATGACCTTATATATGGTCTTCAATTCAATACCACCAAAACTAGTCTTTAAAGTATAATTTTCATGCAAGTGTTAAAAGAGAAATAGGAAGAAAATTGAAATGTGTTCGACCAGATAATGATAGTGAATATAGGGGTTCGTTTGAAGAGTATTGCAAATGATATGGGACTAAGCTTGAGAAGACAGTTCCTAAAACTCCTTAACATAATGGAGTTGGAGAGAGAATGAAGCGCACTATTGACGAAGGAAAAATGTCGGTAAGATTTTCACAAAAATATTACGTTTCAAGTATAGTTCTAAACCAACAATTCAACCTCAATATACATTTAGATTGTTGTCACTTAAGCAAACCCAATAAAATTAACAGAAGTACTTAAAAATTGGGTCGTCTCTCAAGGAATTACAGGGAAGTGTAGTTTATTATTGGCTATGGAAAAGTATATTTTTTGGTTTTGTAATAAGAAACAAGAAAGTAAAATGGCAAGAAAATAAACTAATAACTAAGAAAGCTCTTAGCAAGGAAAGAGAACTAGAAGTCCTATTCTCATTATCATCGTCAATTGTGATGGTAAATGTAAATTGCTTTTACTTAGTTATCCTCTAACAAATGAAGGAAAGTCAAGCTAGCAAAATCGACTTAAGTTCACAAGTCCTAATCAAAGACTAGATTTAGTGAGGCTCAAGCCAACTAACAACTTCCAATCACCAATCAACAAAAGAATTTTGATAACTCAAGAGTCTCTAATTAATCAATCCAAGTCAAGAACGCAAAAATCTAAATTAAAATCCACCCAAGCATTTTATCAAACACTTGGAAGGCATAGAATAAAAACATAGAAAATTGACAAGACATAGGAAATTCTTAGACTAACCAAAGCAAAGAAGTAACAATAGCAAAGCAATTGAACAATAAGAAACATGAAACATAAATTGCAATAATGAAAATTGAGAGTAACACATGAACTCATAAACTAAGTTAGCAAAATAAAAGAATCAATAAGAGAAGTACATAACTAAAGTGCTAGAACAAATAAAAGTAAGAGAAAACTAAATTAAAATAAGACTGAAACCTAAACCTAAGGAGAAATTGGAAGAAGAATCCCTAAACCTAGAATTCTACATCTAAAACATAATGTGTGTATGAATGAAAAGTGAATGATGGAACATTCCCCTCCTGATTCATTGATGAGACAGAAATTGGTGAATTAAAAATTATTAAAATATATACGTTGCAAGTATAGTTCTTAACTCACCAGAAATCCACTTATCAATTTAGAAAGGTGTCACAGGAATTTAAAATTAAAATACTGGGAGTATGAATCCCAGGTCGTCTCCCAACGAGTTGCAGAAAAGTGTGCTATTTTATTAATCAGATGTTTTCAAAAAGGTTTGAGTTGAGTAAACAGGAAATAAAATTGGAGAATTTGAATAATGTAAATAAAAGCCTTGATTGGGAGTTGATTAGTTGGAAGCCCCATTATTGTTGAATTACTCTCTAGATTAATTGATAATTAAAGGTTATCCTGTTTAGTTATCTCTTACTAGGTAAGGGAAAGTCAAACAAGTTAGAATGCTATGTCCGTTCACAAGTTGCAACCCACTTAATTAAAAGGGATTGGTGTTAGTGACTAGAGGGCAATCCAACAATAAACCCAATTACAATCTTTCTTTTAAGCCTTCCAACTCAAGGGTTCCTTTCAATCAACTCCCCATCAAGTTAGCGAACTACTCACTCATAGTGAATGTAAAATTTATAACATATGAAAGGGAATTGAAGAAAGACATTGTAAATAAGATCAAAATAATCAATTAAAAATAAAAGTAATCTTTGTATTAAATAATCCTAAAAATATTCCAATGGTAAAATTAACAAAGCAAAGGACATGGAAGAGTAAAGCCAAGTAAAGAAAACAAACTAGAATGACGAAATCTTGATGAGGTAATAACTCTTCTCAATATCCCAATGCAAAAAAAAAAAAGTGATAGAAAAATAAAATCCTAAGAACTATGAATGTGTAGAGAGAAAAACCTAGAGGAGGAGTAAAAACTAGATCTAAAACTAAAAACTGTGTAGAATGAATTGTTGTCTCTGGTTTTTGCATGTTCTCTGGATCTAGTCTGCGGTTCTGGGCCGAAAACTGGGTCAAAATAGGGCCCAAAATCGCCCCCAGCGAATCCTGCAGATTATGTAGATCGCGCACGTCATGCGATCGCGTCATCCATGCGGACGTGTCATTCGCGTTTTTCCTACCACATGTTCGCGTCGTCCACGCCTCTGCGTCAATTGTGCTTTTCCATTCCGCGCGGTCGCGTGAGCCATGCGGCCGCGTCACTGCGATTTCTCCTCTTTTGCGCGAACGCGTGAGCCATGCGTCCGTGTCACTTCTCGCTGGTTATCTCCTCAATTTCTTGTGTTCCTTCCATTTTTGCTAGCTTCCCTTCCATTCTCCAACTCATCCATGCCCTATAAAGCCTGAAACACTTAACATACAAATTACGGCATCGAATGGTAATAAGAGAGGATTAAGATTAGCTAAATTAAGACTAAAGAAGCATGTTTTCAATCATGTAATAATTTTAGGAAGGAAATATAAATGCATGCTAATTATATGAATAAGTGGGTAAAGACCATGATAAAATCACATAATTAAACACATTGTAAACCATAAAATAGTGGTTTATCAACCTCCCCACACTTTAACATTAGCATGTCCTCATGCTAAACTCAAAGAGACACTTCTCACTGGTTATCTCCTCAATTTCTTGTGTTCCTTCCATTTTTGCTAGCTTCCCTTCCAATATCTCACTCATTCATGCCCTATAAAGCCTGAAACACTTAACAGACAGATCAAGGCATCGAATGGTAATAAGAGAGGATTAAGATTAGCTAAATTAAGACCAAAGAAGCATGTTTTCAATCATGTAATAATTTTAGGAAGGACATATAAATGCATGCTAATTATATGAATAAGTGGATAAAGACCATGATAAAACCACACAATTAAACACATTGTAAACCATAAAATAGTGGTTTATCAACCTCCCCACACTTAAACATTAGCATGTTCTCATGCTAAACTCAAAGAGACCAAATAAATGAGTAGGGAAGGGCAAGACTCATGCAATGCAACCTATGAATGTGAATGCAACTACATGCTAAAATGATTCTACCTACTTGGTGAAAAAGTAAATAAATCTTTCAAGAATAAATATGAACTGGATTTCACTAATTCAAATCACAAAATACAATATAAATAACTTGTAAGAAGAAGATAGCTCATAAAAGCAGGGAACATAGAATTAAGCACTGAACCCTTATTAGTAGTGTATATCATTCTAACTCTCAAGTGTCTAGGGTCAATTCTCTTAATTCTCTACTAATCTTGCTTTCTATAGCTTGCTATTCATCTAACAATCAACAAAAATTTAATGCACCAATACACAAATCAAGAGGTCTTTTAAGGGTTGTAATGGGGTTAGGGTCAAGGTAGGATTGTATTTGGCCAAGTGGACTAAAATCTGAATCCTTAATTAACATAAACTTTCCACCTAATTCAAGACAATCCATTTAATTAAAATACAAAATCTAACTTTCCATCAACTGTGTTTACTACATATTTATGCATTCTAAGTTTTGAGTACAGCTCATATGCATTGATTTCACTTATTTATTTTGGGGCATTTTGTCCCCTTTTATTACTTGCTTTTTTTTTTGAAAAAGTATGCAAATGCAGATGCTCAAAATATGCTGATAAAGAGAAGAGTTATTAAGTAAAAAAACTAAAAATGAAGAAAAGAACTTAAACATTAGCATGTCCTCATGCTAAACTCAAAGAGACCAAATAAATGAGTAGGGAAGGGCAAGACTCATGCAATGCAACCTAAGAATGTGAATACAACTACATGCTAAAATGATTCTACCTACTTGGTGAAAAAGTAAATAAATCTTTCAAGAATAAATATGAACTGGATTTCACTAATTCAAATCACAAAATACAATATAAATAACTTGCAAGAAGAAGATAGCTCATAAAAGCAGGGAACATAGAATTAAGCACTGAATCCTTATTAGTAGTGTATATCATTCTAACTCTCAAGTGTCTAGGGTCAATTCTCTTAATTCTCTACTAATCTTGCTTTCTATAGCTTGCTCTTCATCTAATAATCAACAAAAATTTAATGCACCAATACACAAATCAAGAGGTCTTTTAAGGGTTGTAATGGGGTTAGGGTCAAGGTAGGATTGTATTTGGCCAAGTGGACTAAAATCTGAATCCTTAATTAACATAAACTTTCCACCTAACTCAAGACAATCCATTTAATTAAAATACAAAATCTAACTTTCCATCAACTGTGTTTACTACATATTTATGCATTCTAAGTTTTGAGTACAGCTCATATGCATTGATTTCACTTATTTATTTTGGGGTATTTTGTCCCCTTTTATTACTTGCTTTTTTTTTATTCTTCTCAATGCATATGATTAAGGTTTTGAATGCATAAACATGTTCTTAACATTTTTCATATTTTCACACAAAGTCTAACATACTCAATTCCCAAACCAAACGTTTCCATACCCACTTTTCCCCACACTTAATTCATGAGCATTCTCACTAGTCTAAGCTAATCAAGGATTCAAATTAGGGACATTATTGTTTTCCACTTAGAGTTAGTGATGAGCTAAAGTAAAGAACAAGGGGTAAAATAGGCTCAACATGGGTTTGCAAAGGATAATAAAAGGTAAGGCCATAAGGGTATGTAAGCTCAGTGAAACAAGGCCTCAATCATATAAGTGCATGCATACATCAAATAATGGAAATATAGAATTAAGCAAGACAAAGATCACAATTTTAGAGAGAGAAACACATACCTAAAATAAAATATTGGTTGATAAAATGCAACCAATCAAATAGGCTCAAAATCTCACTGGTTTTGTGTGTTCGAGCTCTAAACTATGTTCCAAAATAATATTTCTTCAAACAAGTTTTTCAAAAATTTTTATTCAAATTAGTGAAATACTATAAAAAATTTCTTGAAAAAGAAAATATTACTTTAACCAAGTGGTAAAATATGCACAAAAAACAAACATGCAATCAAACATGCAAATGCAACAATGAAAAACAAAAAATTGGTGTTGAGAAGGGACTAACTAACCCGTGGAGATCGGTATTGACCTCCCCACACTTATAGATTGCACCGTCCTCGGTGCATGCTGAGATGTACAGGTGGGCGGGTGTTGTGGTTCCTCAGCTATTGCTCGTTGTAGAAGCTTTCTCTTTACCCGTTCTGGTGGCCAGCCTGAAAAAGGGATAAGAGAAAGGGACATGAAGTCAAAGGAACAGAGCAAAGAGGAGGGCGGTACGAGTGATAATCATGCCAAGTAAAAAAAATAGTGAATGAAAGACATGGTCGCGACTCCATGTGATCAGTTCATCAATGGAAATATAGCAAGGCATGGGGAGTATTGGATGCAAGATGTTTATTAGCTTGCCGGCAAGGGCATGAGTAGCATAGATCAAGCATCAAAAGCTTTAATGTATTGTTAGTCATGAGAAACTAACAATAACGTTTGTATTAACAATTATATTTAATTAATAAAATAGTAAAGGAAATTTGTGAAAAGCAAGCATTGAATAGTAGAAGTGAATAATTTAAAATAATGCACAATGCCATACGGGCTTTTTCATAAACACTTGGCATGCATGCTGAATATGTTATTGAAAATATTAATTAGAACATGCAAGCAACCCTTTAAAAGTAATATATAATTGTCAAATAATCCACAAAAATATAGAAAAAGACAATGACCCATATAAAATTCCAACACCAATGAAAATAATGCAATGAATGAAAGTATGCAATTAAGTAAAAGAAAATGAAAGATAAGAAGAATGAGAAGGGAAAGAAGGGAAGAAGAAGTAAGTAAGAAAGGAGGGAGGAAAAATTAGGATTGGGGAAGAAAAGATAAAATATTTTGGCATATTAGGTTAAGGTGTGCGACGCTGGCGACGCGGTCGCGTGGGTGACGCGGTCGTGTGGTGCGCAATAAGGTCAGGCGATGCGGACGCGTGGGTCACGCGATCGCGTCACTTGATTTGTGCTAGTGGCGCGAGTGCAGCCTTGCATTCGCACAACTCGCTATTTGAATTGCATTTGCCAAAAATCTGGGTGACGCGGTCGCGTGGGTGACGCGATCGCGTGGATGGCCATTTTTGAAAGACGACGCAGCCGCGTGGGGCACGCATTCACGTGGGAGGGCTTGGGCTTCCAGCACAACTTTTGGCCATGCACCATTTTTACGTCGATTTTCATGGCACGCGGCCGCATGGGTGACGCGGTCGCGTGGGAGGCCAAAGTTCCACATGATGCGGTCGCGTGGGGTCAAATTATGCTAAAGGCGTGCCTCCAGTGACGCTCTCACGTGACTCTCTTTTCAATTCTTTTCTTCCCAACGCACTAGTGACGCGGACGCGTCAGCGACGCTATCGCATCGCGTGCATGTTTTCCCTTTTTTTTATTATGCAATTATGCAGTATGCAATATGCAGTGTTAATGTAGATGCTATGAAAACTTCCAGGTTCAATGAAAATAAAATAAAATAAAAAAAATAAACAACACGAAATAAAATTGAAAAAGAACGATCATACCATGGTGGGTTGTCTCCCACCTAGCACTTTTAGTTAAAGTCCTTAAGTTGGACCTTTGGTGAGCTCCCTGTTATGGTGGTTTATGCTTGTACTGATCCAGAAATCCCCACCAATGTTTGTACTTCCAGTAGCCTCCGGGGTCCCAAACTAAGCATGTAAAGCCCTTAAGAAGTTTCGAACAGATTCTTGGGCTCCCGGGGTGACAAATGTCAGAACAGATTCCAGGATCCCAAACCTTACTTTTACACCCGTTTTTGTCTCGATCTGCATTTTTCCAGCCGGGTGAAAGGTGATCTGAATTCTCACTGCAGCGACCAAACAGCTTCCTAGACCCATTCAATTGAGCTTTACACCAACCTTTGCGTTTAAACTTAAAGCTTCCAACCATAATGAACCTTGCAGGACAATTCTTACCACTGACCATCTTCTTCTTACTTTTAATGCCACAAAGAGCTCTAAGTTGACCATCCGTCTCTAGTAGCCCGTATTCAAGTGGAATTAGAAAGCTAAGGGATATGAATTTTACCCACTTGAATGTTGTGAAGGATGATGGCAACTTAGGGGGAGGTGTTTTTAATGAACGTGCAAGCTCTAATCCCTTGTGCTCTCCTCTGACATCTTCCACCTCTTTGCAAGCTTTTTCAATTTCAACCTCTTCCTCTTGGTAGCTTTCTTCCAATTTAATCTCTTCTTTATTGTGCACTAAGGGCATGGGAGGTTGTGCCTCTTCTTCTTGAATCTTTATCTCTTGATTAACCTCTTCCAAGTCTTCTATTATGACATGCCTTGGAGGTTGTACACCCTCTTCAACATCAATTTCAAATATCTTGGAAGGAGGCTTTATGACTTGAATTTCCCATGGAGGTTCTGCATCTCCTAAATCTTCAACCGCTTCTTCCTCTTCAATAAATATGGCTTCTTGCACTTGTTCCAGTACAAAGTCATGCTCCTTACTGTCCACTGGAGTTTCTAGTGTCTCCTTCATGCTACGTTCTTCATTAGATTCTCCACATGAAGCCATGGGGGTTCCTTGCGTGTCCGAACGTCTAGAAGGTAATTGATTTATTGCTTGCTCCAATTAATAAAGGGTTGCATGAAATTGATCTACTGTTTCCTTGAGACGATCCCTTGACTCTTGTTCCATTTCAATAGCATAACTGGGATCATCTTGCTCTTGGATTGATGGATGTGGGTGCTCTTCCACGGATGGTGGTGATGGGATGGGTGGTGATGGAATGGGTGGATCATTATATGGTTGAAAAGGAAGTGCACTAGATCTTGAGAGTTGATTGTTGAAGGTATTCGGTGGTCCGATTTGGGTGACAAGAGCTTGTATAGTAGAGTTTAGATCGGTAAATGCTTTCTCCATGGAGGTTTGGGGTGGATAGGAGGGTTCGTTTTGATAATGATAAGGAGATGGTGTATATTGAGGTGGTGGTTCTATGTATGGTTCATTTGGCTCATAAGGTGGTTGGTATGGTGGATATGGATTAGGGTCATACGGAGGTGTTTGGTGGAAAGGAGCTTGTGAGTATGGTGGTTCAAAGTTATGTCGAGAGGATGGTCTTTGAGCACAGGGTGGGGCTTGTTGGTAGCTACTAGGCGGTCCACCAAATCTTTCAGCTGGGTATGCATTGTAGAATGGTCGTTGTCCATGATATCTTGGAGGGTGTTGTTGCCTAAAGGGTTGATTAGATCCTCTTGGCTCCATCCATTCTTGATTGGTCTGACCTTGATGCATATTCCTGCTGTGGTTTCTATTTCCTTCAACAAAGTTAGAACCAAACTCAAAGCGAGAGGGGTGAGAATTTATAGTAGTTATCAGAAATAAGGGGGAAAAAGGAGAAACAAATAAACAAGTAAAAGAAAAATATTTTTTTTGAAAAATATTTACAATAACCAATAATAAGGCACATGTTTGCAATTCCCTGGCAACGGTGCCATGTTGACGTTAGGATTTTTGCTAGTAAAGAATTTATAAAAATATTCGCGTTGTAGACATAGATTCTAAACTAACAGAAATCCCTTCGTACAAAATTAAAGTTTTAGTTGTCACAAGTAACAAACCCTAAATAAATTGATAACCGAAGTATTTAAACCTCAGGTCGTCTTCTCAAGGAATTGCAGGGAGGTATGTTCTTATTATTGGTTATGAGTTTGTAAATTGGGGGTTTTAAGAATGAGGAACAATTATGATGAATGACAAGTAAAATAAATAATTGACTGTAAAATAAACTCTTGGCAAGGTATGAGAACTGGAAGTCCTATCCTAGTTATCCTTATCAATTGTGATGAGAATTGGATTTTTCTCCCACTTTGTTAACCTCTAACTATGAAGGTAACTCAAGTGAATGAATTAATTCGAATCCTCAAGTCCCAGTCTTTCCTTGGGAAAAGTCAGAGTTATTGGATCTCGAATCAATTCTTGAAGAATTCCAATTTTCAATCAACAATGAGTTTGATAACTTAAGAGTCACCAATTAATCAACCAAAGCCAAAAGGTAGAAAAATCTAAATTATTTATATCATAAACAAAAGAAACAAATCATAGATCTGAAAATATCTCAAATTATATTTAAGTAAGAAAATCAATCCAAACATGGAACATTGAAAATAAATAAATGCAAAGAATATTGAACCTGAGATGCAGAAGAAATATTCATAATCCTAATAAAAATCCTAATCCTAATCCTAAGAGAGAGGAGAGAACCTCTCTCTCTAAAAACTACATCTAATCCTAAAATTATAAATTATCAGAGCATAATGGGTCTCTGCAAGTTCCCTGACTTTAATCTGTGTTTCTGGGCCGAAAACTGGGTTGAAATGCGGCCCAGAATCTCTGCCAGTGACTTTTGTTATTCTGCAGATCGCGCACGTCACGCGATCGCGTCATCTATGCGGATGCGTTATTCGCGTTTTTCCCAGCCACGCGTTCGCGTCGTCCATGCTTCCGCATCACTTGTGCTTTTCCAATCCGCGCGGTCATGTGAGCTATGGGGCCGCGTCACTGCGAATTCCTTTCTTCCGCACGGTCCCGTCGCTAACCCGTACGCGTCACTTCTCGCTGGATATCTCCTCAATTTCTTTTGTTCCTTTCATTTTTGCAAGCTTCCTTCCCAATTTCTCACTCATTCATGCCCTATAAAGCCCGAAACACTTAACACACAGATCAAGGCATCGAATGGTAATAAGAGAGGATTAAGATTAGCTAAATTAAGACCAAAGAAGCATGTTTTCAATCATGTAATAATTTTAAGAAGGAAATATAAATGCATGCTAATTATATGAATAAGTGGGTAAAGACCATGATAAAACCACACAATTAAACACATTGTAAACCATAAAATAGTGGTTTATCATTCATCCCACTCTGCAGCTTCTAATCTTCATTCTTGTGCTTGAAACTGGGCCAAAAGCATCCCCGAAATCACCCCCAGCGTTTTCTCGTAATTGAGGCACGTGACACTTGTCACACGTCCGCGTCAGCCACGCGTACGCATTGTTGAACGAATTTCTGGTCACACGTACGCGTCATCCGCGCATACGCGTCATTCACGCGTGCGCGTCGCTTGCTTGCTGAACCGGTCATGCGTACGCATCGTTCATGCGTGCGCGTCGAGGCTAGCTTCCCAAAACTTCTATTTCTTGTTTTTCTTCCACTTTTGTATGCTTCATTTCCATCCTCTAAGCAATTCTTGCCCTATAAACCTTGAAAATACTTAACAAATATATCACGGTATTGAATGGTAATAAGAGAGTATTAAGAATTAGAGATTTTAAGGCTTAAGAAGCATGTTTTCAATCATAGCACAAAATTAGGAAGGAAACTTAAAAACATGCAATTTACATGAATAAGTGTGAGAATAGTTGACAAAATCCACTCAATTCAGTACAAAATAAACCATAAAATAGTGGCTCATCAAATCTCCCCACACTTAAACATTAGCATGTCCTCATGCTAAACTCAAGAGAACTAAAAGAGTGAGGGAAAAATGGTAGGACTGATGCAATGCAACCTATCTAAATGCAAGCTACCTACATGCGTCGAGCTATTCTAATTACTATATATATATATATATATATATATATATATATATATATATATATATATATATATATATATATATATATATATAAGCATATACGTGGTCAAAGTGAATCAAATTTCCAAGAAATCATATATGCACAATCAAGGGCTGAATCAATCATATCAAAACACATTCACAGTTGAATTGAGTTATTCAAAAGAGCTCGCAAACTTGCAAGATAAGCAATGATCAAATATGGACATATGGAATTGAGCAATTGAACCCTCACCGGATGTATATATGCGCTCTAATCGCTCAAGTGTTTAGGGTTAAACCAGTCAAATCTCCTTTAATCATGCTTTCTAAAACTTTGTTCTTCATCTAACCAATCAACAAATATTTAGTTTACAAATGCACATATGATGAGGGCTTTTCAAGGTTGTAATGGGGTTAAGGTAAGGGTGAGGATATATGTATGGCCAAGTGAGCTATCATTTGAATCTTTGACTAACCTAAGATCTCACCCAACACATACACACACTCTATACAATTCTAGAATCAAGCTTAGTGGTGCACGAAATTGTGACCATCAACAATGGCACCAAAGGCTTATAATGTAGCACTCTCAAATGTGAATCACACTTTGTCACAACTTCGCACAACTAACCAGCAAGTGCACTGGGTCGTCCAAGTAATACCTTACGTGAGTAAGGGTTGATCCCACGGAGATTGTTGGTATGAAGCAAGCTATGGTCATCTTGTAAATCTCAGTTAGGCGGATTATAATGGTTATAAAGGTTTTCGAATATAAAAATAAATAAAACATAAAATAGAGACGGAAATACTTATGTAATTCATTGGTGGGAATTTCAGATAAGCGTATGAAGATGCTGTGCTTCTTCTGAATCTCTGCTTTCTTACTGCTTCATCCAATCCTTCTTACTCCTTTCCATGGCAAGCTCTATGTAGGGAATCACCGTTGTCAATGGCTACTTCCCATCCTCTCAGTGAAAATGGTCTAAATGCTCTTGTCACAGCACGGCTAATCATCTGTCGGTTCTCGATCATGTCGAAATAGAATCCATTGATTCTTTTGCGTTTGTCACCACGCCCAACAATCGCGAGTTTGAAGCTCGTCATAGTCATTCAATCCCTGAATCCTACTCGGAATACCACAGACAAGGTTTAGACTTTCCAGATTCTCAAGAATGGCCACCAATAATTCTAGCTTATACCACAAAGATTCTGATTAAGGAATCCAAGAGATATTCGTTCGTTCTGAGGTAGAACGGAAGTGGTTGTCAGGCACGCGTTCATAGGTGAGAATGATGATGAGTGTCACGGATCATCACATTCATCATGTTTGAAGTGCAACAAATATCTTAGAACAGGAATAAGCTGAATTGAATAGAAAATAGTAGTAATTACATTGAAACTTGAGGTACAGTAGAGCTCCACACCCTTAATCTATGGTGTGTAGAAACTCTATCGTTGAAAATACATAAGTGATGAAGATCCAGGCATGGCCAAATGGCCAACCCCCAAAATGTGATATAAATTCGAAAATAGGGGAAAAGGACTAGACAATCCAAGACCGGACGCTAGTACAATAGTAAAAAGTTCTATTTATATTAAACTAGTTACTAGGGTTTACAGAAGTAAGTAATTGATGCAGAAATCCACTTCCGAGGCCCACTTGATGTGTGCTTGGGCTGAGCTTGAGCTTTACACGTGCAGAGGCTTCTTTTGGAGTTAAACGCAAAGTTGTAACGTGTTTTTGGCATTTAACTCTGGTTTGTGACGTGTTTCTGGCGTTTTACTCCAGAATGCAGCATGGGACTGGCGTTGAACGCCAGTTTGCGTCATCTAATATCAAACAAAATATAAACTATTATATATTTCTGGAAAGCTCTTGATGTCTAATTTCCAACGCCGTTGAGAGCACGCCATTTGAAGTTCTGTAGCTCTGGAAACTCTATTTCGAGTACAGGAAGGTCAGAATCCAACAGCATCAGCAGTCCCTTTGTCAGCCTCCTTATCAGAGTTTTGCTCAGGTCCCTCAATTTCAGCCAGAAAATACCTGAAATCATAGAAAAAACACACAAACTCATAGTGAAGTCCAGAAATGTCAATTTTAGCAAAAAAACTAATGAAAACATCCCTAAAAGTAGCTAGATCCTACTAAAAACTACCTAAAAATAATGCCAAAAAGCGTATAAATTATCCGCTCATCACTTAGCCACACAAAATCTCACTTTTGCATATTTTCACACACTCATGTATCAATTCCAATTCCATCACATATGCATTGATATTTTTATTGAACTTAATATTGGCGTAATTTTGTCCCCTATTTATCCATTTCTCTTTTTCTTTTTTTAAGCATATGAAAGCATAATACATCATTGCATATGGTTTCTATAATTTCACACGAGTATACACCCAAATTCTCAATATTTGTCAATAAAAAATAAAACATATTCTTATGAACCAGAGTTCTCACATTTTCCTATACTTAGTTGACACACACTCACTATCTTAAGCTAACCAAAGATTCAAATAAGACAATTAATTGTTTTTCCACTTAAGGCTAGTGATGTGGTAATATAAAGAACAAAAGGTGTTAAAAAGTCTCACAGTGGCAAACAAAGGTAAATGAAATGGTAGGCTATTTAGGATAAGTGAGCTATAATTAAATGATGGCCTCAATCGCATAATTGCACGAATATACACTAAATAATGGACATATAGAATGGAACAAACCAAAAATTGCAAGCATAGAGAAGAAAACACACAAGAATCAAAATCATGGTTAAATAATGTAACTATATAATTAGGCTAAAAAACTCACAGGTTTTGTGTTCTTAGCTCAAAAACCATATTCCAAACTATATATATACATCATGCAAGTTTGAGAAAAAATTTCAACTCAAATCAATGTGAATCTTAATGCCCCTTTTTAAGAAAAAGAAACCTTCCTTGAAAATTTTATCAAATTGACCAACATTTATTATATATATCCTAAATGATATGATGTGATTGTGAAAAGTTAAAAATTCTTAGTTTAATCCTATTTTCAACCAAATCAATTTCTCATATGCAACGGAATAAACTAAGCTCAATTATGAACATTTTTTTCCAATCACAACGAATAAATTAAAATACAAAGGTATGTACAAGCAAAAGTGCGAAATGCAAAAAAACTAAAAAATACTCAAAATAACTAATATATACAAAATCCAAAGTGAAACAAAGTAAAAATGCAAATACTGAAAAGTAAAACAAAAATAAAAGCAAAAGTGTCTAGAGTAGTTCACCCAAATATAGACTTTACCGATGACGGTGACCTCCCCACACTTAAATGACAGCATCGTCCCTGATGCTACAACTCAGGCTGGGTGAGAGGGTTGGTGAACGAAATATTGATGGTATAGAATTTCACAAATGAATTCTCGTTGAAAGTATAGTTTCTAAACCAACAATAATCCTTTCATACAAACATTTGTTTGTCACAAGTACATACTCCTAAAATTAATAACCGAAGTATTCAAACCTTGGGTCGTTCTCCCTAGGAATTGCAATAAAGTGTCTTGTTATTGGTTATGTGTTATGTTTGGGATTTTGATAAGAGACATGAAGGATAAATGGCAAGAAAGTAAACTAATAGCTAAAAAGGTCTTGGCAAGGGTTGGTGGTCAAGGATCTCTATCCCTATCACTAACCACAACATGAAAATTGGCAAGGATCAATCCCATTAAGTCATCCTCTAAGATGTAACCACGTCATTAGGCTCAAATCTCACAAGCTTGTGTTCTTAGCTCAAAAACCATGTTCCCAAATAAATTCTTTCAAGCAAGTTCAATAAAATTTTTCAAATTGGTAGGGTGCCCTAAAACAGTTTCTTGGAAAAGAAATCATCACCCTAACCAAGTAGTCCTAATAAGAAAGAAGTGGTAAAAATATGTACAAATGCTAACTAACATGCAACCTATCATAAAATGCAACAACTAGCTAACATTGGTGTTGAAAAAGGAAATTGTTTCCCATGTAAGTCGGTTAGACGACCTCTCCATACTTAAAGATTGCACCGTCCTCGGTGCATGCAAAGAAGAGCTAGGTGGACGGGTTGCTATAATTGATGAGCTTCTTCAAAAGATTGTGCGGATGACTTGTTTGTCGCCCCATTTAGAAGCTTTTCCTTTTTCCTCTTTGGTGGCCAACCTAAAAGGAAATAAAAAGAGAGAGAATTAAGCCTATAACAAAGATATCAAAGTAAATAGAACATAGGCGGGGGCTAATGCCAAATAAGAGTAAGGTTCTCGCTACATGTTAGTTACGCATGTAAGTGAGAGAGCAATATAGGCAAAGGGCATATCAATTAATACTTGATGCAAGAGTAAAATCAAAGCATAAGAAAATGCAATGAAGAGCATGTTGAGCATCAAGTTCAAACAAGAATTGACACAAACAAGATTAGTGATAAGTGGTGCACGGAATTATAAATCACACTTTTCACAACTCCGTACAACTAACCAGCAAGTGCACTGGGTCGTCCAAGTAATACCTTACGTGAGTAAGGGTCGATCACACGGAGATTGCCAACTTGAATCAAGCTATGGTTATCTTGTAACTCTTAGTCAGAAGATTAATAATAAAAAGGAGTTTGTTTGTGAAAAGTAAAAGGGCATGAAAAGAATGGTACTTGTTATTCAATAATAGAGAGCAGGTTAAGGTTTCAAAGTTGCTATGTCTTCTGAATTTTTGCTTTCCTACTATCTTCTTCTTCCAGAAACGCATGTCCCTTCCATGGCAGGCTGTATGTTGGTGGATCACCATTGTCAATGGCTACCATCCGTCTTCTCAGTGAAAACATGTCCTCTACGGTTTTCCGCATGGCTAATCATATGTCGGTTCTCACTTGTGTCGGAATAGGATACATTTATCCTTTTGCACACTGTCACTACGCCCAACATTCGCGAGTTTGAAGCTCGTCACAGTCATCCCATCCCAGATTCTACTCGGAATTCCACAGATAAGGTTTAGACTTTCTGGATCTTAGGAATGCTGCCAATTGGTTCTAGCCTTTACCACGAAGGTTCTGATCTCACGAGTTTGAGTGCTCTGTTGTCAAGAAATGCAGGTCAAACTCATGGATTAGAAACCCAAGAGATACGCACTCAAGCTGTCGCCCAATGACTACGTTGAGCTCATGTAGAACGGAAGTGGTTGTCAGGCACACGTTCATAAGTTAGGGAATGATGATGAGTGTCATGGATCATCACAATCTCCATGTTGAAACAAGAGTGGGTATCTTAGAATAGAAACAAACGTGATTGAATAGAAAATAGTAGTAATTGCATTAATCCATGGAAACACAGCAGAGCTCCTCACCCCCACCTATGGGGTTTAGAGCTTCATACTGTAGAAGATACAATAGGATTTGTCCAAAATGTCATAAGTTGCAAAATAAATTTCTAAAGTAGTTTTTATACAAAACTAGTAACCTATGTTTACAGAGAATGAGTAACTAGATGCAGAGAGTGCAAAAATCCACTTCTGGGGCCCACTTAGTGAGTGTTTTGGATGAGCTTCCTAGCTTTCACGTGCATATTCCGTTTCTGGAGTTAAACGCCAGCTTGGATACTAGTTTGGGCATTTAACTCCAGCTTTGGTGCCAGTTCTGGCGTTAAACGCCAAAAAAAGGGGTCTCTGGTGGGCGTTTAAACGCCAGTTTGGCCCATCAAATCTCGGGCAAAGTATGGACTATCATATATTTCTAGAAAGCCCAAGATGTCTACTTTCCAAAGCAATTGAGAGCACACTAATTGGGTTTCTGTAGCTCCAGAAAATCTACTTTGAGTGCAGGAGGGTCAGAATTCAACAACATCTGTAGTCCTTTTTCAGTCTCTGAATCAGATTTTTGCTCAGGTCCCTCAATTTCAGCCAAAAAATACCTGAAATTACAGAAAAACACACCAACTCATAGTAAAGTCCAGAAATATGATTTTTGAATAAGAATAAGAATAAGCATGAATTGAATAGAAAACCGTAGTAATTGCATTAATACTCGAGGAACAGCAGAGCTCCACACCCTTAATCTATGGTGTGTAGAAACTCCACCATTGAAAATACATAAGTGATAAAGGTCCAGGCATGGCTGAATGGCCAGTCCCCAAACGTGATCAAGAGATTAATCAAAAGACTAATTCCAAGATGAAAACACAATAGTAAAAAGTTTTATTTATACTAAACTAGTTACTAGGGTTTACAAAAATAAGTTTAAGTGCAGAAATCCACTTCCAAGGCCCACTTTGGTGTGTGCTTGGGCTGAGCCTTGAGCTTTCACGTGTAGAGACTTCTTTTGGAGTTAAATGCCAAGTTGTAACGTGTTTTTGGCGTTTAACTCTGGTTTGTGACGTGTTTCTGGCGTTTTACTCCAGAATGCAGCATGGAACTGGAGTTGAACGCCAGTTTGCGTCATCTAAACTCGAATAAAGTATAGACTATTATATATTGCAAGAAAGCCCTGGATGTCTACTTTCTAACGCAATTGAGAGCGTGCCAATTTTTCATCTATAGTCCTTTTTCAGCCTCTGATCAAATTTTTGCTCAGGTCCCTTAATTTCAGCTATAAATTACCTGAAATCACAGAAAAACACACAAACTCATAGTAAAGTCCAGAAATATGAATTTTGCATAAAAATTAATAAAAACATCCCTAAAAGTATCTAGATCCTACTAAAAACTACGTAAAAACAATGCCAAAAAGCGTATAAATTATCCGCTCATCACAACACCAAACTTAAATTGTTGCTTGTCCCCAATCAACTAAAAATCAAATACGATAAAAAGAAGAGAATATACTATAAATCCCAAAATATCAATGAATATTTATTCTAATTAGATGAGCGGGACTTGTAGCTTTTTGCTTCTGAATAGTTTTGGCATCTCACTTTATCCTTAGAAGTTTAGAATGATTGGCATCCATAGGAACTCAGAGTTCAGATAGTGTTATTGATTCTCCTAGTTAAGTATGTTGATTCTTGAACACAGCTACTTTTATGAGTCTTGGCCATGGCCCTAAGCACTTTGTTTTCCAGTATTACCACCGGATACATAAATGCCACAGACACATGACTGGGTGAACCTTTTCAGATTGTGACTCAGCTTTGCTAAAGTCCCCAGTTAGAGGTGTCCAGAGCTATTAAGCACACTCTTTTTGCTTTGGATCACGACTTTAACCACTCAGTCTCAAGCTTTTCACTTGGACCTTCATGACACAAGCACATGGTTAGGGACAGCTTGATTTAGCCGCTTAGGCCTGGATTTTATTTCCTTGGGCCTTCCTATCCATTGATGCTCAAAGCCTTGGATCCTTTTTACCCTTACCTTTTGGTTTTAAGGGCTATTGGCTTTTTCTGCTTACGTTTTTTCTCTTTCTCTTTCTTTTCGCAAGCTTCTTCTTTTTCACTACTTTTTCTTGCTTCAAGAATCAATTTCATGATTTTTCAGATTATCAATAACATTTCTCTTTGTTCATCATTCTTTCAAGAGCCAACAATTTTAACATTCATAAACAACAAGATAAAAAATATGCACTGTTTAAGCATTCATTCAGAAAACAAAAGGTATTGTCACCACATCAATATAATTAAACTAATTTCAAGGATGAATTCGAAACTCATGTACTTCTTGTTCTTTTGTATTAGAAACATTTTTCATTTAAGAAAGGTAAAGGATTCATGGAATTATTCATAGCTTTAAGACATAGTTACTAAGTACTAATGATCATGTAGTACAGACTCAAAACATAGACAAACATATAGCATAAAACTGAAAAACAGAGAGATAAGAACAAGGAAGTTAAGGAATGAGTCCACCTTAGTGAGGGTGGCGCCTTCATCTTGAAGGACCAATGGTGTTCTTGAGCTCCTCTATGTCTCTTCCTTGCCTTTGTTGCTCCTCCCTCATAGCTCTTTGATCTTCTCTAATCTCATTGAGAATGATGGAGTGCTCTTGGTGTTCCACCTTTAATTGGTTCATGTTATGACTCAATCCTTCTATAGAAGTGTTGAGTTATTCCCAATAGTTGTCTGGAGGAAAATGCATCCCTTGAGGCATCTCAGGGATTTCTTGATGATGAGCTTCCTCATGCGTCCCTTGAGATCCATGAATGGGCTCTCTTGTTTGCTCCATCCCCTTCTTAGTAATGGGCTTGTCCTCTTCATTGAGGATGTATCCTTCTATGACAACTCCAACTAAGTTGCATAGATGGCAAATGAGATGAGAGAAAGCTAGCCTTGCCAAGGTGGAGGGATTTTCGGCTACTTTGTAGAGTTCTAGAGAGATGACTTCATGAACTTTTACTTCCTCTCTAATCATGATGCTATGGATCATAATGGCCCGATCCACAGTTACTTCGGATTGGTTGCTAGTGGGGATGATGGAGCGTTGGATGAACTCCAACCATCCTCTAGCCACAGGCTTAAGGTCCAGTCTTCTCAATTGAATCGGCTTGCCTTTTGAGTCTCTTTTCCATTGAGCTCCTTCCACACATATGTCCATGAGTACTTGGTCCAACCTTTGATCAAATTTGACCCTTCTAGTGTAGGGGCGTGCGTCTTCTTGTATCATAGGCAAGTTGAACGCCAACCTTATGTTCTCTGAACTGAAATCTAAGCATTTTCCCCGAACCATTATAAGCCAATTTCTTGGGTTTGGGTTCATGCTTTGATCATGGTTCCTAGTGATCCATGCGTTTGCATAGAACTCTTGAACCGTTAAGTTTTTGACTTATTGAATGGGATTGGAGAGAACTTCCCATCTTCTTCTTCTAATCTCTTGTAGGATCTCCGGATATTTACCCTTTTTGAGCTTAAAAGGGACCTCAGGGATCACCTTTTTCTTGGCCACAACTTCATAGAAGTGGTCTTGATCGGCTTTTGAGATGAATCTCTCCATCTCCCATGACTCAAAGGTGGAAACAATTGCCTTCTCTTTCCTCTTTCTTGAGGTTTCTCTGGCCTTAGGTGCCATCAATGGTTATGGAAAAACAAAAAAGCTATGCTTTTACCACACCAAACTTAGAATGTTGCTCACCCTCAAGCAAAAGAAGAAAGAATAGAAGAAGAAGAAGACGATATGGAGGAGAGGGAGAGAGGTGTGGGTTTCGACCAAGGGGAAGAAGAGAGGGTAGTATTGTGTGAGAATGAAGAAGGATGGAGGGGTTTATAAAGTGGAGGGAGAGGGGTTTGGGTTTGGTCATTTAGGGTGGGTTTGGGTAGGAAAGGGATTTTAAATTTGAAGGTAGGTGGGGTTTATGGGGAAGAGTGGATGGATGTGATTGGTGAAGGGTATAGTGTTATTGGATTGTGTGAAGAAGAGATAAGTGGGATAGGTGGGGATCCTGTGGGGTCCACAGATCCTGAGGTGATCCTGTGGGATCCATATATCTTGAGGTGTCAAGGATTTCTCATCCCAGCACCTTTTAGGCGTGTAAAACGCCCTTTGTATGCAATCCTGGCGTTTAACACCAGACTGATGCTTGTCTCTGGCGTTAAACGCCCAAATGTAGCCTGTTTCTGGTGTTTAACGCCGGCCTGATGCTTGTTTCTGGTGTTAAACACCAGCTTGGTGCTTGTTTCTGGCGTTAAACGCCAGACAGATGCTTGTTTCTGGCGTTTAAACGCCAGACAGCTCTTCCTCCAGGGTGTGCTTTTTTTCTGCTATTTTTTATTCTATTTTTAATTTTTGCAATTGTTTTGTGACTCCACATGATCATAAACCTAATAAAACATAAAAGAACAATGGAAATATAGATAAATAAAAATTGTGTTGCCTCCCAATAAGTGCTTCTTTAATGTCAATAGCTTGACAGTGAGCTCTCATGGAGCTTCACAGATGATCAGAGCATGATGAGGGCCTCCCAACACCAAACTTAGAGTTTGATTGTGGGGGCTTTGTTTGACTATGTATTGAGAGAAGCTTTTCATGCTTCCTCTCCATGGTTGCAGAGGAAGATCCTTGAGCTTTAAACACAAGGTAGTCCCCATTCAATTGAAGGACTAGCTCTCCTCTGTCAACATCAATCACAGCTCCTGCTGTGGCTAGGAAATGTCTTCCACGGATGATGCATTTATCCTCATCCTTCCCAGTGTCTAGGATTATGAAATCAGCAGGGATGTAAAGGCCTTTAACCTTCACTAACACGTCCTCTACCAATCCATAAGCTTGTTTTATTGACTTGTCTGCCATTTCTAATGAGATTCTTGCAGCTTGTACCTCAAAGATCCCTAGTTTCTCCATTACAGAGAGTGGCATAAGATTTATACCTGACCCCAGGTCACACAAAGCCTTCTCAAAGGTCATGGTGCCTATGGTACAGGGTATTAAGAATTTACCAGGATCTTGTTTCTTTTGAGGTAAAGTTTGCTGAACCCATGTATTTAGTTCACTAATGAGCAAGGGAGGTTCACCTTCCCAAGTCTCAGGTAAGCTTTTCAGAATGACTGCACTGCATTCTTCAGTGAGGTAAACTTTTTCAGTTTCCCTCCAATCCTTCTTATGACTTAAGATTTCTTTCATGAACTTAGCATAATAGGGTATTTGCTCAAGTGCCTCTACAAACGGAATCTTTATTTCAAGAGTCTTGAGATAGTCTACAAAGCGGGCAAATTGCTTATCCTGTTTCGCTTGGCAGAGTTTCTGAGGATAAGGCATTTTGGCTTTGTATTCCTCAACCTTAGTTGTTGCAGGTTTATTACCTACAGATGTGGGTTGAGAAGCCTTTTTAGATGGGTTGCTATCAGCACTTGTATGTGTCTGATCCACTGGCGTTTGAATGCCAGTGGTGGAAGCTGGAGTGGCGTTAGACGCCAAATCCTTACCTGTTTCTGGCGTTTGAACGCCAGAACTGTGCTTCTTTTGGGCGTTCAATGCCAATTCCTTGCCTGTTTCTGGCGTTGAACGCCAGGACTGAGCATGGGTTGGGCGTTCAACGCCAGCTCTCCACCCCTTTTCTAGCGTTTGAGTGCCAGAATCATTCCTCTCTGGTCTCTCACTATCCTCAGAGGGATTTTGGGAAGCAATTTGTTTATTTCTTGGCTTCTTGCTGCCTTGAAGTGAGGTATTAAATGTTTTCCCACTTCTTAATTGAACTACTTGGCACTCTTCTGTTATTTGTTTTGATAGCTGCTGTTCTGTTTTCTTTAGCTGCACTTCCATATTCGTATTAGCCATTCTTGTCTCTTGTAATATCTCCTTGAATTCGGCTAGCTGTTTTGTTAGAAAATCTAATTACTGATTGAATTCAGTAACTTGTTCTGTAGGACTTAGTTTAGCAGTTACTGTTTCAGCCTCTTCTTTCATGGAAGGTTCACTGCTTAGGTACAGATGCTGATTTCTGGCAACTATATCAATGAGCTCTTGAGCTTCTTCAATTGTCTTTCTCATGTGTATAGATCCACCAGATGAGTGGTCTAGATAAATCTGAGCTTTCTCAGTAAGCCCATAATAAAAGATGTCTAACTACACCCACTCTGAAAACATTTCAGAGGGGCATTTTCTTAGCATCTCTCTGTATCTCTCCCAGGCATCATAAAGGGATTCATTATCTCCTTGTTTGAAGCCTTGGATGCTCAGCCTTAGCTGTGTCATCCGTTTTGGAGGAAAATAGTGATTCAGGAATTTTTCTGACAGTTGTTTCCATGTCTTTATGCTAGCCTTAGGTTGGTTATTTAACCACCTTTTAGCTTGATCTTTTACAGCAAATGGAAATAGTAATAATCTGTAGCTATCCTGATCTACTTCTTTATCATGTACTGTGTCAGTAATTTGTAAAAATTGTGCCAGAAACTCTGTAGGTTCTTCCTGTGGAAGATCATAATATTGGCAATTTTGCTACACCATAATAATGAGCTGAGGATTCAACTCAAAACTACTAACTCCAATGGAGGGTATACAGATACTACTCCCATATGAAGTAGTAGTGGGATTAGCATATGACCCTGGAGTCCTTCTGGACTGTTCATTTCCACTTAAGTCCATAATGGAGAAAGGGAAATGATGTGAATTTATTTTCTTTATTTTATTATATTAAAAAAATTATTTTTGAAATAATAAAATAGAATAAAATAAAAACCAAAACAAAAAACGAAAAAAAATAAAAATAAAAAATAAAATTTTGAAAATATTTTATGAAGATCTTCGAAAAAGTGAAGAGAGAGAAAGTGGTTAGGGTAATTTTGAAAAATATATGATTTGAAAAATTTTGACCAAGTCAACCCAAGTAATTCGAAAATTATGAGAAATTAAAGGAAAATATATTTTTTATTTTTGAATTTTATGATGAAAGAGAAAAACACACAAAAGACACAAGACTTAAAATTTTTTAGATCTAATGCTCCTTGTTTTTCGAAAATTTTGTAGGGAAAACACCAAGGGACACCAAACTTAAAAATTTTAAGATCAAAACACAAAGAAGACTCAAGAACACTTTGAAGATTCACAAGAACAACAAGAACAAAAGAAAGAACACCAAACTTAAAATTTTTAGAAAACCACAATAAAATTTTCGAAAATTAAAGAAAGATCAACAAGAAAACACCAAACTTAAAGTTTGGCACAAGATTCAATTAAAGAAAAATTATTTTTGTAAAAGATTTAAAAAAAAGATACCCAATTACCAAGAACACAAACCAACGCTCTAGCCAATTGAGCTATAAATGTAACGTGTTTTAAAGAGGTATTTTTAATAAATAAAAATAAATTTTTTGAAAACTAATATTTAAAAAATGCACAAGGAAAACACGAAAACACACAGAATAGGAAAAACCAAAGATCAAACAAAAAAAGTTGACAAGAACAATTTGAAGATCAAGGAAAAATAAAGAACATGCAATTTGAAAATTGAAAGACAAAGAAAAGCATGCAATTGGCACTAAACTTAAAACATGACACTAAACTCACAGAAAAACTAAAAATTAATAAAGAAAAATAATATTTTTTTGAAAAAAAAAATTTTTGAAGGGATAATAAAAGATGCAATTCTAGTGAAAAAAAAAAGACAAATTTTTCCTAATCTAAGCAACAAGATTCACCGTCAGTTGTTCAACCTCAAACGATCCCCGGCAACGGCGCCAAAAACTTGGTGCACGGAAATTACTTCACACTATGTAATTCCGCACAACTAACCAGCAAGTGCACTGGGTCGTCCAAGTAATACCTTACGTGAGTAAGGGTCGAATCCCACGGAGATTGTTGGCTTGAAGCAAGCTTTGGTTATCTTATTATTCTTAGTCAGGATACCAATAGGGTTCTTTAATTTCAATTGTAAAAAGAATGAATGGGCATAAAATAAATAATTGTTACGCAATAATGGAGAATATGTTGGACTTTTGGAGATGCTTTGTCCTCTGAATTCCTACAACATAATGCTTTCTCACTTTCATACATGCAAGGCTCCTTCCATGGCAAGCTGTATGTAGGGCATCACCGTTGTCAATGGCTACTTCCCATCCTCTCAGTGAAAATGGTCCAAATGTTCTATCACAGCACGGCTAATCATCTGTCGGTTCTCGATCATGTCCGAATAAGATCCATTGATCCTTTTGCATCTGTCACTACGCCCAACACTCGCAAGTTTGAAGCTCATCGCAGTCATCCAATCCCAGAATCCTACTCCAAATACCACAGGCAAGGTTTAGACTTTCCGGATTCTCAAGGATGCTGCCAATGGATTCTAGCTTATACCACAAAAATTTTGATTAAGGAATCTAAGAGATACTCATTCAATATAATGTAGAACGGAGGTGGTTGTCAGGTATACGTTCATGGATTGAGGAAGGTGATGAGTGTCATGGATCATCACCTTCTTCATAGTGAAACGTGAATAAACATCTTAGATAGGAACAAGCGTGTTTGAATGGAAAACAGAAATAATTGCATTAATTCATCCAGATGCTGCAGAGCTCCTCACCCCCAACAATGGAGTTTAGAGACTCATGCCGTCAAAAGGTACAAAGTTCAGATCTAAAAATGTAATGAGATACAAAATAAGTCTCTCAAAGTTGTTTAAATACTAAACTAGTAACCTAGGTTTACAGAAAATGAGTAAACTAAGATGGATAGTGCAGAAATCTACTTCTGGGGCCCACTTGGTGTGTGCTGGGGCCGAGACTTAAGCTTTTCACGAGCCTGGGCTGTTTCTGGCGCTGAATTCCAACTTGCAACCTGTTTCTGGCGCTAAACACTAGAATGCAACATGGAACTGGCGTTAAATGCCTGTTTACGTCATTTATCTTCGCGCAAAGTATGGACTATTATATATTGCTGGAAAGCCCTAGATGTCTACTTTCCAACACAATTGAGAGCGCGCCAATTGGACTTCTGTAGCTCCAAAAAATCCATTCCGAGTGCAGGAAGGTCAGAATCCAACAACATCAGCAGTCCTTTTTCAGCGTAAATTAGATTTTTGCTCAGCTCCCTCAATTTCAGCCAGAAAATACCTAAAATCACAGAAAAACACACAAAATCATAGTAAAGTCCCGAAATATGAATTTTTCCTAAAAACTAATAAAAATATACTAAAAACTAACTAAAACACACTAAAATCTACATGAAATTACCCCCAAAAAGCGTATAAAATATCCGCTCATCACGGGACTGTGGACGCCGTGCCTCTCCAGATTCACCCTCCTTCACCCCGTGCTGATGCTGCCAAGAAGCCTTCGGGTGCTTGATTGATTTCTGTAATTACTTTGTATAGGCAGCCCGGCTTGTGGGCTTTTGAACTCTTTATTTTGCTAACTTTGACACTTTTCCTAGTTGCTGGTTTAGCAACATTTATTTTGATAAACAATGTATTTTCCAGGCTGGTGGGCTGAACTTGGTGGCCTCTGTAGCTGGCTATTATTATAACTTTTTGTTTTTATCTCATGTCTGTATACGCTTGTCTTGGTATCTCCTCAGGTTTTGAGAGTGTTGGAACTTTGTCTGATATAATCGACTTAATTCCTTTTTTAGCAACTTTGATCTTCATTAGGGATTAAAATGTTGAGATTGCCGATTTCTTTATCTCGGGTTGAGTTGTTTGTCTTTTTGGACTTTATTTAGGTCTCTTTCAGGGGAAGCTTTATCATTCTGAAATTATCGAGTTACTCGGTAATCTTCTTTCTTGGACCTTGTTCCGGTCTCTTTCAGGGATTACCTTGGTAACTTTATATTTTTGGGCCAACTTTGTCATGTCGGGCCCTGTCGAGTTACTTAGTAATCCTCTTTCTTGGACCTTGTTCAGGTCTCTTTCAGGGATTACCTTTGTAACTTTATATTTTTGGGCCGACTTCGTCTTGTCGGGCCCTGTCGAGTTACTTAGTAATCCTCTTTCTTGGACCTTGTTCAGGTCTCTTTCAGGGATTACCTTTGTAACTTTATATTTTTGGGCCGACTTTGTCTTGTTGGGCCCTGTCGAGTTACTTGGTAATCCTCTTTCTTGGACCTTGTTCAGGTCTCATTCAGGGATTACCTTTGTAACTTTATTTTTTTGGGCCGACTTCGTCATGTCAGGTCTTGTCGAGTTACTTGGTAATCCTCTTTCTTGGACCTTGTTCAGGTCTCTTTGATAAACCACTATTTTATGGTTTATAATGTGTTTAATTGTGTGGTTTTATCATGATCTTTACCCACTTATTCATATAATTAGCATGCATTTATATTTTCTTCCTAAAATTATTACATGATTGAAAACTTACTTCCTAGAGACTTTTAATTAGGTATTTTAATTCTCCTTTATTCCATTCGATGCCGTGATATGTGTGTTAAGTGTTTCAGGCTTTATAGGGCATGAATGAGTTGGAGATTGGAAAGGAAGCTTGCAAAAATGGAAGGAACACAAGAAATTGAGGAGATGACCAGCGAGAAGTGGCGCGGCCGCATGGCTCACGCGACCGCGCGAAAGAGAGGAAATCGCAGTGGCACGGCCGCATGGCTCACGCGACCGCGCGAAAGAGAGGAAATCGCAGTGACGCGGCCGCAAGGCTTACGCAACCGCACGGATTGGAAAAGCATAAGTGACGCGGAGGCATGGACGACGCCCCCGCATGGAAAAGCAAACCCGGAATGACGCGTCCACATGATTGACGCGATCGCGTGACGTGCGCGATCTACAGAATTTCAGAAGTCGCTGGCAGAGTTTCTGGGCCGGATTTCAACCCTGTTTTCGGCCCAGAAACATAGATTATAGCCAGGGAACATGCAGAAACAGAGGAGATTCATTCCGCATAATTTTTAGTTTCTAGATCTGAAATTGCTCCTCCCCTAGGTTTTACTCACTTGAACATTCATAGTTAGGAATTTGAAGGTTTTGGCTTTAGCTTTTGAGAAGAGTCTACCTCCGATACCAGTTACTATAGTCTGTTATTTACTTTTCATTTATTCTTCCATATTCTTAATTCCCCTAGAGTTGACATTGGATTATTTTCATGAGTTATTAATATAGACTATTTTTATTTTCAATTAATCCCTTTCATTATTATTCATCATGTCTTCTTTTATTTTCCCCATTAATTCTGTGAAATTTATAATTATGATGAGTGAGTAGTTCCATAACTTGATTGGAAGATGATTGAAAGGAACCCTTGAGTTGAATTACTCAAGAGAGAAATTATAATTGGGTTATTTGTTGGATCACCCTCTAATCATTGACACTAGTCCTTCCCAAGAGAGAGGATTAGGACGTGTGACTAGAAACAGCTTTCCAATTTGCTTGACTTTCCTTTACCTAGTAAGGGATAACTAAGCTGAGCAACTTCCAATTATTAATTAATCTTGAGAGTACTTCAACAAGAATAGGGCTTCCAACTAATCTACTCCCAGTCAAGGCTTTTATTTAAGATTAATTAAATTCTCTAATTTGATTTCCTGTTTATCAATTCAACCATTTTTGAAAACACCTGATTGATAAAATAGCACCTTTTTCTGCAACTCATTGGGAGACGACCTGGGATTCATACTCCCAGTCTTTTAATTTCAACATTGTGACAACCCTTTTAAATTGATACGTGGATTTTTAGCTGGTTGAGGACTGTACTTGCAACGTATTTCTAATAATAAATTCTTAACTCGCCAATTTCCGCCACGTCACTCTTTCAGGGATTACCTCTGTAACTTTATATTTTTGGGCCGACTTCGTCATGTCGGGCCCCGTCGAGTTACTTAGTAATCCTCTTTCTTGGACCTTGTTCAGGTCTCTTTCAGGGATTACCTTTGTAACTTTTTGTAGGAGTACAACTTCGTCATGTCGGGCTCTTCTAAGTTATAGTAATCCTCTTTTATAGGGTTGGCCAGACCTCTTTCCAGGGCTTTACTTATAACTTGGGTTGTTGTGGCTGGTCCGACTTCTTTGTGTTGGCTAGTCTTCAAGTTATTTCATAGCAATCCATTTTATTAGGACCTCGTCAAGTCCTTTCTATGGATCACTTTGTATAACTTCTTGCATTATTCTATTTTCACCTTTCCCGATTTTGTAGAGTTTGGGTTTTAACCCTCGTTTGGTAGACCTTTTAATGAATTTAGTTTTCATTTTTGGTCTTTATCGTGATCGCTCAGTGAATTTGGTTTTCACTTTCTGTCAATCTGTAGCTTTATAATCGGGCGATGAATGTTTCAGAATAATGCGGCTTGAGCGTTCGTAGAAGATCTAAAACAGAGTTTATTTAAAAAAGAATGCAAATATATACATGCGGGGGGTTAATTCCCTAAGTCTAGTGATTTGTAGGTCTTGGCTTGGCGCCTCATTAAAAAACCTTTTTAGAAAAAAGAGTGCGCCTTGTCCCAAGATCCTTTATCATCCCTAACTATAGTACCTTCTTAGGTTGTAGGCATGCCATGACATAGGAAGCTCTCGCCCGTTGAGTTCGGAAAGCCTGTAGTAGCCCCTCCCTAGCACTTCTATGACTCGGTAGGGTCCTTTCCAGTTTGCTGCCAGATTTCCTTCTCCAGGTCGAGTTGTTCCGATGTCGTTTCAGATTAGAATGAGGTCATTCTCAATGAAGGTCTGCTATATTACTTTTTCATTGTATCTGGAAGCCATTTATCGCTTTAATGCTTCTTCCCTTATCCAAGCTCTTTCTCGGACTTCTGGAAGTAGTTCGAGCTCTTCCAGTTGAAGTTGGAAAATTAGCTTCTTCGCTATAGTGGATCACTTTAGGGGACCTTTCTTCAATCTCTACTGGGATCACTGCCTCCATTCTGTATGCTAATCGGAAGGGTGATTCCTTTGTAATGGAATGTGGCGTTGTTCGATATGCCCATAAGACCTGTGGAAGCTCCTCGGCCCAAGCTCCCTTTGCATCCTGTAACCTCCACTTCAGCCCAGCCAATATGACTTTATTGGCCGCTTCGGCTTGTCTATTGGCTTAGGGATGTTCAACGGAGGTGAATTGTTGTTTTATATTCAAGTCAGCCGCTAGTTTTCTGAAGCCTGCATCTATGAACAGAGTACCATTGTCTGTGATGATGGAGTATGGAACCCCAAACCTTGTTACGATGTTTCTATATAGGAACTTTCAACTTCTTTGAGCAGTGGCGTTAGCTAGGGGTTTTGCCTCAATCCACTTTGTGAAGTAGTCTATTTCTACTATGAGGAATTTGACTTGTCCCGATCCTTGAGGAAAGGGTCCGAGAAGGTCGAGTCCCCATTTTGCGAATGGCCAAGGTGAGGTCACGCTGATGAGTTCCTCTGGTGGGGCGACGTGAAAGTTGGAATGTTTCTGACATGATGAGCATGTCTTCACAATTTTTGTGGCTTCCTTTTGTAGAGTTGGACAATAAAATCATGCCCGAAGTACTTTTTTGGTGAGTGCCTGTGCTCCGAAGTGATTGCCACAGATGCCACTGTGTACTTCTTCTAGGACTTCCTTTGTGTTAGAAGTCGGCACGCATTTTAGTAGTGGTATTGAAATTCCTCTTTTGTATAGAGTATTATTTATGATAGTGTAATATTGCGCCTCCCGTTTCAACCTCTTTGCCTCCTTTTTTTTCTGTGGGGAGTGCTTCTGATTTGAGGTAGTCAATTATGGGAGTCATCGATCCTTGATCGTGGCCTGTTATGGCCAGGATTTTTTCTTCTTCTGAGATTGATGGATTCTGTAGAATTTCTTGGATGAGGCTTCTATTATTGCCTCCGGTTTGGTGCTGGCTAGTTTTGAAAGTGCGTTGGCTCGGGCATTCTATTCTCGAGGTATGTGATGGACCTGATATTTTCTGAAGTGTCCGAGCTGTTCTCTGGCTTTGTCTAAGTACCTTTTCAAGATGGGGTCCTTGGCTTGGTAGCTTCCTGCTATTTGTGAAGTAACTACCTGTAAGTCGCTGAAGATGATAAGCTTTTGGGCTCCTACCTCCCTAGCCAGCCTCAAACCAGCTAGTAATACCTCGTATTCCGCTTGATTGTTTGAGGCAGGGAACCCAAATCTGAGGGAGAGTTCGATTTGGGTTCCCTGGTTGCTTTCAATTATCACACCCGCACCGCTTCCTGTTTTATTTGAGCAACCGTCCACGTAGAGATTCTATTCTGTGGGGATTTCTGTTGTGTCTGTGAATTCCGTGACAAAGTCGGCCAGGTATTGTGATTTGATGGCCGTCCGAGCTTCGTATTGAAGATCAAATTCGGATAGCTCGACTGCCCATTGTAAGATTCTGCCCGCCAGGTCTGTTTTCTGTAAGATCCCTTTTATGGGCTGGTTGGTCCGAACTTTAATAGTGTGGGCCTGGAAGTATGGGCGGAGTTGTCGAGATGTTAGTATGAAAGCGTAGGCAATCTTTTCTATTTTCTAGTAGTTCAGCTCGGATCCTTGTAACGCTTTACTGATGAAGTATATGGGCTACTGCCCACTGTCGTCTTCTCGGACTAGTGCTGATGCTACTACCCGATTTCCTACCGCGAAGTACAACATGAGTGGTTCTCCTTCCCATGGCTGAGTTAGTATAGGTGGCTGTCCCAGGAATACTTTGAAGTCTTGAAAGGCTTGCTCGCATTCCGCTGTCCATTCAAACTCCTTTCCCTTCCTTAGAGTGGCGTAGAAGGGGAGAGATCTTATTGCTGATCTGCCCAGGAATCTGGACAAGGCTGCTAACCTCCCGTTGAGTTGTTGTATCTCTTTGACACAAGTCGGACTTTTCATGTCGAGTATAGCCCAGCATTTATCCGGGTTTGCCTCGATTCCTCTCTGTGTGATCATAAAACCCAAGAATTTACCAGCTTCTATTGCAAATGTGGATTTTGCGGGATTGAGTCGCATGCCATGTCGTCTTATAGTGTCGAATACTTGGGTCAGGTCGGATAATAACATCTCTTCATTTTGTGTCTTTACTAGCATGTCGTCCATGTAAACTTCCATGATTTTTTCGATGTGATCCGAAAAAACCTTGTTTATTAATCTTTGATAAGTGGCTCCCGCATTTTTGAGACCGAAGGGCATGACAATGTAGCAGTAATTTGCTTTTGGGGTTAAGAATGAGGTTTTTTCTTGGTCGGGTGGGTACATTGGGATTTGGTTATATCCTGAGTATGCATCCATAAAGGAGAGGTATTTATATCCAGAGGAGGCATCTACCAGTGCGTCGATGCTTAGGAGTGGATAAGGATCTTTTGGGCAGGCTTTGTTGAGATCGGTATAGTCGGTGCACATTCGCCACTTCCCATTTGACTTTTTTACCAATACGATGTTAGCATGCTATAGTGGGTATTTGACTTCTCTTATGAAACCTGCCTCCAGTAGAGCTTGTACCTGTTCCTCCACAGCTAGAGAGCGCTCTTGTCCTAGCTTTCTATGCCTCTGTTGTACCGGTCGAGATTCTGGATAGACTGCTAGCTTGTGGCACATTAGTTTAGGATCTATGCCTGGCATGTCTGCGGCCTTCCACGCAAAGAGGTCGACGTTGTCTCGTAGAAACTGTATGAGTGATTCTTTAATGTCTCCTTTCAGGAGTGTGCCGATATTGGTCGTTTGGTCCGGGGTATCCCCGATCTAGATTGTCTCTATTTCACCTTCAGGTTGTGGGCGGAGCTCTTCCCGCCTCTGAACTCCACCAAGCTCAATTGTGTGGAATTCTTCTCCTTTGCCTCTAAGACTTAGACTTTCGTTGTAACAACGGCGTGCCATCTTCTGATATGCTTTTATTGTAGCTAACCATCCTATAGTTGGGAACTTCATGCATAGATGTGGAGTCGAGACTATTGCACCGAGCTGATTTAACATTGTCCAACCTATTAGGGCATTGTAAGCTGAACTTACATCAACTATGATGTAACCTATTTTGAGTGTTCTTGACTGACTTTCTTTTTCGAAAGTTGTGTGGAGCGAGATGTATCCCATCGGTTGAACCGGGGTATCTCCTAGTCCGAACAGGCTGTCCGAATATCGTCTAAGTTCTTTTTCTTCCAAGCCGAGTTTGTCGAAGGCCGTTTTGAATAAGATATCGGTAGAGCTGCCCTGGTCTATCAACGTGCAGTGGAGATTTACGTTTGCCAGTAAAATAGTGATGACCATGGGATCGTCATGTCCTGATGTGATGCCGGATGCATCTTCCTTGGTAAAAGTAATCGCCGTGATGTCGGGTGTTTCCTCTTTTCTTGCGACGTGATATACGTCTTTGAGATGTCTTTTGCGAGATGATTTGGAGATTCCTCCCCCGGCAAATCCACGGTGTATCATGTGGACATGTCTTTCGGGTGTACGTGATGATCGCGCAGTTTGTCTGACTGCTCTTCTTCTTTTTCTTTGCTCATCGTCATGGGTGGCCAGATATCGATGCAGCTTTCTGATGACTACGCATCATGTTATGTTTTTCTATGCTTTTTCATATAAAAATCAATTCATAATGCTTAATTATGGGAGTGTTTTGGTGATTAAATTGAATATTGCTTTGATCGCTTGAGTTAATAAATTTTGTAGGAAATTATGGAAAATGAAGCAATAAAAGCACTAATAGAGGAAGCACACTCCCAAGGTGGCAAAAAGTTGGAAACAAACTCAAAGAGAAGCAAAGAGGATTTGCAACCCTGACCTCTTCACACTCCAACAAGAATACCTCGAGCTACAAAGCTCCAAATGAAGTGATCTCAGTGTCATTAGAAGGTAGACTTCTAGAGCTTTCCAACCATATATAACACTTTATAGTTGACACTGATTTGAGGGGACAAATTGCTATTCGTTTAGCTTCACAATTTCAGCGTAAAACAAGTCCCTGCAGTTCGCCAGACTGACCTCTTCACCTTCAAAAGATCATAACTTGGGCTAGAGAAGTCCAATTGACATGCTTCCAGCGGCGTTGGAAAGCTGAGATCTAGGGCTTTCCAAAGATATATAATAGTCTATAGTGGACATTCAATTTGGAGACCCAAACAGACCAATACTTCAGCGTGTAAGGTTTTTCCAAACCTTCAAAAGCCCAAAATGCCACTTCAATGACACTCCACATTGGGCCACTTCCAAATACTCCAATCCCTTCATTTATTCTTCAATGTTTCAAGCTTCTATGAAGGGAGTTAAAAGTTCACAAGCCCAAGTCAAGCCACAAGTAACAATCAATCAAGGCCACAAGAATCATCTAGAAGTAATTAGGAAATTTGCATTTGATTGTAATTTCATTTGAATTTGTAATTTAGGTAGCTTATAAATAGGGCCTTAGATTCATCATTTGGGAGACACCATGGAGGGGTGGAGGTGACTCCACTCCCCTTTCACTCTCATTCTCTTCTCTTCTTCCATTTTCTTTCATTCACACTTTTGTAAATATTTTTGTTATGATGAGTTTCTAATTTCCAACATTTGGGAAAGAGAGCTCTATTGCAATTTAATGGGTTGATTTATTTTCATTCTTCATCTTCAATTCTTCTTTCATTGTTTCTTTAGAGAGAGTCTTTGTGCTTCAAAGATCTAATTACTATCGAGAGAGGGATTAGATCTATTTAAATTCTATGATGAACTTGAGAAAGGAGTCATAGAATTTAGTTTGAGGCTCTTCTCTCACAACTCTCTTGATTGATAATTCTTAGCTTGATATGTGAGATGTAATCACTTTGAATTGAAACCTTGAGGGTTGTGTGGCTCTAAATTAGAGACCATTCTTCATCTCTTCTCATGAGCAATTAGATCAAGAGATTGGCAATTGATCAAGTTAAGAGAAATCAAATCACCAAGAGATTGGGGTTTGATTACTTATGATTTGCCAAGAGATCAATGATTGCATGATTGAAGTGGAGATGAGAATTGTTGATCTTGAGAATGCAATATCTCTTGATCCCAATGTTAATTTCATTCTTAATTCTTGTTATTTACTTCTTGTCTTTAATTCTTGTCATTTAATTGTTCTCTTTAAATTCTTGTCATTTACTTATGCACATTTATGGCTTTCTTTACTTTGGCACATTTATGCCTTCCAAGTGTTTGTAGAAATACTTCACTTGGTTTTACTTTCTAGTCATTTACTTTCTTGCACTTTACTTTCTTGTACTTTCTATTCCTTGCAATTTACATTCTTGCACTTTAATTTTTAGCACTTTAATTTCGTGTCATTTACTTTCCTTGCACTTTATTGCTTTTATTTAATTTCAAGTCATTTACATTTCTTGTTGCTTATCACTCAAACATGAATCGTCTAACTAGAACAATTAATTAACTATTGCTTGCTTAATCCATTAATCCTCGTGGGATCGACCTCACTCTTAGTGAGTTTTACTACTTGATACGATCCGGTATACTTGCCGGTAATTACGTGAAATCTAATTTCTACGTATCAAGTTTTTGGTGCCGTTGCCGGGGATTAATTGTGATTAACAAACTACCGGTTGATTAATTTTCTAGATTAGACATTTTTTTTTCGTTTTTACTTTATTTTTTTATTTTTATTTCTCTTTTCTTATTGCAAGTTAAGTGTTTGTGTTATTGCCTCACTAAGAATTCTTTAGTTGTGACACAAGGAATTTCAATTTTTCTTGGTGGTTGTGTTTGATACAACATTTTTTTAATTAAAATGGAGTTTACCTCACATGTTGATCAATCATATTACATGGGATATTGCCCACCACCACAAAATGATTCATGTCATTATCCTCATGGTAGATGGGAATATCAACAAGAAATGATGGATCATGAGCAATCAACCCAAATGGGACATGCCCCTAGGTCACACAATGATCAAGCAAGTTACATGGGGTATTTTTCACCACCACAAAATGATTCAAGTTACTATACTAATTGTGGTTGGGAAAATCAAGATCAAGGAATGATGGGGTTTGAGCAATCAAACCAAATGGGATACTTTCCAAGAACACAAAATGATTCATACTCCTATGAATGGGACAACTATCCAAATTGTGATTGGGAAGGACAAAACCAAAGAGAATTCAATATGTCCTATCCCATCCATCAAGAGCCCTCACCTCTTAATTATCCAACCTCATCTCCAAATTTTTCATATCAAAATTCTTCACCACTTGAGTTTGCCTCAACACAAAATTCTTTCCAAAATCCATACAATTCAATTCATCAACCACAAAATTTATTTCACTATACAGAAAACTCATTTCAAAATTCACAAAATTCATTTCACAACTCACAAAACTCCTTTCATACTCCCCAAAATGACTTCACCACAACACATCCATATCCACAAAATTACTTCCAACCTTCATCTTTGGAGCTAATAGTTGAGGATCACCTTCAATGGTCTAGAGAAATATTAGAATCTTGGAAAGAACAAGAAATCCTCTGCAAGAAAATAGATGGGCACTTAGAGCAAATAAGGAAACACTTCGGGTTGCCAAGCAGTGAGGATGAAGACCAATTTGTGGGTGAGGAAGTGGAAAAAGAAGAACAAAAGGTCCATGTGTCAAGTGAAATTTCAATGAAGAATGAGGTGATTGAGAATGAAATTGAACTTGAGGTGATAAAGGAACATGAACATTCACAACCCTCACAAACTTCCCTTGAATTTGTGATCGAAAAATATGAAGAGGAGATGAAGAAATCTTGGGAAGATCAACAAACCTCCTCCATAGAAGAGCTATTAAAGCAAATGTTTAGTGTAAAAGAGGAATTGGAAGAGCAAGAAAAAGAGGCCCCTATACCAAGTAAAATCCCAATGAAGAATGAGGTTGTAAGGGAGGAAAACAACCAAGGGGGTCCACACTCCAATGAAGTAGAAAGTTGTATGGAAGATGATTTAATTGAACCATCAATCCAAGAGGTTCTTGATGAAGAGGACACTCCAACCATCACACAATACCTAAGTCTTGAAATCAAGGAAGTGAAGGCAATCAATAAAAACATTCAAAGAAGGATTGTGACCAAGAAACAAAAGACAACATCCATGAAAAAGAGAAGGTCAACAAAAAGCAATCCAACCCCCACCCCAACAAGCAAGAGGAATCAAGCTAATAACAACAAAAGAAGGCTTGTTAGGAGACAATCAAATCAAGGGGCATCAATTTTCTCTTCTTCTCCCTTGAAGTCATTTCTTTTAACCAATTGGAAGAAGAGGAAGAAAATTAAGAACCACATGTCAAGCTAATGACATTAAAAGAGCGCTTGTTGGGAGGCAACCCAACTGTTGGTAACATTTTCTTTCCTTGCTTAGTTTACTTTCAATAATTTGGCATATGATTGCATTCTAAGTTTGGTGTTGCATGCAACAATTTGATCTTCAATCTTTAGTGGGTACTTGCATCATTCTAAAATGAAAGTGTCACACTAAGTTTGGTGTTGCCACTTACCTTTCATGCATAGTACCATGCACAACTCACTTATTGATTTAATCATATTGTCTCTTTTCTTTGTGCCTTGATTGTCATCTTTAATTTTTGCTTGCTTAAACACATGCATTACTTACATCTCTTTCTTGAAGACATTCATGATTAATCATAAATTCCACCACCATTATTTTATTTGTTGCTTGAGGACAAGCAATCATTCTAAGTTTGGTGTTGGGGAAGGAAGGAGTAGGAGGAAAATGACAATAACAAAGATGAAGATCTACAAGGTGGTTAAGTTCTTTTTCCTCTTATTTATCTTCTATACTTTCAATTGCATGATTGTCTTCCATTTCTTTTATATGCATGCGTGTTCTTCTTTTTGGAAAAGCATAGCTTGATATTTGAATTGCAACATGTTGCTTTTACATCATAACTACCATTTTGAATTTTGTGAGTCAAAGTAATTAAGTATCATGATCATAAACAAACAAGGTAATTATAGAAGAATCTAGCATGAGCATATAAGTATTGGAAGGCTAGCATGACTATTGTTGTTCAATTACATTTGAATTTGTTTAATTGAAGTTTTCATCTAGGACATTTTATGAAATGTTTGAAATATTGAAAACCTTGAACAAGCAAATCAATTAAAAGATTAAGAAAGAAAAAGGGAAAAATGAGAAAGTTGAAGACTCTGAGTACCAATGACATTTCATTAGTCAAGTACTTGTGGTGTTTATGTATCAAGCAAAAAGCTTGAAAACAAAACACTTAGAGTCAAGACTAGGCTCAAGTGCAAAGCACTCCCTCAAAGCTCAAGGCTCTAAGCACCAATGATTAGAAGGAAAGTAAAGAAAAGGAATAAAAGAGCTTAAAAAGTCCTCTAATTAAATGCTTGTGGTGCTTATGTATCAAGTGGTAATACTTGAAAACAAAGCATTTAGAGTCAAAGCTTTTAACTAATGGTGCAAAGCACCCAAGAAGCTAAGCTAAGAAAAAGATGAAAAGCTTGTTTCAAGTAAGGAACATAAAGAAAAATATTTCATAAAATGAGCTAGATAGAAGCATCAATCATTTGAATTTCTTTTGAGATTGTAGCATGCATAATAAACTAGCCAACCATGAACATTTAATTGCTATTCTTCTCACCTTGGATTGTCAATCTTTATTGAATGATTCTTTGTTTGCTTGAGGACAAGCAAAGTTTAAGTTTGGTGTTGTGATGACTACGCATCATGTTATGTTTTTCTATGCTTTTTCATATAAAAATCAATTCATAATGCTTAATTATGGGAGTGTTTTGGTGATTAAATTGAATATTGCTTTGATCGCTTGAGTTAATAAATTTTGTAGGAAATTATGGAAAATGAAGCAATAAAAGCACTAATAGAGGAAGCACACTCCCAAGGTGGCAAAAAGTTGGAAACAAACTCAAAGAGAAGCAAAGAGGATTTGCAACCCTGACCTCTTCACACTCCAACAAGAATAACTCGAGCTACAAAGCTCCAAATGAAGTGATCTCAGTGTCATTAGAAAGTAGACTTCTAGAGCTTTCCAACCATATATAACACTTTATAGTTGACACTGATTTGAGGGGAAAAATTGCTATTCGTTTAGCTTCACAATTTCAGCGTAAAACAAGTCCCTGCAGTTCGCCAGACTGACCTCTTCACCTTCAAAAGATCATAACTTGGGCTAGAGAAGTCCAATTGACATGCTTCCAGCGGCGTTGGAAAGCTGAGATCTAGGGCTTTCCAAAGATATATAATAGTCTATAGTGGACATTCAATTTGGAGACCCAAACAGACCAATACTTCAGCGTGTAAGGTTTTTCCAAACCTTCAAAAGCCCAAAATGCCACTTCAATGACACTCCACATTGGGCCACTTCCAAATACTCCAATCCCTTCATTTATTCTTCAATGTTTCAAGCTTCTATGAAGGGAGTTAAAAGTTCACAAGCCCAAGTCAAGCCACAAGTAACAATCAATCAAGGCCACAAGAATCATCTAGAAGTAATTAGGAAATTTGCATTTGATTGTAATTTCATTTGAATTTGTAATTTAGGTAGCTTATAAATAGGGCCTTAGATTCATCATTTGGGAGACACCATGGAGGGGTGGAGGTGACTCCACTCCCCTTTCACTCTCATTCTCTTCTCTTCTTCCATTTTCATTCATTCACACTTTTGTAAATATTTTTGTTATGATGAGTTTCTAATTTCCAACATTTGGGAAAGAGAGCTCTATTGCAATTTAATGGGTTGATTTATTTTCATTCTTCATCTTCAATTCTTCTTTCATTGTTTCTTTAGAGAGAGTCTTTGTGCTTCAAAGATCTAATTACTATCGAGAGAGGGATTAGATCTATTTAAATTCTATGATGAACTTGAGAAAGGAGTCATAGAATTTAGTTTGAGGCTCTTCTCTCACAACTCTCTTGATTGATAATTCTTAGCTTGATATGTGAGATGTAATCACTTTGAATTGAAACCTTGAGGGTTGTGTGGCTCTAAATTAGAGACCATTCTTTATCTCTTCTCATGAGCAATTAGATCAAGAGATTGGCAATTGATCAAGTTAAGAGAAATCAAATCACCAAGAGATTGGGGTTTGATTACTTATGATTTGCCAAGAGATCAATGATTGCATGATTGAAGTGGAGATGAGAATTGTTGATCTTGAGAATGCAATATCTCTTGATCCCAATGTTAATTTCATTCTTAATTCTTGTTATTTACTTCTTGTCTTTAATTCTTGTCATTTAATTGTTCTCTTTAAATTCTTGTCATTTACTTATGCACATTTATGGCTTTCTTTACTTTGGCACATTTATGCCTTCCAAGTGTTTGTAGAAATACTTCACTTGGTTTTACTTTCTAGTCATTTACTTTCTTGCACTTTACTTTCTTGTACTTTCTATTCCTTGCAATTTACATTCTTGCACTTTAATTTTTAGCACTTTAATTTCTTGTCATTTACTTTCCTTGCACTTTATTGCTTTTATTTAATTTCAAGTCATTTACATTTCTTGTTGCTTATCACTCAAACATGAATCGTCTAACTAGAACAATTAATTAACTATTGCTTGCTTAATCCATTAATCCTCGTGGGATCGACCTCACTCTAAGTGAGTTTTACTACTTGATACGACCCGGTATACTTGCCGGTAATTACGTGAAATTAAGTTTTTACGTATCACTTTCCTTTTCTTACGAGCTTTTCTATGACATTTTTTAAGTCGAAACACTCATTGGTGGAGTGCCCACGGATCCGATGGTATTCATAATATTCGGCCCGATTTCCTCCTCCTTTTTTGCCTTTGAGTGGCCGAGCTGGTGGTATCTTTTCTGTGTTGTAAACCTCTCTGTATACATCCACAAGAGATACCCGAAGAGGGGTGTAATTGTGGTATTTTTTGATTTTCTCTCCGTGTCGATCTTCCTTCTTTCGAGAATCTTTGTCTTTATCCCGGGGGGTGAATCCGGCCTTCGAGGTCTCTCCTAATCGGGAGTTTTCCTTCATGTTGATGTACTTTTCCACTCGTTCCTGCACTTCGTTCAGAGATGTGGAGTATTTCTTTGATATAGATTGACTAAAGGGCCTTTCTCGCAAGCCGTTAATGTGGACCATAATAGCGGCTTCTGTTGGTAGGTTCTGTATGTCCAGGTATGTCTTGTTGAATCTTTCCATGTAGTTGCGAAGGGTCTCTCGTTCTCCCTGCCTGATTCCTAATAAACTTGGGGCATGTTTAGCTTTGTCTTTTTGGATGGAGAATCTGGCTAGGAATTTCTTGGCCATGTCGTCGAAACTTGAGATGGACCTAGGAGGGAGGTTGTCGAACCATCTAATTACTGTTTTTGTCAAAGTAGTTGGAAAGGCTTTGCAACGAACTACATCTGAGGCTTCGGTGAGGTATATTCTGCTTCTGAAATTACTGAGATGATGGTCAGGATCTGTAGTGCCGTCGTATAAAGTCATGTATGGGAGTTTAAAGTCCTTTGGGATTTTCGTCTTCATAATCTCCTTGGTGAATGGGTCTTGCTCCTTGCGGGAGCTATCTTCGGGAGGGGATCGGCTGGTTTTAGTCTTGACATCGGCTTCAAGTTTTAGGAATTTGTTCGCCAGTTCCCGGTGTCGCCTTATTTCCCTTTGTAGGTCTTTCTCGGCCTTTCGTTGACATAAGGCCTCTTCTTCAAGTTATTTTAACTGGTCTTGAAGTACATCCATGGCTCCCTCGTTTGGGGAGTTCTTCTTGTTGTTAATTTGGGAAGTATCTTTTGGTGTGGTGTCCGCATTTTTGTGCGGCATTCTTTCCTCTAGATCTGAAGTGTGGTCATTGTCATGGTTGTCTGCCATTGTGATGGGATGACTTTCAGGTCCCCGGCAACGACGCCAATGTTCCGTGGATTACCTAAAATTGTAGGTCGACCACGAATGAGATATTCGGTGCTGGTCAGAGCTGTTGTGTCCGACTTCTTGGACTTGGTGGTGGTGCTGATCCTTCGACCCCAGAGGGTGGGGGGTACCTGCAAGGGACTCCGATGCTTAAGATAGCAATGGTATTAAGCAGGTATTGAGTAGAATCAGAGTATGAGTTATACCTGGGTGCTCCAGTGTATTTATAATGGTGTGGAGTGACCTTTTTAGATAGGATAAGTTAGTTATCTTATCTTATCATATCTTATCTTTGAGCGAGGTCATCCTATCTTCTAGGGAACCGCCTTTATCTCCTATAGGCTTGGGCCGCCCTTGGATTCAGGTCGTGTTCCTCAGTTTGGGCCCTTTATTGGGCTTTCCTGGTAGTTTGGCCGAGCTCTTTGAGAAGAGGTCAGATTTGTCCTGACCTGAAGAGGTCGGTCGCTTTGTCGGTAGAACATCCCGGGTCGGACAGCTCGACCCAGGATATGAACAGCTACCGAGAAGGGAAAGAAAAAGCTTCTCAATGGGGCAATTGACAAGTCAATCTGCACAACCTTTGCGAAAGGGATTTTCTGGAGCTACAGAAGACAAATTGGTGCACTCTCAATTGCGTTGGTAATTCGACATCTTGGGCTTTTCAGCAATGTTTAATAGTCCATACTTTGCTCGAGATTTGATAGCGCAAACTGGCATTTGAGCGCTAGCTTTTTACCCTTTTCTGGCGTTAAACGCTAGAACTGGCGTAAAAGTTAGAGTTAAACGTCCAAACTGGCACCAAAGCTGGCGTTTAACTACAGGAATAGCCTATGCACGTGAAAGCTTCAATGCTCAGCCCAAACACACACCAAGTGGGCCCCAAAAGTGGATTTCTGCACTATCTATCTTAGTTTACTCATTTTCTGTAAACCTAGGTTACTACTTTAGTATAAAAACTACGTTTAGAGATTCATTTTGTACCTCATGACATTTTACATCTGAATTTGTATCTTCTATGGCATAAGTCTCTAAACCCCATGGTTGGGGGTGAGAAGCTCTGCTGTGTCTTGATGGATTAATGCAATTATTTCTGTTTTCTATTCAATCACGCTTGTTTCTATTCTAAGATATTCATTCGCACTACAACATGATGAATGTGATGATCCGTGACACTCATCACCATTCTCAACTTATGAATGCGTGCCTGATAACCACTTCTGTTTTACCTTAGATTGAGTGTGTATCTCTTGCATTCCTGGTTCACGAGTTTGATTGCCTCTCCTGACAACAGAGGTTCAAATCCGTGAAACCAGAGTCTTCGTGGTATAAGATAGAATCAATTGGCAGCACTCTTGAGATCTGGAAAGTCTAAACTTTGTCTGTGGTATTCCAAGTAGGATCTGGGAAGGGGTGACTGTAACGAGCTTAAAACTCACAAATGTTGGGCGCAGTGACAGTGTATAAAAGGATCAATGGATCCTATTCCAGGACGAGTGAGAACCGACAGATGATTAGCTCTACGAAACCTGTAGTTGGACCATTTTCAGTGAGAGAACGGATGGTAGCCATTGACAACGGTGATCCACCAACACACAGCTTGCCATGGAAGGAGCCTTGTGTGCATGAAGAAGACAACAGTAGGAAAGTAGAGATTCAGAAGATAGAGCATCTCCAAAACCTCAACCTGATCTCCATTACTGCATAACAAGTATTGTTCATTTCATGTTCTTTTACTTTTTACAAACAAAACTCTTTTCATTATTAATCTCCTGACTAAGGTTTACAAGATAACCATAGATTGCTTCAAGCCAACAATCTCCATGGGATCGACCCTTACTCACGTAAGGTATTACTTGGATGACCCAGTGCAGTTGCTGGTTAGTTGTGTGGAATTGCAAAAGTGTGATTGTAATTTCGTGCACTAGCTACCCGTCCACTTGCACATCTCAGCATGCACCGAGGACGGTGCAATCTTTAAGTGTAGGGGGGTTCAATACCGATCTCCATAGGTTAGTTACTTTTTTCTTAACACCAATGTTTAAATTTTCTTTGTTGAATTAGTTGGTGCATTCGCATGTTTGATTACATGCTTGTTTGATTTCGTGCATATTCTACCACTGCTTGGTTGAAGTGATGAACTCTTTTTCAAGAAATTTTTTTATAGCATTTCATTAATTTGAATTAAATTTTTTGTTAAACTTGTTTGAAGAAATTTTATTTTGGAACATGGTTTAGAGCTCGAACACACAAAACCAGTGAGATTTTTAAACCTATTCGATTGGTTGCATTCTATCAACCAATATTTTATTTTTGATGTGTGTTGTTCTCTCTATAATTGTGATCTTTGTCTTGCTTAATTCTATATTTCCATTATTTGATGTATGCATAAACTTACATGATTGAGGCCTTTGTTCACTATACCTCACATACCCATATGGCCTTAACCTTTTCATTATCCTTTGCAAATCAAAGTTGAGCCTATTTTACCCTCTTGGTTCTTTACTGTAGCACACCATTAACTCTAAGCGGAAAACAATAATGTCTTTAATTTGAATCCTTGGTTAGCTTAGACTAGTGAGAGTGCTCATGATTTAAATGTGGGGAAGTTGGGTTTGCCAAGATTTGGTTTGAGAATTGGGTGTTGTATATTATTGAAAAAATGTGAAAAAGAATGTTGAGGACATGCTTATGCATTCAATACTTTAATCATATGCATTGAGAAAAACAAAAGAAAAGAAAAGAAACGAAAAAGGGGAAAAAAAGAGAAAAATAAAAGAAAAGAAAAAGCAAACAAATAAAAAAGGGGGACAAAATGCCCCAAAGTAAATGATAGCAATGCATATGAGTTGTACTCAAATTCAGATGCATGAATATGTGGAAAACATAGTTTATGGGTTGTTAGATTTTGCATTTTAATCACATGGATTGTCCTAAGTTAGGTGTAAAGTTTAGGTTAATTAAGGATTCAGATTTTAGTCCACTTGACCAAATAAAATCTTACCTTAACCCTAACCCCATTACAACCCTCAAAAGACCTCTTGATTTGTGTCTTTGTGCATTAAATTTTTGTTGATTGTTGGATGAAGAGCAAGTCTTAGAAAGCAAGCTTAGTAGAGAATCAAGAGAATCGAACCTTAAATACCTGAGTGATTAGAGTGTATATACTTCCGGTGAGGGTTTGATGCTCGATTCTTTGTTCCCGGCTTTCATGCTCTATCTTCTTCTTGCAAGTGTATTTGTACTTCATTTTTGTGATTCGAATTAGTGAAATCCAGTTCATATTTGTTCTTAAAAGATTTATTTACTTTTAACCAAGTAGGTAAAAGCATTTTGCATTTAGTTGCATTCATATAGATAGTTTGCATTTCATAAATTCTACCATTCCTCTTCACTCTCGTATAGTTTCTCTTGAGCTTAGCATGAGGACATGCTAATGTTTAAGTGTGGGAAGATTGATAAACTGCTATTTTACGGTTTATTTTGTACCGAATCAAGTGGATTTTACCCACTGATCTCACACTTATTCATATAATTCGCATGGTTTTACATTTTGCTTCCTAATTTTGTGCTATGATTGAAAACATGCTTCTTTGGCCCTAAATTTGCTCATTTTAATCCTCTCTTATTGCCATTCGATGCTTGGATATGTGTGTTAACTGATTTCAGGGTTTATAGGGCATGAATGGCTTAGAGGGTGGAAAGGAAGCATGCAAAAGTGTAAGAAATACAAGAAGTTGAAGGAATTGCTAAGCTATCAGTCCTGACCTCTTCGCACTCAATCAATCATAACTTGAGCTACAGAGGTCCAAATGAGACGGTTTCAGTTGCGTTGGAAATCTAACATCTGGAGCTTCAAGGACACGCAGTTAAAGGACGTGCACACGTGTATCACGTGTATGCATGGATAATGTAAAAGTTCAACAACACGTACGCGTGGGCGACGCGTACACGTGACAGAGCTATGTGATGGATGTATTAAAAATCACTGGGAGCGATTTTTGGGCTATTTTTTGCACAGTTTCAAGCTCAAAAACACTAATTAGAGGCTGCAGAATGGAGCAGAATGGGAAGAATTCAATTATCATTCACATTTTAGGTTTTATATGTTGTTTCTAGAGAGAGAGGCTTTCTCCTCACTCTAGCTTTTAGGGTTCTTAGGTTTAGTCTTTCTCAATTTCAGATTTTTATTATGCTTTAATTTAGTTCTTTTTCTACTTTTGTTTATTCTAGTACTTTAGTTTATTTATTTCTCTTGTTGAGTTGTTTATTTCCTCAATTTGGTTTATGAACTCCATGTTAGATTCAATTTCCTTTTAATACAATTTGAAGTATTTCATATTTATCGCTTCTTCTATTATTTATTATCATTGATTTTGTAATTGTTGGTTTTAGGTTTTATATTCTATTATTAATTTTCTATGCTTTTATTTTATGCCTTCCAAGTTTTTGATAAAATGCTTGGAAGGATGTTAGAGTAGGATTTTATGTTCTTGGCTTGGGATGGTAACTTAGCAACTTTTGAGTTACCAATATCCAAGTAATTGATGATTGGTAGCCATTGACTCTAGTTCTCACTAATTGAATTGGTGGAGATTTAGGACTTATGGACTTGGATTGATATAGCTCATTTGACTTTCCTTTACTAGTTAGAGGATGATTTAATAGGATTGATCCTTGCCAATTCTCATATTGTGGTTAGTGATAAGGATAGAGATCCTTGACCACCAAACCTTGCCAAGACCTCTTTATCATTTGATTTTCATTACCATTTACTTTTTGTTGTTCTCTTATCAAAAACCCTAAAAAATATACAATCTCATAACCAATAATAAATACACTTTCCTGCAATTCCTTTGAGAGACGACCCGAGGTTTGAATACTTCGGTTATTATTTTTAAGGGATTTGTTACTTGTGACAAAAAAATTTTTGTATGAAAGAATATTAGTTGACTTAGAAACTATACTTGCAACGAGATTTCATTTGGAAAATTCTAAACCACGCAAAAATTCGTTCATCAGTCACTAACCCAAGTCCCCCAAAGAATAACTTTCTCCTTGTCGTGGACTGCTGGTGGTGTCTCATCTTCTGGTAGCCAAGGTACCCCAGCCCGGTGAGCGAGTTGCGTGACCAAACACAGAAATGGAAGGTCACCCCTAATATTGGCTCACCACATGAATCGTCTAATGAGTCGGGGAAGGTATAGCTCCTTCCCCTCAAGGATGCACCAGATTAGGACAAGCATATCAACCAAAATCTCTGTGAAGTGAGTGCTAGGAATGACATAATGGGATAGGATCTAATACCACACCTTAGCCTCCTTCGTCAGGTAGTCAAACTTCATGCCCTTGGGATTCACTTTAGAGGAACCCATCTCCCAAGGGGTATAGGCTGGGCAAACACACTATGTAGTGCATCATAATCAAAGGTCATGCTCTGCAACTCCTTCTCAGCCCTATGGAAAGCAACCTTATCACTGATTTTAGGCTGATAGTGAAGGATCTCCTTAATGTCCACCTCTGTGACCATGACCTGCCTGTCTTTAAGGTGAACCGAGTCAAGGGTTGCTCTGAAAAAATTGCGATAGAACTCTCGGACCCAGGACTTATTCACTCTCACTAGCTCTCTGTCCAGGAAGGCCTAGCCCCTCTCCTCACTAGACAACTAGCCTCTTCTCTAGAATGAGCTTCCACTGCCCAAAGTGCTAAAATCGGAGCTCACAATATAGATTGGTAAACTTCTATGAGTTGGTAGGAGGCCTGGCTTGATCCGCCTTTTCCTTCTCAGAGAGACGCTTCTCAGATAGACCAAAGATTGCTGGCTCAGTAGATGGCCGTGACCTTTTCCTTTTGCTGGAAGTGGCCTTGGCTTTCCCCTTACCTTTGTCAGACATCCTGAGAAACAGAAATAACAGGATATAGGATATTATGCAAAGCAGAGAAACAGGAAGCAAGTATACAAACAACAGATAGAAAACAGGAAATAGAAGGGTACTGAGATACATTCATAAAGTGAGCTAAAGAAATAAATTCTTGGAATGGAAGAAAGACAGAATTCAGACATCAATCAGAAACACAATCTAAGAATTTATTCAATGATAGTAAAGATGCTTGTTTGTTAAGAAACAACAACTATCATGCCCAAAAGAATATAAAAGAGTTAGTTTGAAAACCTAAAAAGGAAGGTTAGAAAGTCAATTAAGTCAAAAGTTAGAAAAGTGGGTTAGAAATTAGTAGCTTGGTAATGTAGTTCTTAACCAAAAGAAGTTCACAAAGTTTAAGAACAAGCAACCTCACATCCATGCATACAATGCAAGTCATTGATGATGAAATATGTAATGCAAGATGCACAAAGAGGATTGAAATCGTCATCAATGCGTTTGATGACTAAATTTGTAAAAATTGGTGTGATGGAATTGAAATATGCACTTGGTGTAACAAAAAGAGTATTGAAGTCAACCTCCATTCAAAAGGGCTTTCACCAGTGAAATGCACCAATTATTACAAATAAAAAGAACCTCAATTATAAGGAAACAATTTCAAGTCAAATGGCAAAGTTACGAAAATAGCTTCATTGGTTCAGGAAAATGGAAATTGAACTTGAACCAAGAAGACGAAAAGGTTTTGACATAAACTTGAAAGATTGAAAACATAAAATAGGTTCACATTGACTTGGTTAACAAGGTCCTATTTGACACAGAAATCTGTCAAATAGTTCCTTGATGTCATCAATGATGTAATTCAAATAAAGGGAACCAAAGGAAGGGCGGAAATGCCAACCAATCAACCCAAGAATTTAGTTTGGTAAAAACTAAATGAAACCCAAGTTAAAATGTACCAAACTCAATTCATAAGTTGGAAGTTAAAAACATAACAATTTTCAGAAAAATTTGGCAGCATGCCGACAGTAAATTGAGCGTTCCCGGATTAAACAAACAGCAAAATGATGCACGAAAACTTGTCTCTCAACAAATTTTCCTTCGGCAAGTATACCGAATTATCGTCAAGTAAAAACTCACAATAGAGTGAAGTCGAATCCCACAGGGATTGATTGGTTAAGCAACTTTAGTTGGGAGAGTATGCTAATTGAGCTAAATAGAATGTAGTTTGAGAATTGCAGAAAATTAAATGGCGGGAAAGTAAATAGCAGAAAATAAAGTGCAGAATCTTAGATCGGGATTTGGGGAAATGAGCATGTAAATAAATGGAAGAAAGTAAAGAGAATGGGTAAGATCAAAAATGGGGAATTCATTGGGCTTAGGAGATGTTGTATTCTCCAGATCAAATTCATTTTCATCTCTTCCTCAATCAAAGCATCTATTGATCTCCTTGGCAATCTTAAGTGATTGGGTTCCAATTCCTTGGCAACCCAATCTCTCTAAGCTTGAACAATTGCACAATTCCTTGATTTAATTGCTCATGGGAAGAGATGAAGTGTGGTCACTGATTATACCACATATATTTCCAAATTAAAGTGTTGGGAGGATTACATGTCACTATATCCGCCCAGACCCCAATTTGGTCCAACATGAGAAAGCATTTCTAGCATGATCTCCTCATCCCTTTTCCAAGGCTCAGAGGAGATCCAATTATGGAGAGTTTCTTTTCCAAGACAACTAACTAATTGAATTAAGATCAAAAGCTTTCTAGTAAATCAAAAAAGAAGAAAGAAGAAGAGAATGAAAACTATAATTGATCCATCAAATTACAACAGAGCTTCCTAACCCAATGAAAGGGGTTTAGTTGATCACAACTCTAGAAATGGAAAATGGCAGAAAAGAATACATCCTTAGCTAAAAGTGCAGAAAAGTAAATATATCGAGGGTAGTTCTCCAAAGTGCTAAGCTTCTCTATAGTTCAAAACTACTCCTATATATACTACTTCTCTTAATCTTCTAGTGAGTTCTTCAAGTCTTGGATGTGGGCCTTATATCTTGAGTTGAAGTAGTTACAATCTTTAGTGGGCTCAGCTTGCAGAAAAGTATGAATTAGGCATGGGCGTTAGTGAAGTTAACGTTAAGTGACATTGTGGGTTCGAGAACGTTAGTGGCAATCACCTTTTTTACTAACGTTCCAACCCCATATAACCCACGTTAACTTCAACGTTAGTGGGACTAACGTGACCACTAACGTTGCCTTATAAACCTTCGCAAGTGTTATTAGGACTCACCTTTCCCAATAATGTTGCCTTGTGCCCCTTGTCCCTACGTTAGAGTTCACGTTAGTGTAACTAACGTGGCTCTTAACGTGGGTATGCCTCATCTTCGAGAGCATTAGTGGCACTCACCTTTGTCACTAACGCTCCAAGTGCCCCTACTCTCCACGTTAGAGCTCACGTTAACTAAGTTAACGTGGCCACTAACGTGGTAGTGAATGCCATCTCCAACGTTAGTGACAAAGGTGAGTGTCACTAACGTTGGCTCATCAATCTTAGCTCTATGTTAACTTTCACGTTAGTTGTCTTAACGTGACCACTAATGTGGGCAATGCTAGTTTGATCCAATGTTAGTGACAAAGGTGAGTATCACTAATGTTGGCATTGTTCCTCTCTTCCACGTTAGAGTTCACGTTAACTAAGTTAACGTGACTCTTAATGTGGTTCATTGCCACATTTTGGAGCGTTAGTGGTGTTCACATTTACCACTAACGTTGGAGCTTTCTTTGTCTCCACGTTAACTACCACGTTAATCTAGTTAACGTGGCAATTAACGTGGGCTTATGATGGCTTCGCAGGCGTTATTGGTGATCACTTTTCTCATTAACGTTGCAAGCTCCTTCCCATTCCACGTTAGTGGTCACGTTAACTAGGTTAACGTGGCTACTAACGTGGTTCTTCCTTGCTTCCTTTGTCCTGAAATCAAGCAAACAAAGTGCATCAAAGCTCTAGTCAAAGTTATGAGATTATGCATCATCAATTTGTCATTCAATTCTTGCAAAATCCTCATGAAATCATGTGAAATTCACAATAGTTGCTTGAATCAAGGTGTGAGTGTATTTTCATCCAAAACTTGCCTTATTCTCTAAGAAAATGCATGAAACTACCTTAAAATAGTGAAGAAAAGGTCAGTGAAATTGGCCTAGATGCCCTGGCATCACAACACCAAACTTAAAGCTTGCTTGTCCCTAAGCAAGTACTGGAACATATGAATAATGAATGAAATAACAAAATGACCAATATAAAAGTAAAAATCCTGATTTATGGGGTTTCATGCATATCAACTTAGGTTCATTCCTTTACCAGGTTTCAGGCCTTTATCATGCCCTTGAACACTTGCTTAACTTACATCCCTTGAGACTTCCTAGTTGTTGATCCTTCCTTCTTTTGTTTTCTCAAGATTTATTGCATTCTTCTTTTGGCTAAGTGCTCTGTAAGAGGGCGACTCTTTATGATAAGCTTTCAATCAACACTCCCGAACCAGTTGGTTCAAGGTGCTAGGTGTTAAGACACCCCTAAGGACTTGCTCCCTCAAGTCTCTTTCCCTCATACATACACACCACAGGCACATGATTTGTTATTTTTCTTTCTTGAGACCTTGGTGTCCAGTACCGCTTTGGGTTACTAAGTATTCTGTAGCAAGGGTCACTCTTGATAGTGGACTTTCAGCTGATAATCCCGGATTAGTTAATTCAAGTTACCAAGTGATGAGGCACCCCCTAAGAGCTTTTTCATCCAAGCATATCCCTTGCACATGAACACCACAGACACATGCCTCAATCATAAAACCCTTGGTGCCTAGCATTGTTTCTTATTGTGTTTCTTTCCTTTTCACTTTTATTGCTCTTTCTCTTTTCTTACTGGGATCTTATTATTTAGTTAGTCTCATAGGATGTGTTTCAAGCATAGGATTCAGAATAGATAGTTGCCTTCTTTCCTTGTTGGTGAACCAACTTAGGTAACTAATCACCCTACTACAAACATTCAGGATTCACTTCACAAAATAACTCCACTCTTGTTCTTATCATAACATTTTCTTTTTGATTAACTTAAAGGACATGCATACAATTAAGAAAGATGAAGATGAACACTAGGGACATTAAGCTCAATAACATGGACCTAAACAATGAAAACCTTAAATGCAGAATTGAAAATCCTAAGCTACTCATGGAAGCATGTTCTATTTCATACATGATTTTCCTTATTTAAAGTTTGAAAGAGATAGAAATAAGAAGGAACTCCACCACCTTTTATTCATGGGGATGCCTATGTTCTTCTGCTTCTTTGTCTTCTTTGTGTCCACTTTGTCAACTTGTGCTTCCTCTCATCTGATTCATTCTGGCTATTTCCCAATCTTCCAGTGCCTTCCTTACTGACTCATGACTCTTTTCGGCTCTTTCGCGTTCCACTCGTGCTAATTCATCCTTTACATCCTGATATTTTGTGATCCCAGGATGCAACACAGGTAGTTGTCCGACCAAGTACACAAGCCTGGCTTGGGTATTTACATGATATCCAGTTTCACTCATGTAAACCCCTTCCGAAAATGCTCTATATTCATCGAAAAGATCTACCTATTCTCTTTGTTTCCTATGCATATCATGAATGTGTGCATGATAAACCACTATTTTATGGTTTACAATGTGTTTAATTGTGTGGTTTTATCATGGTCTTTACCCACTTATTCATATAATTAGCATGCATTTATATTTCCTTCCTAAAATTATTACATGCTTGAAAACATGCTTCTTTAGTCTTAATTTAGCTAATCTTAATCCTCTCTTATTACCATTCGATGCCTTGATCTGTGTGTTAAGGGTTTCAAGCTTTATAGGGCATGAATGAGTGAGAGATTGGGAAGGAAGCTTGCAAAAATGGAAGGAACACAAGAAATTGAGGAGATGACCAGCGAGAAGTGACGCGTACGCGTCAGCAATGCGACCGCGCGGAAGAAAGGAATTTGCAATGACGCGGTCGCATGGCTCACGCGACCGTGCGGATTGGAAAAGCATAAGTGACGCGGAAGCGTGGACGACGCGAACGCGTGGCTGGGAAAAACGCGAATGACGCGTCCGCATGGATGACGCGATCGCGTGATGTACGTGAGCTGCAGAATTACAAAAGTCACTGGCAGAGATTCTGGGCCGCATTTCAACCCAGTTTTTGGCCCAGAAACACAGATTAAAGTCAGGAAACTTGCAGAGACTCATTATGCTCTCATAATTCATAATTTTAGTTTTAGATGTAGTCTTTAGAGAGAGAGGTTCTCTCCTCTCTCTTAGGATTTAGGTAGAATTTTTAGAAATTAGGATTTAATTTGACTCTTCATCAGGTTCAATATTTCCTTTACTTTATATTTATCTCTTATCTTAGATACTTTAATGCTTTTATTGGTATTTGATTTGTGTTGCCCAATTGGCTTATGAACTTTCCATGTTAGAATTGATTTTCTTATTTAATATACATTACTGAGATGTTTACAGATAAATGATTTTAATTTAGATTTTCTACCTTTTGGCTCTGGTTGATTAATTGGTAACTCTTGAGTTATCAAACTCATTGTTGATTGAAAATTGGAATTCTTCAAGAATTGATTCGAGATCCAATAACTCTAACTTTCCCCAAGGAAAGACTGGGACTTGAGGATTCGAATTAATTCATTCACTTGACTTACCTTCATAGTTAGAGGTTAACAAAGTGGGAGAAAAATCCAATTCTCATCACAATTGATAAGGATAACTAGGATAGGACTTCCAGTTCTCATACCTTGCCAAGAGTTTATTTTACAATCAATTATTTATTTTACTTGTCATTCATCATAATTGTTCCTCATTCTTAAAACCCCCAATTTACAAACTCATAACCAATAATAAGAACATACCTCCCTACAATTCCTTGAGAAGACGACCCGAGGTTTAAATACTTCGGTTATCAATTTATTTAGGGGTTTGTTACTTGTGACAACCAAAACGTTTGCACGAAGGGATTTCTGTTGGTTTAGAATCTATATCTAGAACTCGACTATTTTTATAAAATTATTTACTACCAAAAATCCTAACGTCAAAAAATGGCGCTGTTGTCAGAGAATTGCAAACGTGTGCCTTATTATTGGTTATTGTAAATATTTTTCAAAAAAAAATATTTTTCTTTTACTTATTTATTTGTTTCTCCTTTTTCCCCCTTATTTCTGATAACTACTATGAATTCTCACCCCTCTCGCTTTGAGTTTTGTTCTAACTTTGTTGAAGGAAATAGAAACCACAGCAGGAATATGCATCAAGGTCAGACCAATCAAGGATGGATGGAGCCAAGAGGATCTAATCAACCCTTTAGGCAACAACACCCTCCAAGATATCATGGATAACGACCATTCTACAACGCATACCCAGCTAAAAGATTTGGTGGACCGCCTAGTAGCTACCAACAAGCCTCACCTTGTGCTCGGAGACCATCCTCTCGACATAACTTTGAAGCACCATACTCACAAGCTCCTTTCCACCAAACACCTCCGTATGACCCTAATCCATATCCACCATACCAACCACCTTATGAGCCAAATGAACCATACATAGAACCACCACCTCAATATACACCATCTCCTTATCATTATCAAAATTAACCCTCCTATCCACCCCAAACCTCCATGGAGAAAGCATTTACCAATCTAAACTCTACTATACAAGCTCTTGTCACCCAAATCGGACCACCGAATACCTTCAACAATCAACCCTCAAGCTCTAGTGCACTTCCTTTTCAACCATATAATGATCCACCCATTCCATCATCACCCATCCCATCACCACCATCTATGAAAGAGCACCCACATCCATCAATCCAAGAGCAAGATGATCCCAGTTATGCTATTGAAATGGAACAAGAGTCAAGGGATCATCTCAAGAAAACAGTAGATCAAATTCATGCAACCCTTCATCAATTGGAGCAAGCAATAAATCAATTACCTTCCAGACGTTCGGACACTCAAGGAACCCCCAAGGCTTCATGTGGAGAATCTAATGAAGAACGTAACATGAAGGAGACACTAGAGACTCCAGTGGACAATAAGGAGCATGACTTTGCACTGGAACAAGTGGAGAAAGCCATAATAGTTGTAGAGGAAGAAGTGGTTGAAGATTTAGGAGATGCAGAACCTCAACGGGAACCTCAACTCACAGAACCCTCTTCTAAGGAGTTTGAATTTGTTGTTGAGGAGGGTGTACAACCTCCAAGGCATATCATGGTTGAAGACTTGGAAGAGGCTGATCAAGAGATGGAGATTCAAAAAGAAAAAGCACAACCTCCCATACCCTTGGTGAGCAATAAAGAAGAGATTAAATTGGAAGAAAGCTACCAAGAGGAAGAGGTTGAAATTGAAGAAGCTTGCAAAGAGGTGGAAGATGTCAGAGGAGAGCACAAGGGAGTAGAGCTTGCACGTTCATTAAAAACACCTCCCCCTAAGCTGCCATCATCCTTCACACAACATTCAAGTGGGTAAAATTCATATCCCTTAGCTTTCTAATTCCACTTGAATATGGGCTACTAGAGACGGATGGTCAACTTAGAGCTCTTTGTGGCATTAAAAGTAAGAAGAAGATGGTCAGTGGTAAGAATTATCCTGCAAGGTTCATTATGGTTGGAAGCTTTAAGTTTAAACGCAAAGGTTGGTGTAAATCTCAACTGAATGGGTCTAGGAAGCTGTTTGGTCACTGCAGTGAGAATTCAGATCACCTTTCACCCAGTTGGAAAAATGCAGATCGAGACAAAAAAGGGTGTAAAAGTAAGGTTTGGGATCTTGGAATTTGTTCTGACATTTGTCACCCCGGGAGCCTAAGAATCTGTTCGAAACTTCTTAAGGGCTTTACATGCTTAGTTTGGGACCCCGGAGGCTACTGGAAGTACAAACATCGGTGGGGATTCCTGGATTAGCACAAGCATAAACCACCATAACAGGGAGCTCACCAAAGGTCCAACTTAAGGACTTTAACTAAAAGTGCTAGGTGGGAAGAAAAGAATTGAACAGAAAGTCATGCGAGAGCGTGGCTGGAGGCGCGCCATTCGCATAATTTGACCCCACGCGACCGCGTCATGTGGAACTTTGGCCTCCCACGTGACCGCGTCACCCACGCGGCCGCGTGCCATGAAAATCGATGTCAAAAAGGTGCATGGCCGAAAGTTGTGCTGGAATTGGGCTGGACTCGTGCTAGAAGCCCAAGCCCTCCCATGCGAACGCGTACCCCACGCGGCTGCGTCATCTTTCAAAAACGGCCATCCACGCGATCGCGTCACCCTCGCGACCGTGTCACCCAAATTTTTGGCAAAATGCAATTCCAACAGAGAGTTGTGCGAATGCGAGGCTGCACTCGCGCCACGAGCACAAATCAATTGACGCGATCGCGTGACCCACGCGTCCGCATCGCCTGACCTTATTGCGCACCACGCGGCCGCATCACCCACGCGACCGCGTCGCCAGCGTCGCATACCTTAACCAAATATGCCAAAATATTTTATCTTTTCTTCTCCAATCCTAATTTTTCCTCCTTCCTTTCTTACTTACTTCTTCTTCCCTTCTTTCCCTTCTCATTCTTCTTATCTTTCATTTTCTTTTACTTAATTGTATACTTTCATTCATTGCATTATTTTCATTGGTGTTGGAATTTTATTTGGGTCATTGTCTTTTTCTATATTTTTGTGGATTATTTGACAATTATATATTACTTTTTAAAGGATTGCTTGCATGTTCTAATTAATATTTTCAATAACATATTCACCATGCATGCCAAGTGTTTGTGAAAAAGCCCGTATGGCATTGTACATTATTTTAAATTATTCTCTTCTACTATTCAATGCTTGCTTTTCACAAATTTCCTTTACTATTTTATTAATTAAATATAATTGTTAATACAAACATTATTGTTAGTTTCTCACGACTAAGAATACATTAAAGCTTTTTATGCTTGATCTATGCTACTCATGCCCTTGCCGGCATGCTAATAAACATCTTGCATCCAATACTCCCCATGCCTTGCTATATATCCATTGATGAACTGATCACATGGAGTCGCGACCATGTCTTTCATTCACTATTTTTTTTACTTGGCATGATTATCACTCGTATCGCCCTCCTCTTTGCTCTGTCCCTTTGACTTCATGTCCTTTTCTCTTCTCCCTTTTTCAGGCTGGCCACTAGAACGGGTAAAGAGAAAGCTTCTACAACGAGCAACAGCTGAGGAACCACAACACCCGCCCACCTGTACATCTCAGCATGCACCGAGGACGGTGCAATCTTTAAGTGTGGGGAGGTCGATACCGATCTCCACGGGTTAGTTAGTCCCTTCTCAACACCAATTTTTGTTTTTCATTGTTGCATTTGCATGTTTGATTGCATGTTTGTTTTTTGTGCATATTTTACCACTTTGTTAAAGTAATATTTTCTTTCCAAGAAATTTTTATAGTATTTCACTAATTTGAATAAAACTTTTTGAAAAACTTGTTTGAAGAAATATTATTTTGGAACATAGTTTAGAGCTCGAACACACAAAACCAGTGAGATTTTGAGCCTATTTGATTGGTTGCATTTTATCAACCAATATTTTATTTTTGATGTGTGTTTTTCTCTCTAAAATTGTGATCTTTGTCTTGCTTAATTCTATATTTCCGTTGTTTGATATATGCATGCACTGATATGATTGAGGCTTTTCTTTCACTAAGCTTACATACCCATATGGCCTTACCCTTTCATCATCCTTTGCAAACCAATTTGAGCCTAATATACCCATTTGTTCTTTACTCTAGCTCATTACTGACTCTAAGCGGAAAACAATAATGTCCTTAATTTGAATCCTTGGTTAGCTTAGACTAGTAAAAGTGCTTATGATTTAAGTGTGGGGAAGTTGGGTTTGAAAATATTTGGTTTGAATAATTGGGTGTTGTATACTTTAGTGAAAATGTGCAAAATAATGGTTGAGCACATGTTATTGCATTCAATACTTTAATTATATGCGTTGAAAAAAAAAAAGTGAAAAAGAAAAAGAAAAGAGCAATTAATAAAAGGGGACAAAATGCCCCAAAATAAATAAGTGAAATCAATGCATATGAGTTGTACTCAAAACTTAGAATGCATAAATATGTAGTAAGCACAGTTAATGGGAAGTTATATTTTGTATTTTAATTAAATAGATTGTCTTAAGTTAGGTGGAAAGTTTATGTTAGTTAAGGATTCAAATTTTAGTCCACTTGGCCAAATACAATCCTACCTTGACCCTAACTCCATTACAACCCTTAAAAGACCTCTTGATTTGTGTATTGGTGCATTAAATTTTTGTTGATTGTTAGATGAAGAGCAAGCTATAGAAAGCAAGATTAGTAGAGAATTGAGAGAATTGACCCTAGACACTTGAGAGTTAGAATGATATATACTACTAGTAAGGGTTCAGTGCTTAATTCTATGTTCCCTGCTTTTATGAGCTATCTTCTTCTTGCAAGTTATTTATATTGTATTTTGTGATTTGAATTAGTGAAATCCAGTTCATATTTATTCTTGAAAGATTTATTTACTTTTTCACCAAGTAGGTAGAATCATTTTAGCATGTAGTTGCATTCACATTCATAGGTTGCATTGCATGAGTCTTGCCTTTCCCTACTCATTTATTTGGTCTCTTTGAGTTTAGCCTGAGGACATGCTAATGTTTAAGTGTGGGGAGGTTGATAAACCACTATTTTAAGGTTTACAATGTGTTTAATTATGTGGTTTTATCATGGTCTTTACCCACTTATTCATATAATTAGCATGCATTTATATTTCCTTCCTAAAATTATTACATGATTAAAAACATGCTTCTTTGGTCTTAATTTAGCTAATTGGTGCACGAAATTGCAGTCACACTTTTGCAATCCGCACAACTAACCAGCAGGTGCACTGGGTCGTCCAAGTAATAACTTACGTGAGTAAGGGTCGATCCCACGGAGATTATTGGTTTGAAGCAAGCTATGTTTATTTTATTATTCTTAGTCAGGATTTCAATTAAAATTATCAGTTTGAATTATTAGAAAAATAAAAGAGCATGAATTAATTACTTGTAATGTAGTAATGGAGAATATGTTGGGGTTTTGGAGATGCTTTGTCCTCTGAATCCCTGCAATATAATATTCAACTCAATAACATAATTGCAAAGTTCCTTCCATGGCAAGCTCTACGTAGGGTGTCACCATTGTCAATGGCTACTTCCCATCCTCTCAGTGAAAATGGTCCAGATGCTCTGTCACAGCACGGCTAATCATCTGTCGGTTCTCAATCAGGTTGGAATAGAATCCAATGATTCTTTTGCGTCTGTCACTAACGCCCAGCCTTCAGGAGTTTGAAGCTCGTCACAGTCATTCAATCCCGGAATCCTACTCGGAATACCACAGACAAGGTTAGACTTTCCGGATTCTCATGAATGCCGCCATCAATCCGGCTTATACCACGAAGATTCTGATTAAGGAATCTAAGAGATATTCATTCAATCTGATGTAGAATGGAGGTGGTTGTCAGACACACGTTCATGGGTTGAGGAAGGTGATGAGTGTCACGGATCATCACCTTCTCCATAATTAAGCGCGAATGAACATCTTAGATAGGAACACGCATATGTGAATGGAAAAATATAAGTTATTGCATTAATTCATCGAGACGCTGCAGAGCTCCTCACCCCCAATAATGGAGTTTAGAGACTCATGCCGTTAAAGAGTATGTAGTTCAGATCTGAAAATGTCATGAGGTACAAAATAAGTCTCTAAAAGTTGTTTAAATAGTAAACTAGTAACCTAGGTTTACAGAATATGAGTAAACTAAGATAATTGGTGCAGAAATCCACTTCTGGGGCCCACTTGGTGTGTGCTGGGGCTGAGACTTAAGCCTCTCACGTGCTTGGGCTGTTTCTGGAGTTGAACGCCAGGTTGTAACGTGTTTTGGGTGTTGAACTCCAACTTGTAACCTGTTTCTGGCGCTGGACGCCAGACTGCAACATGGAACTGGCCTTGAACGCCAGTTTACGTCGTCTATCTTTACGCCAGTTTCAACCCAATTGAGAGCGCATCAATTGGACTCCTGTAGCTCCAAAAAATCCATTCCGAGTGCAGGGAGGTCAGGATCCAATAGCATCAGCAGTCCTTTTTCAGCCTAACTCAGATTTTTGCTCACCTCCCTCAATTTCAGCCAGAAAATACCTGAAATCACAGAAAAATACACAAACTCATAGTACAGTCCAGAAATATGATTTTTGCCTAAAAACTAATGATATTCTACTAAAAACTAATTAAAACATACTAAAATCTACATGAAATCACCCCTAAAAAGCGTATAAAATATCCGCTCATCACAACACCAAACTTAAACCGTTGCTTGTCCCGAAGCAACTAGATAAATAAAAGAGGATAAAAAGAAGTCAAGAAGCAATAATATCTCAGAGTTTTAAGTGAAGCCCAGATTCTAATTAGATGAGCGGGACTAGTAGCCTTTTGCGTCTGAACAGTTTTAGCATCTCACTTTATCCTTTGAAATTCAGAATGGTTGGCATCCATAGGAACTTAGAATTCAGATGGTGTGATTGATTCTCCTAGTTTAGCATGTTGATTCTTGAACACAGCTACTTTTATGAGTCTTGGCCGTGACCCTAAGCATTTTATTTTCCAGTATTACCACCGGATACAAAAATGCCACAGACACATGACTGGGTGAACATTTTCAGATTGTGACTCAGCTTTGCTAAAGTCCCCAGTTAGAGGTGTCCAGAGCTCTTAAGCACACTCTTTTTGCTTTGGATCACGACTTTAACCACTCAGTCTCAAGCTTTTCACTTGGACCCGCATGCCACAAGCACAAGGTTAGGGACAGCTTGATTTAGCCGCTTAGGCCTGGATTTATTTCCTTGGGCCCTCCTATCCATTGATGCTCAAAGCCTTGGATCCTTTTTACCCCTGCCTTTTAGTTTTAAGGGCTATTGGCTTTTTCTGCTTGCTTTTTCTTTTTCTTTCTATTTTTTTTTACACAAGCTTTTGCTTTTTCACTGCTTTTTCTTACTTCAAGAATCAATTTTTTTGATTTTTCAGATCATCAATAACATTTCTTTTTTTCATCATTCTTTCAAGAGCCAACAATTTTAACATTCATAAACAACAAGATCAAAAATATGCACTGTTCAAGCATTCATTCAGAAGACAAAAAGTATTGCCACCACATATAAATAATTAGAATTTTTGTTATTAAGAACTCAAAAAAAATATTGCCTCTTTATTCTAAAAATCTACTATTTTATTCATGTTTGATGATGATGAGAAAAATAAATTATAACTTAATTGGAATTAAAATCAAAGTAGAGATACTAATTACTACTACTAATATATAACTTCTAAGGTAAATTCCTAATAAGAACAGTTATCACAGAGTTAAGGCAAAGATTAGAACTCAACGACCTTTATTTTGGGAAGTGGATGTTCCTCTAGTCTGTGGGGTGCTTGGTCCTTCAAGAGATAATATTTGACACTTCAGTTCCTTTAAGTCACATCCTTGCTCTTTCTGTTCCCTTAGGTGCCATGATCTTAATGAGTTTTAGCTCAGTGATCATGGCGAATCACACCAAACTTAGAGGTTTGCTTGTCCTCAAGCAAAAGAAAGGAAAGGAGAGGAATAGTAGGAGAGGCAAATTCGAAATTCAAAAGATATGATGAGTTGAAAAAGATATGAGAAGAGATTAAAAAGATTTGAAAAGAAATTAAAGAAAAATCAAGAAATATGTTTAGGATTAAAAACTTTTTGAAATTGAAGTTGAAAGATGAGAGTTTGTAACATGTTTATGCAAGAAATCATGAATTGAAATGTGAAAATTGGAAAAAATTTGAATTGAAAATGAAATTACCTCCTCCCCACAATCCTGGCGTTAAACGCCCAAACGCTGCATGTTTTGGGCGTTTAACGCCCAATTGCTGCTTCTCCTGGGCGTTCAACGCCCAGCTGTTGCTTCTTTTTGGCGTTGAACGCCAGGAAGTCCTTTGTCACTGGGCATTTTTCTGAATGCCCAGGACACTGTCAATCTGGCGTTAAACGCCTAGAAGGTACTTCTTTCTGGCGTTTAACGCCCAGAAGATGCTCCTTTCTGGCGTTTAACGCCCAGATGGCTACCCTCATTGGCGTTGAACGCCCAGTGGGTGCTTCTTTTGGGTGTTCAACGCCCAAAATATTTCTTACTGGCTTTTTCACGCCAGTGAGCTTCCAAATTCCCTTGTAACTTTGTGAATTCAAGCAATTGCTATTTTACCTTGAAGATACCTGACATATACCTGTAAAAAAAATCAATTAATTAACAAATACTTTGTAAATGGCTGGGTTGCCTCCCAGCAAATGCTTCTTTATTGTCATTAGCTGGACTATTACTGAGCTTTAATCAAGCCTCAGTTTTGAGCATTCTTGCTCAAAATTGCCTTCAAGATAATGTTTGACTCTCTGTCCATTAACAATGAACCTTTTATTAGAATCATTATCCTGAAGCTCTACGTATCCATATGGTGACACGCTTGTAATCACATATGGACCTCTCCACCGGGACTTCAATTTCCCGGGGAATAATCTGAGCCTAGAATTAAATAGCAGAATTTTTTGCCCTGGATCAAAGACTCTGGATGACAATTTCTTATCATGCCATCTTTTTGCTTTCTCTTTGTATATTTTTGCATTCTCAAAAGCATTGAGTCTAAATTCCTCTAGCTCATTTAACTGGAGCAATCATTTTTCTCCAGCTAACTTGGCATCAAGGTTCAGGAATCTGGTTGCCCAGGAGGCCTTATGTTCCAGTTCCACTGGCAAGTGACATGCCTTTCCATACACAAGCTGGTATGGAGAGGTCCCTATAGGGGTCTTGAATGCTGTTTTGTATGCCCACAGAGCATCATCCAAGCTTCTTGCCCAATCCCTTCTACGATTAATTACAGTCCGTTCTAGGATTCTTTTGAGTTCTCTATTTGAGACTTCAGCTTGCCCATTTGTCTGTGGGTGATATGGAGGGGCCACTGGTGGACGAAATTGTGATCCGTACTTTTTGTACTTATATGAAATAATTATAATGGCTTTTTGCTATGTGTGGACACAACTCCATTCAACTAACCAGCAAGTGTACTGGGTCGTCCAAGTAATAAACCTTACGTGAGTGAGGGTCGATTCCACAGAGATTGTTGGTATGAAGCAAGCTATGGTCATCTTGTAAATCTTAGTCAGGCGGATATCAATTGATTATGGATTTTCGAAAATTAATAATAAATAATAAACATAAAATAAAGATAAAGTTACTCATGTAATCCAATGATGGGGACTTCAGATAGGCGTTTGGAGATGCTGTGCTCCTCCTGAATCTCTGCTTTCCTACTTCTTCCTTCTAATCTTTCATCACTCCTTTCTATGGCAAGCTGTATATAGGGCATCACTGTTGTCAATGGCTACATCCCATCTTCTCAGTGAAAAAGGTCCAAATGCTCTATCACAGCACGGCTAATCATCTATCGGTTCTCAATCAGGTTGGAATAGAATCCCTTGATTCTTTTGCATCTGTCACTAATGCCCAGCCTTCAGGAATTTGAAGCTCGTCACAGTCATTCAATCCTAGAATCCTACTCGGAATACCTTAGACAAGGTTTAGACTTTCCGGATTCTCATGAATGCCGCCATCAATTCTAGCTTATACCACGAAGATTCTGATTAAGGAATCCAAGAGATATGCACTCGGCCTAAGGTAGAACGGAAGTGGTTGTCAGTCACGCGCGTTCATAGGTGAGAATGATGATGAGTGTCACGAATCATCACATTCATCAAGTTGAAGTGCAACGAATATCTTAGAACAGGAATAAATGAAATTTATAGGAAAAGAGTAGTAATTGCATTGAATACTTGAGGTACAGCAGAGCTCCACACCCTTAATCTATGGTGTGTAGAAACTCCACCGTTGAAAATACATAAGTGAAAGGTTCAGGCATGGCCAAATGGCCAGCCCCCCAAAACGTGATCAATAGCCTCCTAAGATGAAGAATAAAACAAAACTGAGACCAAAGATGTCTAATACAATAGTAATTTATCCTATTTATATTAGACTAGCTAATAGGATTTACATGAGTAAGTAATTGATGCATAAATCCACTTTCGGGGCCCACTTGATGTATGTTTGGGCTGAGCTTGATCTATCCACGAGCTGAGGCTTCTTTTGGAGTTGAACGCCAAGTTGCAACGTGTTTTGGCCGTTCAACTCCGGGTCGTGACGTGTTTCTGGCGTTTTACTCCAGACAGCAGCATGGAACTGGCATTAAGCGCCAGTTTACGTCGTCAATTCCCGAATAAAGTATGAACTATTATATATTGCTGGAAAGCTCTAGATGTCTACTTTCCATCGCAGTTGAGAGAACGCCATTTGGAGTTCTGTAGCTCCAGAAAATCTATTTCGAGTGCAGGGAGGTCAGATTCCAACAGCATCAGCAGTCCTTTGTCAGCCTCCTATAAGAGTTTTGCTCAAGTCCCTCAATTTCAGCCAGAAATTACCTGAAATCACAGAAAAACACACAAACTCATAGTAAAGTCCAGAAATGTGAATTTAACATAAAAACTAATGAAAACATCCCTAAAAGTAGCTTGAATTTACTAAAAACTACCTAAAAACAATGCCAAAAAGCGTATAAATTATCCGCTCATCAGCCACCCTGTGGCTAACTCCATAACGAACCAAAGCAGAGTAGAGCTGTTTATTGCAGAAATGAGTGCCCCCATCACTGATTAGTACTCTAGGGGTGCCAAATCTGCTGAAGATGTGTTTCTGGAGGAATTTTAACACTGTCTTAGTGTCATTAGTGGGTGTAGCAATAGCTTCCACCCATTTGGATACATAATCCACTGCCACCAGAATGTAAGTGTTTGAGTATGATGGTGGGAAAGGCCCCATGAAATCAATACCCCATACATCAAACAACTCAATCTCCAATATCCCTTGTTGAGGCATGGCATAACTGTGAGGCAGATTGCCAGATCTTTGACAACTATCACAATTAAGCACAAACACTCGGGAATCTTTATAGAGAGTAGGCCAGTAGAAGCCACATTGGAGGACTCTTGTGGCTGTTTGCTCACTTCAAAAATGTCCTCTTTACTGTGATCCATAGCAGTGCCATAGGATCCTCTGCGCTTCTTCTTTAGGCACACATCTACGGATTATTCCGTCTGCACATCTCTTGAAGAGATATGGTTCATCCCAAAGATAGTACTTTGCATCCGTGATCAACTTCTTTGATTGCTGCCTACTGTACTCTTTGGGTATGAACCTTACTGCCTTGTAGTTTGCAATGTCTGCAAACCATAGCACTTCCTGGATGGCAAAGAGTTGCTCATCCGGAAAGGTTTTAAAGATCTCAGTAAGAGGGAGGGACGCCCCTTCTACTGGTTCTATTCGGGACAGGTGATCTGCTACTTGGTTTTCTGTCCCTTTTCTGTCTCTTATTTCTATATCAAACTCTTGCAGAAGCAACACCCATCTGATAAGTCTGGATTTTGAATCCTGCTTTGTGAGTAGATATTTAAGAGCAGCATGATCAGTGTACACAATCACTTTTGATCCTACTAAATAGGATCTAAACTTGTCAATAGCGTAAACCACTGCAAGCAGCTCTTTTTCTGTGGTTGTGTAATTCTTATGTGCATCATTTAAAACACGACTGGCATAGTAAATGACGTGCAGAAGCTTGTCATGTCTCTGTCCCAACACTGCACCAATGGCATGGTCGCTGGCATCACACATTAATTCAAATGGTAATGTCCAGTCTGGTGCAAAGATGACTGGTGCTGTGACCAGCTTAGCTTTCAGAGTCTCAAACGCCCACAGACACTCCTTATCAAAGATAAATGGTGTGTCAGCAACAAGCAGATTACTTAGAGGTTTGGCAATTTTTGAAAAATCCTTTATAAACCTCCTATAGAATCCTGCATGCCCCAGATAGCTTCTGATTGCCTTAACATTGGCTGGTGGTGGTAATTTTTCAATTACCTCTACCTTAGCTTGATCCACCTCTATTCCCCTGTTCGAGATTTTGTGCCCAAGGACAATTCCTTCAGTCACCATAAAGTGACATTTCTCCCAGTTTAAAACTAGGTTGGTCTCTTGGCATCTCTTTAGAACAAGTGCTAGATGGTCAAGACAGGAGCTGAATGAGTCTCCAAATACTGAAAAGTCATCCATGAAGACTTCTAGAAAATTTTCCACCATATCAGAGAAAATTGAGAGCATGCACCTCTGAAAGGTTGCAGGTGCATTGCACAAGCCAAATGGCATCCTTCTATATGCAAATACTCCGGATGGACATGTGAATGCCGTTTTCTCTTGATCTTTTGGATCTACTGCAATTTGATTATAACTTGAATATCCATCCAGGAAGCAGTAGTATTCATGACATGCTAGTCTTTCTAGCATCTGGTCTATGAATGGTAAAGGAAAATGATCCTTTCTGGTAGCTGTATTGAGCCTTCTATAATCAATACACATACGCCACCCTATAACTGTTCTTGTAGGAACCAGTTCATTTTTTCATTATGAACCACTGTCATGCCACCTTTCTTAGGGACGACTTGGACAGGGCTTACCCAGGGGCTATCAGAAATAGGATAAATAATCCCAGCCTCTAGTAATTTAGTGACCTCTTTCTGCACCACCTCCTTCATGGCTGGATTCAGCCGCCTTTGTGGTTGAACCACTGGCTTGGCGTCACCCTCCAGTAAGATCTTGTGCATGCATCTGGCTGGGCTAATGCCATTGAGATCACTGATGGACCACCCAAGAGCTGTCTTGTGTGTCCTTAGCAATTGAATTAGTGCTTCCTCTTCCTGTGGCTCTAAGGTAGAGCTTATGATTACAGGAAAGGTATCACCTTCTCCTAGAAATGCATATTTCAGGGATGGTGGTAATGGTTTGAGCTCGAGTTTGGGAGGTTTCTCCTCTTCCTGAGGGATTTTCAGAGGTTCTACTATTCTCTCTGGTTCTTCCAGATCAGGCTAAACATCTTTAAAGATATCCTCTAGCTCTGATTCGAGACTCTCAGCCATATTGACCTCTTTTACCAGAGAGTCAATAATATCAACGCTCATGCAGTCATTTTGGGTGTCTGGATGCTGCATGGCTTTGACTACATTCAACTTGAACTCATCCTCATTGACTCTCAGGGTTACTTCCCCTTTTGAACATCAATGAGGGTTTAGCCAGTTGCTAGGAAAGGTCTTCCCAGAATGAGAGTTGCACTCTTGTGCTCCTCCATTTCCAGCACCACAAAGTCAATGGGAAAGGCAAATGGCCCAACCTTGACAATCATGTCTTCAATCACGCCTGATGGGTATTTAATGGAGCCATCAGCAAGTTGGAGACATATCCAAGTTGGTTTAACTTCATCAGTCAACCCAAGCTTTCTGATAGTAGCTACAGGTATTAGATTAATACTTGCCCCAAGATCACATAGAGCTTGCTTGGTACAAGTACCTTCTAATGTGCATGGTATCATAAAGCTTCCCGGATCTTTAAGCTTCTCAGGTAAGCTTTTCAGAATGACTGCACTGCATTCTTCAGTGAGGTAAACTTTCTCAGTTTCCCTCCAATCCTTCTTATGACTTAAGATCTCTTTTGTGAACTTTGCATAAGAGGGTATTTGCTCAAGTGCCTCTGCAAACGGAATCTTTATTTCAAGAGTCCTGAGATAGTCTGCAAAGTGGGCAAATTGCTTATCCTGTTCCGCTTGGCGGAGTTTCTGAGGATAAGGCATTTTGGCTTTATATTCCTCAACCTTAGTTGCTGTAGGTTTATTGCCTACAGGTGTGGGCTGAGAAGCCATTTTAGAGGGCTTGTTATCAGCACTTGTATGTGTCTGATCTCCCACTGGTGTTCGAATGCCAGGGGTGGAAGCTGGAGTGGTGTTAGACGCCAGCTCCTTACCTATTTCTGGCGTTTGAACGCCAGAACTGTGCTTCCTTTGGGTGTTCAACCCCAATTCATTGCTTGTTTCTGGCGTTGAACGCCAGGACTGAGCATGGTCTGGGCGTTCAGCGCCAGCTTTCCCCCCATTCTCTGGCGTTTGGGTGCCAGAGTCATTCCTTTCTGGGCTCTGATAGTCCTCAGATGGATTTTGGGTGGTTTGCTCATTTCTTGGCTTCCTGCTACCTTAAAGTGAGGTACTTAATGTTTTCCTACTCCTTAATTGAACTGCTTGGCATTCTTCTGTTATTTGTTTTGATAATTGCTGTTCTGTCTACTTCAACTGTATTTCCATATTCATATTAGCCATTCTTGTTTCTAGTAGTATCTCCTTGAATTCGGCTAACTGTTTTGTTAGAAAATCTAATTGCTGATTGAATTCAGCAGCTTGATCTGCAGGACTGAGTTCAGCAGTTACTGTTTTAGCCTCTTTGTTGATGGAAGATTCCCTGCTTAGGTACAGATGCTGATTTTTGGCAACTGTATCAATGAGCTCTTGAGCTTCTTCTATTGTCTTCCTCATGTGTATAGATCCACCAGCTGAGTGGTCTAGAGAAATCTGAGCTCTTTTTGTAAGCCCATAGTAGAAGATGTCTAATTGCACCCACTCTGAAAATATTTCAGAGGGGCATTTTCTTAGCATCTCTCTGTATCTCTCCCAAGAATCATAAAAGGATTCATTATCTCCTTGTTTAAAGCCTTGGATGCTTAGCCTTAGCTGTGTCATCCGTTTTGGAGGAAAATAGTGATTCAGGAATTTTTTTGACAGCTGTTTCCATGTCTTTATGCTGTCCTTAGGTTGGTTATTTAACCACCTCTTAGCTTGGTCCTTTACAGCAAATGAAAACAGTAATAATCTGTAGACATCCTGATCTACTTCCTTATCATGTACTGTGTCAGCAATTTGTAAAAATTGTGCCAGAAACTCTGTAGGTTCTTTCTGTGGAAGACCGAAATACTGGCAACTTTGCTGCACCATGATAATGAGTTGAGGATTCAACTCAAAGCTACTGACTCCGATGGAGGGTATACAGATACTACTCCCATATGAAGCAGTAGTGGGGTGTCCTTCTGGACTGTTCATTTTTACTTAGTTCCATGATGGAGCAAGGGAGATGATATAGATGTTGATATTATTTATTTTATTTAAAAAAAAAATTTATATATATTTTTGAAATAATAAAATAAAATAAAATAAAATAAAATAAATAAAAAAAGAAATAAAAATAAAAATAAAAATTTGAAAATATTTTATGAAGATTTTCGAAAAAAATGAGGAGAGAGAAATTGGTTAGGATATTTTCGAAAATTTTGAGAAAATATAAGATAGAAGATATGATTTGTAAAAGATAAATATGATAAGAAACAGATGTAATTGAAGATTGAAAAGATATAAAAGGTATTTGAAAAAGATAAATTTGTTTTGAAAAAGATATTGTGAAGATTTGAAAAAGATATTTATGAGTTGAAAAGATTTTAAGAAGGAAAATATAAATTTTTTTCTTTTTTTTTTAAATCTTAAAAGGATAAGATTTGAAAAATTTTGAAATTGAAATCTGAATTTTTATAAAAAAATTCGAAAATATGGCTTAAAAATTGTTAGAAAAGATATTTTTTTGAATTTTGAATTTTATGATGAAAGAGAAAAACACATAAAAAACACAAGACTTAAAATTTTTAGATCTAATGCTCCTTGTTTTAAAAAATTTTGGAGGGAAAACACCAAGGAACATCAAACTTAAAAATTTTAAGATCAAAACACAAAGAAGACTCAAGAACACTTTGAAGATTCACAAGAACACCAAGAACAAAAGAAAGAACACCAAACTTAAAATTTTTAGAAAACTACAATGAAATTTTCGAAAATTAAAGAGAGATTAATAGGAAAACACCAAACTTTAAGTTTGGTATAAGATTTAATCAAAGAAAAATTTTTTTGAAAAAGGTTTTAAAAAGGGAAGATACCCAATTGCCAAGAACATAAGCCAACGCTCTAGCCAACTGATTTACAAATGTAACGTGTTTTAATATTGTATATAAAAAGATTTATTTTTGAAAACTAATAATTTGAAATTGCACCATAAAAACACGAAAAATACATAAAATAAAACAAACCAAAGATCAAACAAGAGAAATTGACAAGAACAATTTGAAGATCAAGGAAGAACAAGAACATGCAATTCGAAAAATTAAGAGACAAGGAAAAACATGCAATTGACACTAAACTTATAACAAGACACTAAACTCACGAAAAAAAATTCGAAATTGATAAAGAAAAATAATATTTTTGAAAAATTTTTGAAAAGGGAATAAAGGACTCAAAATTTAATGACTCTATAACAACAAAAATAAATTATTCCTAATCTAAGCAACAAAATAAACCTTTGGTTGTTCAAACTCGAATAATCCCCGGCAACGGCGCCAAAAACTTGGTGCACGAAATTGCAATCACACTTTTGCAATCCGCACAACTAACCAGCAAGTGCACTGGGTCGTCCAAGTAATACCTTACGTGAGTAAGGGTCGATCCCACGGAGATTATTGGTTTGAAGCAAGCTATGTTTATTTTATTATTCTTAGTCAGGATTTCAATTAAAATTATCAGTTTGAATTATTAGAAAAATAAAAGAGCGTGAATTAATTACTTGTAATGCAATAATGGAGAATATGTTGGGGTTTTGGAGATGCTTTGTCCTCTGAATCCCTGTAATATAATATTCAACTCAATAACATAATTGCAAAGTTCCTTCCATGGCAAGCTCTATGTAGGGTGTCACCGTTGTCAATGGCTACTTCCCATCCTCTCAGTGAAAATGGTCCAGATGCTCTGTCACAGCACGGCTAATCATCTGTCGATTCTCAATCAGGTTGGAATAGAATCCAATGATTCTTTTGCGTCTGTCACTAACGCCCAGCCTTCAGGAGTTTGAAGCTCATCACAGTCATTCAATCCCGGAATCCTACTCGGAATACCACAGACATGGTTAGACTTTCCGGATTCTCATGAATGCCGCCATCAATCCGGCTTATACCACGAAGATTCTGATTAAGGAATCTAAGAGATATTCATTCAATCTGATGTAGAACGGAGGTGGTTGTTAGACACATGTTCATGGGTTGAGGAAGGTGATGAGTGTCACGGATCATCACCTTCTCCATAATTAAGCGCGAATGAACATCTTAGATAGGAACACGCATATGTGAATGGAAAAATATAAGTAATTGCATTAATTCATCGAGACGCTGCAGAGCTCCTCACCCCCAACAATGGAGTTTAGAGACTCATGCCGTCAAAGAGTATGTACAAAATAAGCCTCTAAAAGTTGTTTAAATAGTAAACTAGTAACCTAGGTTTACAGAATATAAGTAAACTAAGATAATTGGTGAAGAAATCCACTTCTGGGGCCCACTTGGTGTGTGCTGAGGCTGAGACTTAAGCCTCTCACGTGCTTGGGCTATTTCTGGAGTTGAACGCCAGGTTGTAACGTGTATTGGGCGTTGAACTCCAACTTGTAACCTATTTCTGGTGCTGGACGCCAGACTGCAACATGGAACTGGCGTTGAACGCCAGTTTACGTCGTCTATCTTTGCGCAAAGTATGAACTATTATATATTTCTGGAAAGCCCTGGATGTCCACTTTTCAACCCGATTGAGAGCGCGTCAATTGGACTCCTGTAGCTCCAAAAAATCCATTTCGAGTGCAGGGAGGTCAGGATCTAATAGCATCAGCAGTCCTTTTTTAGCCTAACTCAGATTTTTGCTCAGCTCCCTCAATTTCATCCAGAAAATACCTGAAATCACAGAAAAATACACAAACTCATAGTAAAGTCCAGAAATATGATTTTTGCCTAAAAACTAATGATATTCTACTAAAAACTAATTAAAACATACTAAAATCTACATGAAATTACCCCCAAAAAGCGTATAAAATATCCGCTCATCACTAATCTTAATCCTCTCTTATTACCATTCGATGCCTTGATCTGTGTGTTAAGTGTTTCAAGCTTTATAGGGCATGAATGAGTGAGAGATTGGGAAGGAAGCTTGCAAAAATGGAAGGAACACAAGAAATTGAGGAGATGACTAGCGAGAAGTGACGCGTACGCGTCAGCGACGCGACCGCGCCGAAGAAAGGAATTCGCAGTGACGCGGCCGCATGGCTCACGCGACCGCGTGGATTGGAAAAACACAAGTGACGCGGAAGCGTAAACGATGTGAACGCGTGGCTGGGAAAAATGCGAATGACGCGTCCGCATGGATGACGCGATCATGTGACGTGCGCGATCTGCAAAATTACAAAAGTCGCTGGCAGAGATTCTGGGCCGCATTTCAACCCAGTTTTCGGCCCAGAAACACAGATTAAAGTCAGGGAACTTGCAGAAACTCATTATGCTCTCATAATTCATAATTTTAGTTTTAGATGTAGTCTTTAGAGAGAGAGGTTCTCTCCTCTCTCTTAGGATTTAGGTAGGATTTTTAGAAAATAGGATTTAATTCGACTCTTCATCAGGTTCAATATTTCCTTTACTTTATATTTATCTCTTATCTTAGATACTTTAATGCTTTTATTGGTATTTGATTTATGTTGCCCAATTGGCTTATGAACTTTCCATGTTAGGATTGATTTTCTTATTTAATATACATTACTGAGATGTTTACAGATAAATGATTTTAATTTAGATTTTCTACCTTTTGGCTCTGGTTGATTAATTGGTAACTCTTGAGTTATCAAACTCATTGTTGATTGAAAATTGGAATTCTTCAAGAATTGATTCGAGATCCAATAATTCTAACTTTTCCCAAGGAAAGACTGGGACTTAAGGATTCGAATTAATTCATTCACTTGACTTACCTTCATAGTTAGAGGTTAACAAAGTGGAAGAAAAATCCAATTCTCATCACAATTGATAAGGATAACTAGGATAGGACTTCCAGTTCTCATACCTTGCCAAGAGTTTATTTTACAGTCAATTATTTATTTTACTTGTCATTCATCATAATTGTTTCTCATTCTTAAAATCCCCAATTTACAAACTCATAACCAATAATAAGAACATACCTCCCTACAATTCCTTGAGAAGACGACCCGAGGTTTAAATACTTCGGTTATCAATTTATTTAGGGGTTTTTTACTTGTGACAACCAAAACATTTGCACGAAGGGATTTCTGTTGGTTTAGAATCTATATCTACAACTCGACTATTTTTATAGAATTCTTTACTAGCAAAAATCCTAACGTCAGTGCACCTTGATGTGCTTGGATGTTGATCAGCTTTTGGATTGCTTCTTGTTGTTGATCTTGCTTTTGGTTCAGGTTATGGAAGGACTCACTCCATTTTCTCCCTTGTTACAATTGTTGTTCCATCAATTGTTTTTGCCATTCCCCTTACTGATTCATCCATCTAGAGAGTGATTCTTCTTGACGGTCCATTATTTGCATTTGAAGCTCCTTTTGTGCACCTTGATTCTCCATGTATTGCCTAGATAAGGTATCAATAGCCTCTTGTAATTGGTGCATGCCTAAGGTGGCTGCGGCTTGACCTTGGATGAGCACGAGGATCACCCCTTTTATGAGGGTTTTGGTTTGGTCTCCAAGGCTATCCACTTTCCAATGTTGCATGGCACCACTTTCCAAGATATTCCACTTGGAGACAAGTGTATAAGTTCTTTGGTATACTGGCTGAATCTCCCTTCCTTGATTGTCCTATCAAGTACCATTAATGTCCTTTTTGATTTCCTATACAAGACAAAAAGGAATGCAAACGGTTAATTGAGAATTTTGGTGGGAATACTAAAGGTGTGAACTAGCTACTAGAAAAAAAATCTTTTTCTTTTGTTTTTAAAATACTAAATGCTTTTTATGAATGTAAATCAATCAACCACTAAATTGTCCATGCATGCAACATTGGTACACCAAACTTGTGTGTGATCATATGGTGCAACAAGATTTGGAAATAATCTCTCATCATGAAGTGTGTTCAAACCCTCTTAGTGTGCCTTGAACACCAAACTTAGCATGTATTATATGCTGCATGTAAGGGGTCTTATATTGGTTGTTGGTGCACGAAATTGTGATCATCAACAATGGCGCCAAAGACATGGTAGCGCTCTCAAACGTGAATCACACTTTGTCACAACTCCGCACAACTAACCAGCAAGTGCACTGGGTCGTCCAAGTAATACCTTATGTGAGTAAGGGTCGATCCCACGGAGATTGTTGGTATGAAGCAAGCTATGGTCACCTTGTAAATCTCAGTCAGGCGGATAATAAATGGTTATGGAATTTTCGAATAACAATAATAAATAATAGAAAATAAAGATAGAGTTACTCATGTAATTCAATGGTGGGAATCTCAGATAAGTGTATGGAGATGCTGTGTTCCTTCTGAATCTCTGCTTTCCTACTGCTTTCATCAATTCCTTCTTACTCCTTTCCATGGCAAGATGTATGTAGGTCATCACCGTTGTTAATGGCTACATCCCATCCTCTCAGTGAAAAAGGTCCAAATGCTCTGTCACGGCACGGCTAATCATCTGTCGGTTCTCGATCATGTCGGAATAGAATCCATTGATTCTTTTGCGCTTGTCATCACGCCCAACAATTGCGAGTTTGAAGCTCGTCACAGTCATTCAATCCCAGAATCCTACTCGGAATACCACTGACAAGGTTTAGACCTTCCGGATCCTCATGAATGCCGCCATCAATCCTAGCTTATACCACGAACATTCTGATTAAAGAATCCAAGAGATATGCGCCTGGCCTAAGGTAGAACGGAAGTGGTTGTCAATCACGCGTTCATAGGTGAGAATGATGATGAGTGTCACGGATCATCACATTCATCATGTTGAATTGCAACGAATATCTTAGAACAGGAATAATCTAAATTGAATTGAGAATAGTAGTAGTTGCATTAAAACTCGAGGTACGCAGAGCTCCACACCCTTAATCTATGGTGTGTAGAAACTCCACCGTTGAAAATACATAAGTGATGGTCCAGGCATGGCTAAATGGCAAGCCCCCAAAATGTGATATGAATTCGAAAAATAGGGAGAAGGACCCCTAATACAACAGTAAAATGTTCTATTTATACTAAAACTAGCAACTAGGGTTATAGAGATAAGTAATTGATGCATAAATCCACTTCTGGGGCCCACTTGGTGTGTGTTTAGGCTGAGCTTGAGCTTTACACGTGCAGAGGCTTCTTTTGGAGTTGAACGCCAAGTTGTAACGTGTTTTTAGCGTTCAACTCTGGTTCGTGACGTATTTCTGGCGTTTGACTCCAGAATGCAGCATGGAACTGGTGTTGAGCGCCAGTTTGCGTTGTCTAATATTGAATAAAGTATTGACTGTTATATATTGCTGGAAAGCTCTGGATGTCTACTTTTCATGTCGTGTGCAGGGAGGTCAGAATCCAACAGCATCAGCAGTCCTTTGTCAGCCTTCTTATCAGAGTTTTGCTCAGGTCCCTCAATTTCAGCCAAAAAATACTTGAAATCACAGAAAAACACAAAAACTCATAGTAAAGTCCAGAAATGTGAATTTAGCATAAAAACTAATGAAAACATCCCTAAAAGTAGCTAGATCCTACTAAAAACTACCTAAAAACAATGCCAAAAAGCGTATAAATTATCCGTTCATCACAACACCAAACTTAAATTGTTGCTTGTCCCCAAGCAACTGAGAATCAATTAGGATAAAAAGAAAAGAATATACTATGAATCCCAAAATATCAATGAATATTAGTTCTAATTAGATGAGCGGGACTTGTAGCTTTTTGCTTCTGAATAGTTTTGGCATCTCACTTTTTCCTTTGAAGTTTAGAATAATTGGCATCTATGGGAACTTAGAATTTCAGATAGTGTTATTGATTCTCCTAGTTAAGTATGTTGATTCTTGAACACAGCTACTTTTATGAGTCTTGGCCGTGGCCCTAAGCACTTTGTTTTCCAGTATTACCACCGGATACATAAATGCCATAGACACATGACTGGGTGAACCTTTTCAGATTGTGACTCAGCTTTGCTAAAGTCCCTAGTTAGAGGTGTCCAGAGCTCTTAAGCACACTCTTTTTGCTTTGGATCATGACTTTAACCACTCAGTCTCAAGCTTTTCACTTGGACCTGCATGCCAAAAGCACATGGTTAGGGACAGCTTGATTTAGCCGCTTAGGCCTGGATTTTATTTCCTTGGTCCCTCCTATCGATTGATGCTCAAAGCCTTGGATCCGTTTTACCCTTGCCTTTTGGTTTTAAGGGCTATTGGCTTTTTCTGCTTGCTTTTTTTTTGCCACTTTTTTTTTCGCAAGCCTTTGCTCTTTCACTGCTTTTTCTTGCTTCAAGAATCAATTTTATGATTTTTCAGATCATCAATAACATTTCTCTTTTTCATCATTCTTTCAAGAGCCAACAATTTTAACATTCATAAACAACAAGATAAAAAATATGCACTGTTCAAGCATTCATTCAGAAAACAAAAAGTATTGTCACTACATCAATATAATTAAGCTAAATTCAAGGATGAATTCGAAACTCATGTACTTCTTGTTCTTTTGTATTAAAAAACATTTTTCATTTAAGAGAGGTGAAGGATTAATGAAATTATTCAAAGCCATAAGACATAGTTACTAAATACTAATGATCATGTAATAAAGATACAAAATATAGATAAACATGAAGCATAAAAATAAAAAAACAGAGAAATAAGAACAAGGAATGAGTCCACCTTAGTGAGGGTGGCGTCTTCCTCTTGAAGAACCAATAGTACTCTTAGAGCTCCTCTATGTCTCTTCCTTGCTTCTGTTGCATGATCCCTAGTGATTTCGGTGCTTCTATCCTTAGTTGCTCCCAATAGTTGTGTGGAGGAAAATTTATCCCCTGAGGTATCTCAGGGATTTCTTGATGAGGTCTATGAGTGGGCTCTCTTGATGTGCAGTCAAATGCTCTATTACTGAGCTATGGACCCTTGAGATGGATCTCTCTATCTCCCATGACTCAGAAGTGGAAGCAATTGCCTTCCCTTTCCTCTTTCTTGAGGTTTTTCTGGCCTTAGGTGCCATCAATGGTTATGGAAAAACAAAAAAGCTATACTTTTACCACACCAAACGTAGAATGTTGCTCGCCCTCGAGCAAAGGAAGAAAGAATAGAAGAAGAAGAAGATATGGAGGAGAGGGATAGATGTGTATGTTTCGGCCATATGGGTGGGATTGGGTGGGGAAGAGATGGATGGATGTGAGTGGTGAAGAAGTGATGGGGAAGAGAGATTGAGGTAATTGGTGAAGAAGAGAGAAGGTGAGTTGAGGTAGGTGGGGATCCTATGGGATCCACAGATCCTGAGGTGTCAAGGATGTTGCGTTTAACGCCAGATTGATGATTGTTTCTGGCGTTAAACGCCAGCTTTATGCTTGTTCTGGGCGTTCAACGCCCATCTGCAGCATGTTTCTGGCGTTGAACGCCAGCTTTCCTCAGTGTGCAATCCTGGCGTTTAAACGCCAGATTACTGCATGTTTATGGCGTTCAACGCTAGATCCATGCTCTGTTCTGGCGTTGAACGCCAGCCAGATGCTCCTTACTGGCGTTTTAGTATTTGTTTTGTGACTTCCCATGATCATGAACCTAATAAAACCTAAAAGAACAATAAAATAAAAATAGAATTAGATAAATAAAAATTGAGTTGCCTCCCAATAAGCGCTTCTTTAATGTCAATAGCTTGACAGTGGGCTCTTATGGAGCCTCACAGGTAATCAGAGCATTGTTGGGACCTCCCAACACCAAACTTAGAGTTTGAATGTGGGGATTCAACACCAAGCTTAGAGTTTTGGCTGTGGCCTCCCAACACCAAACTTAGAGCTTGATTGTGGGGGCTTTGTTTGACTCTGTACTCAGAGAAGCTTTTCATGCTTCCTCTCTATGGTTGCAGAAGAAGATCCTTGAGCTTTAAACACAAGGTAGTCCCCATTTAATTGAAGGACTAGTTCTCCTCTGTCAACATCAATCACAGCTCATGCTATGGCTAGGAAGGGTCTTCCAAGGATGATGCATTCATCCTCCTCCTTCCTAGTGGCTAAGATTATGAAATCAGCAGGGATGTAAAGGCCTTCAACCTTTACTAACACATCCTCTACCAATCTATAAGCTTGTCTTACTGACTTGTCTGCCATTTGTAATGAGAATATGGCAGGCTGTACCTCAATGATCCCCAGCTTCTCCATTACAGAGAGTGGCATAAGATTTATGCCTGACCCTAGGTCACACAGAGCCTTTTCAAAGGTCATGGTGCCTATGGTACAGGGTATTAAGAATTTGCCAGGATCTTGTCTCTTTTGAGGTAAAGTTTGCTGAACCTATGTATCTAGTTCACTAATGAGCAAGGGAGGTTCACCTTCCCAAGTCTCATTACCAAACAACTTGGCATTTAGCTTCATGATAGCTCCTAGATATTGAGCAACTTGCTCTCCAATTACATATTCATCCTCTTCAGAGGAAGAATAGTCTTCAAAGCTCATGACTGGCAGAAGGAGGCTTAATAGAATCTCTATGGTCTCTATATGAGCCTCAGATTCCTTTAGGTCCTCAATAGGGAACTCTTTCTTGCTTGAGAGACGTCCTATGATGTCTTCCTCATTGGGATTCACGTCCTCTCCTTCCTCTCTAGGTTCGGCCATATTGATTATGTCAATGGCCTTGCACTCTCTCTTTGGACTCTCTTCAGTATTGCTTGGGAGAGTACTAGGAGGAGTTTCAGTGACTTTCTTACTCAGCTGGCCCACTTGTGCCTCCAAATTTTTGATGGAGGACCTTGTCTCACTCATGAAACTTAAAATGGCCTTAGACAGATCAGTGACTATGTTTGCTAATTTAGAGGTGCTCTGCTCAGAATTCTCTGTCTGTTGCTGAGAAGATGATGGAAAAGGCTTGCTATTGCTAAACCTATTTCTTCCACCATTATTAAAGCCTTGTTGTGGCTTTTGTTGATCATTCCATGAGAAATTTGGATGATTTCTCCATGATGAATTATAGGTGTTTTCATAAGGTTCACCCATGTAATTTACCTCTGCCATTACAGGGTTGTCAGGATCATAAGCTTCTTCTTCAAAAGATGCCTCTTTAGTACTGTTGGATGCATTTTGCCATTCATTCAGACTTTGAGAAATCATGTTGACTTGTTGAGTCAACAATTTGTTTTGAGCCAACATGGCATTCAGAGCATCAATTTCAAGAACTCCCTTCCTCTGAGGCATCCCATTATTCACGGAATTCCTCTCAGAAGTGTACATAAATTGGTTATTTGCAACCATTTCAATAAGTTCCTGAGCTTCTGCAGGAGTTTTCCTTAGTTGAATGGATCCACCTGCAGAATAGTCCAGTGACATCTTAGAAAACTCAGATAGACCATAATAGAATATATCTATCATGGTCCACTCTGAAAACATGTCAAAAGGACACTTTTTGGTCATCTGCTTGTATCTTTCCCAAGCTTCATAGAAGGACACTTTATGGTCATCAACAATGGTGCCAAAGACTTGGTAGCGCTCTCAAACATGAATTACACTTTGTCACAACTCCGCACAACTAACCAGCAAGTGCACTGGGTCGTCCAAGTAATACCTTACGTGAGTAAGGGTCGATCCCACGGAGATTGTTGGTATGAAGCAAGCTATGGTCACCTTGTAAATCTCAGTCAGGCGGATAATAAATGGTTATGGAATTTTCGAATAACAATAATAAATAATAGAAAATAAAGATAGAGTTACTCATGTAATTCAATGGTGGGAATCTCAGATAAGTGTATGGAGATGCTGTGTTCCTTCTGAATCTCTGCTTTCCTACTGCTTTCATCAATTCCTTCTTACTCCTTTCCATGGCAAGATGTATGTAGGTCATCACCGTTGTTAATGGCTACATCCCATCCTCTCAGTGAAAAAGGTCCAAATGCTCTGTCACGGCACGGCTAATCATCTGTCGGTTCTCGATCATGTCGGAATAGAATCCATTGATTCTTTTGCGCTTGTCATCACGCCCAACAATCGCGAGTTTGAAGCTCGTCACAGTCATTCAACCCTAGAACCCTACTCAGAATACCATAGACAAGGTTTAGACCTTCCGGATCCTTATGAATGCCGCCATCAATCCTAGCTTATACCACGAAGATTCTGATTAAAGAATCCAAGAGATATGCGCCCGGCCTAAGGTAGAACGGAAGTGGTTGTCAATCACGCGTTCATAGGTGAGAATGATGATGAGTGTCACGGATCATCACATTCATCATGTTGAAGTTTAACGAATATCTTAGAATAGGAATAATCTGAATTGAATAGAGAATAATAGTAGTTGCATTAAAACTCGAGGTACAGTAGAGCTCCACACCCTTAATCTATGGTGTGTAGAAACTCCACCGTTGAAAATACATAAGTGATGGTCTAGGCATGGCCGAATGGCCAGCCCCCAAAATGTGATATGAATTCGAAAGATAGGGAGAAGGGCCCCTAATACAATAGTAAAATGTTCTATTTATACTAAAACTAGCCACTAGGGTTACAGAGATAAGTAATTGATGCATAAATCCACTTCCGGGGACCACTTAGTGTGTGTTTGGGCTGAGCTTGAGCTTTAAATGTGTAGAGGCTTCTTTTGGAGTTGAACGCCAAGTTGTAACGTGTTTTTGGCATTCAACTCTGGTTCGTGTCGTGTTTCTGGCGTTTGACTCCAGAATGCAGCATGAAACTGGCGTTGAGCGCCAGTTTATGTCATCTAATCTCGAATACAGTATGAACTATTATATGTTGCTGGAAAGTTCTGGATGTCTGCTTTTCAACGCCATTAAGAACGCGCCATTTGGAGTTCTGTAGCTCCAGAAAATCCATTTCGAGTGCAGGGAGGTCAGAATCCAACAGCATCAACAGTTCTTTGTCAGCCTTCTTATCAGAGTTTTGCTCAGGTCCCTCAATTTCAGCCAAAAAATATCTGAAATCACATGAAAACATACAAACTCATAGTAAAGTCCAGAAATGTGAATTTATCATAAAAACTAATGAAAACATCCCTAAAAGTAGCTAGATCCTACTAAAAACTACCTAAAAACAAAGCCAAAAAGCGTATAAATTATCCGATCATCAGTTGTCAAAATTGATTTAAAAATCCATGAAATTTGCTATATTACTACTATTAGAGATTAAAGAGAGAGGGTATAGAACATGGGTTGCCTCCCATGAAGTGCTTCTTTAGCGTCATTAGCTTGACGTTTGGTCCTTGTCAAGGTGGTTGGTAGTACTTAAAATCTTCTCCCCTTGCAGTGAATCTGTTTCCATTGGCCTTGTTAACAAGTTCCACATGCTCTAAAGACAAGATTTTGTTGATGGTGTACACTGGAGGCAGCTGAGATGGAATAGTGGGGAGGTGAGGTGGTATAGATGGAAAGTATGTAGAGACCACTTCATCTCCTGGAGAGAAATCTTCTGTAGGGATTTTCTTGTTTTTCCATCCCCTTGGGACTTTTTTTCATGTGTCCGTTGATGTCAATTTGTTCCTTGTGGTTTCCTCTTTAAGAGTGGTTTTGTTGCCTATCTCATATGACTCTGGTGGGTCTGGTTCCTTTTGGACTACACTTGGCTGTTGCTCCTTCTGATTACATTGGTTGTTAGCCACAGGAGTTCTTAGGGGTAGTGCTTGAGCTCCCTTGTTTGATTCTTCCTTCAGCTCTTTGTTATCATGATCTGCTTCTTGTGAGATTTTAAAAACATTGAAGGTGAGCAGCTCATCATGTATTCTCAATACTAGCTCTCCTCGCTCCACATCTATAAGTGCTCTGGCTGTGGCTAAGAATGGCCTTCCTAGAATGATAGAGTGAATAGGATTCTCATCCATTTCTAGGATGACAAAGTCTATGGGGAGGAAGTAGTTCCCAACCTTCACTAACACATTCTCAACCACTCCTATTGCCTATTTTTTAGTTTTGTCAGCTAATTTGATGATTACATCTGTGGGTGTTAGCTCATTGACTTGAAGCTTTATCATGAGAGATAGAGGCATTAGGTTGATACTTGCTCCCAAGTCACAGAGTCCCTTATCAATCATTATTTCTTCTATAGCACAGGGAATGTGAAAACTCCCTGGGTCCTTCTTCTTTGTGGGTGGCTCTGTTTGAATGAGAGCACTGCAATCCCTGTTCATCTTTATTGTTTGTCCACCCTTCAATGAACTCTTTCTGGCTATTAGCTCCTTTATATACTTGATATAGGAAGGCATTTGCTGGAGGGCCTTAATGAATGGTATATTTACATCAAGAGATGCAAACATGTCGAGGAACCTTGAATACATTCTCCCTGCTACAGCACCCTTAAGCCTTTGGGGGAAGGGTGCATATGGGTTCAGTATCTCCCTCTCCTTCAGCTCTTCCTTGAGTGTGAGTTGAGGTGTAGAGTTTCTTTCTTCATGATTTTCCTTTGGACTGTCTTAGAGGAGTTCTACTTCCTCCATACTCCTCTCATCACTTGTGATGATCATCTTACATTCTTCCCACCTTACTTTCTTTGTTTCTCCTCTTGGGTTCTTCTCTGTGTCACTTAGAAAACCATCAGTCGGTCTGGGAATTTGTTGAGCTAGATACCCTACTTGAGACTCCAGTCTCTTCATGTTTTCCCCTTGGTTTTTGATATTGGCTCGCACTTCCTCCTTAAACACCTTATTGTCTTGGATTTCTCTACATATGTCTTCAAGTAAATTCAGAATCTTTGAAAGTATATCCTCAGTTAGTGATGGTGGGTTGGGATTAGGTGGTTGTTGATAGGACCTCTATGAGGGATGTTGGTGAGTTGCATTGTTGTTGGGGTTGTGGTTATGGCGTCTCTGGTCTTAGCCTTGATCTTGTTGATTTCCCCACCCAAAGTTGGGGTGATTTCTCCATCCAGAGTTATAAGTTTTGGAGTATGGATCATGGATTTGTCTAGGTGAGTTTCCAACATAGTTGGCTTATTCCCAGTCACCTTCTTCTCCTATATTCACTCCTTCATGAGCTGGTGATGAAGTGATGACTGCTGCAACTTGATTTGTCTCCACCTTCTTGGTAAGATCTACTAGCTGCTTGGTGATCATCTTATTTTGAGCTAGCAATGCATCCATGTGGTTCAGCTCCATTACTCCTCGAGTATTGCTTCTTTCAGAGGCATAGAGGTAGTCATTCTCAGCTACTGTTTCAATGACATCTATGGCTTCTTCAATGGTTTTCTTCTTGTTTAGAGAGCCCCCTGATGAATGGTCTACAGCCTTCTTTGACTCATAAGAAAGACCTTCATAGAAAATGTGAAGGTAAACCCATTCATTGAACATATCTGGTGGGCATCTTCTTGTTAAGTCCTTGAACCTCTCCCATGCCTCATAGAGAGTCTCACCATCTTATTGCCTGAAGGTTTGCACCTCAGCTCTCAGCCTGTTAATTCTTTGAGGAGGGTAGAATCTTGCCAAAAACTTGTTCACCACATCTTTCCAATTTGTCAAGATCTCCTTTGGGAAGGATTCAAGCCACTTAGATGCTTTGTCCCTGAGTGAAAAAGGGAACAAAAGTAGCCTATAGACAACCGGGTGGACTCCATTAGACTTCGCAGTGTCACAAATTCCCAAGAAGGTGGTTAGATGTTGATTGGGGTCTTCTTGAGCACTTCCTCTAAATGAACAATTGTTCTGAACAAGGGTGATTAGCTGGGGTTTTAATTCAAAGTTGTTGGCATGTGTGGTGGGCTTTTGGATGCTATTTCTACAGTTTCCTGGATTTAGATTGATGTAGGACCCTAGAACTCTCCTTTCTTACCCAGCATGGTTTGCAGGGCCTTCTCTAGCATGGTTGTGAGCTTCTCCTTCAAGATTGTTTTCCAAGTTCTGCTCCATGTTGGTTTCAAAATACTCTTCCTCTTTCTCAGCACCAACAACTCCTTTCCCTCTTGCTTCCCTCCTTAGTCACCGGAGGGTTCTTTCAGGTTCTGAATCAAAGGAAGTTGAAGCTCCCCCTCTTCTCTCTATCATACAACTAACAAAACACACAGCAAGAGATGAAATGAAGAGGTTAGTCTTGTTAGAGTGATTGTTAGTGTGAGTGGTGCAAATTATCAAATAGTTAGTGGGTTAGTGAGCAGAATTGTAAATAATAATAAAGAAAGAAAGAAAATAGAGGGGGTATAGGGGGTGAGGAAGAAACGAAACAAATTGAAGGTAAACAACTGAATAAAGTAAACAAACAAAAGAAAAAATGCTCAATCTAGTGAACTTCCAACTTAATCATTGTTGATACAAAATCAATCCCCGGCAACGGTGCCATAAACTTGATGCACGAAAACTTGTCTCTCAACAAATTTCCCTTCAGCAGGTATACCGAATTATTGTCAAGTAAAAACTCACAATAGAGTGAGGTCGACTCCCACAGGGATTGATTGGTCAAGCAACTTTAGTCGGGAGAGTATACTAGTTGAGCTAAACAGAATGTAGTTTAAGAATTGCAGAAAATTAAATGGCGGGAAAGTAAATAGCAGAAAATAAAGTGTAGAATCTTAGATGGGGATTTGGAGAAATGAGCATGTAAATAAATGGCAGAAAGTAAAGAGAATGGGTAAGATCAGAAATGGGGAATTCATTAGGCTCAAGAGATGTTGTATTCTCCGGATCAAATTCATTTTCATCTCTTCCTCAATCAAAGCATCTATTGATCTCCTTGGCAATCTTAAGTGATTTGGTTCCAATTCCTTGGCAACCCAATCTTTCTAAGCTTGAACAATTGCCCAATTCCTTGATTTAATTGCTCATGGGAAGAGATGAAGTGTGGTCACTGATTATACCACATGCATTTCCAAATCAAAGTTTTTGGAGGATTACATGTCACTATATCTGCCAAGACTCTAATTTGGTCCAACATGAGAAAGCATTTCTAGCATGATCTCCTCATCCCTTTTCCAAGGCTCAGAGGAGATCCAATTATGGAGAGTTTCTTTTCCAAGACAACTAACCAATTGAATTAAGATCGAAAGCTTTCTAGTAAATCAAAAGAGAAGAAAGAAGAAGAGAATGAAAACTATAATTAATCCATCAAATTACAACAGAGCTCCCTAACCCAATGAAAGGGGTTTAGTTGTTCATAGCTCTAGAAATGGAAAATGGCAAAAAAGAATACATCCTTAGCTAAAAGTGCAGAAAAGTAAATATATCGAGGGTAGTTCTCCAAAGTGCCAAGCTTCTCTATAGTTCAAAACTACTCCTATATATACTACTTCTCTTGATCTTCTAGTGAGTTCTTCAAGTCTTGGATGTGGGCCTTAGATCTTGAGTTGAAGCCGTTACAATCTTTAATGGGCTCAGCTTGCAGAAAAGTATGAATTAGGCATGGGCGTTAGTGAAGTTAGCGTTAAGTGACATTGTGGGTTCGAGAACGTTAGTGGCAATCACCTTTTTTACTAACGTTCCAACCCCATATAACCCACGTTAACTCCAACGTTAGTGGCACTAACGTGACCACTAACGTTGCCTTATAAACCTTTGCAAGCGTTATTGGGACTCACCTTTTCCAATAACATTGCCTTGTGCCCCTTGTCCCTACGTTAGAGTTCACGTTAGTGTAACAAACGTGGCTCTTAACGTGGGTATGCCTCATCTTCAAGAGCGTTAGTGGCACTCACCTTTGTCACTAACGCTCCAAGTGCCCCTACTCTCCATGTTAGATCTCACGTTAACTAAGTTAACGTGGCCACTAACGTGGTACTGAATGCCATCTCCAACGTTAGTGACAAAGGTGAGTGTTCCGAGTGTCACCTGAAACTGTAGGTCGATCTCGATTGAGATCTGCTGTGTTGGTCGGAGCCGATGTGTCCGGCAGGTGTATAGCTGCCGGAGCTGGTGTGTCCGACTTGTGGGACTGAAAGTGCTGCTGATCCTTCGTCCCCGGAGGGTGGGGGGTACCTGGAAGGGACTCCGATGCTTAAGTTAGCAAGGGTATTAAACAGGCATCTAGTAGAATCAGAGTATGAGTTATACCTGGGTGCTCCAGTGTATTTATAATGGTGAGATGTGGCCTTTTGTGGATAAGATAAGTTAGTTATCTCATCTTATCTTTAAGGGAGGTCATCTTTATCTTTTAGGGAATCGCCCTTCTCTCTGTAGGCTTGGGCCGCCTTAGGATTTGGGGCGTGTTCCTCTATTTGGGCCCTTCTTTGGGCTTTCTGGGGACTTGACCGAGCTCTTTGGGAAGAGGACGGGTTATCCTGACCTGAAGAGGTCGGTCGCTTTGTCTGTCGAACATCCCGGATCGGACAGCTCGACCCAGGGTAAGAACAGTGCCCCTGCTTGAGCTCGGTCTTCTTTTTGAGGTCGAGTCCTTAACTTCGGTCCTTTTTTGGTGAAGCCGAACTCAAGCATTTTGTCGATTCCTTTGTAGCATCTTTTGAATGTAGAACGTTTTCTCTAAAAAGTGCGCGCTTTTATATCGGGGCTTTGGAAACGTGCGAGGGTTTAATTCTTTCCTTAATTTTAGCATTAATTGCCCCGTTTCCCTTTGGCTCTTTATTTTGATTTTGAAAGCCCAGAAACGGTTTCTCTTCTTTTGCCTTTTTCATAACTTCTTTTCTCCGCTCTCTCCGCTCTTTTTGTTTTTTGTTTTGTGCTTCTCCTTTTTCTGTGTTTGCGGCGTCGTTTGGCGTTTCTGGAGCTTCTATTTTTGCCTGGAGTTTCACGTTTCTCCCTGCGACATTGCTCTTTGTTCGCGTTCTTTCCTTTGCTTGTGAGGAGGCATTCCCAGATTCCGTCTTCCATCTTCAGTTTTTGAAGCTTGCTGCTTTTTCCAGGTTGGTACTAACTTTCTTGTTTCTTTCGCGGCTCCACTTTTAGTTTTTTGGTGAAGCTTTGATTTTGCATGTTTGAAACTTTGAACCTTTTCGTGATCTTGCGTTTGTTTGTCGCTGTAAATGTGTTTTCCTTGGCTTTCTTTTGTGCGCTCTTTTGGCATTTCTGTCGAGGCTTTCTAGGGTTTTGTTGTTGCTTCTGATAGAGAATCTGCATCTGTTCCTCGCTTTGCTTGGTTGCTTTTTTGTTTCTAATTTTGAGAAAGTTTGTACCTTTAATGATTTCTACTTGGCGCGTTTTGACGTTTGGGAATGCTTTTTGCTTGGTAAACTGTGATGACTTATGCTTCTGAAAATGCTTGCTTGTTTGAAGTCTTTTTCTTGTTTGAGAAATGCTGGGGTGGGAGCTGTAGATTTTCCTAGAAACCTTGCTTGATTATTGCCTCCAAAGGATGCCCCAAGGCTTTTGGTTTGAGTCTTGGGGTTTTCCTTTTTTGTTTGTTTCGCCTGTATCGTATTGAGTTGTTTTCTCCCTTGTCCGAGATGTTTTTAGTAACCCCATCTTTTTTTCTTACTTGTAGGATTAGTTGGCCTCATGTCTTCTCGCAATAACATTATAGATATGTCTTCCAGAGTTTCCGAGGGGATGTCCGATTGGCTGGACTCCCTTGTTTTGTTGTGTGTTTTTGTTGTGGATGCTGAGTTTTGCACAGAGCTAAGGAAGCGCCATAGGATTTGCGGTATCAATGCCCGTGAAGAGGATTACGAGCTTATTGCTCCTGATTCTGATGAGAGAGTTTGTTTTCCGACTTCCATTGAGAGGCAGCGTCCCTTCTTCTATGCCTATGAATACTTCTTCAGCCAGTTGAACGTTACCTTTCCTTTTACTGCTTTTGAGACCGACTTGTTGTGGTCGTGTAATATTGCTCCATCCCAGCTTCACCCCAATTCCTAGGGTTTTATTAAAATTTTTCAACTTCTTTGCCGTGAATTAGATGTAACACCTTCCCAGACTCTTTTCCTTTATTTGTTTGTTTCCGCCAAGCCTGGCGGTTCTTCAAAAAAGAAAGCTTCTTGGGTTTCCTTCAAGGACTTCAAGAATTACTTCTTTAAAGTTCGTGCTATCGAGGGGGCCCGCCCCTTTGCAATACTAGTGGGAATAGATTTTCTCCCTTTGCTATACTCCCAAGATGCACCGGGACGGCCAATTCTCTTAAGAATAGGAGCCAAAGACACCCTCCTCTTGAACACATCTGCTTTGATCCTCAAATAATTGTCCTTCACAGGCAGAATGTGTGGGATCTTTAGAAGGGCTTCTAGAGCCTTGTTGGAAGTGTCCAACATCTTCCCCCAGAGGAATACCGACTCCACTTCTCAAGCTCGGTAGTTGGCGTTGAATTCCCGCACCATGGATCCTCAATTGGGTCTTGCTCAAGAAATTTCCAATGAAGCAAGGCACAAGAAATTTCCAATGAAGCAAGGCAATCCGATCATGGATGACCGCCTTGTATTTGCTTGGAACCTTTAGTGTCCTCTCCCAATGGATTGTTCTTTTCTTAATTCTTTCATATTGGAAGTCGGCTCTTTGGTTAACCAAGACAGTTGGCTTTTCATTTGGCGATTCATCAACCAAGTATTAGGTGTTGGTTGTGCAACTGATGATGTAACTAGGGCTTTACCTTTTTTCTGCATCCTAATAAAATGAGAACAAAAGAGATTTTAAGATTATAGGGAAATAAAAAAATGAGATCAATGAGGAAGCATAATTAAAGCTAAGAAAAATTGAAAGTTTTAATTGGAAGCTTTTAACATAGTGTGATTTACAAGAAGACAATGTGTGTATTCCAAGGGTGCGCGCGGATTAGAACACACACACCGGCCGGATCCAATGGCAATCACACTCTTGAGTAATCAATGCTCAATGATTTTCAATCAAGTGCTTAAGTTGTAAATCCAAAGTATCAACATGAAAGCAACTTCAAACAAGCACCATATGACTTATTTGAATTCTTTGAATGAAATGGTTAATGAGGTTGTGGGCATGAAAGTTCCTAAATAAGAGGGTTGCATAACAACAATAACCATTCACTTAAAGCGAATTGTCAGTTGTTCATCTTCAAGAGTTGGTAATCACATGTGCAATGTCCTTGAGTTAAAGCCAAAAGATGTGTGATCAAGACATTATAAAAATTGAACTCTTGTAAAGTGATTACTTAGTTAAATTTCTATGATGAACAATGAAAATTGAATTCCATCCAAAACAATGCATTTATGAATAAATCACCCATTAACAAACTATCAATAGTCATGAAAGATGTTGGTGTTTGGAGCTTCAAACTTAATAATAAGGAAATGCATTGGTAAATTCAATGTGGTCATCATTAAAAGTTGATGAGCGGATAATTTATATGCTTTTTGGCATTGTTTTTAGGTAGTTTTTAGTAGGATCTAGCTACTTTTAGGGATGTTTTCATTAGTTTTTATGCTAAATTCACATTTCTGGACTTTACTATGAGTTTGTGTGTTTTTCTGTGATTTCAAGTAATTTTTGGCTGAAATTGAGGGACCTGAGCAAAACTCTGATACAAGGCTGACAGAGGACTGCTGATGCTGTTGGATTATGACCTCCCTGCACTCGAAATGGATTTTCTGGAGCTATAGAACTCTAAATGGCGCACTCTCAATGGAGTTGGAAAGTAGACATCCAAAGATTTCCAGCAATATATAATACTCCATACTTTATCCGTAATTAGATGACGTAAACTGGCGCTCAACGCCAGTTCTATGCTGCATTCTGGAGTCAAACGCCAGAAACACGTCACGAACCAGAGTTGAACGCCATAAACACGTTACAACTTGGCGTTCAACTCCAAAAGAAGCCTCAGCTCATGTAAAGTTCAAGCTCATCCCAAGCACACACCAAAGTGGGCCCCGGAAGTGGATTTCTGCACTTAGACTTATTTCTGTAAACCCTAGTAACTAGTTTAGTATAAATAGAACTTTTTACTATTGTATTTTGATCTTTGATCAGTTTATGCGATCTTAGACATTGAGGGCTGGCCATTCGGCCATGCTTGAACCTTCATCACTTATGTATTTTCAATGGTGGAGTTTCTACACACCATAGATTAAGGGTGTGGAGCTCTGCTGTACCTCAAGTTTCAATGCAATTACTACTATTTTCTATTCAATTCCACTTGTTCTTATTCTAAGATATTCGTTGCACTTCAACATGATGAATGTGATGATCCGTGACACTCATCATCATTCTCACCTATAAACACGTGACTGACATCCACTTCCGTTCTACCTTAGACCGGGCGCATATATCTTGGATTCCTTAATCAGAATCTTCGTGGTATAAGCTAGATTGATGGCGGCATTCATGAGAATCCGGAAAGTCTAAACCTTTTCTGTGGTATTCTGAGTAGGATTTCGGGATTGAATGACTGTGACGAGCTTCAAACTTGCGATTGCTGGGCGTGATGACAAACGCAAAAGAATCAAGGGATTCTATTCCAACATGATCGAGAACCGACAGATGATTAGCCGTGCCGTGACAAAGCATTTAGACCTTTTTCACTGAGAGGATGGGATGTAGCCGTTGACAACGGTGATGCCCTACATACATCTTGCCATGAAAAGGAATAAGAAGGATTGAAGGAAGACAGTAGGAAAGCAGAGATCCAACAGGGACAAGCACTTCCACACACTTATCTGAAATTCCCACCATTGAATTACATGAGTAACTCTATCTTTATTTTCCGTTTTATTTATTATTCGATAACTCCATAACATTTATTATCCGCCTAACTGAGATTTACAAGATGACCATAGCTTGCTTCATACCAACAATCTCCATGCGATCGACCCTTACTCACGTAAGGTATTACTTGGAGGACCCAGTACACTTGCTGGTTAGTTGTGCGGAGTTGTGACAAAGTGTGATTTATGTTTGAGAGGACCAAGTCTTTGGAGCGATTATTGATGATCACAATTTCGTCCACCAAAAGTCATAATTAAAGTTGCACAATTCATACAATATGCCAAAATGAGATAAATTGAAAACATATGATGGCCATGTCAAACAAGAGTTTCATTGAGGCATTTCATTAAACATGTGGTATGCAATGTGCAAACTTATCACAATTAAGCTCAAATACAATGTTAATCAACCCAACAATCAAGTGTCAATAATTGCAATACAAAGGAAAATAAAGGAAGCAATAAACTTAATCTAACTAATCATGAAAAAAAATAAAAACAACTTCAAAAATCAATATAAAAAGAAAATAAGAACCTGAAACTTAAAGGTTAAGGAAAACAAGAATTGGAGAGGAAACAATGGCACTCCTTATAGCCACTGCGAGCTCACGGCGGTTAGCTTCGTCAGAGATGCACCGGAGTATGAAAAACTCACCGGTGATGAAGAAAGAAAAGAGAAGTAAGAGAGAGAGTGGTGGTGGTGGCTGACGGCAGCGCTGGCCTGCGGCAGTGTCGCCTAAGGAAGCTGGACTGTGGGGTGAGCAGCAGCAATGGAGAAAAGGAGAGAAGATGCTACTGGCTCAAGAGGGGAGTTGCCCTATATAATGCCCAGGTATAGACTTGTGCATGCGCACAAAGACGAAAATAAAGAGAAAGGTGCGAACGCACACAACGTGCGATCACTGCAAACAGAGGGGTTGCATCAGAGTGTGCGGGCGCATAGGATTGTGCGGCCGCACAGATGGCTGTTTTTTTTAATTAAATGCTTAAGAAAAAGTCATGTGTGCATGCGCACACAGGTCCATCCGCACGCACAGGAACAAAAACTGAAGGGGTTTACGCGCACAGGCCATGCCAACGCTCCTACCAAAAGGGATGCAAGTTGGCGTGTGGCCGCACAGAGAGTGCGAAAAGGGATATGTGTACGTACGCACAGGGTGGTGCGCATGCACAGATCAAGGAAAACAGGGAAGGCCCACGCACAGGGTGTGCTGGCGCTGCGACCAGAGGGTGATACAAAGAGTGTGCGGGCGCACTGGCTTGTGCGCGAGCACAGATCACGAATCTCACAGTTGTGTTCGCACAGCAGCGTGCGTACGCACAGATGCATTGTTTCAAAAATTTTTCTTTTCAAAAACTAAGGTACCAAGCCTTAGTACAATCAACATTTCACCTCAAATCATACAAGCATTCAATCATTCATAACCCACAAGCAATTTTACTTATCTAACTCAAAAACATTAAACTAAGCCTAAGCTAATCAACATAACACAAGAAGGTAATCAAGTCAAAGAAGTATAACCAAAAGAGAAAGTTAGAATAATGTCACCATGGTGGGGTGTCTCCCACCGAGCACTTTGGTTTAAAGTCCTAAGTTGGACTTGCATGACTTCATTGATCATTTAGGGCCCCTCCAAGGAGGAAAATCTCCAACTCCTTGGCATGCCTTGTCTTCTTCTTGCCCTTCACTAGGTTAAATTCATTCTGTTATTTTTCTCTCTCATCATTAAAAATTAAAAAAAATTTAAAATCATATCTTTTCATGTCAATAATACAGAGAATTGAAGATTCAGAACATACGACAAAGGAACCACAGAGAAAAAGCTGGGCATTCAAAACACCAGTAAGGAAGGATTTCTGGCGTTTAAATGCTAGCCAGGGTACCTGGATGGGCGTTTAACACCCAAAAAGGTAGCATTCTGAGCGTTAAACGCCAGAATGGATAGCATCCTGGGTGTTTAATGCCAAGATGACACAAGGGAAGTAATTTTGTTTTTAATTCAAATCTTTTTCAATTTTTCAAGTTTTAAAACTAAATTTTCAAAATCTTATCTTTTTCATACCCTCTCTTATCAATCATATCTTTTTCAAAATCAAATCTTTTTCTTTTTTTCTTTTAATATTTTCAGAAATCCTTGCTAACAATTAATGTTGTGATTCAAAAATTTCAAGTTTGTTACTTTCTTGTTAAGAAAGGTTCAATATTTGAATTTTAGAATCATATCTTTTAATTTCTTGTTAGTCAAGTCATCAATTTTAAAAATCAAATCTTTTTTTTTTAAATTGTTTTTCAATCATATCTTTTCAATCATATCATTTTAAATCAAATTTTTTTCTCAATCACATCTTTTTAAATTTTAATTTCAAAATTTTTTTCTAACTTCTTATCTTTTCAAAAACTTACTATTTCTTATCTTTTTCAAAACCACTTTACTACTTTTCTCTCTCTAATTTTCGAAAACCACTAACAACTTTTTCAAAATTCTTTCTAATTAACTAATTGTTTTAAACTCTAATTTTATTTTATTTAAAAATTTTCGAAAATTCACCCCCTCCCTCTCTATAAGTTCGAATTATTCTCTCTACCTCATCCTTCTATTCTTCTTTTCCTCTAACACATAAAGGAATCTCTATACTGTGACATAGAAGATTCCATACTTTCTTTGTTTTCTTCTCTTTCATATGAGCAGAAACAAAGATAAAGTCATTCTTGTTGAAGCTGATTCGGAACCTGAAAGGACTCTGAAGAGGAAGCTAAGAGCAGCTAAAGCACAAAACTCTGAAGAGGACCTGACTGAAATTTTCGAAAAGGAAGCAGACAAAATAGACATGGCCGAACCCAACAACATCAATGCAAGGAAGGTGCTTGGTGACTTTACTGCACCAACTCCCGACTTCTATGGGAGAAGCATCTCTATTCCTGCCATTGAAGCAAACAACTTTGAGCTTAAGCCTCAATTAGTTTCTCTGCTGCAACAGAATTGCAAGTTTCATGGACTTCCATTGGAAGATCCTCATCAGTTCTTGGCTGAATTTTCGCAAATCTGTGACATTATTAAGACCAATGGAGTTGATCCCGAGGTCTACAGACTTATGCTTTTCCCTTTTACTGTAAGAGATAGAGCTAGTATATGGTTGAACTCACAACCTAGAGATAGCCTAAACTATTGGGAATAGCTGGTCAATGCCTTTTTAGCTAAATTCTTTCCACCTCAAAAGATGAGTAAGCTTAGAGTGGAAGTTCAAACCTTCACATAGAAGCAAGGTGAATCCCTCTGTGAAGTTTGGGAAAGATATAAGCAAATGATCAGAAGGTGTCCTTCTGACATGCTTTCAGAATGGAGCATCATAGGTATCTTCTATGATGGTCTATCTGAGTTATCCAAGATGTCATTGGACCATTCTACAGGAGGATCTATTCATCTGAAGAAAATGCCTGCAGAAGCCCAGGAACTCATTGAACTGGTTGTAAATAACCAGTTCATGTACACTTCTGAAAGAAATTATGTGAACAATGGGACAACTCAGAAGAAAGGAGTTCTGAGATTGATACTCTGAATGCCATATTAGCTCAAAACAAATTATTGACTCAGCAAGTCAATATGATTTCTCAGAGTCTGACTGGATTGTAAGCTGCATCCGGCAGTACTAAAGAAGCATCTTCTGAAGAAGAAGCTTATGATCTGAGAACCCTGCAATGGAAGAGGTGAATTACATGGGAGAACCCTATGGAAACACCTATAATCCTTCATGGAGAAATCATCCAAACCTCTCATGAAAGGACCAACAGAAGCCTCAACAAAGCTTCAACAATAATAATGGTGGAAGAAATAGGTTTAGCAATAGCAAGCCTTTTCCATCATCTTCTCAGCAATAGACAGAGAATTCTGAGCAGAGCCATCCTGGCTTAGCAACCATAGTCTCTGATCTATCTAAGACCATACTATGTTTCATGAATGAAACAAGATCCTCCATTAGAAATTGGGAGGCATATGTGGGTCAGCTGAGTAAACAGGTTACTGAAACTCCTCCTAGCACTCTCCCAAGCAATACAAAAGAAAATCCCAAGAGAGAGTGCAAGGCCATAACCATGACCAACATGGCCGAACCTGGAGAGAGTGAAGAGGACGTGATTCCCAGTGAGAAAAACCGCATGGGACGTCCTCTGGACAAAAAGGAGTTCCCTATTGAGGAACCAAAGGAATCTGAGGCTCATACAGAGACCATAGAGATTTCATTGAACCTCCTTCTGCCATTCATGAGCTCTGATGAGTATTCTTCCTCTGAAGATGATGAAGATATTACTGAAGAGCAAGTTGCTAAGTACCTTAGAGCAATCATGAAGCTGAATGCCAAGTTATTTGGTAATGAGACTTGGGAGGATGAACCCCCCTTGCTCACCAATGAACTGAATGACTTGATTAGGCAGACATTACCTCAGAAGAAATCGGATCCCGAAAAATTCTTGATACCTTGTACCATAAGTACCATGACCTTTGAGAAGGATCTGTGTGACCTGAGGTCAGGCATAAACCTCATGCCACTCTCTGTAATGGAGAAACTGGAAATCCTGGAGGTACAAGCTGCAAAAATCTCACTAGAGATGGCAGACAAATCCATGAAACAGACTTATGGACTTGTAGAGGATTTTTTGTGAAGGTTGAGGACCTTTACATCCCTGCTGACTTCATAATCCTGGACATTGGGAAGAATAAGGATGAATCCATCATCCTTGGCAGACCCTTCCTAGCCACAGCAAAAGCTATAATTGATGTTGACAGAAGAGAGTTATTCCTTCAAGTGAATGAGGACTACCTTGTGTTTAAGGCTCAAAGATCTCCTTCTGTACACATGGAGAAGAAGCATGAAAAGCTTCTCTCAATACATAGTCAAACAAAGCCCCCATGTTCAAACTCTTAGTTTGGTGTTGGGAGGCCCCAACCATGATCTGAGTATCTGTGAGGCTCCGTGAGAGCTCACTGTCAAGCTATTGATATTAAAGAAGCGCTTATTAGGAGGCAACCCAATTTTTATTTATCCATGTTAAATTTCCATTTTCCATTGTTATTTTATGTTTTCTTTAGGTTGATGATCACGTGGAGTCATAAAAACAACTGCAAAAATCAAAAGCAAATTCAAAAATAGCATTAAAAATAGCACACACTAGAAGATGAGCTTACTGGCGTTTAAACGGCAGTAAGGGTAGCAGAATGGGTGTTAAACGCCCAGTCTAGCACTATTCTGGGCGTTTAACGCCAGAAAAGGGCACCAGACTGGCGTTTAACGCCAGAAAAGGGCACTAAGCTGGCGTTAAACGTCAGAAAGGGAAGAAAAACTGATGTTTAACGCCAGGAATGGGCAGCAACCTGGCGTTTAACGCCAGGATTAGCACTCAGAGGGCATTTATACGCTAGAATGGTGTAGGGATGAGAAATTCTTGACACCTCAGGATCTGTGGACCCGACAGGATCCCCACCTACCTCAACTCACTCTCTCTCTCTTCTTTACACGTTCCAATAACATCCTTCCCCAAATACCTATCACCAATCACCTCCATTTCTCTTCCCCAATACCCTTCACTAATCACCTCTATCCACTATTCCCCAAATACCCCACTTACCCAACCCTTCAAAATTCAAAAGCTTTCCCTTCCAAACCCAACCCTCAAACACGGAAACCCCTCTCTTCCACTCCTATATAAACCCCTATTCACTCCTTCATTTTCACACCCCATATACACTTTTCCCCTCCTTGGCCGAACCTTTCTTCACCCTCTATCTCCTACATTCCTTCTTCTTCTCTGTCCCATCTTTCTTCTTTTGCTCGAGGATGAGCAAACCTTTTAAGTTTGATGTGGTAAAAGTGTTGCTTTTTGTTTTTCCATAACCATTTATGGCACCTAAGGCCGGAGAAAACTCTAGAAAGAGGAAAGGGAAGGCTAAAGCTTCCATCACCGAGTCATGGGAGATGGAGAGATTCATCTCAAAGGTCCATCAAGACCACTTCTATGAAGTTGTGGCCAAGAAGAAAGTGATCCCTGAGGTCCTTTTCATGCTCAAAAGGAATGAGTATCCGGAGATCCAACATGAGATTTGAAGAAGAGGTTGTGAAGTTCTCACCAACCCCATTCAACAAGTCTGAATCTTAATGGTTCAAGAGTTATATGCTAATGCATGGATCACCAAGAACCATGATTAAAGTGTGAAGCCGAATCCAAAGAATTGGCTTACAATGGTTCGGGGAAAATACTTAGATTTTAGTCCGGAAAATGTAAGGTTGGCAATCAACTTGCCAATGATGTAAGGAGATGCACGCCCCTACACTAGAAGGGTCAACTTTGATCAAAGGTTGGACCAAGTCCTCGTGGACATATGCGTGGAAGGAGCTCAGTGGAAAAGAGACTCTAAAGGCAATCCTGTTCAATTGAAAAGGCATGACCTTAAACCCGTGGCTAGAGGATGGTTGGAATTCATCCAACGCTCTATTATTCCTACTAGCAACCGGTCCAAAGTGACTGTTGATCAGGCTATCATGATCCATAGCATCATGATTGGAGAGGAAGTGGAAGTTCAGGAGATCATACCTCTAGAACTATACAAGGTTGCTGACAAACCTTTCACTTTGGCAAGGTTAGCCTTCCTTTATCTCATTTGTCACCTATGCAGTTTAGCTGGAATTGTCATAGAGGAAGATATCCTCATTGAAGAGGACAAGCCCATCACTAAAAAGAGGATGGAGCAAACAAGAGAGCCCACTCATGGACCTCAACAAGAGCATGAGGAAATCCCTCATCAAGAAATCCCTGAGATACCTCAAGGGATGCATTTTCCTCCACACAACTATTGGGAACAACTCAGCACTTCTATAGGAGATTTGAGTTCTAATATAGAGCAACTAAGAGTGGAGCACCAAGAGCACTCCATTATTCTCCATGAAATTAGAGAGGATAAAATAGCCATGAGGGAAGAGCAACAAAGGCAAGAAATAGACAGAGAGAAGCTCAAGCATTCCATTGGATTTTCAAGAAGGAGAACTAGCCGCCATCACTAAGGTGGACCCATTCTTTGATTTTTTTGTTCTTATTTTTCTGTTTTTCGATTTTTATGCTTCATGTTTTATCTATGTTTGTGTCTTCATTACATGATCATTAGTATTTAGAGTCTATGTCTTAAAGCTATGAATAATTCCTGAATCCTTCACCTTTCTTAAATGAAAAATGTTCTTAATTACAAAAGAATAAGAAGTACATAAATTTCAAATTTTATCTTGAAATTAGTTTAATTATTTTGATGTGGTGGCAATACTTTTTGTTTTCTGAATGAATGCTTGAACAGTGCATATTTTTTATAGTGAAGTTTATGAATGTTAAAATTGTTGGCTCTTGAAAGAATGATGAATAAAGAGGAATGTTATTGATAATCTGAAAAATCATGAAATTGATTCTTGAAGCAAGAAAAAGCAGTGAAAAAGAAAAAGTGGCGAAAAAAGAAAAAAAAGAGAGAAGAAAGAAAAAGCAAGCAGAAAAAGCCAATAGCCCTTTAAACCAAAAGGTAAGGGTAAAGAGGATCCAAGGCTTTGAGCATCAGTAGATAAGAGGGCCCAAAGGAATAAAATCCTGGCTTAAGTAGCTAAATCAAGTTGTCCCTAACCATGTGCTTGTGTCATGAAGGTCCAAGTGAAAAGCTTGAGACTGAGTAGTTAAAGTCGTGATCTAAAGTAGAAAGAGTGTGCTTAAGAACTCTAGACACCTCTAACTGGCAACTTTAGCAAAGCTGAGTCACAATCTGAAAAGATTCACCCAGTTATGTGTCTGTGGCATTTATGTATCCAGTGGTAATACTGGAAAACAAAGTGGTTAGAGTCACGGCCAAGACTCATAAAGTAGCTGTGTTCAAGAATCAACATACTGAACTAGGAGAATTAATAACACTATCTAAATTCTGAGTTCCTATAGATGCCAATCATTCTGAATTTCAAAGGATAAAGTGAGATGCCAAAACTGTTCAGAAGCAAAAAACTACTAGCCCCGCTCATCTAATTGGGACTAAGTATCATTCATATTGTGAGATTCATTGTATATTCTCTTCTTTTTATTCTATTTTGTTTTCAGTTGCTTGGGGACAAGCAACAATTTAAGTTTGGTGTTGTGATGAGCGGATAATTTATACGCTTTTTAGCATTGCTTTTAGGTAGTTTTTAGTATGATTTTGTCAGTTTTTAGTATATAATTATTAGTTTTTATGCAAAAATCACATTTCTGGACTTTACTATTAGTTTGTGTGTTTTTCTGTGATTTCAGGTATTTTCTGGCTGAAATTGAGGGACCTGAGCAAAAATCTGATTCAGAGGCTTAAAAAGGACTGCATATGTTGTTGGATTCTGACCTCCCTACACTCGAAATGGATTTTCTAGAGCTACAAAAGCCCAATTGGTGCGCTCTCAATTGCGTTAAAAAGTATACATCATGCGCTTTCCAGCAATGAATAATAGTCCATACTTTGCCCGAGATTTGATGGTCCCAATTGGCGTCAAAACGCCGGTCAAAGACCTTTTTCTGGCGTTAAACACCAGAACTGGCATAAAAGCTGGAGTTAAACGCCCAAACTGGCACCAAAGTTTGTGTTTAACTCCAAGAGAAACCTATGCACGTGAAAGCTTTAATGCTCAGCCCAAGCACACACCAAGTGGGCCCCGGAAGTGGATTTCTGCACTATCTACCTTAGTTACTCATTTTCTGTAAACCCTAGCTACTAGTTTTAGTATAAATATTACTTCTTCTCATTGTATTAGACCTCTTGGTTATACTGGTTCCCCCTCTGGGGCCAAAACCAATTAACACCATTATCATTTATGTATTTTCAACGGTGGAGTTTCTACATCTCATAGATTAAGGTGTGGAGCTCTGCTGCTCCTCATGAATTAATGCAAAGTACTATTGTTCTTCTATTCATTCAAGTTTATTCTTGTTCTAAGATATTCACTCGTACTTCAACCTGATGAATATGATGATCCGTGACACTCATCATCATTCTCACTTATGAACGCGTGCCTGACAACAACTTCTGTTCTATTTGCAATAGCTTGAGTGTGTATCTCTTGGCCTCCTGGTCCACGATGCATGGTTGCCTCTCCTGACAACAGAGCCTTCCATTCTGTGAGATTAGAGTCTTCGTGGTATAAGCTAGAATCAATTGGCAGCATTTTTGAGATCCGAAAAGTCTAAACCTTGTCTGTGATATTTCGAGTAGGATCTGGGAAGAGATGACTGTGACGAGCTTCAAACTCGCGAGTGCTGGGCGCAGTGACAGTGCACAAAAGGATCATTGGATCTTATTCCGACACGATCGAGAACCAACAGATGATTAGCCCTACGTAACCCGTAGCAGGACCATTTTCACTGAGAGGACGAATGGTAACCATTGACAACGGTGATCCCCCAACATACAGCTTGCCATGGAAGTAAGTACGCATGACTGGATGAAGGCAGTAGGAAAGCAGAGATTTAGAAGGAGCAAAGCACCTCCATACACTTATCTGAAATTCCCACCAATAAATTACATAAGTATTTCTATCTTATTTTATGTCTTATTTATCTTTTAATTATCAAAACCCCATAACCATTTGAATCTGCCAGACTGAGATTTACAAGATGACCATAGCTTGCTTCAAGCTGACAATCTCCGTGGGATCGACCCTTACTCACGTAAGGTATTACTTGGACGACCCAGTGCACTTGCTGGTCAGCTAAGCGGAGTTGTGAAGAAAGTGTGTGAGATCACAATTCCGTGTACCAAGGTGCCATCTACAATTAGTGTCAAATAGAAAACAAAAATTCAAGTATTCACACTATTCACATATTTACAACAACCAAAACAATGGCACACATTGCACTTAGGATGGTCCCCGGCAACGGTGCCAAAAACTTGGTGCGAGCTCGAATGTTGGTTAGGAATTTAACAAAACAGGAATCACTTCGTTAATATTATAGTCCTAACTGACGAACAACTCGCAACCAAAGTTTGGAAAATCAAGACATGTCACAATTTAAAAGCAATTATAAACCGAGAGTATTTAGACTCCCGGGTCATCTCCCAAGGACCTAGTGACTAATGACTGCATGATTTTGGTTGTGAAGGCAACAATGGATTTTCAATGAAGAGATAAGAAAATAAGAAATAAAAGAACTCAAAATTGCAAGTAATGAAATAATAAAGGAATTGAAGAATTAACTATGTAATATAAACAAGAAAGCTATGAAAATGATTGATGTATGTGTGCGTCTGTGATTTAAAGCATAAATGGGATCTTGGCTTGGAATGAGCCAAGGGTCCTTTCCTTGTTAAAACCATAACTATGACAATTATAATGGATTAATCCCACTTAGTTAATCCTCACATCGGAGGGTAAGTCAAATGGGCATAATTGTTCCTAACCCACAAATCCTAACTCGCTTGCTAATTACCTTAGCAACAAATTAGCGTTAGTGGAAACAAGAACAATTAACAATCCAAGAATTATAACTGAATATTGGACATTCCAACTCTAGGAACCCAATTGCTCATTTTCTCTAAGCCAAGAGATAGAGAATTAGCCCATAATTATAATTGACCTTTTGTCAAACACCTAGTGGGCAAAGGCACTAAACATGGGAAAAATGAGAAAATGCTTAAAACCATGAGCAACAAATGATCAAAATCAACAACACTAACTCAAAAAAGCATATAACAATCATCAATCATCAAAACCATCAAATAGAAATCAAAATTGCAAAAAAGTACATTTAATTGAACTACGACTTCAATTACAAGAAAGAGTGTGGAAAATATAACTACAAAGAGTAGTAATAAAGAGATACTTACAATGGAAGCTAGCAAAATCCAAAATAAAAAATGGAAATGGCACTTGAATATAAAACCCTAATATAAACCCTAATGGAGATGATGGAAAACTTAGAGAAAAACTAACTAAATACTACCTACTACTCCTCCTAAAACTATCCTAATGATATCTTATCGTATGGTATGGTTTTCCCCTCCAATATGAGCTATTGGCTTCAAAATTGGGCCTCCAATCCACCAAATTGCGAGTCACGTGCATTTTTAATAAAGGCATGTGTGGGGACTTGTGTGTACGCACAGACGTGTGCGCACGCACACTCGGCCAAAAATTCAGGTTGTGCGCACACACACTAAGCGATGCTCTGGATGGTCGCGCGACGCGTAAGATGCAGCTCACGCGCATGCTTCGCTCTGCTTTGATGCCTGTGCGTACGCATGCATATCTATGCGTATGCACACATCACTTTGCTCTTCTCCTTTGATTTTTCATGCTTCCTCCTCCTTGCATGCTCCTCTTCCATTCTCACCAAGCCATTCCTACCTTATACATATGAAATCACTCACAAACAACATCAAGGTATCGAATGGAAGGTAAATGGAATAAAATAGGCTAATTTAGGCACAAAAGAGCATGTTTTGATAATCAAGCACAAATTTGGAGGAAAACTCAAAAGCATGCTATTTGAGGGAATAAGTGCAGATTTATATGATGAAATCCATTAAATTTCATCCAAAAATAATCATCAAATATGGATTCATCAAAAACTAAGGCTCTTCCATGCCTCCTTGTCTGGTTCCTAAAGTGCAACCTGAACTCAGTTTGATGGTCTTTAGCAAGAGCTACCACTTCATCCAAGTTTTCATTTGCTTCCTATGACAAACACAACAGGTGCAATAATCAGAAGTAGAGCATCAATTAAGAAAACACTATGAAATGCATTAATTAGTTCATTTGAGAAATATTTAAGAAATAGCCAAAAACATAAATGATTGAAATGTTATGTAGAACTTTCAAAATGTTCTGAACATGTCATGAACAAGGTTCACCAGGTTGAAGCAGGGGCCTAATTTTCCGAATATCATGCTGTGTTGTGAATTTGAAATCTAGTCGAAGAAAAACTACAAGGATTAAACAGCAAATGTTCATAAGATATCATAAAAAATAAAGTTTATAAACTAAATTCTCTGAAAATCCTTCTAGAATTTCCTAGTGTCTTGCCTAGACAGTCTACCTCTTTTGAAAGAATGATTTTATAATGAGTCAGAAGCACAAAGATTGCATTACTTACACAATTTACAATCATTGTTATGAGTTCGAAACCTAAACAGATGGCATATAATGGAAAATGTTCTCCACCATCATTTCTCTCCAACACTTTCTGCAACATTAATATTATCATTAGTATTATTTCTTTATGAATCCATATTTGATGATAAATTTTGGATTGATTTGAGTAGATTTCTTCATATAAACCCACATTTATTCACCTATATAGCATACTTTTGTGTTTTCTCTCTAAATTGAGCTTAATTGTGAAAACATGCATTTTTGTGCTTAAATTGAGCAATTCAATCCCACTTTTATTCCATTCAATACCGTGATATGTTTGTTGAATGATTTCAGGTCCTAGAGGTAAGAATGGTTTGGTAGAAGTGGAAGAAAGCATGCAAAAAAGGAGAAAACATGAAGAAAACAAAGGAGAGAAGCATTTCAGCATGTGCCCACGCACAAATGTCAAAATCAGCACCTGTGCCCACGCACAGGTCTGTGCCCATGCACAAGGCAGTCAAAATCAGTACCTGTGCCCATGCATAGGCTGTGCCCACGCACAAGGCAGAATGGAAATCAACACCTGTGCCCACGCACAGGTCTGTGCCCACACATAGGAGGAAAATCAGCAAGTGTGCCCATGCACAACTTCTGTGCGTACGCATAGGAGAAAAATCAGCATGTGTGCATATGCACAGACTTGTGCATAGGCATAGGTACCAGCACGTGCCTCCATTAAAAAGTCACGTGGACTCGCATTTTGGGGGCTTTTTGGCCCATTTCTGATGGCTTGGAGCTTATAAAGGAGGGTCAAGCGACCATATATCATACCATACACTACCATACTTCATAGAATAGTTTTAGGAGTAGTTTTAGGGTAGTTTAGCTTAGGTTTTTCTCTCAAATTTCCTTAGGATTAATTAGGGTTGTTGATGAGCGGATATTTTATACGCTTTTTGGGGGTAATTTCATGTAGATTTTAGCATGTTTTAATTAGTTTTTAGTTAAATATTATTGGTTTTAGGCAAAAATCATATTTCTGGACTTTACTATGAGTGTGTGTATTTTTCTGTGATTTCAGGTTTTTTCTGGCTGAAATTGAGGAAGCTGAGCAAAAATCTGACTTAGGCTGAAAAAGGACTGCTGATGTTGTTGGATCCTGACCTCCCTGCACTCGAAATGGATTTTCTGGAGCTACAGGAATCCAATTGGCGCGCTCTCAACGGCGTTGGAAAGTAGACATCCAGGGCTTTCCAGCAATATATAATAGTCCATACTTTGCGCGAAGATAGATGACGTAACTTGGCGTTGAACGCCAAGTACATGCTGCTGTCTGGAGTTAAACGCCAGAAACACGTCATGATCCGGAGTTGAACGCCCAAAACACGTCATAACTTGGAGTTTAACTCCAAGAAAAGCCTCTACTCGTGGATAGCTTTAATCTCAGCCCCAACACACACCAAGTGGGCCCCAGAAGTGGATTTCTGCACCAATTATCTTAGTTTACTCATATTCTGTAAACCTAGGTTACTAGTTTACTATTTAAACAACTTTTAGAGAATTATTTTGTATCTCATGACATTTTCAGATCTGAATTACATACTTTTTGACGGCATAAGTCTCTAAACTCCATTGTTGGGGGTGAGGAGCTCTGCAGCGTCTCGATGAATTAATACAATTCCTTTATTTTCCATTCAAACACGCTTGTTCTTATCTAAGATGTTCATTCGCGCTTAATTATGGAGAAGGTGATGATCCGTGACACTCATCACCTTCCTCAATCCATGAACGTGTGCCTGACAACCACCTCTGTTCTACATCAGATTGAATAAGTATCTCTTAGATTCATTACTCAGAATCTTCGTGGTATAAGCCGGATTGATGGCGGCATTCATGAGAATCCGGAAAGTCTAAACCTTGTCTGTGGTATTCTGAGTAGGATTCTGGGATTGAATGACTGTGACGAGCTTCAAATTCCTGAAGGCTGGGCGTTAGTGACAAACGCAAAAGAATCAATGGATTCTATTCCAACCTGATTGAGAACCGACAGATGATTAGTCGTGCTGTGTGATGTGCGGAAAACGATCCGACACAAAACTCACCGACAAGTGTACCGGGTCGCATCAAGTAATAATAACTCACATGAGTGAGGTCGATCCCACAGGGATTGAAGGATTGAGCAATTTTAGTTTAGTGGTTGATTTAGTCAAGTGAATTAAGTTTTGGTTGAGTGGTTTGTATTTAACAGAAGCTAAATTGCTTGGAATGTAAATGGGGAGGGAAAATTGCAGTAAATTAAAGAGCAGGAAAGTAAAAGTGCTGAATCTTAAAGAACAAGAAATTAAATGACTAAAACTTAAAGTGCAAGAAATGTAAATTGCAGTAACTTAAAGTGCAAGAAATGTAAAGTGCTTGAATATAAAAGGGGAATTAAGGATTGGGAATTTAAAATTCCAGCGAGAGAAAGTAAATTGCAACAATTAATAAAGTAGAAGATGAATTGGGATAAACTAAATTTCAAACAGAAAATGAATTTAAATTGCAGAGGTTCACAGAAGAACCAACCAGGAAAATGGGATCTCAGGTCTCAAGAGACTAGAAAGCAAAGTCTAGATCTCAATTGCCTTCCCAGATCCAAGTTCAAAAAGCAATTGACAAGAAATAGAAGAAGAAGCAGTAAAGGAGATTGAAATTGAACTCAATTGTGCAGAAAGGAATTAAAGAGATTTTGAATGGAGATTGAGACAGAACTTCCTCAATTCTTCACACCCAAAACTCAAAACAAGAAATGTAAAAGTGCCCAAGCAAGAACGAGGAAGAAGAGAGATCAATTCTCCTCCCCAATTCTCTGAAATCTCAGTGAAGTCACCAAGAGAAGTTGAAAAATTCAAAGCTCCAAAGAAAGTGCAAAATTCAAAAGTCAAGTAAAAGTTAAATGTCAAAAGTCCTAATTACATCAAACTAACTCCTATTTATACACTTTCTATTCTTGGATCTTAGGATTTGGATAGGCTTTTGATTTGGTGAAGAAATGAATTAAATTGGATTTTTAATTCAATTTTTGGCCCAAGATCAATTGCTTCCAGGAGGCTGCCCTGCCCTTGCGGAGGGCAGGGCAGGATTTGATGCATGCGGCCATGGTGCAGGCGTGGCGTGTGAGCTTGGTGCGCAGGATGCTGCCCTGCCCTCGTAGAGGGCAGGGCAGTGTTTCCAAACTGAAGTCCCGCGTTCGAGACATGGCTGAAACACACGCTACTTATTTTCCTTGGCTTTCTTGGCACCATAATCAAGCCTAGTTCCTTGCTTCTTCATTGTCCCGTGTTCGACTCTTGTGGCATGCATGGGTGAACTTTTTCCTTTGATTTATTTTCCATGAAGGCCCGATACTGTCCTTGTGGAGGGCAGGGCAAGGTTTTTTCCTTCCTTTAATCCAAGGCACCATTTTGTGCTCTGCCCTTGTCGTGGGCAGGGCAGAGTTGCCTAGCAAGCTTTGTTCCCTTATGTTGCCCTCCTAGAGGGCAGTGTGCCCTTGTGGAGGACAATGCTTGCATTCCTCCTTTTATGCGCCACACTTCTTCTCTCTTGGGCCACGCTTTCTTAAGCCACGCTTCCTCTTTTCTTCTTTTCTTCACCTACAATAAACCAAAACAACCACTCCAAGTATCACTAAATTCACAAGGCTTATAAATCAATTAAAAATCAATTAAATTTAGCTTAAACCTCATGAGTTAACATTAATTTCATGGTGGTTGTTTGATTTAAATAAGTTATGCATTTTCACTCCAAATCAATTACTTAGGATGCAAGAAAGTGCATAAAGACTAACAAAACAAGTAAAATTAGCTTGAAAAATGGGTATATGATGACTTGTCATCACAACACCAAACTTAAATCTTGCTTGTCCCCAAGCAAGCATCAAAACTAAGAAAAATTGAAATGAACAAGAAAAGAACACATATCCTTATTAGGCATATAGCAGAACTTGATTTTTGGGGTTTTCATGCAGACAATGATAACTCAAGTTATTGTTTGCTGTTACATAGTATACATTTTTCATCAAAGGTTTGCTAAACTTGCTATTATAAGACTTACTCTTTAATCACTCCCTTGCTAACTTTTCTTTCTTATAATGCTTAACAAGCTTATTTTTTTGGAGGTTTGGTATCTAATGTTGCAATAATAGCCTTTGGCTTTATTTTTTTCTTTTTTTTACTCAACATCTTTCCACCACAGACACATGGCTCACTAATTCTTCCTAGGATCATTGATGCCCAGCATCTCTTTGGATAACTAAATGTTCTGTAGCTAAGTTGCTCTTTATTGTGGACTTTCAATTGGCCATCCCAAATCAGTTGATCTAAGTGACCGGGTTTTAAAATACCCCTTAGAATTTACTCATCCAAGCATATCTTAGTACAAGAACACCACAGGCATATGTCCTAGGGTCCAAGCTATTGGTGTCCAACCTTTATTTTTTTGCTTTTCTTGCCACTTTGGCTTTTTCTTCTCCCTTTTCTTTCTGTTTTTGTTCTCAAGGGCTTTTTATTTATTGATAAGGGTCTTTATAACAGCAAGCTAACTCACACTTGAATGAGAATGATATTATGCAACAATTATTTCATGAGTTATGCATTAAGTCAAACATATATACCACCATTAACTTCCATTCTACTTATGCAACATTGGATATTTCACTTTTCAATTCAAACCAAATCTCTTTTATTCAATCATATGGGAAACAAAACAAAATTAAAGCTAAGTGATGAATGACAAGCATTATGCAAATCATTTCTCTAGCTACTTATTGAATAACAGAAAGTACAAGAAAAAGAAATAAAAAGGAAATAAACAGTGGAGGCATATCATGTTTCAGACATGCTTCTCCTTATTAGAAGAGTGAAAGAAGGGGAATGAAAGAACTTTGCCACCTTCTATTGGTCTTGGCTGCTGCTTGATTCTCCTTTTTTCTTCTTTCTCTTCCCTAGCTTGGAATAATCTCGGATCTCTTCACCAGGACATCTTCTACCCCAGACAGAATCTAAGAGTCCTGAGAGCCCAACATCTTCCAATCTTTTAAAGGTTGCCTCCATATAGTGACGAGACCTTGCTTGTTGCTTGGCTTCAAATTCAGGGCATTGCTCAAATGGCTTGATCTGAGGATTGAGTGTTGGCAAATTATGGGTCAAGTACTCCAACCTTGCTTGCATGTTTTCATCATTCTCCATTCTTTGTGCATATCTCACTTCTCCCATGGTGTGATGAATATTCTTCCATTGATACAAGTTGTGACTGTATTCCCCTGCTTTAGCTTGACTAAAATACAGCTTATCATATGATTCTTTGAATTCTTTGTATTGCTCTTTTTGTCCTTCAAGAATCTGTGCTTGAAATTCTTGCTATTGAGTCATAATTTGATGTTGCCATCTCTCTTGCTTCTCCTTCATTTGACGCTGCCAAGCTTCTCTCTCCTCTTTATCTTTCAGATATTGTTCCCTAAACTCTGGATGGGGCTCTGGATATTTCTCTTGGCGCCCCTGATTATGCTCTTGTTGAGTCTGCATGCATTGTTGAGGCTTTGACGAGGATCCTCCTCCCATTGGCTGCATGCATTTAGGTGTTCGATGATGCATGCATGCAAATTCTGTTTCCCCATGAGCGCATTCTTCTAAGCACATGTGACCATCCTCACATAGCTGATCCTAGCCGTGGCCCCTCCTTGTGTTTGTTTTAATTTTTTTTTCTGCATGAACCAAAACAACTAGCCTTAGGACATTAATGTAGTCGTAGCAATTGATTTGTACTAAAGGAAAAAAATTGTTTTGTTTTGTTTATTATTATTTATTATTTAAATTTTTTTTTTGGTCAATTGTGTCCCTTAATTAAAGATGCTAAAAGTTGGTGAACACCAAACTTATCTTTTATTGAGGGGACGGCTTAGCAATGCAAGCCATTCTTCACAATTGATGTATTTTTAAAAAAAAAAATTTGATGCATGATCCCTTTCTGTATGGTTTTGACTCCATGATTGGGAAATGATCTTCTGAACATTGTTACACATGCAGACACCAAACTTAGTGCTTGGTCATATGCTCCATCAAAAGAATTACGCATATGTTCTAAGAATAGCTCCCTTTCTTTTTGAAAAGCAAAAATTAAGTGTGCCTTAAGGGACACCAAACTTAGAAGTCTGACTTATGCTCTAAAATAAAATATGCATTTATCAAATATGAAAGTTCAAAATCATACTCAGGAAATCATAGCTTATTAAAGAGAAGACAGAAATCTTAAATCATGGGTTGCCTCCCATGAAGCGCTCTTTTATTGTCACTAGCTTGACATTGGACTCCCTTTAGGGTGGTTGATGTTGGTGATGTCTCAACTTGTCACCTCTCACTGTAAGCTTTCTCTGTGTGCCTTGATGCTCAATTTCAATGTGCTCAAGAGAGAGTACTTGGTTGACAGTGTAATAATCTTTTGTTCCCAGCTGTTGATACACTAGTTGTACCTTATCACCTTTGGCAAATCCTTCAGTTGGGATTTTCTTATTCTTCCACCCTTTGTAGGCCTTTTTCTTGTTTTTCTTCTTTTTCTTCCTTGTTGATATGGTTCCTTTGACAGTGACTTGAGTTGTGATACCTTCCTTTTTGTTTATCATCCCAGCTTCTTTTTGAATTCCTTTTTCTTCTTGTACATGCTTGTTTTCCTGTTCTACTGCCTTGTCGGTTGCTTGCTTTGGAAGGAAGTCACCACTTGTCTTGCTTGTTTCTTCATTCCTTTGTAATTCTGGAAAGACTTTCAAGGTGATGCTCTCCTCATGCATCCTGAGGGTTAGCTCTCCCTGCTCTATATCCACAATGGCTCTAGCAGTGGCCAAAAATGGTCGACCAAGTATTATGGAGTCATTTCCATTTTCTGAAGAATCCAGGATCACAAAATCTGCTGGATAGATGAACTTGTCGACCTTAACTAAAAGGTTCTTAATCAGCCCTTTAGGGTATACTACTGATTGGTCCACCAACTCCAAGGACATCTGTATTGGTTTCACCTCCTTTATGCCAAGCTTCTTTACTAAAGAAGATGGGATTAGATTTATGCTTGCTCCTAAGTCACACATCCCCTTGTTGATGAATAAGTTTCCAATAGTGCAGGGTAAGAAGAAACCTCCAGGATCTTCAAGCTTGGGAGGGAGTCCCTTTTTGATGAGTGCACTGCATTCTTCACTAAGCATTACAGTCTCCTTCTCATTCCAACTTCTCTTCTTGTTGATGAGCTCCTTTAAGAACTTGGCATACAGAGGCATTTGCTCTAATGCCTCAGTCAAAGGTATGTTGATTTCCAACTTCTTGAAAGTCTCCAGAAACTTGTGGAAATGCTGATCCTTTGTCTCTTTGTGGAATCTCTGTGGATAAGGTATTAGGGGTGTCAAGCTTTTCTCCCCTTGAAGTTGTATTGGAATCGGTTCTTCCATGATCTGCTTTCCCTTCTTCAGATTCTGTGGTTGGTTATTTTCCTCTGTGAGTTTTTCTGAGACATTCTTGGTTGTCATATCCTTGTTGATGGCTTCAGCATTCTTTGTTGGCTCATTGTCATTCTCCATAAGTTTCTTGGTTGCTCCTTGGTTACCATCCATTAACATCTTTCCACTTCTTAGTTGCACAACCTTGCATTCTTCCTTTGGGTTAGGAATGGTGTCACTTGGTAGTGAGCTTGATGGTTTTTCAACAGAAATTTGTTTGGAGATTTGCCTAATCTGCCTTTCTAGGTTCTTCATGGAAGCTTCTTGGTTCTTTGTTGTCAATTCTTGGTTCTTCATCATTTTCTCCATGAGCAGCTCTAGATTAGTTATCCTCTGAGAGTCTTATGAGATTGGTTGGTTTTGGGGTATTGATGAATGATGGTAAGTGCTTTGGTTAGTTGGGTGGTTATTGGGTAGGTGATGGTTAGAATTGGGGTAGTTATTTTGTGGTTTTCTGTATGTGTTTTGGTTAGTGCTTGGTTGGGGGTTGTGGTTTGTGTTTTTCCAATTGTTCTGACTTGAGTTTCTTTGCCATGGTTGTTGGCTTTGATTGTGGTTGTCTCCCCATCTGAGGTTGGGATGATTCTTCCAAGATGGATTGTAAGTATCACCATAAACTTCATTTGTTCCAGGATTTTGGTTGTGCATGTATTGGACTTGCTCTTGCTGTTGCTCCTCTTGGGTTTCTTCACTTTGCACCCATGTGGTTGATGGTTGGCTTGTGGTGCTCACTGCTGCTACTTGCAGGCCATCAATTCTTTTGGCCATTTGCTCAAACTGTTGTTGAATCTGCTGCTGCATCATCTTGTTCTGAGCTAGAATTGAATCCACTCCTTCTAACTCCATTACTCCTCTTCTCTGTGATGGTTGGCGTTGTCTTTGATGAGCAAAGAAATATTGGTTGTTGGCCACCATATCAATGAGGTTTTGAGCTTCCTCTGGAGTTTTCATGAGTTGTAATGAGCCTCCAGCTGAGTGATCAAGTGCTTCTTGAGCCTTCAGAGTAAGTCCTTCATAGAAGTTCTGCAACTTATCCTATTCAGTAAACATCTCGGGTGGACATTTTCTCAATAGAGCTTTATATCTTTCCCATGCTTCATATAAATTCTCAGCCTCCATTTGAGTGAATGTCTGCACCTCAGTCTTCAATCTTATGATTCTTTGAGGGGTGTAAAATTTGGCAAGGAACTTGCTCACCAAGTCATCCCAAGTGTTGATGCTTTCCTTTGGGAACGTTTCTAGCCATTGAGTGGCTTTGTCCCTGAGAGAGAATGGAAAGAGCAACAACTTGTAACTGTCAGGAGGCACACCATTGGTTTTGACAGTATCAGAAATCTTCAAGAAGGTAGATAGATGTTGATTCGGATCCTCCAATGGGCCTCCTCCAAAAGAACAGTTGTTTTGAACCAAAGTGATGAGTTATGGCTTTAGTTCAAAGTTGTTTGCATTGACATTGGGGGGGGGGGGAGAATGCTACTCCCACAGTGTCTAGCATTTGCAAATGTGTAGGAAGCCAGTACTCTTCTTTGTTGTTGGTTATTATTGGCTCCTCCTTCTGGTTGATTGGGATTTGATGGATCTCCTTCCATCTCTTGGAATTCCTCCTCAGATTCTTCCTCTCCAATAACGTTTTTCCCTCTTTCAGCTCTTCTTATTCTTCGAAGAGTTCTTTGGTCAATTTCAGAGAGAATAGGGGAAGATCTTCCTGTACCTGACATACAAACACACAACAATGAACACACAGATCCAGAAAATCAATAAAACTTCAATCTATTGCTAGAATGAAATTTCAGTTAGTTTAAGCAAAAATTCAAACAGTTAGTGTGTTAGAGAAACAGAAAAGAAAAAGTGCTTAATCTAGACCTCCACTTCACTTAATCATTGTCAATCTATTTCAATCCCCGGCAACGGCGCCAAAAACTTGATGTGCGGAAAATGATCCGACACAAAACTCACCGGCAAGTGTACCGGGTCGCATCAAGTAATAATAACTCATATGAGTGAGGTCGATCCCACAGGGATTGAAGGATTGAGCAATTTTAGTTTAGTGGTTGATTTAGTCAAGCGAATTAAGTTTTGGTTGAGTGGTTTGTATTTAACAGAAGCTAAATTGCTTGGAATGTAAATGGGGAGGGAAAATTGCAGTAAATTAAAGAGCAGGAAAGTAAAAGTGCTGAATCTTAAAGAACAAGAAATTAAATGACTGAAACTTAAAGTGCAAGAAATGTAAATTGCAGTAACTTAAAGTGCAAGAAATGTAAAGTGCTTGAATATAAAAGGGGAATTAAGGATTGGGAATTTAAAATTCCAGGGAGAGAAAGTAAATTGTAACAATTAATAAAGTAGAAGATGAATTGGGATAAACTAAATTTCAAAAAGAAAATGAATTTAAATTGCAGAGGTTCAGAGAAGAACCAACCAGGAAAATGGGATCTCAGGTCTCAAGAGACTAGAAAGCAAAGTCTAGATCTCAATTGTCTTCCCAGATCCAAGTTCACAAAGCAATTGACAAGAAATAGAAGAAGAAGTAGTAAAGGAGATTGAAATTGAACTCAATTGTGCAGAAAGGAATTAAAGAGATTTTGAATGGAGATTGAGACAGAACTTCCTCAATTCTTCACACCCAAAACTCAAAACAAGAAAAGTAAAAGTGCCTAAGCAAGAACGAGGAAGAAGAGAGATCAATTCTCCTCCCCAATTCTCTGAAATCTCAGTGAAGTCACCAAGAGAAGTTGAAAAATTCAAAGCTCCAAAGAAAGTGCAAAATTCAAAAGTCAAGTAAAAGTTAAATGTCAAAAGTCCTAATTACATCAAACTAACTCCTATTTACACACTTTTTATTCTTGGATCTTAGGATTTGGATGGGCTTTTGATTTGGTGAAGAAATGAATTAAATTGGATTTTTAATTCAATTTTTGGCCTAAGATCAATTGCTTCCAGGAGGCTGCCCTGCCCTTGCGGAGGGCAGGGCAGGATTTGATGCATGCGGCCATGGTGCAGGCGTGGCATGTGAGCTTGGTGCGCAGGATGCTGCCCTGCCCTCGCGGAGGGCAGGGCAGAAAAATTTGGTGCGCCAGATTGGTGCCTTGGTGCGCTGCTGGTGCGCTGCCCGTGCCACAACAAAATGCTGCCCTGCCCTCGTGGAGGGCAGGGCAGTGTTTCCAAACCGAAGTCCCGCGTTCGAGACATGGCTGAAACACACGCTACTTATTTTCCTTGGCTTTCTTGGTACCATAATCAAGCCTAGTTCCTTGCTTCTTCATTGTCCCGTGTTCGACTCTTGTGGCATGCATGGGTGAACTTTTTCCTTTGATTTATTTTCCATGAAGGCCCGATACTGCCCTTGTGGAGGGCAGGGCAAGGTTTTTTCCTTCCTTTAATCCAAGGCACCATTTTGTGCTCTGCCCTTGTCGTGGGCAGGGCAGAGTTGCCTAGCAAGCTTTGTTCCCTTATGTTGCCCTCCTAGAGGGCAGTGTGCCCTTGTGGAGGGCAATGCTTGCATTCCTCCTTTTATGCGCCACACTTCTTCTCTCTTGGGCCATGCTTTCTTAAGCCACGCTTCCTCTTTTCTTCTTTTCTTCACCTACAATAAACCAAAACAACCACTCCAAGTATCACTAAATTCACAAGGCTTATAAATCAATTAAAAATCAATTAAATTTAGCTTAAACCTCATGAGTTAACATTAATTTCACGGTGGTTGTTTGATTTAAAGAAGTTATGCATTTTCACTCCAAATCAATTACTTAGGATGCAAGAAAGTGCATAAAGACTAACAAAACAAGTAAAATTAGCTTGAAAAATGGGTATATGATGACTTGTCATCACAGTGACAGAGCATAGGAACGTTTTCACTGAGAGGATGGAAAGTAGCCATTGACAACGGTGACACCCTACATAGAGCTTGCCATGAAAGGGACTTTGCATGTGGAAAAGGATTTCAAGGAAGAGTTGAAGTTCAGAGGACAAAGCATCTCCAAAACTCCAACATATTTCTCATTACTGCACAACAAGTAACGCTTTTATTCTCTTTTATTTTTCCAATCTAATAATTCCAACTGATAATTTTAATTAATATCCTGACTAAGAATAATAAGATAGACATAGCTTGATTCAAACAAATAATCTCCGTGGGATCGACCCTTACTCACGTAAGGTATTACTTGGACGACCCAGTGCACTTGCTGGTTAGTTGTGCGGATCACAAATTCGTGCACCAGTTGTAGCATTTTATATTTCAATTTTGTCTTAGATTTTGCTATCTCTTTGTAAGTATTTCTTTAATTTCTTTTTTAATTACTACAATTGTTCTACATTTTCTCATATTTTCATTTCCCTTGCCAATTTATATAGTTTTATAATTTTAGTTTTGGAATTTTGGATTTCTAGTTGTTAATTTGATGTTTGATGATTATTACATATTTGTTTGAGCTGCTTTAGATTATTTGGTTGTTCACAATTTTTACCATCTTTCCAATTTTGTCATGTTTTATGTTTATGCCCACTATGTGTTTAATGAAATGCCAATTTTGATTATGGGGTAATTTCTACCCCTTGGCTTGGGAAAAATGAGTTTATGGATTACTAGAGCTATAATATCCAATATTTAGATATAATTCTTGGGTTGTTAGTTGTTATTGTTTCCACTGACGCTAGCTTTTTACTAATTAATTTGGTAAATTTACTTGGATTTGTGGATTAATAACAATTATGCTCACTTGACTTATCCTTCGATGTTAAGGATTGACTTAGTGAGATTAATCCATCATAATTATCATAGTTGTGGTTATGGCAATGAAGGGATTCCATAACTCATCCCAAGCCAAGGTTTCATTTATGTTTTAAACCACTTTTCCACCAATTTTGAGTCTTATTTATTTATATTACATACATAGTTCTTTTATTCCTTTATTACTTTATTAATTGCAATTTTGTCTTATTCTTTTATCTCTTTATTGCTTGCTTCCTTATTGTTGAAAACACCCCTTGCTTCTCACAACAAAAATTGTATGCACTTGTTGGCACTAGTTCCTAGGGAGAAAGACCTAGGAGTCAAAATACTCTCGGTTAATTTGATTTGAATTGTGACAATATCTTGGATTAAATTTTGATTAGGATCAATTGTTGGTTCACAGCTATACTTACAACGAAAACCTATTTTGTGAAATTCTGAAACCACGTTTGGTCCTCCATCATTTCTCATGCTCATTATTTTTAGTATCATTGAGATTGAATATTCTGGCATTGCATAATGTAAGCAAAAGTGAGAACAACATATATAGGGTGACATTATGATGAGCGGATATTTTATACACTTTTTGACATCATTTTCATATAATTTTTAGTAGTTTTTATTTAGTTTTATTAAGTTTTTATAGGTTTTAGTGGTAAATTCACATTTTTGGATTCTACTATGATTTTTTGTGTTTTTGTACAATTTCAGGTATTTTCTAGCTGAAATTGAGGAGCTGGAGTAGAAGTCTGATTTACAGATGGAGAAAGCACTGCAGATGCTGTCCGGATCTGACCTGCCTCCACTCAAAAAGTCTTTTCTAGAGCTATACAAGTCCAAATGGAGCACCTTTAACAGCTATGGAAATCTGACCTCTAGAGCTTTCCATCAATATATAATAGTTCATACTTTGCTTTGGATTAGAAGGCCCAAAACTGGCATCCAACGCCAGCTTCCTGCCCCCCTTCCATGCGTCCAGCGCCCAAAAAGCAGAGACCAATGTACAAATGCCCAAAGAGGACCCCCTTGCTAGCGTTCCACGCCCAAGAGACCTCATAGCACATGGATCTCATGAAAGCTCAGCCGAAACACTCACCAGGTGGGCCTCAGAATTGGATTTTAGCACTATACAGACTATTTTACCCTTACTAGTCATCTGTTTAGTATTTAAAGTGTATTTTACATAATCATTATACATCTGCGCACACTATTCAGCCCTATTTTCGTTTCATCTTTGTATTTTACTTCAGTATGAGTTTCTAAACTTCTTAGGTTGAAGGGAGGAGCCCTGCTGAGTCCTATGAATTAATAAAAGTATTATTGTTTCTTCCTCGATCCGTGTTTGATTTACTTGTAAGATGTATATCCGATCTTCATCAAGGTGAATAAGATGATCTGACAAATTAGCTCTGTTCATCACATTAAGACGAACGTGCCTGACAAACACCCGCATCTACTTGGGTTCGTGTGAATACTTGAAAGGAAAGCACGAGCCAACAGCTATGTTTATACATCTCTCAGATGGTTAATACACGACTTGGTTGGGGACTTCTCAAGATACCAGTTCAGCCAATTTCTGGGGAGATTAGGGTCTCCATAGTATAGGCTAGAATCCATAGAAGCAGCATTCTCTGATTCGGAAGATTCGACCTTGTCTGTAGCGTATTAAGTAGGATCGCCAAGAGAATGAACTGCTCGAGCTTCACCCTTCGTCAGATTGAATGACCACGGGCAATGGAATTTGATCTGTAGCAGAGGAGATCAATGATCACGGGCAATGGCTTTGATCACATACAGCCTACCATAGAAGAAGATCATTCACAAACAAAGAAGATAGTAATATCGGAGTTAATTCAGAAAGCCAAAGCAACTCCAATCCTTAACCCTATTCCTATTCGTATTCTTTAACTTTATTACAATTCGGTATTCCTTTCATAATCAACAACCTTTTGATCTGCCTGACTAAGAGCTGCAAGATAACCATAGCTTGCTTCAAACCACAATCCTCGTGGGATCAACCTTGACTCGCTCAGGTATTACTTGGACGACCCGGTGCACTTGCTGGTGCAACAATACAAAGGTGTGGGGTTTTGTGCTACCAAGTTTTTGGCGTCGTTGCCGGAGATTGTTGAGTTTGAACAAACTGACGGATTGTCTTGCTCCCTAGATTAGGTAATTTATTTTATTTTATTTTATTTGAGTCTCTTAATTTTTGTTTTCTTCTTCAAAATTTTTGAAAAAAAAATTTAAACCTTCTCAAAAATATTTTTCTTTTCTTTGTTCAATTTATGTTCTTGTTGAGTCTTTGATTTTTGCAAGAGTGTAACTTTGATTTGAGTCTTTTATTTTTATTTTTTTTTTCTTTAATTTTTGAAAAATCAAAAACCTTTTTCAAAAATATTTTTCTTTTCTTTGTTTGATCTTTATTTTTATTTGAGTCTCTTTGTTTGTGTTCCTATTGAGTCTTTGATTTTTATTTTCTTCTTCACTATTTTTCGAAAATTTCAAAACCTTTTTCAAAAATATTTTTCTTTTCATTGTTTAATTTTTGTGTTCTTGGTTTGAGTCTTTGAGTCTTTTAATTTTATTTTCTTCTTCTTCAAATTTCCGAAAAATAAAAAAGCTTTTCAAAAAAATATATATTTTTATTTTCTTTGCTCAATTAGTTATAGTCTTGGCTTATGTTCTTGGTAATTGTTGTTCCTTTGAGTCATTCTTTCTAAAAATTTTTAAAAATAATTTTTCATTGGTTAAATTTTGTTTCAACTTTTTAAGTTTGGTATTTTCTTGTTATTTTTCTTTAATTTTTGAAAATTTACTTTTGGTTTTCTGAAAATTTTAAGTTTGGTGTTCTTTTTATGTTCTTGAGTTGTTTGAGTCTTTAAATTTTGTTCTTCGTGTTCTTGTGAGTCTTCAAAGAGTTCTTAAGTCTTGTATGTGTCTTGATCTTAAAATTTTTAAGTTTGGTGTCCCTTGGTTTTTCCTCCAAATTTTTTAAAATTTGGGTGCACTAGATCTAAAAATTTTAAGGTTTGTGTCTTTTTTTTGTGTTTTTCTCTTTCATCATAAAATTAAAAAATAAAAAATATCGTTTCTATCTTATCTTAACCATAATTTTCGAAAATTAACAATAAAAATTCAGATTTTGCTGTACCTACCATTGAAGCTAACAATTTTGAACTTAAGCCTCAGTTAGTCTCTATTCTACAGCAGAATTGCAAGTTCCATGGACTTCCAATCGAAGATCCACATCAGTTTTTAGCTAAGTTTTTTCTAATCTGTGATACTGTAAAGACTAATGGAGTTAATCCTGAAGTCTACAAGCTGATGCTCTTTCCCCTTGCAGTAAAAGACAGAGCTAAGATATGGTTGGAAGCCCAACCTAGAGAGAGTCTTGACTCTTGGGAAAAGCTGGTTAATGCTTTTCTGGCTAAGTTCTTTCCCCCTCAGAGGATGAGCAAGATTAGAGTGGATATTCAAACTTTCAGACAAAAAGAAGGTGAATCCCTCTATGAAAATTGGAAAAGATACAAGTAACTGATCAGGAGATGTCCTGCTGACATGCTCTCAGAATGGTCTATTATAGGCGTGTTCTATGATGGCTTGTCTGAGATGTCCAAAATTTCATTGCATAGCTCTGTAGGAGGATCCCTCCACTTGAAGAAAACACCTGCAAAAGCAAGAGAACTCATTGAAATGGTTGCTAACAACCAGTTTAAGTACACTTTTGAAAGAAATTCTGTAAGCCATGGAGTCTCTCAAAAGAAAAGAGTTCATAAAGTTGAGACTCTGAATGCCATATTAGCTTAGAATAAGATATTGACCCAACAGATCAACATGATCTCTCAACATCTGACTAGGCAGCAAGGGAACATGGAAACCTCTAATCAGAACCTTTCTTACTTAGTCATTATGGTTTCCAGCCTCACTAGAACCACCCATAGTTTCATTAATGAAACAATGTCCTCCATTAGAAATTTGGAGGTACAGGTTGGTCAACTGAGCAAGAGGATCCTTGAGACTACTCCAGACACTCTTCCCAGTAACACTGAGGTGAACCCCATAGAAGAGTGCAAGGTCATAACCATAGAGGTAGAGGCCAAATTAGAGGAGAATGGGAAGGCATTGAACGCCAGGGAAGAAGCCTTCACTAGGCGTTCAACGCCCATAATGGCAGCAAGCCTGGCATTAAATGCCAGTGAGGAAGCCCTCACTGGGTGTTTAAGGCCCATCCTGATAGAAAAGCTAGCGTTGAACGCCAGCCAGAGAGCACTAGCTAGGCGTTCAATGCCCAAATAGAAGGCTTTCTGGCACTTAACGCTAGTGAGGAACCCCTCACTGGGCGTTCAATGCCCAAACACCCAGCCATTCTAGCGCTAAACACCAGTGTGAAAGCCCTTACTGGGCGTTCAACACCCACTCACCCAGAGATGCTAGCGTTGAACGCCAGCAAGGACATCCCTGCTGGGCATTCAACACCATAATGCTAGAGGGACTGGCGTTTAACGCCAGTCAGGGTGGACAACAAAGGCGTTCAATGCCCAATAAGCTGATAGAGCTGGCGTTGAACACCAGTCAAAGCACACCCCTTTGAGAGCTTAAAGCCCACTGATGAGTGGATAATTTATACGCTTTTTGACATTATTTTTAGATAGTTTTTAGTAGGATCTAGCTACTTTTAGGGATGTTTTTATTAGTTTTTATGTAAAATTCATATTTCTGGACTTTACTATGAGTTTGTGTGTTTTTCTATGATTTCAGGTATTTTATGGCTGAAATTGAGGGACCTGAGCAAAAGTCTGGTAGAAGGCTGACAAAGGACTGCTGATGCTGTTAGATTCTGACGTCCCTGCACTCGAAATAGATTTTTCGGACCTACAAAACTCCAAATGGCGCACTCTTAATGGCATTGGAAAGTAGACATCCAGAGATTTCCAGCAATATATAATAGTCCATACTTTATTCGAGATTAGACGACGCAAACTGGTGCTCAACGCTAGTTCCATGCTACATTATGGAGTCAAACGCCAGAAACACGTCACGAACCAGAGTTAAACGCCAAAAATACGTTACAACTTGGCGTTTAACTCCAAAAGAAGCCTCTGCACGTGTAAAGCTCAAGCTCAGCCCAAGCACACACCAAGTGGGCCCCGAAAGTGGATTTCTGCATCAATTACTTATTTCTGTAAACCCTAGTAGCTAGTTTAGTATAAATAGAACTTTTTATTATTGTTTTAGATGTCTCTCTTTGACCGCATCTTTGGTCCTTCTCCCTAATTCCGAATTTCATATCATATTTTGGGGGCTGGCCATTCAGCCATGCCTGGACCACCATCACTTATATATTTTCAACACTATAGATTAAGGGTGTGGAGCTCTGCTGTACCTCGAGTTTTAATGCAATTACTACTATTTTCTATTCAATTCATCTTATTCTTGTTCTAAGATATTCGTTGCACTTCACCATGACGAATGTGATGATCTGTGACACTCATCATCATTCTCACCTATGAATGCGTGACTGACAACCACTTCCGTTCTACCTTAGACCGAACACATATCTCTTGGATTCCCTAATCAGGATCAGGATCTTCGTGGTATAAGCTAGAATTGATGGCGGCATTCATGAGAATCCGGAAAGTCTAAACCTTTTATGTGGTATTCCGAGTAGGATTCAGGGATTGAATGACTGTGACGAGCTTCAAACTTGCGATTGTTGGGCGTGATGACAAACGCAAAAGAATCAATGGATTCTATTCCGACATGATCAAGAATCGACATATGATTAGCTGTGCTGTGACAATAGCATTTGGACCTTTTTTATTGAGAGGATGGGATGTAGCCATTGACAATGGTGATGCCCTACATATAGCTTGCCATGGAAAGGAGTATGAAGGATTGAAAGTAAGAAAGCAGTATGTTGCAGAGATTCAACAGGGACAAAGCATCTCCATACGCTTGTTTGAAATTCTCACCAATGATTTACATAAGTATTTCTATCTTTATTTTATGTTTTATTTATTATTACTATTTGAAAACTCCATAACCATTTGAATCAGCCTAACTGAGATCTACAAGATGACCATAGCTTGATTCATACCAACAATCTCCGTGGGATCGACCCTTACTCACGTAAGGTTTATTACTTGGACGACCCAGTGCACTTGCTGGTTAGTTGTGCGGAGTTGTGAAGAAAGTGCTGAGTTAGCAGATGCACATACCAAGTTGAATGCCATTGTTAGAGATCACAATTTCGTGCACCAAGTTTTTGGCGCCGTTGCTGGGGATTGTTCGAGTTTGGACAACTGACGGTTCATCTTGTTGCTCAAATTAGGTAATTTTCTTTTTGTTTTATTTTCGAAAATTTTTTTAAAAAAAATCTTTCAAAAATTTATCACCTGTTTTCGAAAATTTTCAGAGTTTTTAAGAATGAATCCTAAAGTTTCATGTAACATTTTGAAGCCTGGTTGGCTGTAAAGCCATGTCTAATTCCTGGACCGGAGCTTTAGACTAGCATCACATGATTCCTGAAATTCTGATTGAGGACTTTGGATTCATTACTTCCTTTTTCCAAAATATGTTTTCAAAAAATATAAAATAAAATCCAAAAAAATTAGAAAATCATAAAATCAAAAATATTTTGTGTTTCTTGTTTGAGTCTTGAGTCAATTTTTAAGTTTTGTGTCAATTCCATGTTTTAAAAAATTTTGCATTTTTTCAAAAATTCATGCATGTGTTCTTCATGATCTTCAAGTTGTTCTTGGTAAGTCTTCTTGTATGTTTTCTTGTTTTGTGTCTTTTGTTGTTTTTCATATGCATTTTTGCATTCATAGTGTCTAGGCATTAAAAATTTCTAAGTTTGGTGTCTTGCATGTTTTCTTTTCTTGAAAATTTTTCAAAAATAAATCTTGATGTTCATCTTGATTTTCAAAGTGTTCTTGGTGTTCATCTTGACATTCATAGTGTTCTTGCATGCATCATTGGTTTTGATCCAAAAATTTTCATGTTTTGGGTCATTTTTATGTTTTTCTCTCTCATCATTAAAAATTCAAAAATAATATATATATATATATATATATATATATATATATATATATATATATATATCTTTTCCTTATTTTTCTCAAAATTTCAAAAATTTGAGTTGACTTAGTCAAAAAAACTTAGCTATTTCTTATAAGTCAAGTCAAATTTTCAATTTTAAAAATCTTATCTTTTCAAAAATCAAATTTTTTTCATTTTTCTTACTATTTTTCGAAAATTTTTAATTTAAATTTTAAAATCTTTTTCTTATCTTTAATTCATGATTTTCAAAGGCTTTACTAATAATTAATGTGATTGATTCAAAAATTTGAAGATTGTTACTTTCTTGTTAAGAAAGGTTCAATCTTTAAATTCTAGAATCATATCTTTTAGTTTCTTATTAGTCAAGTAATAAATTTTAATTTTAAAAATCAAATCTTTTTCAAAATATCTTTTCAATCATATCTTTTTAAAACATATCTTTTTCAAAAATTAATTTCGATATCTTTTCTAACTTCTTATCTTTTTAAAATTGATTTTTAAATCTTTTTCAACTATCTAATTGACTTTTTGTTTGTTTCTTATCTTTTTCAAAACCACCTAACTACTTTCTTCTCTGTAATTTTCAAAAATCACTTCCCACTTTTTCAAAATTCTTTTTAATTAACTAATTGTTTTAAATTTTAATTTTAATTTTAATTCTTCTCTTAATTTTCGAAAATCACTAACCCTTTTTCAAAATTAATTTTCGAAATTCTCTCCCTCTCATCTTCTTCTATTTATTTATTTTGCGATGCCAGGGCATCTAGGCCAGTTTTACTGACCTTTTCTTCACTGATTTAGGGTAGTTTCATGCATTTTCTTAGTGAATAAGGCAAGTTTTGGGTGAAAATACACTTACACATTGATTCAAGCAACTATTGTGAATTTTGCATGATTTCATGAGATTTTTGCTAGAATTGCATTATAACTTGATGATGCATAATCTCATGACTTTGTCTAGAGCTTTGATGCACTTTAATTGCTTGATTTTAGGACAAATGAAGCATGGAAGAACCACGTTAGCATTCACGTTAACTTAGTCAATGAGAACACTAACGTGGAATGGCAAGGAGCTTGCAACGTTAATGAGAAAAGTGATCACCAATAACGCCTGCGAAGCCATCCATAGTTCACGTTAATAGCCACGTTAACTAAGTTAACGTGGTAGTTAACGTAGAAGAAAAAGGCAAACTCCACGTTAACGAGAAAAGTGAACACCACTAACGCTGGGAAACTAGGCAATGCCCCACGTTAAGAGTCACGTTAACTTAGTTAACGTGAACTCTAACATGGAAGAAGAGCAACAACACCAACGTTAGTGACACTCACTTATGTCACTAACGTTGGATCATTAGCATTGCCTACGTTAATTCTCACGTTAAGATTTTTAACGTGAAAATTAATGTGGAGTTGAATTCAAAGAACCAACATTAGTGACACTCACTTTTGTCACTAACGTTGGGAGATGGCTTCATTTACTATGTTAAGAGACACGTTAACTTAGTTAACGTGAGTCCTAACGTAGGAACTTTAGATAATTGGAGCGTTAGTGACAAAGGTGAGTGTCACTAACGCTCTCGAAGGTGAAGAACACCCACGTTAAGAGCCACGTTAGCTAAGCTAACGTGAGACTTAACATAGGGGCAAGAGGCAAGCCAACGTTAATGGGAAAAGTGAGTCCCATTAACGTTTGTGAAAAGGGGCACAAGCCAATGTTAATGGGAAAAGCGAGTCCCATTAACGTTAGCCAAGGATTGAATAGGAGACGTTAGTAGTCACGTTAAGACTACTAACGTTGGAGTTAACGTGGGTATATAAGGGTGGGAAAAAGTGAATGCCACTAACGTTCTCGCACCCAAAAATGTGACTCAATGTTAATCTCACTAAATGCCCAAGCCTAACTCATATTTCTCTGCAAGCTGGGCCCACTAAAAGATGAGAACTGCTTCAACTCAAGGTCCAGAGCCCACATCCAAGACTTGAAGAACTCACTAGAAGATCATGAGGAGTAGTATATATAGGAGTAGTTTTGAACTAGAGAGAAGCTTGGCACTTCTGGGCACTACTCTCTATAGATTTACTTTTTCTGCACTTTAGGATGGATTCTTCTTTTCTGCTATTTTTCATTTCTAGAGCTATGAACAACTAAACCCCTTTCATTGGGTTAGGGGGCTCTGTTGTAATTTGATGGATCAATTATAGTTTTCATTCTTCTTCTTCTTTCTTTTCCCTTGATCTTACTAGAAAGCTTTCAATCTTAATTCAATTGGTTAGTTGTCTTGGAAAAGAAACTCTCCATAATTGGATCTCCTTTAAGCCTTGGAAAAGGGATGAGGAGATCATGCTAGAAATGCTTTCTCATGTTGGACCAAATTGGGATTTGGATGGATATTGTGACATGTAATCCTACCAATACTTTGATTTGGGAATACATGTGGTATAATCAGTGACCACACTTCATCTCTTCCTATGAGCAATTAAATCAAGGAATTGGGCAATTGTTAAAGCTTAGAGAGATTGGATTGCCAAGGAATTGGGATCCAATCACTTAAGATTTCCAAGGAGATCAATGAATGCATTGATTGAGGAAGAGATGAGAATGAACTTGATTCGGAGAATGCAACGTCTCCTGAACCCAATGATTTCCCCATATCTTATCTTACCCATTCTCTTTACTTTCTGCCATTTAATTTCATGCTTATTACCCCGACTCCCCATTTAAGATTCTGCACTTTAATTCCTGCTATTTACTTTCCAGTCATTTAATTTTCTGCAAATTCCAAATCCAATTTCTGCTCAGCTCAACTAGCACTTTCTTCTAACTAAAATTGCTTGACCAATCAATCCCTGTGGGATTCGACCTCACTCTACTGTGAGTTTTACTTGACGACAATTTGGTATACTTGCCAAAGAGAAATTTGTTGAGAGACAAGTTTCCACGCATCAAGTTTATGACGCCATTGCCGGGGATTGATTTTGAATCAACAATGATTAAGTTTGAAGATCACTAGATTAAGCATTTTTCCTTTTTGTTTAGTTTATTCAGTCAATTTCTGTTAGTTGTTTTGATTTCTTCCTGCCCCTTGCACCCCCTTAGTTTTGTTTCGTTCTTCATTTCTTTGTTTATTATAATTCTGCTCACTAACCCACTAACTATTTGATAATTTGCATCACTCACACTAACAATTACTCTAACAAAACTAGTTTCAACATTTCATCTCCTGCTGTGCAATCCGTTGTATGACAGGGAGAAGAGAAGGAGCTTCAACATCCTTTGATTCAGAACCTGAAAGAACCCTTTGGAGACGACGAAGGGAAACAAGAGGAAAAAGGATTACTGGTGCTAAGGAAGCAGAGGAAGAGTATTTTGAACCCAACATGGAAGAGAATTTGGAGAACAACCATGAAAAGGAGATTCATAATCAAGGCCATGCCAACCGTGCTGGGCAAGAAAGGAGGGTCCTAGGATCCTATATCAATCCTAATCCTGGAAACTGTGGGAGCAGTATTCAGAAACCCACCATACATGCCAACAATTTTGAGCTAAAACCCCAGTTCATCACTTTGGTGCAAAATAATTGCTCATTTGGAGGAGGTGCTCAAGAAGACCCTAACCAACACTTGACCACCTTCTTGAGGATTTGTGACACGGTGAAGTCCAATGGAGTCCACCCCGATGTCTATAGGTTGCTCTTGTTCCCCTTTTCACTCAGGGACAAGGCATCCAAGTGGCTTGAATCCTTTCCAAATGAGAGCTTGACTAATTGGGAAGAGGTAGTGAACAAGTTTTTGGCAAGGTTTTACCCACCTCAAAGGATCAATAGGCTGAGAACTGAAGTGCAGACGTTCAGACAACAAGATGGGGAGACACTTTATGAAGCTTGGGAAAGGTTCAAGGATCTAACAAGGAGATGCCCACCAGAGATGTTTAATGAGTGGGTCCAACTTCACATCTTCTATGAAGGTCTTTCATATGAGTCAAAGAAGGCTGTGGATCATTCATCAGGAGGCTCTCTAAACAAGAAGAAAACCATTAAAGAAGCCATAGATGTCATTGAAACAGTTGCTGAAAATGACTACTTCTATGCATCCAAAAGAAGTAACACCAGAGGAGTCATGGAGCTGAACCACATGGATGCCTTGCTAGCTCAAAACAAGATGATCACCAAGCAGCTAGCAGATCTTACCAAGAAGGTGGAGGAGAACCAAATTGCAACAGCCATCACTTCATCACCAGCTCAAGAAGGAGCAAATATAGGAGAAGAAGGTGACTGGGAGCAAGCCAACTATGTTGGAAACTCACCTAGACAAAGCCTTGATCCATACTCCAAAACTTACAACTCTGGATGGAGAAATCACCCCAACTTTGGATAGGGAAATCAACAAGACCAAGGGCAAGATCAGAGACGCCACAACCTTAACTCCAACAACCATGCAACTCATCAAAACACCCCACAGAGACATTACCAACACCCATCCAACCAATCTTCACAACCCCCTAATCTCAACCTACCATCATTGACAGATGATAGACTCTCAAAGATTAAAGCTCTACTTGAAAGTTTATGCAGAGAAGTTCAAGACAACAAGGTGTTTAAGAAAGAGGTACGAGCCAACATCAAAAACCAAGGAGAGAACATCAAGAGGTTGGAGTCCCAAGTAGGGTACCTATCTCAACAACATCCCAAGTCCACTGATGAATTCCCCAGTGACACAGAGAAGAATCCAAGAGGAGAAACAAGGAAAGTAAGATGGGAATAATGTAAAATGATAACCACAAGTGATGGAGAGAGTATGAATGGAGTAGAACACCTTCAAAACAATCACAAAGAAAGCCAGGAGGAAGGAAGTTATACAACTCAACCTACATCCAAGGAAGAGCTAAGGAAGAAGGATGTGTTGAACCCATATGCACCTTTTCCCCACAGGCTTAAAGGTGGTGTAGCAGGGAGAATGTACTCAAGGTTCCTTGATATGTTTGCATCTCTTGATGGAAATATACCATTCATTAGAGCCCTCCAGCAAATGCCTTTCTACATCAAGTATATAAAGGAGCTACTAGCCAGAAATAGTCCATTGAAAGGTGGACAAACCATAAAGATGAACAAGGACTGCAGTGCCCTCATTCAACCAGGGGCACCTACAAAGAAGGAAGATCCAGGGAGTTTCCACATTCCTTGTGCCATAGGAGAAACAATGATTGACAAAGGGCTTTGTGACTTGGGAGCAAGCATCAATGTAATGCCTGTCTCCCTCATGAAGAGGCTCCAAATCAATAAACTAACTCCCACTGATGTAATTATCAGATTGGCTGACAAAACTCAAAGACAAGCAATAGGAGTGGTTGAAAATGTGCTGATAAAGGTTGGGAGCTACTACCTTCCCACAGATTTTGTTGTTCAGGAAATGGATGAGAATCCTATCTACCCCATCATTCTGGGAAGACCATTCCTAGCCACAGCCAGAGCACTCATAGATGTAGAGCGAGGAGAGCTGGTACTGAGGATACATGATGAGCAGCTCACCTTCAATGTCTTTAAACCCTCACAAGAATCAGATCATGATAACAGAGAGTTGATGGAGGAGCCAACCAAGGAAGCATTGATGCAAGAAACAAGCAGTGAAGCAGAAACAATACAAATAGAAGCCCCATTGGTTGGAAAGCCATGTGCTCAGGAAGAACCACATCAAAAGGGGATCTAAGAGAAACAAGAACCACCAGAGCCATGCAAAGCTAGCAATAAAAATCCCTTAGAGGAAGAATCTATAGAAAGCAAGATAGCACTAAGAGAAACAAGGAAGAAAGTACCAGAAGATGGAGAAACAAGAAAATTCCTACGGAAGATTTCTCTCTGGGTGATGAAGTGATCTCTACATATTTCCCAACCATACCACCTCATCTTCCCACTATTCCATCTCAGCTGCCCCCAGTGTATACCATCAACAAAATTATGTCCTTAGAGCATATGGAGCTTATCAACAAAGCTAATGGACATAGGTTCACTACAAGAGGGGAGGACTTCAAGCACTATAAGCCACCTTGACAAGAACCAAACGTCAAGCTAGTGACGCTAAAGAAGCGCTTCATGGGAGGCAACCCATGTTCTATAACTCTCTCTCTTAAATCTCTAATAATAGTAATAATGCAAAGTTCATGGATTTTCAGATCAATTTTGACAACCAATATAAGACTCCTTTACATGCAAAGTATAGTACATGATAAGTTTGGTGTTCAAAGCACACCAAGTGGGTTTGAACACACTTTTTGAAAAAAGCAATTCATTCTCCAAACTTGTTGCACCATATGACCACAAACAAGTTTGGTGTACCAACGTTGCATGCATAGGCAGCTTAATGATTGATTGATGTGTATTCATGAATTCATGGAAAGAAATTAGTCACACAAAAAAAAAGAGATTTTTGTTTAGTTATTTCACCCCTTGAATTTTCCCACCAATTTTTCAATTAATTTTCACATTCTCTCTTTTTCGTGTATAGGGAATCAAAAAGGACATTGATGGTACTTGATAGGACAAATGAGGAAGAGGGATTCGGCCACTACACCAAGGGAATTTCACACTTGTACTCATGGGGAATGTCCTTGGAAGTGTTGCCATGCAACATTGGGAGTGGATGGCTTTGGAGACTGACCCAAGACCCTCATAAAAGAGGTGATCCTTGTGATTATTCAATCTCAAAACCCCAACCGTCCACTATCAAACAACACCATCAATCCACACCCTTCAACAATTGCCATCTCTCTATATAAACCCCTTCACACAACCTTTCCGTAGACACCCTATATCCCCATCTTTTTTACTTCTTTCTCTCGGCTATACGTACTTCACGTACACCTTATATCCTCACCGTTCTTCCTTCTCTCAAAACACATTCCTCTAAGACACATTCTGCCTCACATCAACCGAATTCCATCTTCAACTTCATAGCTTTCACCATCTTCGCAAACTGATCCTCACTCATGGCATCATCAAGCTCCAAAAGGCAAAAGAGAAAGGAACCAATGGAGCAACCTTCCTTCGATGTTGGGAGGTTCAAAACAGCCTTCCATGAGCTCGAGTTCGAGCGAATAAAGAACAAGAAGATACTGCCTGAATCAACCTTCCAGTTCGGTGAAGATGAGTGCCCACAAATTCGGGAGAAGATCGAAAAAAGGGGTTGGCAAAAGCTCACTGACCCGGAAGCAAGGGTAAATGCAAATCTCATTAGGGAATTTTATGCAAATGTGGTTAGAGAAGACAAGACCATGACCCCCACCTTCACAAGCTATGTAAGAGGGAAGGACGTAGATTTCAGCCCAAGTGCTATAACTAGAGTTCTTCATCTGAAATCACCATAATTTGTTGAGCTCGGGTACCAAGAAAGAATGAACAATGGCCCCGACAATGATGAACTGGAGGAAATTGTAGGTGATATATGCATTGTGGGGTCTAACTGGGAAAGGTATTCGGATAAGAGACCCCATTTCATCAGGAGAGGAGACCTCATCCCAGAAGCCAAGGGATGGTTTGAGCTTGTGAGACGATCTATCCTTCCAGCTGCAAACAATTCTGAAGTTAACATTTCTTGAGCTACCATGGTACATTGCTTAATAAGAGGTGGAAGCATAAATGTGCACAAAATTATAGCTGAAGGAATCCAAGAATCAGCCGAGAAGAAGGATTCAGGTGCTAGACTTTGGTACCCTAGCACCATCCTTAGATTATGTATGAAGGCCAAGGTAGTCTTTGAATACAGCAATCCAACTTGGATAGGTCTTGGGAGATCACTCACACTCCAACACATAACCCATGTGACTCCAGCTCAACAGCAGAAAAGACCCCACTTAAGGAAGAGAACATTAGAAGAAGCACAAGAGGAAGAACCTATCCATGAAGAAACCCAACAAACAGAACAGCATCAAGAAGGGTATTATGACCCAACCAACATCAATTTGGGTCACATCCGAGGAGCCATTGACGATTTATCAAGAATATACATGGAAGGGCAAGAACAACAATTGCAACTTTAATCTCAGAGAATGGATCGTCAAGAAGAAACGCTAACAAACTGGATGAACTAACAAAGGGAATGGCAGCAACAACTAATGGAGCAGCAACAAGAGCACTACTCTCAGCTCACTCAAGCCATCAGTCAGGTGTCTGAAAGGCAGGAAAGCCAAGATAAACACCTCCAGGAACTCAATCAATGCCAGATAAATCAAATGAAAGCATTCAATGAATTCAGCATGCTCAACGAAGGAAGGCAACTGCATCGAGAAGAATTCAGCATCAACACTCAGGCAAGGTTAAACTATGTGACTGAGCATATGCATCACCTGCACCTTGACATCCCAAGTTATGAGGCAGTGCGCAAGAACTTAACTGAACAAGAAGAGGGGAAGGTGAAACAGCAAAAGGAACATTAAAGAAGAAGATGGAGGATGCTAGTTTCTGGAAAAAGTTGATGGGGAAGCGCAAGGGAAATGGAGACTCAAGTAATCAAGGAGAATCCCAAGGGAGCATAAGAGAATGAGCATACCAACAAGTGAAAGGTGGTGAAGTTCCTCCTTAGTTTACTTTCTTTTTCAAAGCTTTAAATAAGGAAAATCATGTCTGAAATAGAACATGCTTCCATGGTAGTTTAGAATTTTCAATTATGCATTTAAGTTTCATTGCTTAGGTCTATGTTATTGAGCCTAATGTCTTGAATGCTCACTTTCATCTTCCTTACTTGTATGCTTTTCTCTCTAAGTTTATCTAAAAGAAAATGTTATGGGAAGAACAAGAGTGGAGTCATTTTGTAAAGTGCATTCTGAATGTTTGTGGTAGGTTAATTAGTAAGCTAAGTTGGTTCACCAAGAAAGGAAAGAAAGCAACTATCCATCCTAAGTCCTATGTTTGAGACACATTCTTTGAGGCTAGCTAAACAATAAGATCCCAACAAGAAAAGAAAAAGAGCAATACAATTGAAAATAAGAAAAGGAACACAATAAGAAACAATGCTAGGCACCAAGGGTTTCAAAATTGAGGCATGTGTCTGTGGTGTTTATGTACAAGGGATATACTTGGATGAATAAGCTCTTAGAGGTGCCTTATCACATGGTAACTTGGGTTAACTAATCCGGGATTATCAGCTGAAAGTCCACTATCAAGAGTAACCTTTGCTACAGAGCACTTAGTAACCCAAAGAGGTGCTGGACACCAAGGTCTCAAGAAAGAAAGAATAACAAACCATGTGTCTGTGGTGTGTATGTATGAGGGAAAGAGACTTGAGGGAGTAAGTCCTTAGGGGAGTCTTAACACCTAGCACCCTAAAACCAACTGGTTTGGGAGTGTTGGCTGAAAGCTTATCATAAAAAGTCGCCTTCTTACAAAGCACTTAGCAAAAATAAAAATAAACTTTGAAAAGGAAGGAAGGATCACTAAGAAGGAAGCCTCCATGGACGCAATCAAGAGAGTGACTAGGGATTTGATAAAGGCTTGAAACCTAAAGGGAAAGAACCTAAGTTGCTATGCATGAAACTCCATGAACCAGGAATGCCACTTCTATTTTATCTTCTTGTTCTTTCATTTCATTTTTCTTATGCTTCAGTACTTGCTTAGGGACAAGCAAGCTTTAAGTTTGGGGTTGTCATGCCAAGGCATCTAGGCCAGTTTTACTGACCTTTTCTTCACTATTTTAGGGTAGTTTCATGCATTTTCTTAGTGAATAAGGCAAGTTTTGGGTGAAAATACACTTACATATTGATTCAAGCAACTATTGTGAATTTTGCATGATTTCATGAGATTTTTGCTAGAATTGCATGATAACTTGATGATGCATAATCTCATGACTTTGGCTAGAGCTTTGATGCACTTTAATTGCTTGATTTTAGGACAAATGAAGCATGGAAGAACCACGTTAGCATTCACGTTAACTTAGTTAACGAGAACACTAACATGGAATGGCAAGGAGCTTGCAACGTTAATGAGAAAAGTGATCACCAATAACGCCTGCGAAGCCATCCATAGCTCACGTTAATAGCCACGTTAACTAAGTTAACGTGGTAGTTAACGTAGAAGAAAAAGGGGAACTCCACGTTAACGAGAAAAGTGAACACCACTAACGTTGGGAAACTAGGCAATGCCCCACGTTAATAGTCACGTTAACTTAGTTAACGTGAACTCTAACATGGAAGAGGAGCAACAACGCCAACGTTAGTGATACTCACTTTTGTCACTAACGTTGGATCATTAGCATTGCGTACGTTAATTCTCACGTTAAGATTGTTAATGTGAAAGTTAACGTGGAGTTGAATTCAAAGAACCAACGTTAGTGACAGATGGCTTCATTTACTACGTTAAGAGCCACGTTAACTTAGTTAATGTGAGTCCTAACGTAGGAACTTTAGGCAATTGGAGCGTTAGTGACAAAGGTGAGTGTCACTAACACTCTCGAAGGTGAAGAACACCTACGTTAAGAGCTACGTTAGCTAAGCTAACGTGAGACTTAACATAGGGGCAAGAGGCAAGCCAACGTTAATGGGAAAAGTGAGTCCCATTAACGTTTGCAAAAAGGGGCACAAGCCAACGTTAATGGGAAAAGTGAGTCCCATTAACGTTAGCCAAGGATTGAATAGGAGACGTTAGTAGTCACGTTAAGACTACTAACGTTGGAGTAAACGTGGGTATATAAGGGTGGAACGTTAGTGGAAAAAGTGAATGCCACTAACGTTCTCGCACCCAAAAATGTGACTCAATGTTAATCTCACTAAATGCCCAAGCCTAACTCATATTTCTCTGCAAGCTGAGCCCACTAAAAGATGGGAACTGCTTCAACTCAAGGTCTAGAGCCCATATCCAAGACTTGAAGAACTCACTAGAAGATCATGAGGAGTAGTATATATAGGAGTAGTTTTGAACTAGAGAGAAGCTTGGCACTTCTGGGCACTACTCTCTATAGATTTACTTTTTCTGCACTTTAGGATGGATTCTTCTTTTCTGCTATTTTTCATTTCTAGAGCTATGAACAACTAAACCCCTTTCATTGGGTTAGGGAGCTCTGTTGTAATTTGATGGATCAATTATAGTTTTCATTCTTCTTCTTCTTTCTTTTCCCTTGATCTTACTAGAAAGCTTTCAATCTTAATTCAATTGGTTAGTTGTCTTGGAAAAGAAACTCTCCATAATTGGATCTCCTTTAAGCCTTGGAAAAGGGATGAGGAGATCATGCTAGAAATGCTTTCTCATGTTAGACCAAATTGGGGTTTGGATGGATATTGTGGCATGTAATCCTACCAATACTTTGATTTGGGAATACATGTGGTTAATCAGTGACCACTCCTCATCTCTTCCCATGAGCAATTAAATCAAGGAATTTGACAATTGTTCAAGCTTAGAGAAATTGGATTGCCAAGGAATTGGGATCCAATCACTTAAGATTGCCAAGGAGATCAATGAATGCATTGATTGAGGAAGAGATGAGAATGAACTTGATCCGGAGAATGCAACATCTCCTGAACCCAATGATTTCCCCATATCTTATCTTACCCATTCTCTTTACTTTCTGCCATTTAATTTCATGCTTATTACCCCAACTCCCCATTTAAGATTCTGTACTTTAATTCCTGCTATTTACTTTCCAGTCATTTAATTTTCTGCAAATTCCAAATCCAATTTCTGCTCAGCTCAACTACCACTTTCTTCTAACTAAAATTGCTTGACCAATCAATCCCTGTGGGATTCGACCTCACTTTACTGTGAGTTTTACTTGACGACAATTCGGTATACTTGCCGAAGGGAAATTTGTTGAGAGACAAGTTTCCACGCATTATTTATCTACTAACACTTCTCTTCCACTCAAGAATTCAAACCCACTATCTTCCCCTTTTTGTTTGGATTCTTACCTTTTCCTTCTTCTATTCTTTTCTTCTTCTACTAACATAAAGGAATCTCTCTACTGTGGTAAAGAGGATCCCTATTATTATTTTCTGTTCCCTTCTTTTTCATATGAGCAGGAGCAAGGACAAGAAGATTCTTGTTGAAGCAGATTATGAACCTGAAAGGACTCTGAAGAAGAAACTAAGAGAATCTAAATTACAACAATCCAGAGACAACCTTACATAAATTTTCGAAAAAGAAGAGGAGATGGCAGCCGAAAATAATAATGCAAGGAGGATGCTTGGTAACTATACTACACCTACTTCCAAGTTTGATGGAAGAAGCATCTCAATCCCTGCCATTGGAGCAAACAATTTTGAGCTGAAACCTCAACTAGTCGCTCTAATGCAGCAGAACTGCAAGTTTCATGGACTTCCATCAGAAGATCCCTACCAGTTTTTAACTGAATTCTTGTAGATCTGTGAGACTGTTAAGACTAACGGAGTAGATCCTGAAGTCTACAGGCTCATGCTTTTCCCTTTTGCTGTAAGAGACAAAGCTAGAACATGGTTGGATTCACAACATAAAGATAGCCTGGACTCACGGGATAAGCTGGTCACAGCCTTCTTGGCTAAGTTCTTTCCTCCTCAAAAGTTGAGCAAGCTTAGAGTGGATGTTCAGACCTTCAAACAAAAAGATGGTGAATCCCTCTATGAAACTTGGGAAAGATACAAACAGATGACCAAAAGGTGTCTTTCTGACATGCTTTTAGAGTGGACCATTCTGGATATATTCTATTCTGGTCTATCTGAGTTCTCCAAGATGTCACTGGACCATTCTGCAGGTGGATCCATTCACCTGAAGAAAACGCCTAGAGAAGCTCAAGAACTCATTGACATGGTTGCAAATAACCAGTTCATGTACACTTTTGAGAGAAATTCTGTGAGTAATGGGACGCCTCAGAGGAAGGGAGTTCTTAAGATTGATGCTCTGAATGCCATATTGGCTCAGAACAAAATGTTGACTCAGCAAGTCAACATAATTTCTCAAAGTCTGAATGGATGGCAAAATGCATCCAACAGTACTAAAGAGGCATCTTCTAAAGAAGAAGCTTATGATCCTGAGAACCCTGCAATAGCAGAGGTAAATTACATGGGTGAACCTTATGGAAACACCTATAATTCTTCATGGAGAAATCATCCAAATTTCTCATAGAAGGATCAACAAAAGCCTCAAAAAAGCTTTAATAAAAGTGGAAGAAATAGGCTCAGCAATAGCAAGCCTTTTCCATCATCTTCTCAGCAATAGACAGAGAATTCTGAGCAGAGCACCTCTAATTTAGCAAACATAGTCTCTAATCTGTCTAAGGCCATTTTAAGTTTCATGAGTGAAACAAGGTCCTCCATCAGAAATTTGGAGGCACAAGTGGGCCAGCTGAGTAAGAAAGTCACTGAAACTCCTCCTAGTACTCTCCCAAGCAATACTGAAGAGAATCCAAAAAGAGAGTGCAAGGCCATTGACATAATCAATAAGGCCGAACTTAGAGAGGAAGGAGAGGACGTGAATCCCAATGAGGAAGACCTCATGGGACGTCTCTCAATCAAGAAGGAGTTCCCTATAGAGGACCCAAAGGAATCTGAAGGTCATATAGAAACCATAGAGATCCCATTATAACTCCTTCTGCCATTCATGAGCTCTGAAGACTATTCTTCCTCTGAAAAGGATGAAGATGTAACTGGAGAGCAAGTTGCTCAATATCTAGGAGCCATCATGAAGTTGAATGCCAAGTTGTTTGGTAATGAGACTTGGGAAGGTGAACCTCCCTTGCTCATTAGTGAACTAGATACATGGGTTCAGCAAACTTTACCTCAAAAGAGATAAGATCTTGACAAATTCTTAATACCCTGTACCATAGGCACCATGACCTTTGAGAAGGCTCTGTGTGACCTAGGGTCAGAGATAAATCTTATGCCACTCTCTGTAATGGAGAAGTTGGGGATCATTAAGGTACAACCTGCCATATTCTCATTACAGATGGCATATGGATCACAAAGACAAGCTTATAGATTAGTAGAGGACATGTTAGTGAAGGTTAAATGCCTTTACATCCCTGCTGATTTCATAATCTTAGACACTGGGAAGGAGGAGGATGAATGCATTATCCTTGGAAGACCTTTCCTAGCCACAGCAGGAGCTGTGATAGATGTTAATAGAGGAGAATTAGTCCTTCAATTGAATGGGGACTACCTTGTGTTTAAAGCTCAAGGATAATTCTTTGCAACCATGGAGAGGAAGCATGAAAAGCTTCTCTCAGTACAGAGTCAAACAAAGCCCCCACAATCAAACTCTAAGTTTAGTGTTGGGAGGCCACAACCAAACTCCAAGTTTGGTGTTGAATCCCCACATCCAAACTCTAAGTTTGGTGTTAGGAGTCTACAATATTGACCTGATCACCTGTGAGACTCCATGAGAGCCCACTATCAAGCTATTGACATTAAAGAAGCGCTTATTAGGAGGTAACCCAATTTTTATTTATCTAATTTTATTTTTATTTTATTGTTCCTTTATGTTTTATTAGGGTCATGATCACGTGGAGTCACAAAATAAATAAAATTAAAAACAGAATCAAAAACAGCAAAAGAAACAGCACACCCTGGAGGAAGGGCTTACTGGCGTTTAAAAACCAGTAAGGAGCATCTGGCTGGCGTTCAACGCCAGAACAGAGCATGGATCTGGCGTTGAACACCAGAAACATGTAGCAATCTGGCGTTTAAATGCCAGAATTGCACACTGAGGAAAGCTGGCGTTGAACGCCAGAAACATGCTGCAGAAGGGCGTTGAACGCCCAAAACAATCATGAAGCTGGCGTTCAATGCCAGAAACAAGCATCAATCTAGCGTTGAATGCCAGGATTGCATGCAGAGGGCATTTTACACGCCTCATTGGTGCAGGGATGATAATCCTTGACACCTCAGGATCTGTGGACCCCACAGGATCATCTCAGGATCTGTGGACCCCACAGGATCCCTACCTACCTTAACTCACCCTCTTTCACACAATCCAATAAACACTCTTCCCAAAACCCTTCACCAATCACCTCAATCTCTCTTCCCCATCACCTCTTCACCACTCACATCCATCCACTCTTTCCCACCCAAACCCACCCTAAATGGATGAAACTACTCTGTCTCCATTCACTATATAAACACCTCTATCCCTCTTCATTTTCACACACCACAACCCTCTCTTTTTCACCTTGGCCGAAACCAAACACTTATCCCTTTCCTCCATATTTTCTTCTTCTCCTTCTTCTTCTTTCTTCTCTTGCTCGAGGGCGAGCAATATTCTAAGTTTGGTGTGGCAAAAGCATAGCTTTTTTGCTTTTCGATAACCACCTATGGCACCTAAGGCCGGAGAAACCTCTAGAAAAGGGAAAGGGAAGACAAAAGCTTCCACCTCCGAGTCATGGGAGATGGAGATATTCATCTCCAAAACCCATCAAGACCACTTCTATGAAGTTGTGGCCAAGAAGAAGGTGATCCCCGAGGTCCCTTTCAAACTCAAGAAAAATGAGTATCCAGAAATCCGACATGAGATTCAAAGAAGAGGTTGGGAAGTTCTTACCAACCCCATTCAACAAGTCAGAATATTAATGGTTCAAGAGTTCTATGTCAATGCATGGATCACTAGGAACTATGATCAAAGTGTGAACCCAAATCCAAAGAATTATCTTACAATGGTTCGGGGGAAATACTTAGATTTCAGTCCGGAAAATGTGAAGTTGGCATTCAACTTGCCTATAATGCAAGAAGATGCACGCCCTTACACTAGAAGGGTCAACTTTGATCAAAGGTTGGACCAAGTCCTTATGGACATATGTGTGGAAAGAGCTCAATGGAAAAGAGACTCAAAAGGCAAGCCGGTTTAATTAAGAAGACTGGACTTAAAGCTTGTGGCTAGATGATGCTTAAAGTTTATCCAACGCTCTGTCATCCCCACTAGCAACCGATCTGAAGTTACTGTGGATCGAGCCATCATGATCCATAGCATCATGATTGGAGAGGAAGTAGAAGTTCATAAGGTCATCTCTCTTGAATTCTACAAAATAGCCGAAAAGCCCTCTACCTTGGCAAAGCTAGCTTTTCCTCATCTCATTTGCCATCTATGCTACTCAGCTGGAGTTATCATAGAAAGAGACATCCTCATTGAAATGGACAAGCCCATCACTAAGAAGAGGATGGAGCAAACAAGAGAGCCCACTCATGGATCCCAAGAGACGCATGAGGAAGCTTATCACCAAAGAATCCCGGAGATGCCTCAAGGGATGCACTTTTCTCCCAATAACTATTGAGAACAACTCAACACTTCCCTAGAAGACTTGAGTTATAACATAGACCAACTAAGGGTGGAACACTAAGAGCACTCCATCATTCTCCATGAGATTAGAGAAGATCAAAGAGCAATGAGGGAGGAGCAACAAAGGCAAGGAAGAGACAAAGAAGAGCTCAAGGACATCATTGGTCCTTCAAGAAGAAGACGCCACCATCACTAAGGTGGACTCATTCCTTGTTCTTATTTCTCTGATTTTCGATTTTTATGCTTAATGTTTATCTATGTTTGTGTCTTTCCTACATGATCATTAGTATTAGTAACTATGTCTTAAGGCTATGAATAATTTCATAAATCCTTCACCTCTCTTAAATAAAAAATGTTTCTAATACAAAAGAACAAGAAGTACATGAGTTTCGAATTTATCCTTGAAATTAGTTTAATTATATTGATGTGGTGACAATACTTTTTGTTTTCTGAATGAATGCTTGAATAGTGCATATTTTTTATCTTGTTGTTTATGAATGTTAAAATTGTTGGCTCTTGAAAGAATGATGAACAAGAGAAATGTTATTGATGATCTAAAAAATCATAAAATTGATTTTTGAGGCAAGAAAAAGTAGTGAAGAACAAAGCTTGCGAAAAAAAAAGTGGCAAAAAAATAGAAAGAAAAAGAAAAAGCAAGCAGAAAAAGCCAATCGCCCTTAAAACCAAAAGGCAAGGGTAGAAAGGATCGAAGGCTTTGAGCATCAATGGATAGGAGGGCCCAAGGAAATAAAATCCAGGCCTAAGCGGCTAAATTAAGTTGTCCCTAACCATATGCTTGTGGCATGCAGGTCCAAGTGAAAAGCTTGAGACTGAGTGGTTAAAGTCGTGATACAAAGCAAAAAGAGTGTGCTTAAGAGCTCTAGACACATCTAACTGGGGACTTTAGCAAAGCTGAGTCACAATCTGAAATGGTTCACCCAGTTATGTGTCTATGGCATTTATATATTGGTGGACGAAATTGTGATCTATATTCTTTAAGTTGTACTCCTTGTACTTTTATGGAATTTGAAATTGGCACGAGTGAACACAACTCCGTTCAGCTAACCAGCAAGTGTACTGGGTCGTCCAAGTAATAAACCTTACGTGAGTAAGGGTCGATCCCACAGAGATTGTTGGTATGAAGCAAGCTATGGTCACCTTGTAAATCTCAGTTAGGCAGATTAAATTGGTTAATGGTTTCGAAAATTAATAATAAAATAGAAAATAAAAAGGGATAGAATACTTATGCAGATTCATTGGTGGGAATTTCAGATAAGCGAATGGAGATACTGTATGGCTCAAGAACGCCTACTTTCCTACTGCTTTAACTCAATCCTTCTTACTCCCTTTCCATGGCAAGCTGTGTATAGGGGTTCACCGTTCGACGATGGCTACTTTGAATCCTCTCGGGAAAATGGTCCTCTGCGCTGTCACTCGCATGGCTAATCGTCTGGAGGCATCACACTGGCCGAAGGCTACATCCCATCCTCGCAGTGAAAACTACGCTCACGCGCTCTATCACAGCACGGCCAATCACTGGTTGGTTCCCGCTCCTACTGGAATAGAATCCCTTGATTCTTTTGCGTCTGTCACTAACGCCCAGCACTTGCAAGTCTGAAGCACGTCACAGTCATTCATTACTGGAATCCTACTCGGAATACCACGGACAAGGTTAGACTTTCCGGATTCCCAGGATCCTACTCGGAATACCACAGACAAGGTGAGACTTTCCGGATCCTCATGAATGCCGTCATCTATCTAGCTTATACCACGAAGATTCTATTGGGGAATCTAAGAGATACACATTCAAGCTCGGTTGCATATAGAACGAAGGTGGTTGTCAATCACGCGCGTTCATAGGTGAGAATGATGATGAGCATCACATAATCATCACATTCATCATGTTCTTGGGTGCGAATGAATATCTTGGAATAAGAATAAGATAGAATTGAATAAAAAGTAATAGTAATTGTATTGAAGCTTGAGGTACAGCAGAGCTCCACACCCTTAATCTATGGTGTGCAGAAACTCCACCGTTGAAAATACATAAGTAAAAGGTTCAGGCATGGCCGAATGGCCAGCCCCCTTGAGTGATCAAGAGACCGAATAATCAAAGGGTAAACAGTCAAGAGATTAAACTGTCAAAAGATGTCTAATACAGTAGCTAAAAGTTCTATTTATAATAAACTAGCTCCTAGGGTTTACATGAGTAAGTAATTGATGCATAAATCCTCTTCCAGGGCCCACTTGGTGTATGCTTGGGCTGAGCTTGATCAATCCACGAGCTGAGGCTTCTCTTGGAGTTGAACTCCGAGTTATGACGTGTTTTGGGCGTTCAACTCCGGATCATGACGTTTTTCTGGCGTTTAACTCCAGACAGCAGCATGTACTTGGCGTTCAACGCCACGTTACATCGTCAATTTCCGAATAAAGTATGGACTGTTATATATTGCTGGAAAGCTCTGGATGTCTACTTTCCAACGCCGTTAAGAGCGCGCTATTTGGAGTTCTGTAGCTCCAGAAAATCCATTTCGAGTGCAGGGAGGTCAGATTCCAACAGCATCAGCAGTCCTTTTGTCAACCTTTTTCAGAGTTTTGCTCAAGTCCCTCAATTTCAGCCAGAAATTACCTGAAATTATAGAAAAACACACAAACTCATAGTAAAGTCCAGAAATGTGAATTTAACATAAAAACTAATGAAAACATCCCTAAAAGTAGCTTGAACTTACTAAAAACTACCTAAAAACAATGCCAAAAAGCGTATAAATTATCCGCTCATCACAACACCAAACTTAAATTGTTGCTTGTCCCCAAGCAACTGAAAATCAGATAGGATAAAAAGAAGAGAATATACTATAAATTCCAAAATATCAATGAATATTAATTATAATTAGATGAGCGGGACTTGTAGCTTTTTGCTTCTGAACAGTTTTGGCATCTCACTTTTTCCTTTGAAGTTTAGAATGATTGGCTTCTCTAGGAACTTAGAATTTCGGATGGTGTTATTGACTTTCCTAGTTAAGCATGTTGATTCTTGAACACAGCTCCTTATGAGTCTTGGCTGTGGCCCTAAGCACTTTGTTTTCCAGTATTACCACCGGATACATAAATGCCACAGACACATAACTGGGTGAACCTTTTCAGATTGTGACTCAGCTTTGCTAAAGTCCCCAGTTAGAGGTGTCCAAAGTTCTTAAGCACACTCTTTTTGCTTTGGATCACGACATTAACCACTCAGTCTCAAGCTTTTTACTTCGACCTTCATGACACAAGCACATGGTTAGGGACAGCTTGATTTAGCCGCTTAGGCCTGGATTTTATTTCCTTGGGCCCTCCTATCCATTGATGCTCAAAGCCTTGGATCCGTTGTACCCTTGCCTTTTGGCTTTAAGGGCTATTGGCTTTTTCTGCTTGCTTTTTTTCTTTTTCTTTCTATTTTTTTTTTCGCCATTCACTGCTTTTTCTTGCTTCAAGAATCAATTTCATGATTTTTCAGATCATCAATAACATTTCTCTTTGTTCATCATTCTTTCAAGAGCCAAAAGTTTTAACATTCATAAACAACAAGATCAAAAGACATATGCACTGTTCAAGCATTCATTCAGAAAACAAAAAGTATTGTCACCACATCAATATAATTAAATTAAATTCAAGGATAAATTCGAAATTCATGTACTTCTTGTTCTTTTGAATTAAAACATTTTTCATTTAAGAGAGGTGAAGGATTAATGGATTTTATTCATAGCTTTAAGGCATGGTTACATACTAATGATCATGAAGTAGAGACACAAAACATAGATAAACACAACATTAAAAACCGAAAAGCAGAAAGAAATAAGAACAAGGAATGAATCCACCTGAGTGAGTGTGGCACCTTCTTGAAGGTCCAATGGTGCTTTTTGAGCTCCTCTATGTCTCTTCCTTGCTTCTGTTGAATGATTCCTAGTAATTTTGGTGTTTCTACCCTTAGTTGCTTCCAATATTTGTGTGGAGGACAACTTATCCCCTGAGGTATCTCAGGGATCTCTTGATTTGCAGCCACATGTTCTACCACTGAGCTATGACGGCTTTATATGAGTCTTTCCATCTCCCAAGACTCAGAGGTGGAAGCTTTTGTCTTCCCTTTGAGGTTTCTCTGGCCTTAGGTGCCATTAATGGTAATGAAAAAGTAAAAAAAAAAAGCTATGCTTTTACCACACCAAACTTAAAATATTGCTTGTCCTCGAGCAAGAGAAGAAAGAAAAGAAGAAGAAGAAGAAGAAAATATGGTAGAGAGGGAGAGAGGTAGGTTCGGCTAAGTGAGAGAAGAGGGGTTTATGTTGTGTGAAAATGAAGGAGAATGGAAGGGTATTTATAGGGAGAGGGGGTAGTGTGTATTCGGCCATTTAGGGTGGGAATGGGTGGGAAATTGGTTTTGAATTTTTGAAGGTAGGTGGGGTTTGTGGGGAAGAGTGGGTGGATGTGAGTGGTGAATGGGTTGATTGGGAAGAGGAATTGAGGTTGAAGTTGTTGGGAAGTGTGACATGGGGAAGAGAAAAATAGAATTAGGAGGTAAGGTGGGAATATGTTAGGTGGGGATCCTGTGGGGTCCACAGATCTTGAGGTGTCAAGGAATTCCATCCCTGCACCAAATAGGCATGTAAAATGCCTTCGTGCATCATTCTGGCGTTTAAACGCCCATTGGTGCACATTCTGGGCGTTCAACGCCCATGTAAAGCATGTTTCTGGCGTTAAACGCCAGTTTCATGCTTGTTGCTGGCGTTCAGCGCCAGCTTTTCTTCTCTGGGCACATTCCTGGCATTCAGCGCCAGAATGTTGCTTGTTTCTGGCGTTCAGCGCCAGAATAATGCTCTGTTCTGGCGTTGAACGCCAGCCAGATGCATCTTACTGGCGTTGAACGCCAGCCTGTGCTTCCTCCAGGGTGCGGATTTTTTTCTGCTGTTTTTGACTCTGTTTTTAATTTTTATGATTTTTTCGTGACTCCTCATGATCATGTACCTAATAAAACACAAAATAACAATAAAATAAAAATTAGATAAATAAAATTGGGTTGCCTCCCAACAAGTGCTTCTTTAATGTCAATAGCTTGACAGTGGCTCTCATGGAGCCACAAGGTGATCAGGTCAATGTTGTAAAGTCCCAACACCAAACTTAAAGTTTGGATATGGGGTCTTAACACCAAACTTAGAGTTTGGTTGTGGCCTCACAACACCAAACTTAGAGTTTGACTGTGTGGGCTCTTCTTGACTCTGAACTGAGAGAAGCTCTTCATGCTTACTCTCTTCTGTCACAGAGGGATGGCCATGTGCCTTAAACACAAGGTAGTCCCCATTCAATTGAAGGACTAATTCACCTCTGTTGACATCTATCACAGCTCCTGCTGTGGCTAGGAAAGGTCTTCCAAGGATGATGCAATCATCCTCTTCCTTCCTAGTGTCTAAGATTATGAAATCAGCAGGGATGTAAAGGCCTTCAACCTTTACTAACACGTCCTCTACCAATCCATAAGCTTGTCTCAATGACTTGTCTGCCAATTGTAATGAGAACAAGGTAGGTTGTACCTCAATGATCCCCAGCTTCTCCATTACAGAGAGTGGCATAAGATTTATCCCTGACCCCAGATCACACAGAGCTTTTTCAAAGATCATGGTGCCTATGGTACAGGGTACTAAGAATTTGCCAGGATCTTGTTTCTTTTGAGGTAGAATTTTCTGAATCCAAGTATCTAGTTCATTAATGAGTAGGGGAGGTTCACTTTCCCAAGTCTCGTTACCAAATAACTTGGCATTCAGCTTCATGATAGCTCCTAAATATTGAGCAACTTGCTCTCCAGTTACATCTTCATCCTCTTCAGAAGAATAATAGTCTTCAGAGCTCATGAATGGCAGAAGGAGATTTAATGGAATCTCTATGGTCTCTGTATAAGCCTCAGATTCCTTTGGATCCTTAATAGGAAACTCCTTCTTGCTTGAGGAACGTCCCAGGAGGTCTTCCTCACTAGGATTTTCGTCCTCCTCCTCCCTTGTGCATTCAGCCATATTGACTATGTCAATGGCTTTGCACTCTCCTTTTGGATTCTCTTCTGTATTGATTGGGAGAGTATTGGGAGGAGTTTCAATGACTTTCTTACTCAGTTGGCCCACTTGTGCCTCCAGATTTCTAATGGAGGATCTTGTTTCACTCATGAAACTGAAAGTGGCCTTTGACAGATCAGAGACTACATCGGCTAAATTAGAAGTGTTTTGTTTAGGATTCTCTGTCTGTTGCTGAGAAGATGATGGATATGGTTTGCTATTGTTCAGCCTGTTGCATCCACCATTGTTAAAGCCTTGTTGAGGCTTTTGTTGATCCTTCCATGAGAAATTTGGATGATTTCTCCATGATGGGTTATAAGTGTTTCCATAAGGTTCACCCATGTAATTAACCTCTGCCATGGCAGGGTTCTCGGGATCATAAGCTTCTTCAGAAGCTGCCTCTCTAGTACTGTTGGATGCATGTTGCCATCCATTCAGATTTTGAGAGATCATGTTGACCTGTTGAGTCAACACTTTCTTCTGAGCCAATATGGCATTCAGAGCATCAATTTCAAGAACTCATTTCTTCTGAGGTATCCCATTATTCACGGAATTCCTCTCAGAAGTGTATATAAATTAGTTGTTTGCAACCATGTCAATTTGTTCTTGAGCCTCTTTCAGGCGTTTTCTTCAGGTGAATAGATCCACCTGCAAAATGGTCCACTGACATTTTCGAAAATTCAGAGAGACCATAATAGAATATATCTAATATGGTCCATTCTGAAAACATGTCAGATGGACATCTTTTGGTCAGCTGCTTGTATCTTTCCCAAGCTTCATAGAGGGATTCACCATCTTTTTGTTTGAAGGTTTGAACATCCACTCTCAGCTTGCTCAGCTTTTGAGGAGGAAAGAATTTATCCAAGAAGGCAGTGACCAGCTTATCCCATGAGTCCAGGCTATCCTTGGGTTGTGAATCCAACCATACTCTAGCTCTGTCTCTTACAGCAAAAGGGAAAAGCATGAGTCTGTAGACTTCAGGATCAACCCCATTCGTCTTTACAGTCTCACAGATCTGCAAGAACTCAGTTAAAAACTGATAAGGATCTTCAGATGGAAGTCCATAAAACTTGCAGTTTTGTTGCATTAAGGCAACTAGCTGAGGTTTCAGCTCAAAGTTATTGGCTCCAATGGCAGGAATGGAGATGCTTCTTCCATCAAACTTGGACGTTGGCTTTGTGAAGTCACCAAGCATTCTCCTTGCATTATTATTATTTTCGGCCGCCATCTCCTTCTCTTGTTCGAAAATTTCTGAAAGGTTGTTTCTGGATTGTTGTAATTTAGCTTCTCTTAATTTTCTCTTCAAAGTCCTTTCAGGTTCTGGATCAATTTCAACAAGAGTGCCTTTATACCTGTTCCTGCTCATATGAAAGAGAAGAAAACAAGAAAAGAAAGAGGAATCCTCTATGTCACAGTATAGAGATTCCTTTATGTTAGTAGAAAAAGAAGGGAGTAGAAGAATGAAGAAGAATTCGGATTTTTAGATGAAGAGAGGTGAAGAGAAGTGTTAGTAATTAAATAATTAAATAGAAGAAGAAAAGAGAAAGAGAATTTCGAAAATAATTTTAAAAAGGGGTTAGTGATTTTCGAAAATTAGAGATAAATGTAATTGAAATTAAAATTTGAAACAATTAATTAATTAAAAAGAATTTTTGAAAAGAGAGAGATATTTTTCGAAAATAGAAGAGGGAGAAATAGTTAGGTGATTTTGAAAAAGATAAGAAACAAACAAAAAGTTAGTTAGTTGATTGAAAAAGATATTGAAATTAAATTTTAAAAAAGATAAGAAGAAAAGGAGTTAGATAAGATATTTTGAAATCAAATTTTGAAAAATATAAAATTTTTAAAAAGGATAAGATAAAAAGATAAGATAAAAATTTTAATAAAAAGATATTTTGATAAAGATTTTATTTTTAAAATGACTTAACTAACAAGAAACTACAAGATAAGATTCTAGAATTTAAAGATTGAACCTTTCTTAACAAGAAAGTAACAAACTTCAAATTTTTGAACCAATCACATTAATTGTTAGCTAATTTTCGAAAATTAGATATAAAAGATAAGAAAAAGATTTTTGAAAAATAATTTTTAAAATTTTTCGAAAATAATAAAAAATGAAAAAGATATGATTTTTGAAAAAGATTTTGAAAAGATAAGATTTTTAAAATTGAAATTTTGACTTGACTTGTAAGAAACAACTAATTTTAAAAAATTTTTGACCAAGTCAACCCAAAATTTCGAAAATTTGGAGGGAAATAAGGAAAAGATATTTTTTTTTATTTTTGAATTTTTAATTATGAGAGAGAAAAACAACAAAAATGCTCAATGCATGAAATTTTTAGATCAAAATAATGAATGCATGCAAGAATGCTATGAATGTCAAGATGAACACCAAGAACACTTTGAAGATCATGATGAACATCAAGAATATATTTTTCAAAAAATTTTTATGCAAAGAAAATATGCAAGACACCAAACTTAGAAATCTCTAATGCATGGACTCTAACAAACGAAAAATGCACATGAAAAATAACAAACAACACAAAACAAGAAAACACCAAGATCAAACAAGAAGACTTACCAAGAACAACTTGAAGATCATGAAGAACATTATGAATGCATGGAATTTTCGAAAAAAATGCAAGAAAAATTTTTAAAGCATGCAATTGACACCAAACTTAAAAATTGACTCAAGACTCAAACAAGAAACACAAAATATTTTTGGTTTTTTATGATTTTATGATTTTTTAGTATTTTTATTATTTTTTTCGAAAATTATACTAAAAAAATGAAAATAATAAAAAAAATATTTTTGAAAGATTTTAGAAAACTTTTTGAAAAGAAAATTACCTAATCTGAGCAACAAGATGAACCGTCAGTTGTCCATACTCGAACAATCCCCGGCAACGGCGCCAAAAACTTGGTGGACGAAATTGTGATCTATATTCTTTAAGTTGTACTCCTTGTACTTTTATGGAATTTGAAATTGGCACGAGTGAACACAACTCCGTTCAACTAACCAGCAAGTGTACTGGGTCGTCCAAGTAATAAACCTTACGTGAGTAAGGGTCGATCCCACAGAGATTGTTGGTATGAAGCAAGCTATGGTCACCTTGTAAATCTCAGTTAGGCAGATTAAATTGGTTTATGGTTTCGAAAATTAATAATAAAATAGAAAATAAAAAGGGATAGAATACTTATGCAGATTCATTGGTGGGAATTTCAGATAAGCGAATGGAGATACTGTATGGCTCAAGAACGCCTACTTTCCTACTGCTTTAACTCAATCCTTCTTACTCCCTTTCCATGGCAAGCTGTGTATAGGGGTTCACCGTTCGACGATGGCTACTTTGAATCCTCTCGGGAAAATGGTCCTCTGCGCTGTCACTCGCATGGCTAATCGTCTGGAGGCATCACACTGGCCGAAGGCTACATCCCATCCTCGCAGTGAAAACTACGCTCACGCGCTCTGTCACAGCACGGCTAATCACTGGTTGGTTCCCGCTCCTACTGGAATAGAATCCCTTGATTCTTTTGCGTCTGTCACTAACGCCCAGCACTTGCAAGTCTGAAGCACGTCACAGTCATTCATTACCGGAATCCTACTCGGAATACCACGGACAAGGTTAGACTTTCCGGATTCCCAGGATCCTACTCGGAATACCACAGACAAGGTGAGACTTTCCGGATCCTCATGAATGCCGCCATCTATCTAGCTTATACCACGAAGATTCTGTTGGGGAATCTAAGAGATACACATTCAAGCTCGGTTGCATATAGAACGAAGGTGGTTGTCAATCACGCGCGTTCATAGGTGAGAATGATGATGAGCGTCACATAATCATCACATTCATCATGTTCTTGGGTGCGAATGAATATCTTGGAATAAGAATAAGATAGAATTGAATAAAAAGTAATAGTAATTGTATTGAAGCTTGAGGTACAGCAGAGCTCCACACCCTTAATCTATGGTGTGCAGAAACTCCACCGTTGAAAATACATAAATAAAAGGTTCAGGCATGGCCGAATGGCCAGCCCCCTTGAGTGATCAAGAGACCGAATAATCAAAGGCTAAACAGTCAAGAGATTAAACTGTCAAAAGATGTCTAATACAGTAGCTAAAAGTTCTATTTATAATAAACTAGCTCCTAGGGTTTACATGAGTAAGTAATTGATGCATAAATCCTCTTCCAGGGCCCACTTGGTGTATGCTTGGGCTGAGCTTGATCAATCCACGAGCTGAGGCTTCTCTTGGAGTTGAACTCCGAGTTATGACGTGTTTTGGGCGTTCAACTCCGGATCATGACGTTTTTCTGGCGTTTAACTCCAGACAGCAGCAAGTACTTGGCGTTCAACGCCAAGTTACGTCGTCAATTTCCGAATAAAGTATGGACTGTTATATATTGCTGGAAAGCTCTGGATGTCTACTTTCCAACGCCGTTAAGAGAGCGCCATTTGGGGTTCTGTAGCTCCAGAAAATCCATTTCGAGTGCAGGGAGGTCAGATTCCAACAGCATCAGCAGTCCTTTTGTCAGCCTTTTTCAGAGTTTTGCTCAAGTCCCTCAATTTCAGCCAGAAATTACCTGAAATTACAGAAAAAACACACAAACTCATAGTAAAGTCTAGAAATGTGAATTTAACATAAAAACTAATGAAAACATCCCTAAAAGTAGCTTGAACTTACTAAAAACTACCTAAAAACAATGCCAAAAAGCGTATAAATTATCCGCTCATCATATATCTGGTGGTAATACTGGTAAACAAAGTGCTTAGGGCCATGGCCAAGACTCATAAAGTAGCTGTGTTCAAGAATCAACATACTTACCTAGGAGAATCAATAACACTATCTGAACACTGAGTTCCTATAGAAGCCAATCATTCTGAACTTCAAAGGAAAAAGTGAGATGTCAAAACTGTTTAGAAGCAAAACGCTACAAGTCCCGCTCATTTAACTAGAAATAATCTTCATTGATATTTTGAGATTTATAGTATATTCTCTTCTTTTTATCCTAATTGGTTTTCAGTTGCTTGGGTACAAGCAACAATTTAAGTTTGGTGTTGTGATGAGCGGATAATGTATACGGTTTTTGGCATTATTTTTAGATAGTTTTTAGTAGGATCTAGCTACTTTTAGGGATGTTTTTATTATTTTTTATGTAAAATTCATATTTCTAGACTTTACTATGAGTTTGTGTGTTTTTCTGTGATTTCAGGTATTTTCTGGCTGAAATTGAGGGACCTGAGCAAAAGTCTGATAGAAGGCTGACAAAGGACTGCAGATGCTGTTGGATTCTGACCTCCCTGCACTCGAAATAGATTTTCTGGAGCTACAGAACTCAAAATGGCACGCTCACAACAGCTTTGGAAAGTAGACATCCAGAGCTTTCCAGCAATATATAATAATCCATACTTTATTTGAGATTAGATGATGCAAACTGGCGCTCAACGCCAGTTCTATGTTGCATTCTGGAGTCAATCGCCAAAAACACGTCACGAACCAGAGTTAAACGCCAAAAACACGTTACAACTTGGCGTTTAACTCCAAAAGAAGCCTCTTCACGTGTAAAGCTCAAGCTCAGCCCAAGCACATACCAAGTGGGCCTCGGAAGTGAATTTTTGCATCGATTACTTATTTCTGTAAACCCTAGTAGCTAGTTTAGTATAAATAGAACTTTTTATGGCCATGCCTGGACCACCATCACTTATGTATTTTCAACGTTGGAGTTTCTACACACCATAGATTAAGGGTGTAGAGCTCTGCTGTGCCTCGAGTTTTAGTGCAATTACTACTATTTTCTATTCAATTCAGCTTATTCTTGTTCTAAGATATTCGTTGCACTTCACCATGACGAATGTGATGATCTGTGACACTCATCATCATTCTCACCTATGAACGCGTGACTGACAACCACTTCCGTTCTACCATAGACCGAATGCATATCTCTTGGATTCCCTAATCAGGATCTTCGTGGTATAAGCTAGAATTGATGGCGGCATTCATTAGAATCCGGAAAGTCTAAACCTTGTCTGTGGTATTCCGAGTAGGATTCAGGGATTGAATGACTGTGACGAGCTTCAAACTCATGATTGTTGGGCGTGATGACAAACGCAAAAGAATCAATGGATTCTATTCCGACATGATCAAGAACTGACAGATGATTAGCCTTGCTGTGACAAGAGCATTTGGACCTTTTTCACTGAGAGGATGGGATGTAGCCATTGACAACGGTGATGCCCTACATACAGCTTGCCATGGAAAGGAGTAAGAAGGATTGAAAGTAAGAAAGCAGTATGTTGCAGAGATTCAACAGGGACAAAGCATCTCCATACACTTGTCTAAAATTCTCACCAATGATTTACATAAGTATTTCTATCTTTATTTTATGTTTTATTTATTATTACTATTTAAAAACTCCATAACCATTTGAATCAGCCTAACTGAGATCTACAAGATGACCATAGCTTGCTTCATACCAACAATCTCCGTAGGATCGACCCTTACTCACGTAAGGTTTATTACTTGGACGACCCAGTACACTTACTGGTTAGTTGTGCAGAGTTGTGAAAAAAGTGCTGAGTTAGTAGATGCGCATACCAAGTTGAATGCCATTGTTAGAGATCACAATTTCGTGCACCACCCACTCAAGAACCCTCTATTTCAGAACCAATGGAAACCATAAAGACCATTGAGGTTCCTTTGAATGCACTTCTGTAATGTTTGAGTTCTGATGACTACTCATCCTCAAGTGAGGATAAAGGCACTAGGCAAGAGTAAGTTGCTCGTTTCCTAAGAGCTCTTATGAAGCTGAATACCAAGATATTTGGTACAAAGGCTCTGGAGGAAGAACCTCCATTTCTCACCAAAGAACTCTATGCTTTTATTCAGCAAGAGCTACCTCAGAAGCTTCCAGATCCTGGATGCTTCCTGATTCTTTGCAACATAGGCACCATGACCTTTGATAAGGCTTTGTGTGACCTAGGGTCAAGTATTAACCTCATGCCACTATCTGTAATGGAGAAGTTGAGAATCCTTGAGGTATAAGCTGCACACATCTCCTTAGAGATGGTAGACAAGACCATGAATAAGCCATATGGCTTAGTGGAGGATGTCCTGGTTAATGTTGAAAACCACTATATCCCTGTAAACTTCATAGTGTTGGATATAGGAGAGGATGAGGATGAATGTGTCATCTTTAGAAGACCTTTCCTAGCCTCAGCTAATGCTATCATTGATGTGGCTAAGGGAGAACTGACACTAAAGTTAGGGGAAGATCACATCTTATTCAAGATGTCTCATCCCAATTCTCCCTCTAAAAGAAAGATAACTGTGCAACACCTAGTCTGCTAACCCTCTCTTTCTGTGTAGAGCATTGCAGAGCCCCCAAACATGAATTCTAAGTTTGGTGTTGGGCAGCTATCAACAAGCTCTAAGCACAAAGGTACTAAGAAGAAAGTACCTAAAGGCTAGAGGAACAAGAAAGTTTCTACTGAAGGCCTCTCACCTGGCATGAGAGTTGTCTTCACTAAGAAGCCAGTCTTATGGTGGATGAAACTGTGATCCATATTCTTTGTATTTGTATGAAATCATTATTATGGCACCGGTTGAATTCACAACTCCGTTCAACTAACCAGCAAGTGTACTGGGTCGTCCAAGTAATAAACCTTACGTGAGTAAGGGTCGATCCCACAGAGATTGTTGGTATGAAGCAAGCTATGGTCACCTTGTAAATCTCAGTTAGGCAGATTAAATAGTTTTATGGTTTCAAAAATTAATAATAAAAGGGATAGAATACTTATGCAGATTCATTGGTAGGAATTTCAGATAGGCGAATGGAGATACTGTATGGCTCGAGAACGCCTGCTTTCCTACTGCTTCAACTCAATCCTTCTTACTCCTTTCCATGGCAAGCTGTGTATAGGGGTTCACCGTTCGACGATGGCTACTTTGTATCCTCTCTGGAAAATGGTCCTCTGCGCTGTCACTCGCATGGCTAATCGTCTGGAGGCATCACACTGGCCGAAGGCTACATCCCATCCTCGCAGTGAAAACTACGCTCACGCGCTCTGTCACAGCACGGCTAATCACTGGTTGGTTCCCGCTCCTGCTGGAATAGAATCCCTTGATTCTTTTGCGTCTGTCACTAACGCCCAGCACTTGTGAGTCTGAAGCACGTCATAGTCATTCATTACCGGAATCTTACTCAGAATACCACAGACAAGGTTAGACTTTCCGGATTCCCAGGATCCTACTCGGAATACCACAGACAAGGTTAGACTTTCCGGATCCTCATGAATGCCGCCATCTATCTAGCTTATACCACGAAGATTCTGTTAGGGAATCTAAGAGATACACATTCAAGCTCGGTTGCATGTAGAACGGACGTGGTTGTCAATCACGCGCGTTCATAGGTGAGAATGATGATGAGCGTCGCATAATTATCACATTCATCATGTTCTAGGGTGCGAATGAATATCTTGGAATAAGAATAAGAGAGAATTGAATAAAAAGTAGTAGTACTTGTATTGAAACTTGAGGTACAGCAGAGCTCCACACCCTTAATCTATGGTGTGCAGAAACTCCACCGTTGAAAATACATAAGTAAAAGGTTCAGGCATGGCCGAATGGCCAGCCCCCCTGAGTGATCAAGAGACCGAATAATCAAAGGCTAAACAGTCAAAAGATTAAATTGTCAAAAGATGTCTAATACAATAGTTAAATGTTCTATTTATAATAAACTAGCTCCTAGGGTTTACATGAGTAAGTAATTGATGTATAAATCCACTTCCGGGGCCCACTTGGTGTATGCTTGGGCTGAGCTTGATCAATCCACGAGCTGAGGCTTCTCTTGGAGTTGAACTCCGAGTTATGACGTGTTTTGGGCGTTCAACTCTGGATCATGACGTTTTTCTGGCGTTTAACTCCAGACAGCAGCATGTACTTACTTTATATATTGCTGGAAAGCTCTGGATGTCTACTTTCCAACGCCGTTGAGAGCGTGCCAATTGGAGTTCTGTAGCTCCAGAAAATTCATTTTGAGTGCAGGAAGGTCAGATTCCAACAACGTCAGTAGTCCTTTTGTCAGCCTTTTTCAGAGTTTTGCTCAAGTCCCTCAATTTCAGTCAGAAATTACCTGAAATCACAGAAAAACACACAAACTCATAGTAAAGTCCAGAAATGTGAATTTAACATAAAAACTAATGAAAACATCCCTAAAAGTAGCTTGAACTTACTAAAAACTACCTAAAAACAATGCCAAAAAGCGTATAAATTATCCGCTCATCACAACACCAAACTTAAATTGTTGCTTGTCCTCAAGCAACTGAAAATCAAATAGGATAAAAAGAATAGAATATACTATAAATTCCAGAATACCAATGAATATTAATTCTAATTAGATGAGCGGGACTTGTAGCTTTTTGCTTCTGAACAGTTTTGGCATCTCACTTTTTCCTTTGTAGTTCAGAGTGATTGGCGTCTCTTAGGAACTTAGAATTTTGGATAGTGTTATTGATTTTCCTAGTTAAGCATGTTGATTCTTGAACACAGCTACTTATGAGTCTTGGCTGTGGCCCTAAGCACTTTGTTTTCCAGTATTACCACCGGATACATAAATGCCACAGACACATAACTGGGTGAACCTTTTCAGATTGTGACTCAGCTTTGCTAGAGTCCTCAGTTAGTGGTGTCCAGAGCTCTTAAGCATACTCTTTTTGCTTTGGATCACGACTTTAACCACTTGGTCTCAAGCTTTTCACTTGGACCTTCATGACACAAGCACATGGTTAGGGACAGCTTGATTTAGCCGCTTAGGCCTGGATTTTATTTCCTTGGGCCCTCCTATCCATTGATGCTCAAAGCCTTGGATCCTTTTTTTACCCTTGCCTTTTGGTTTTAAGGGCTATTGGCTTTTTCTGCTTGCTTTTTCTTTTTCTTTCTATTTTTTTTCGCCATTTTCTTTTTTTTTTCGCAAGCTTTCTTTTTTTCTGCTTTTTCTTGCTTCAAGAATCAATTTCATGATTTTTCAGATCATCAATAACATTTCTCTTTGTTCATCATTCTTTCAAGAGCCAACAATTTTAACATTCATAAACAACAAGATCAAAAGACATATGCACTGTTCAAGCATTCATTTAGAAAACAAAAGTATTGTCACCACATCAATATAATTAAATTAAATTCAAGGATAATTTCGAAATTCATGTACTTCTTGTTCTTTTAAATTAAAACATTTTTCATTTAAGAGAGGTGAAGGATTAATGGATTTTATTCATAGCTTTAAGGCATGGTTACATACTAATGATCATGAAATAAAGACACAAAACATAGATAAACACAACATCAAAAACCAAAAAACAGAAAGAAATAAAGAACAAGGAATGAATCCACCTCTAGTGGCATCTTCTTCTTGAAGGTCCAACAATGTCCTTAAGCTCTTCTATGTCCCTTCCTTGCCTTTGTTGCTCCTCCCTTATTGCTCTTTGATCTTCTCTTATTTCTTGGAGAATGATGGAGTGCTCATGATGTTCCACCCTTAATTGTTCAACATTGTGGCTCAAACCTTCTAAGGAAGTGTTGAGTTGTTCCCAATAGTTGTTTGGAGGAAAGTGCATCCCTTGAGGCATCTCAGGGATTTCTTGATGATGACCTTCCTCATGCACCTCTTGAGAATCGTGAGGGGTCTCTCTTGCTTGCTCCATCCTCTTCTTGGTGATGGGCTTATCCTCTTCAATGAGGATGTCTCCTTCTATGATAACTCCAGCTGAGTAACATAGATGGCAAATAAGGTGAGGAAAAGCTAGCCTTGCCATGGGTGAGGGCTTGTCGGCTATTTTGTAGATTTCATTGGAGATGACCTCATGAACTTCTACTTCCTCTCCAATCATGATGCCATGAATCATGATGGCCCGATCCACAGTAACTTCAGATCGGTTGCTAGTAAGAATGATGGAGCATTGAATAAACTCCAACTATCCTCTAGCCACAGGCTTGAGATCCAGTCTTCTTAGTTGGACTGGCTTGCCTTTGGAGTCTCTCTTCCATTGAGCTCCTTCCACACAAATATCCATAAGGACTTGGTCCAACCTTTGATCAAAGTTGACCCTTCTAGTGTAGGGGCGTTCATCTCCTTGCATCATGGGCAAGTGGAATGCCAACCTCACATTTTTTTGACTCGGGTTCATACCTTGATCATGGTTTCTAGTGATCCATGCATTGGCATAGAACTCTTGAACCATTAAGATTCCGACTTGTTGCATGGGGTTGGTTAGGACTTCCCAACCTCTTCTTCGGATTTCATGTTTGATTTCCGGATACTCATTTTTCTTGAGCTTGAAAGGGACCTCAGGGATCACCTTCTTCTTTGCCACAACATCATAGAAGTGGTCTTGATGGCTCTTGGAGATGAATCTTTCCATCTCCCATGACTCGGAGGTGGAAGCTTTTGTCTTCCCTTTTTCCTTTTCTAGAGGATGCTCCGGCCTTAGGTGCCATTCATGGTAATGGAAAAACAAAAAGCTTATGCTTTTACCACACTAAACTTAAAATATTGCTCGCCCTCGAGCAAGAGAAGAAAGAAGAGAAGAAGAAGAAGAAGAAAATATGGTAGAGAGGGAGAGATGTGGGTTCGGCTAAGTGGGAGAAGAGGGGTTTGTGTTGTGTAAAAATGAAGTAGAATGGAAGGGTATTTATAGGGAGAGGGGTAGTGTGTATTCGGCCATGTAGGGTGGGAATGGGTGGGAAAATATTTTTGAATTTTTGAAGGTAGGTGGGGTTTATGGGGAAGAGTGGATGGATGTGAGTGGTGAATGGGTTGATTGGGAAGAGGAATTGAGGTGATTAGTGAAAAGTGTTGGGAAGTGTGATATGGGAAAGAGAAATCACAAAAATAGGATTAGGAGGTAAGGTGGGAATATGTTAGGTGGGGATCCTGTGGGGTCCACAGATCCTGAGGTGATCCTGTGGGGTCCACAGGTCCTGAGGTGTCAAGGAATTCCATCCCTGCACCAAATAGGCATGTAAAATGCCTTCGTGTACCATTATGGCGTTTAAATGCCCATTGGTGCACATTCTGGGCGTTCAACGCCCATGTAAAGCTTGTTTCTGGCGTTGAACGCCTGTTTCATGCTTGTTACTGGCGTTCAGCGCCAGTTTTTCCTCTCTAGGCACATTCCTGGTGTTCAGCGCCAGAATGTTGCTTATTTCTGGCGTTCATTGCCAGAATGTTGCTCTGTTCTGGCGTTGAATGCCAGCCAGATGCATCTTACTGGCGTTGAACGCCAGCCTGTGCTTCCTCCAGGGTGCGAATTTTTTTCTGCTGTTTTTGACTCTCTTTTTAATTTTTATGATTTTTTTTGTGACTCCTCATGATCATGTACCTAATAAAACACAGAATAACAATAATATAGAATAAAATAAAAATAAGATAAATAAAATTGGGTTGCCTCCCAACAAGCGCTTCTTTAATGTCAATAGCTTGACAGTGGCTCTCATGGAGCCACAAGGTGATCAGGTCAATGTTGTATAGTTGCCAACACCAAACTTAGAGTTTGGATATGGGGTCTTAACACCAAACTTAGAGTTTGGTTGTGGCCTCACAACACCAAACTTAGAGTTTGACTGTATGGGCTCTTCTTGACTCTGAACTGAGAGAAGCTCTTCATGCTTACTCTCTTCTGTCACAGAGGGATGGCCATGTGCCTTAAACACAAGGTAGTCCCCATTCAATTGAAGGACTAATTCACCTCTGTTGACATCTATCACAGCTCCTGCTGTGGCTAGGAAAGGTCTTCCAAGGATGATGCAATCATCCTCTTCCTTCCTAGTGTCTAAGATTATGAAATCAGCAGGGATGTAAAGGCCTTCAACCTTTACTAGCACGTCCTCTACTATTCCATAAGCTTGTCTGAATGACTTGTCTGCCAGTTGTAATGAGAACAATGCAGGTTGTACCTCAATGATCCCCAGCTTCTCCATTACAGAGAGTGGCATAAGATTTATCCCTGATCCCAGATCACACAGAGCTTTTGCAAAGGTCATGGTGCCTATGGTACAAGGTATTAAGAACTTGCTAGGATCTTGTTTCTTTTGAGGTAGAATTTTCTGAATCCAAGTATCCAGTTCATTAATGAGCAAGGGAGGTTCACTTTCTGAAGTCTCATTACCAAATAACTTGGCATTCAGCTTCATGATAGCTCCTAAATATTGAGCAACTTGCTCTCCAGTCACATCTTCATCCTCTTCAGAGGAAGAATAGTCTTCAGAGCTCATGAATGGCAGAATGAGATTTAATGGAATCTCTATGGTCTCTATATGAGCCTCAGATTCCTTTGGATCCTTAATAGGAAACTCCTTCTTGCTTGAGGGACGTCCTAGGAGGTCTTTCTCACTAGGATTTTCGTCCTCCTCCTCCCTTGTGCATTCGGCCACTTTGATTATATCAATGGCCTTGCACTCTCCTTTTGGATTTTCTTCTGTATTGCTTGGGAGAATACTGGGAGGAGTTTCAATGACTTTCTTACTCAGCTGGCCCACTTGTGCCTCCAGATTTCTAATGGAGGATCTTGTTTCACTCATGAAATTGAAAGTGGCCTTTGACAGATCAGAGACTACATTGGCTAAATTAGAGGTGTTTTGTTCAGAATTCTCTGTCTGTTGCTGAGAAGATGATGGATATGGCTTGCTATTGTTCAGCCTGTTGCGTCCACCATTGTTAAAGCCTTGTTGATGCTTTTGTTGATCCTTCCATGAGAAATTTGGATGATTTCTCCATGATGAGTTATAGGTGTTTCCATAAGGTTCACCCATGTAATTAACCTCTGCCATGGCAGAGTTCTCAGGATCATAAGCTTCTTCAGAAGCTGCCTCTCTAGTACTGTTGGATGCATGTTGCCATCCATTCAGATTTTGAGAGATCATGTTGACCTGTTGTGTCAACACTTTGTTCTGAGCCAATATGGCATTCAGAGCATCAATTTCAAGAACTCCTTTCTTCTAAGGTATCCCATTATTGACGGAATTCCTCTCAGAAGTGTACATGAACTGGTTATTTGCAACCATATCAATGAGTTCTTGAGCCTCTTCAGGCATTTTCTTTAGGTGAATAGATCCACCTACAAAATGGTCCAATGACATTTTCGAAAATTCAGAAAGACCATAATAGAATATATCTAATATGGTCCATTCTGAAAACATGTCAGATGGACATCTTTTGGTCAGCTGCTTGTATCTTTCCCAAGCTTCATAGAGGGATTCACCATCTTTTTGTTTGAAGGTTTGAACATCCACTCTCAGCTTGCTCAGCTTTTGAGGAGGAAAGAATTTATCCAAGAAGGCAGTGACCAGCTTATCCCATGAGTCCAGGCTATCCTTGGGTTGTGAATCCAACCATATTCTAGCTCTGTCTCTTACAGCAAAAGGGAAAAGCATGAGTCTGTAGACTTCAGGATCAACTCCATTCGTCTTTACAGTCTCATAGATCTGCAAGAACTCAGTTAAAAACTGATAAGGATCTTTAGATGGAAGTCCATAAAACTTGCAATTTTGTTGCATTAAGGCAACTAGCTGAGGTTTCAGCTCAAGGTTGTTGGCTCCAATGGCAGGAATGGAGATGCTTCTTCCATCAAACTTGGACGTTGGCTTTGTGAAGTCACCAAGCATTCTCCTTGCATTATTATTATTTTCGGCTGCCATCTCCTTCTCTTGTTCGAAAATTTCTGAAAGGTTGTTTCTGGATTGTTGTAATTTAGCTTCTCTTAATTTTCTCTTCAAAGTCCTTTCAGGTTTTGGATCAATTTCAACAAGAGTGCCTTTTTCCCTGTTCCTGCTCATATGAAAGAGAAGAAAACAAGAAAAGAAAGAGGAATCCTCTATGTCACAGTATAGATATTCCTTTATGTTAGTAGAAAAAGGAGGGAGTAGAAGAATCAAGAAGAATTCGGATTTTTAGATGAAGAGAGGTGAAGAGAAGTGTTAGTAGATAAATAATTAAATAGAATAAGAAAAGAGAAAGAGAATTTCGAAAATAATTTTGAAAAAGGGGTTAGTATTTTCGAAAATTAGAGATAAGATGTAATTAAAATTAAAACATGAAACAATTAGTTAATTAAAAAGAATTTTAGAAAAGAGACAGATATTTTCGAAAATTGAAGAGGGAAAAGTAGTTAGGTGGTTTTGAAAAAGATAAGAAACAAACAAAAAGTTAGTTAGTTGATTGAAAAAGATTTGAAATCAAAATTTTAAAAAGATAAGAAGATAATAAGTTAGATAAAAAGATTTGAAATCAAATTTTGAAAAAGATCAAATTTTTGAAAAAGATCAAATAAAAGATAAAAAAGATTTAATTCAAAAATTTTGAAATTATTTACTTCACTAACAAGAAACTACAAGATAAGATTCTAAAACTTTAAAGATTGAACCTTTCTTAACAAGAAAGTAACAAAGTTCAAATTTTTGAACCAATCACATTAATTATTAGTGAATTTTCGAAAATATGATGTAAAAGATAAAGAAAAGATTTTGAAAATAATTTGAAAAAAATATTTTTGAAATTTTCGAAAATTATAAAAAAAAGTGAAAAAGATATGATTTTTGAAAAAGATTTTAAAAGATAAGTTTTTTTAAAATTTGAAATTTTGACTTGACTTGTAAGAAACAACTAATTTTAAAAATTTTTGACCAAGTCAACCCAAAATTTCGAAAATTGGAGGGAAATAAGGAAAATATATTTTTTTTTATTTTTGAATTTTTAATTATGAGAGAGAAAAACAACAAAAATGCTCAATGCATGAAATTTTTAGATCAAAACAATGAATGCATGCAAGAATGCTATGAATGTCAAGATGAACACCAAGAACATTTTGAAGATCATGATGAACATCAAGAACATAATTTAAAAAAAAAATTTTTTTTGATGCAAAGAAAACATGCAAGACACCAAACTTAGAAATCTTTAATGCATGGACTCTAACAAACAAAAAATGCATATGAAAAACAATAAACAATACCAAACAAGAAAACATCAAGATCAAACAAGAGGACTTATCAAGAACAACTTGAAGATCATGAAGAACACTATGAATGCATGGGATTTTCGAAAAATGCAAGAAAATTTTTTAAAAGCATGCAATTGACACCAAACTTAAAATTTGACTCAAGACTCAAACAAGAAACACAAAATATTTTTTATTTTTATGATTTTCTTAATTTTTTTGGATTTTTTTTTTCGAAAATAATGTTAGGAAAAACGAAAAATAAAAGAAAAATTTTGAAAAAGATTTTTGAAAAGAAAATTACCTAATTTGAGCAACAAGATGAACCGTCAGTTGTCCACACTCGAACAATCCCTGGCAACGCCGCCAAAAACTTGGTGGACAAAATTGTGATCCATATTCTTTGTATTTGTATGAAATCATTATTATGGCACCGGTTGAATTCACAACTCCGTTCAACTAACCAGCAAGTGTACTGGGTCGTCCAAGTAATAAACCTTACGTGAGTAAGGGTCGATCCCACAGAGATTGTTGGTATGAAGCAAGCTATGGTCACCTTGTAAATCTCAGTTAGGCAGATTAAATAGGTTTATGGTTTCGAAAATTAATAATAAAAGGGATAGAATACTTATGCAGATTCATTGGTAGGAATTTCAGATAGGCGAATGGAGATACTGTATGGCTCGAGAACGCCTGCTTTCCTACTGCTTCAACTCAATCCTTCTTACTCCTTTCCATGGCAAGCTGTGTATAGGGGTTCACCGTTCGATGATGGCTACTTTGTATCCTCTCTGGAAAATGGTCCTCTGCGCTGTCACTCGCATGGCTAATCGTCTGGTGGCATCACACTGGCCGAAGGCTACATCCCATCCTCGCAGTGAAAACTACGCTCACGCGCTCTGTCACAGCACGGCTAATCACTGGTTGGTTCCCGCTCCTGCTGGAATAGAATCCCTTGATTCTTTTGCGTCTGTCACTAACCCCCAGCACTTGCGAGTCTGAAGCACGTCACAGTCATTCGTTACCGGAATCATACTCGGAATACCACAGACAAGGTTAGACTTTCCGGATTCCCAGGATCCTACTCGGAATACCACAGACAAGGTTAGACTTTTCGGATCCTCATGAATGCCGCCATCTATCTAGCTTATACCACGAAGATTCTGTTGGTTAATCTAAGAGATACACATTCAAGCTCGGTTGCATGTAGAACGGAGGTGGTTGTCAATCACGCGCGTTCATAGGTGAGAATGATGATGAGCGTCACATAATCATCACATTCATCATGTTCTTGGGTGCGAATGAATATCTTGGAATAAGAATAAGAGAGAATTGAATAAAAAGTAGTAGTACTTGTATTGAAACTTGAGGTACAGTAGAGCTCCTCACCCTTAATCTATGGTGTGCAGAAACTCCACCGTTGAAAATACATAAGTAAAAGGTTCAGGCATGGCCGAATGGCCAGCCCCCCTGAGTTATCAAGAGACCGAATAATCAAAGGCTAAACAGTCAAAAGATTAAATTGTTAAAAGATGTCTAATACAATAGTTAAATGTTCTATTTATAATAAACTAGCTCCTAGGGTTTACATGAGTAAGTAATTGAAGTATAAATCCACTTCAGGGGCCCACTTGGTGTATGCTTGGGCTGAGCTTGATCAATCCATGAGCTGAGGCTTCTCTTGGAGTTGAACTCCGAGTTATGACATGTTTTGGGCGTTCAACTCCGGATCATGACGTTTTTCTGGCGTTTAACTCCAGACAGCAGCATGTACTTGGCGTTCAATGCCAAGTTACGTCATCAATTTCCAAATAAAGTATGGACTATTATATATTGCTGGAAAGCTCTGGATGTCTAATTTCCAACGCCGTTGAGAACGCGCCAATTGGAGTTCTCTAGTTCCAGAAAATCCATTTTGAGTGCAGGGAGGTCAGATTCCAACAGCATCAGCAATCCTTTTGTCAGCCTTTTTCAGAGTTTTGCTCAAGTCCCTCAATTTCAGTCAGAAATTACCTGAAATCACGGAAAAACACACAAATTCATAGTAAAGTCAGAAATGTGAATTTAACATAAAAACTAATGAAAACATCCCTAAAAGTAGCTTGAACTTACTAAAAACTACCTAAAAACAATGCCAAAAAGCGTATAAATTATCCGCTCATCATCTTACCACACACAGTGAGTCGTGTCCTATCTCTAGAGCATGTAGAGCTCATTCATGAGAGAACAAGAAGAAAATTCACTATCAGGGGCGAAAATCTGAGCCCATACTCACCTCTGTAAGGAGCTAAAGGTCAAGCTAGTAACGTTAAAAGAGCGCTTGTTGGGAGGCAACCCAACCTTACTCAACCATATTTATTTTCTTTCATTTTATTTTAACTTTTAAGTTGTTAGAGTCATGATCAGATGCATCAGTCAAGAGACAGAATCCACAGCAGTGAAAACAGAACACTCAAGATGGAGGGTCAAAGATGAACGCTAATGAGGAAGCCCTCACTGGGCATCCAACGCTCATCATGGGCAGCATTGGTGGTGTTGAATGCCAGCTAGGGAGTAGTCCCTGGGCGTCCAAACGCCAACGCAGAGAAGTAGGGAATCTGGAATTCCCCAGCCTCTTAGGACCAAGAGGTCCCATGGAAGCTCTATCTACCCCACCTTTTTCTTCCCGATTGATCATATTTGCTCGAGGACAAGCAAAACTCTTAATTTTGTTGTTGCAAAAGCTTTGCTTTGTGACTTCTACCACTCTTAAGTATAGAAGAGGAGGATGGAGCAAACTAGAGAGCATGCACATGAGCTTGTACAACAGCCTTAACAAAGACAAAGTAGTGACATTGAAGATATCAAGCACTACATTGGATCCTCAAGGAAGAGCACTAGCCACCATCATTCAGGTGGATTCGTTCTCTTTTACACTCCTTTCCTATTATTTTTCTATTTTTCTGTCTCTTTATTTTTCTGTTCTCTTGTTCTGGTTGCATGATCATTTGCATTGATGTCTTAAAGATGTAAAATGTTCCATATACCCTCACCCTGCTTAAAAGAAAATTTTTATTTGAAAAGAATTAAGAGATGCATGAATTTAAAGTTTAAAATAAAAGTAGTTTAATTATGATTGAAGTGGTGTCATTTGCTTTTCTTTTCTGAATGTATGATTAAACAGTGCATATGTGAAGTTGAAATTTATGAATGTTGGCTCTTGAAAGAATGATGATGATAGTGAAGTATTATTGGTAATCTAAAAAATCCAAAAAAATTGATTCTTGAAGCAAGAAAAAGCAGCAAAAAGAAAAAGAAAAGCTTGCATGCGAAAAAAATGGTGAAACAGAAAGAAAAATAAAAAATACAAGCAAGCAGAAAAAGCCAATAGCTCTTTAAACCAAAAAAGAAAAGCAAAAAGCCAATAACCCTTTAAACTAAAAGGCAAGGGTAAAAAGGCCTAAGGCTTTGAGCATCAGTGGTTAGGAGGGCCCAAAGGAATAAAATCCTGGCCTAAGCGGCTTAACAAAGTTGTCCCTAACGATGTGCTTGTGGCGTGAAGGTGTCAAGTAAAAAGCTTGAGACTGAGCGGTTAAAGTCGTCATCCAAAGCAAAAAGAGTGTGCTTAAGAACTCTGGACACCTTTATCTGGGGACTCTAGCAAAGCTGAGTCACAATCTAAAAAGGTTCACCCAGTTAAAGTGTCTGTGGCATGAATGTATCCGGTGGTAATACTGGAAAACAAAGTGCTTAAGGTCACGGCCAAGACTCTGAAAGCTGTGTTCAAGAATCAAAATAAGCTTACCTAGGAGAGTCAATAATATCATCTAGATTCTAAGTTCCTAAAGATGCCAACAACTCTGAGTTTCAAGGGATACTGAAATGCCAAAACTATTCAGAAGCAAAAAGCTACTAAGTCCCGCTCATCTAATTGTAAGCTTCATTTGAAACTTAGAAATTTATTGTATCTTAATATTCTTTTATCATACTGTATTTTTAGTTGCTTGGGGACAAGCAATGGTTTAAGTTTGCTGATATGATGAGTGGATATTTTACACGCTTTTTGACATCATTTTCATATAGTTTTTAGTAGTTTTTATTTAGTTTTTATTAAGTTTTTACAGGTTTTAGTGTTAAATTCACATTTTTGGATTCTACTCTGAGTTTTTTGTGTTTTTGTACAATTTCAGGTATTTTTTGGCTGAAATTGAGGAGCTGGAGCAGATGTCTGATTTACAGACAGAGAAAGCATTAGAGATGCTGTCCGGATCTAACCTGCCTGCACTCGGAAAGGCTTTTCTATAGCTATACAAGTCCAAATATAGTGCTTTTAACAGCTATGGAAATCTGACTTCTAGAGCTTTCCATCAATATATAATAGTTCATATGTTGCTTCGGATTAGAAGGCCCAAAACTGGCATCCAACGCCAGCTTCCTGCCCCCTTCCAGGCGTCCAGCGCCCAAAGAGCGGAGACCAATGTACAAATGCCCAAAGAGGACCTCCTTGCTGGCATTTCACGCCCAAGAGACCTCATAGCAAGTGGATCTCATCAAAGTTCAGCCGAAACACTCACCAAGTGGGCCTTAGAATTGGATTTTAGCACTAAACAGACTATTTTACCCTTACTAGTCATCTATTTAGTATTTAAAGTGTATTTTACATAATCATTAGACATCTCCGCACACTATTCAGCCCCATTTTTGTTTCATCTTTGCATTTTACTTTCAGTACAAGGTTCTAAACCTCCTTGGTTGAGGGGAGGAGCCCTGCTGAATCCTATGAATTAATAAAAGTATCACTATTTCTTCCTTGATCCGTGTTTGATTTACTTCTAAGATGTATATTGGATCTTCATTGTGGTGAATAGGATGATCTAAAAAATTAGCTCTATTCATCACATTAAGCTGAACGTGCCTGACAAACACCCGCGGCTACTTGGGTTTGTGTGAATACTTGGAAGGAAAGCATGAGCCAACAGCTATGTTTATACATCTTTTAGACGGTTAATCCACGACTTCGTTGGGGACTTCTCGAGACACCAGTTCAGCCAATTTCTTGGAGATTAGGGTCTTTGTGGTATAGGCTAGAATCCATAGAAGCAGCATTTTTTTATCTGAAAGATTCGACCTTGTCTGTGGCATTTTGAGTAGGATCGCCAAGAGAATGAATTGCTAAAGCTTCACCCTCCATCATATTGAATGACCACGGGCAATGGTGTTTGATCTGTAGCAGAGAAGATCAATGACCACGGGCAATGGCTTTGATCAGACACAGCCTGCCATAGAAGAAGAGCATTCACATGCAAAGAAGACAGTAATACCGGAGTTAATTCAGAAAGACAAAGCAACTCAAATCCTTAACCATATTCCTATTCCTATTCTTTAACTTTATTACAATTCGGTATTCCTTTCACAATCAACAACCTTCTAATCTTCCTGACTAACCTGCAAGATAACCATAGCTTTCTTCAAACCACAATCATCGTGGGATCGACCCTGACTCGCTCAGGTATTACTTGGATGACCCAGTGCACTTGCTGGTACAACAGTACGAAGGTGTGGGGTTTCGTGCTACCACATTACCATCAAAAACACGTCAACACATATCTCAACACTAATATTATTACTAGTTTATTATGTTGGTGATTCCTCACTTCAATTATTGGAGTTTATTAACAAATAATACTATAAAAACTAACAACTACATTCAAATAGTGCTTACAAGAGTGACTCATTTTCACGTAATCAAGCTTAAGAAAAAGAATGGTTAGTAGCTTAATTTACTAGTTCCATCACAGGTTGAATAGGATCCGCTAGAAGAGCATTTTGTACAATAGCTCCACTTTGGAAGCTTATCATTGCAAGCAAGATATATAGTTCTATTCCGAGGGTTACCTGAAACGTTGAGGTCGATCTCGGACGAGATCTTCTTGTGTGATCGGAGCTGCCATGTCCGACTTCCTTGGAGCTTGAGAGGCAGCTGGACCTTGATCACCAGGAGGTGGTGGTACCTGCAAGAGACTCCGAAGCTTAAGTAAGCACGGGCTTTAGCCGGATTTTTTGTAGAATTGGAGTATGAGTTATACGTGGGTGCTCCAGTATATTTATAGTAGTATGGAGTGATCTTCTGAGATAAGTTTGTTATCTTATCTTATCTTTTATGGGTGAGATCACCTATCTTTTGGCCAGTTGCCTTTAGGTGGGCTGTAATCCTCTGCTTTGGGCCTGCTTTGGCCTCCGAACTCTTTAGGAAGAGGTCGGTGACGAGCCGACTTTACAAGAGGTCGGGTCGTTTTGTCATCGTCCAACCCGGACTGTGTAGCTCGGTCCAAGGTATGAACAGTGCCCTTGCTTGAGCTTCGATCTTCCCCTTGAGGTCGTGCTTTTAAGCTTTGACCCCTTTGAGGAAGTTGTGTTCAAGCATTGGGTCCGATCTGCTCCTACTTTGAATAGTTTTTGCTTCCTTTAATGTCTTTCGAAATGTGATGTGTTTTTTCTTTAAATGCAGCGTCGTTCCCTACCGCATCAGTTTTGGATATGCGAGCGCTTTTAAAGCCTCTTAATGGGGCTTTTAATTCCTTTTGCCGTTCCATTCCCTCATTCATTTGAAATTAAAGAGATTTTGATTTTTTTTAGTTCTTTCTTCTACCTTTGTCTGTTTCGTTTTTATTGTTCTGAAAAGAAAACCTCTCTCTCTCTCTGCTAAAACTTTGCCCCTAGCTTTTCTTCTTTCTTTGAAAGCTTTCATTGGACCATTCATGCACAAGTCACTGCTTTTTGTTCTCCCTTACAGGTTGGTGCTTTGCTTCATACCCTTTCTTGTTTTACGTACTTTGATCGTCGTCCTTCCCTGTATTTTACTGTTGCATGCTTTCTTTTTATATAAAGTTTTGATCTTACTGAGCTTCTTTTGAAAAGGTTAAAACTTTCTGGTGATTATTGTATGCCTTTGTGACTTCAAAGCTGAGATCCTTTTTATCTCTGTTGCTTCGTTTTGGGGAACACAGGCGCTTAGGTGAACCGCTCTAGTTGCGCTTTTTTCTTTTTTGGTGAAGGGACTAGGGTTTTGATTTTTGTTGACTTTCCTTTTCTGTATTCTGTACTTGTTGCCTCCAAAGGGTTCCTCTGGGCTTTCGGTGTTGATTCTTTGCTTTTTGTAGGTCCTGAGGTGCCTTTTTGCTGCCATACCTGTTGCTTGCTATTTGTTTCTTCCTCTTCTGTTTCTGTTCGAGTTGTTTGGTAGTGACCCTTTTTATTTTCTTGTTGTAGGTGTAGTTACTTTATGTCTTCCCATAAGAATATTGTCGATATGTCCACAAAGGTCACTGTTGGTATGGCCGATTGGTTAGATTCTATAGTCTTGATATGTGTTACTGTAGCCGACTTAGAATACTGTGAGAAGCTTAGGAGATTTCATAGGATTTGTGAGCGTAGGGAAGATGAAAAGAACTATGAACTGGTGTCGCCCGACCTTGAGGAGAGAGTTAGTTTCCCTCCCTTAGATTGGACAGAGCATCCTTTCTTTTATGCCTATGATTATTTCTTTAGTCAAATAGGTATTACCCTTCCCTTTACTACGTTTGAGACTGAGGTTTTGTGGAACTGTAATGTGGCCCTATCATAGCTTCATCCGAACTCTTGGGTCTTTATGAAGATTTTTCAGCTACTGTGCCAAGAGCTGGGTGTCCGACCTACCTTGTCCCTTTTTCTTTACATGTTTGTGCTGACCAAACCCGGGGTGGCGAAGAAGAAGGCTTCTTGGATCTCATTCCGAGCTACCCAGGGGAAGAAAGTGTTTTCAATGTTTGATGACTCTTTTCGTGACTTTAAGAATTTCTATTTCAAAGTCTGAGCTGTTGAGGGTGCTCGCACTTTCTTTCTGGATGAAAATGATGAGCCAACCTTTCCTTTATGGTGGCAAAATGACACTGTAGTCGTCAAGTATCCTTGGGAGAGTTTAGATGAAGCAGAACATGCCTTTGTGGGTGTTTTAGAGGAGCATTGGGGGGAGCCTCCTCATCTGGACACAAAAAGATTTCAAGGAGATCCTTCCCTCCTCCATTCCGAACTAGGTAGTTGGTGCACGAAATTGTAAATCACACTTTTCAGAACTCTTACAACTAACCAGCAAGTGCACTGGATCGTCCAAGTAATACCTTACGTGAGTAAGGGTCGATCCCACGGAGATTGCCGGCTTAAAGCAAGCTATGGTTATCTTATTATTCTTAGTCAGGATATTAATGATAATTCTTAGTTTTATTTGTAAAAAGTAAGAGAACATGAAATAAATAATACTTGTGATGCAGTAATGGAGAACAGGTTGAGGTTGTGGAGATGCTTTAACCTCTGAAACTCTGCTTTTTTACTGCCTTCTTCTTCAAACATGCAAGGCTCCTTCCATGGCAGGCTGTATGTTGGTGGATCACCGTTGTCAATGGCTACCATCCGTCCTCTCAGTGAAAACATGTCCTCTATGGTTTCCTGCATGGCTAATCATCTGTCGGTTCTCACTTATGTCGGAATAGGATACCTTTATCCTTTTGCACACTATCACTATGCCCAATATTCATAAGTTTGAAGCTCGTCACAGTCATCCCATTCCAGATCCTACTCGGAATACCACAGACAAGGTTTAGACTTTCTGGATCTCAAGAATGCTACCAATTGGTTCTAGCCTCTACCACGAAGGTTCTGATCTCACGAGTTTGAGTGCTCTGTTGTCAGGAGATGCAGGTCAAACACGTGGATTAGAAACCCAAGAGATACGCACTCAAGCTGTCGCCCAATGACTACGTTGAGCTCATGTAGAATGGAAGTGGTTATCAGGCACGCGTTCATAAGTTGGGGAATGATGATGAGTGTCACGGATCATCACATTCTCCATGTTGAAATAGGAGTGAGTATCTTAGAATAGAAACAAACGTGATTGAACAGAAAACAGTAGTAATTGCATTAATCTAGGCCAGTTTCACTGACCTTTTCATTACTGTTTTAAGGTAGTTTCATGCATTTTCTTAGAGAATAAGGCAAGTTTTGGATGAAAATACACTCACACCTTGATTCAAGTAACTATTGTAAATTTCACATGATTTCATGAGGATTTTGCAAGAATTGAATGACAAATTGATGATGCATAATCTCATAACTTTGACTAGAGCTTTGATGCACTTTATTTGCTTGATTTCAGGACAAAGGAAGCAAGGAAGAACCACGTTAGTAGCCACGTTAACCTAGTTAACGTGACCACTAACGTGGAATGGGAAAGAGCTTGCAACGTTAATGAGAAAAGTGATCACCAATAACGCCTGCGAAGCCATCATAAGCCCACGTTAATTGCCACGTTAACTAGATTAACATGGTAGTTATTGTAGAGACAAACAAAGCTCCAACGTTAGTGATAAATGTGAACACCACTAACGCTCCAAAATGTGGCAATGAACCACATTAAGAGTCAGGTTAACTTAGTTAACGTGAACTCTAACGTGAAAAAGAGGAACAATGCCAACGTTAGTGACACTCACCTTTGTCACTAACGTTGGATCAAACTAGCATTGCCCACGTTAGTGGTCACGTTAAGACCACTAACGTGAAAGTTAACGTAGAGCTAAGATTGATAAGCCAACGTTAGTGACACTCACCTTCGTTAATAACGTTGGAGATGGCATTCACTACCACGTTAGTGGCCACGTTAACTTAGTTAACGTGAGCTCTAACGTGGAGAGTAGGGGAACTTGGAGCATTAGTGACAAAGGTGAGTACCACTAACGCTCTTGAAGATGAGGCATACCCACGTTAAGAGCCACGTTAGATACACTAACGTGAACTCTAACGTAGGGACAAGGGGCACAAGGCAACGTTATTGGGAAAGGTGAGTCCCAATAACGCTTGCGAAGGTTTATAAGGCAACATTAGTGGTCATGTTAGTGCCACTAACGTTGGAGTTAACATGGGTTATATGGGGTTGGAACGTTAGTGAAAAAGGTGATTGCCACTAACGTTCTCGAACCCACAATGTCACTTAACGTTAACTTCACTAACACCCATGCCTAATTCATACTTTTCTGCAAGCTGAGCCCACTAAAGATTGTAACTGCTTCAACTCAAGATCTAAGGCCCACATCCAAGACTTGAAGAACTCACTAGAAGATCAAGAGAAGTAGTATATATAGGAGTAGTTTTGAACTATAGAGAAGCTTGGCACTTTGGAGAACTACCCTCTGTGTATTTACTTTTCTGCCATTTTCCATTTCTAGAGCTATGAACAACTAAACCCCTTTCATTGGGTTAGGGAGCTCTGTTGTAATTTGATGGATCAATTATAGTTTCTCTTCTTCTTTCTTCTCTTTTGATTTACTAGAAAGCTTTCGATCTTAATTCAATTGGTTAGTTGTATTGGAAAAGAAACTCTCAATAATTGGATCTCCTCTGAGCCTTGGAAAAGGGATGATGAGATCATGCTAGAAATGCTTTCTCATGTTGGACCAAATTGGGGTCTGGGCGGATATAGTGACATGTAATCCTCCCAACACTTTGATTTGGAAATACATGTGGTATAATCAGTGACCACACTTCATCTCTTCCCATGAGCAATTAAATCAAGGAATTGGGCAATTGTTCAAGCTTAGAGAGATTGGGTTGCCAAGGAATTGGAACCCAATCACTTAAGATTGCCAAGGAGATCAATAAATGCTTTGATTGAGGAAGAGATAAAAATGAATTTGATCCGGAGAATACAACATCTCCTGAGCCCAATTAATTCCCCATTTCTGATCTTACCCATTCTCTTTACTTTCTGCCGTTTATTTACATGCTCATTTCCCCAAATCCCCATCTAAGATTCTGCACTTTATTTTCTGCTATTTACTTTTCCGCCATTTAATTTTCTATAATTCCCAAACTACATTCTGTTTAGCTCAACTAGCATACTCTCCCAACTAAAGTTGCTTGACCAATCAATCCTTGTGGGATTCGACCTCACTCTATTGTGAGTCTTTACTTGACGATAATTCGGTATACTTGCCAAAGGAAAATTTGTTGAGAGACAAGTTTTCGTGCATCATACATATAAAGGGAGAGATCTTAAGGCTGATCTAGCTAGAAATCTAGACAGACCCGCTAGTCTTCCATTGAGCTATTGGACCTCTTTGACACAGGTCAGGCTTTTCATGGTAAGTATGGCCTGGAATTTATCCGGGTTTGCATGAAGCCCAAGAATTTGCCAGCGTCTACTGCAAAGATGCACTTCAGTGAGGTCAGATAACAACGTTTCTTCTCTTTGTGTCTTTACCAGCATGTCATCTACATAAACCTCCATCAGCTTCCCGATGTGATTGGCGAAAACTTTGTTTATCAATCTTCGGTATGTAGCCCCTGCGTTCTTGAGTCCGAAGGGCGTGACTACGTAGCAATAGTTTGCTCTTGGGGTTAGGGATGAGGTTTTCTCCTGGTTGGGTTGATACATTGGGATTTGGTTGTATCCAGAGTAAGAGTCCATGAAGGAGAGGTACTTGTATCCTGATGAAGCGTTGACTAGTGTGTCTATATTCAAGAGTGGGTAGGGTTCTTTTGGGCAGGCTTTGTTGAGGTTGGTGTAATTAGTGCACATCCGCCACTTTCCATTTGAATTTTTGACCAGTTCGACATTGGCTAGCCATAATGGGTACTTTACCTCCCTTATGAACCCTGCCTCTAGCAAGGCCTGTACCTGTTCCTCTATGGCTTTAGACCTCTCTGGGCCGAACTTCCTACGCTTCTGTTGCGTTGGCCGAGATCAAGGATATACTGCTAATTTATGGCACATTAGTTCGGGATCGGGCATGTACGTGGCCTTCCATGCGAATAGATCGGAGTTCTTTCTTAATAACTTTATTAGCAGTTCCTTTAAGTCTTCCTTTAGGTTTGCCCCTATATTTGTTATTTTATCTTGAGTATCCCCGATTTGAGCTTCTTTGGTCTCACCTTCTGGCTGAGGATGAAGTTCTTCACGAGCTCTGATTTGCCCGAGTTTTATGGTGTTAGTTTCCTTTCCTCTTAGGTCGCCTTTAAGGTTTAGACTTTTGTTGTAATAGTGTCGCGCGAGTTTTTGGTCTTCTTTTGTGGGATGATTTAAAGATCCTTCCTCCTGCAAATCCTTTGTTTATCATATGAATATGTCTCTCAAGGGTGTGAGGGGGACGTTCAGCTCGCCTGCCCTATTCGTTCCTTCTTCACTTTTTTGGCTCATCTGCTCTATTAGCTAGGAACCAATCTAGTCTCCATTCTTAGGCTAATTTTTCTATGACATTCTTTAGGTCGTAGCACTCATTAGTAGGATGTCCGAAGATTCGGTGGTATTCACAATACTCTATCCGACCTAATCTCTTGTGTTTAATCGGGCGAGGGGGTGGGATCTTCTCAATGTTGCATATTTCTTGGTAGACATCTACAAGGGACACCCGAGGAGGGGTGTATTTATGGTACTTTCTAGGTTTCTCAGTAAGTTGGTCTTTTTTATTCTTGGACTCTTTATCCTTGTCCTGAGGTGGGTAGGAAAATCTGGTCTTTGAGGATTCTCCTAATCGGGAGTTCTCCTCCATATTGATGTACTTTTCCGCTCGTTCTTGAACCTCGTTAAGAGATGCTGGTGCTTCTTGGATATGGAGTTGCTAAAGGGTCCTTCTCGTAGGCCATTGATGAGTCCCATGATGCCCACTTCTGTAGGAAGATTTTGTATGTCAAGGCATGCTTTATTAAATCTTTCCATGTAACTGCAGTGGCTTTCCCGATCTCCTTGTTTAATCCCTAGCAGGCTGGGATCATGCATGGTTTTGTCCTTCTGAATGGAGAACCTGGCTAAAAACTTCTTGGCGAGGTCATCGAAGCTTGTGATCGACCTTGGTGGCAAGTTGCTGAACCACTTTATCGCCGTCTTGGTCAAGGTGGTCGGGAAGGCTTTGCAACGGGTCGCATCCAAGGCATCTGTGAGGTGCATCCGGCTCCTAAAGTTGATGAGGTGATGACTTGGGTCAGACGTACCATCGTAGGGGGGTCATGTCAGGTGCTTTGAAGTCCTTTGGGACTTTCGCTTTCATGATTTCTTTCGTGAATGGGTCTTGGTCCTTGTGGGGGCTATCTTCGCGGTTGGACCGAGCGGTTTTGGTTTTGATGTCGGCTTCGAGCTTTAAGAGTTTATCTTCTAGCTCTCGGCACCGTCTTGTTTCTCTCCGGAGATCTCACTCGGCTTGACGCTGACGTTCGGCTTCTTATTCGAGTTGTTTGGGGTGATCCTACTGTTTACGAATGGTACCTAAAATTTTTGTGTTCGGAGTCTGTTTGTCTACCTTGGATAGGTGTGTGTTTTTTGGGGAGTTTGGTATGGCATTCATGTTCTTAGGTGGCGTTCCTTCTTCTAATCCTGAGTTGAGGTCATTGGCAGGGTTGTTTGCCATGGTGATGCGATGACTTCCAGGTCCCCAGCAACGGCACCAATGTTCCGCGGGTTACCTAAAACATTGAGGTCAATCTCGAACGAGATCTTCTTGTGTGATCGAAGCTACGTGTCTGACTTGTTTGGAGCTTGAGAGGCAGCTGGACCTTGATCACCGGGCGGTGGTGGTACCTGCAAGAGACTCTGAAGCTTAAGTCAGCACGGGCTTTAAGCAGGTTGTTTGTAGAATTAGAGTATGAGTTATACCTGGGTGCTCCAATATATTTATAGTAGTATGGAGTGATCTTTTGAGATAAGTTTGTTATCTTATCTTATCTTTTGTGGGTGAGATCACCTATCTTTTGGCCAGCCGCCTTCAGGTGGGTTGTGATCCTCTTCTTTGGGCCTACTTGAGCCTCCGAGCTCTTTAGGAAGAGGTCGGTGACGAGCCGACTTTACAAGAGGTCGGGTCGTTTTGTTGTCCTCCAACCCAGACCGTGTAGCTCGGTCCAGGGTATGAACAAGTTCAATAACTAAGCAATTAATAAGAGAAATTAAAGAAGGGAGGCTAGAGAAGGAAAAACAATAGTACCCTGTTGTGAATCGAGTAGCCATGTTCTTAGCTTGTGATCTTGCCCTCTATACTCTTTCATCGGATCATTTCTTGAGCACGAATCCTTCTCCATTGCACTCTGAACATATACCAGAACCTCCATAATCTTTACAGACTTTCACCTTAATTTTAACCTTTAATAAAGAAATTTCATTTTGATTACACAAATTAACACTAGTCATATGAAAAAGGTAGCAATATAATCACTTCGATTTAAAATTATAGCTTTGATAATTAAACTAGCTATAAAAATATCAAGTGTATAACACTGATAATTGAAAATAAGATTTTTCATGGATGAGCAGTACTTATTTCTAATCTATGCCATTAATTGTGTCTACTTGCTAGTGCACAAATTATCATTCTCTCGGATACAATCCATCCCTTTAAGTTAAGTTGGAGTATCTTTCCCAATTATTTCCTAGCATGAACACAATACCTCGAGCTTATTGATGGTTAATATTTAACCTCTAATGGAAATAGTATATGGCATCAGCAACATAGACAAAGAGGGATTTCATTCAACAATATTCATTATTTGATAAAATGAGATCAAATCTTTCAAGATCAAATTTTTCAACAATATTCATTACTAATAAAATGAGTTACTCTCACAAGAACATTATTTACTTAATGATGAGCGGATATTTTATACGCTTTTTGGCATCATTTTCATATAGTTTTTGTTTTGTTTTGTTTAAGTTTTATTATATTTTCATAGGTTTTAGTGCAAAATTCACATTTTGGATTCTACTTTTAGTTTGTGTGTTTTATGGTGATTTCAGGTATTTTCTGGCTGAAATTGAGTTTGAGCAAAAGTCTGATTCAGAGACAGAGAAAGGACTGCAGATGTTGTCAAGATCTGACCTCCGTGCACTAGAAGGAGCTTTTCTGGAGCTAAAAAAGTTCAAATGGCGTGCTCTTAATGGATATGGAAAGCTAACATCCAGGTCTTTTCAGAAATATATAATAGTTCATACTTTGCTCTGGAGGAAGAACCTCCAGTGCTCACCAAGGAACTCAATACCTTGGTTCAGCAGAATTTACCTCAGAAGAAGCCAAATCCCGAACGCTTCTTAATTCCTTGCACCATAGGTACCATGATCTTTAATAAGGCTCTGTGTGACCTAGGGTCAAGCATAAACCTCATGCCTCTCTATGAAATGGAGATGCTGGGAATCTTTGAGATACAAGCTGCAAGAATCTCACTAGAGATAGCAGCCAAGTCCATGAAAAAGGCTTATAGACTGGTAGAGGGATGTCTTGGTGAAGGTTGAAGACCTTTACATCCTTGCTAATTTCATAATCCTAGATACTAGGGAGGAAAAGGATGAATCCATCATCCTTGCTGATTTATCTTGTGTGGAATTGAGGGGTTTTATCAATATTCTTTCACACTTATTCATACATAATGCATGGTTTTGTGTTTCCTTTCTAATTTTGCTTCATGATTGAAAACATGCTCCTTTGGCCTTAATTATGCCACATTTTAATCCCCTTCTATTACCATTCAATGCCGTGATTTGTGTGTTAAGTTATTTCAGAAGTTAGAGGGCAAGAATGGCCTAGAAGAGAGGAAGGAGGCATGCATAAGTGAAAGGAACATGGAAATTGGAGCTTTAGAGCTTTAGCATCGACGAGCATGTGTGGCTCACGCGCACGCATGGATGCATGTTGCTGGATTGGTGCACAAGCAATTGGCGCGTTCGCATGGCTGTGTGAAATCTCCATCGACGTGTACGCATGCCATGCACGTACGCATGGATCACAAAATGCAAAGGACGTGTACGCCTGATGCTCGGCACGTGACATTTTAAGTGAATTCGTGGCTAACAATTTCACGTGACCTAGAGGGCCCAATCTAAAGCAATTTTGGCGCTAAGAGACTTAAGAGGACCAAGGGATTGAGGGCATACACATTATTACACACATTTATATATTTTGGTAGTTAGTTTTGGAGGTTTCTAGAGAGAGAAACTCCAACTTCTCTCTAGGTTTTGGCTTTCTCAATTCCAATTCCACTTGGATCCTTTAGTTAAATCTGAATTCAATTTCAATTCTATATTGTTCTAGTTTGTAGATCTCACTCTTCTACTCTCAATTTAGTGTTCTTGTTACTCTAGCATTGTAGATCTTATATTTGGATCTTGTTACTTTGATTTCTATTAATGCATTGAGGAATTTCATGTTCATTGTTGTTGATTGCTTGATTATTGTTAATTGCTTGAATTAGATAGCTTGAATTCAAATTCTCTTCTCACTCTCATAATTCCTTTCATTATTGCTCACCAAATGTTTGAGAAAATGTCAACTATAGCCATGGAGTAGATTTTCACTCTTGGCTTAGGGGTTGGATAATTGGAGACACTTGAATTGTCAAAGCTTTTTGTTGATTGATAATTGGAAATATCTAATTGACTTGAATGACACTAACTATAGTCTTTCCCTTAGCCAACTTGTTATTTGCTCATTGCTTTATGCAAGCTTGTTTACATTTCTCGTATTCAACCTCAAACACCAAGAGAACTCCTAAGCAATGATGTGCATCTTAGGGCAACTCCTAGGGATAACGACTTGGGACTAATACTCTCAGTTATTGATTTGAATTGTGGATACACACTTTCTTTGTTTGATGCATTATAGTTTATTATTTTAGACTATACTCACGACACAATTCTATTGGAAAATTCTATATCGACAAAATATAGCTCATCAAAATGACACCGTTGCCGGGGAGTTGCATATGTGGGCCATGTGGTTGGTTAGTGTAAAGATGTTGATATGGGAATACTTGCACTTTCATTGATTGTTTACTAGTTTGATTGTTAGTTAGGATTAATCTTTATTTAGTGCATTTTCTTGTCATGAGCTCTAAGCCTCTTTCATTGAATGACGCGTTCACTACTGGATCCGAGCTTAGCTACTTTTGATCTCGAATTGAGAGAACTTTACTCCATATTAGGCAAGCTCGGAGAAGGTTAGCCTTTGGAGGTGGTGAAAGGGTTCCTACCAATTTACCAACCTTATCCGAGGTTGAATCGGAATCGTCATTCGAAGAAGGAATGATATACTCTTCCATTGATACTACTAATAACTCTTCCATTGATCTAGGTACTGAAATGATGGCCGCTCTAAAGAGAGTCACTTTTAAGGAAGCCGGTGCTCCGGATTTTGTTCTTCAACCTCTTCAAGTGCGTCATCCGGATTTGAATGCTAATTTTAAGCTTAAAACCGCTTTGATCAATCTTCTACCGAAGTTCCATGGACTTTCTGCTCAAGAACCTATTAGACACCTTAGGGACTTCCAAGGTGTATGTTCTACTACTAGGAGGGAAGGTTCCGATGAAGTCGCTATTTGGTTGTATGATTTTCCCTTTTCTCTTGAGGTGAGAGCTAAAGAGTGGTTCTACACTTTGCCCAATGAGATTATTAGCGATTGGGATTTACTTATAAGGGAATTCTTAGACAAATTCTTTGCTCCAGATTTGACGGGTAGGTTGAGGAAAGAAATTTCATGCATTGTCCAAGGTGAAATGGAAACCCTTTACGAGTATTGGGAACGGTTTCGGAAACTTCTCGACTCATGCTCTCACCATATAATTGAAACTCTAGTGTTGATTAGCTATTTTTGCCAAGGAATGAAGTCTCAAGACAAGATCCTCTTGGATTCCTCAAGTAATGGTTCCTTGACAAAGTATAGAACGGCGGAGGAAGCATGGCAACTCATCACCAATTTGGCCGAGTCCACCCAACATGCTAGACAAAGGAACAATCATCCAAGAGACATAAATGAAGTTTCTTCTAGTTGTGAGACCGTCGCACTTACCAAAACCTTGGTAGAAATGACAAATATTCTCAAACAACTCCAACTATCAACAACAACCTCAACCTCCTCATCAACAATAAAGTCAACAATTGGTCCCCCAAAGAGTGTGCGGAATTCGCTCTTGTTACTCCCATTACACGGATGAATGTCCAAGTCTCTAAGAGGACAACAGTATAATGGCTACTAATGCCTACTACAACTGTTCCAACCACGGATATCTTCAACAAGAAGGCAATTACAATGAAGGGGGTAACAACTATAATCATGGTAGGCAAGACAACTCCAACCAAGGATGGCGGGACAACTATAATCAAGGAGGTAGGGACAATAGAGGGAATCAAAGGTGTTACAACAACAACCATCAACAACAATGGTACCAACAAAATCCACCATACAAATAAAACCTACCATACCAACATCAAAACCAAGGAAGAAACTATAAACCTACCAACCACCACACCAAAGGCAAGCACCTTAACTCAATCAACCATAAGCACCCCAAATCACCTATCCTTCCCCTTCTTCCAACCAAGATGAGACATTCCGTTCTATCTTTCACGGACAAAAAGAACTTCAAACCACACTTACCTCTAGTCTTACAGGTCTTACATCCACTCTTCAAGCCCTTATAGCCCGTATGGAACCACCCTCTACTTCTACTCCTCAAGCATTAAATTCTAGTTTTTTACCCTCTCAATCTTTACCCAACCCCAAGGGTGGCATCAATGCCATTACCTTGAGGTCCAGAACCAAAATGCAAGAGAGGAGTCCGGAGGCACCAAACCCAAAGGAAGTCACTCAAGAGGAGGATGTGGTTAAGGTAGAAGAAATTAAAGAGGATGATGAGGCACATGAGGTAGTTGAAGAGGAAATTGCCTAACCAAAGAGTGAAGTTCCTAGAGATGAGAATGTATTGGAGGAAGTTGCCCAACCAATTCCATTTCCTACATTGACAAGGAAGACCAAGAAGCGAGTAGAGCTAGACCCCAAAATGGTGGAGATGTTCCAAAAGGTTGAGGTAACCATCCCTCTTTTTGATCCTATTCACCAAGTCCCTAAATATGCCAAGTTTCTAAAGGATTTATGTATGAATAAGGAAATAATTTATGAGTTAGAAACTATTCCATTGGGAAGCTCTATTTCTGCTTTAATGGGTGCAATACTAGAAAAGTGTGGTGATCCGGGTCCTTGCTTAGTCACTTGCACCATAAAGGGTGTTTAATTTGTTGATTGTATGTGTGATCTTGGTTCCTGTGTTAGTATTATGCCTCTATCTGTTTATCGTGTATTGAAGCTCCCACTGTTGAAGCAGTCGGCGACTTGGTTTGTATTGGCGGACAAGAGCATAATATCGCGGAGGATGTGTTGGTGGATATAAAGGGATTGATCTTTCCTATTGATTTCCATATTCTTGAGATGCCGCCTAGTGATTCCGAAAGAACATCATCTATCTTGCTTGAGAGTCCATTCTTAAGGACCTCTCGGTTCAAATTGGATGTCTTTTCAGGTACTTATTCTTTTGAGATTGACGGAAGAGTTGTTACCTTTAACCTTGATGAAGCCCTGAGACACCCGTTGGAGGATCACTCAATCTTCCAGTGTGATTTGATTGACAATGTGGTGGCCAAAGTACACAAGGCTAATTTTGATGAGAGGAGTATGATTCAAAGTCCAAGTGTGGGGAGCCTCTACGAATGTGAAGAGAACACCTTACTACCACCCATTTCACCGAAAGTTCAAATGCCACGTCATGAACAAAATGTAGAGTTGAAACCACTTCCGCGCCACCTAAAATATGCCTATCTTGATGAAGCTCAAAAGTTCCCGGTAATTATTGCAAGGGAGCTCACTTCCCACCAAGAGGAGAAGTTGTTCCATGTTTTGAGGAGGAACAAAAAGGCTATAGGGTGGAGTTTGGCAGACCTAGTGGGCATAAGCCCTCAAGTGTGTGCGCACCGAATCTTCCTAGAAGAAGGAGCTCGACCCATTCAGCAACCTCAAAGGCGTGTGAATCCTACCATTCTAGAGGTTGTAAAGAAGGAGATAACCTAGTTATTAGAAGTCGACATCATCTATCCGATTTCGGATAGCAAGTGGGTAAGTCTCGTCCAAGTCGTCCCAAAGAAGTCCGGTATTACTACAATCAAGAATTAGAGCGGGGAGCTTATAGCTACGGGGGTGCAAAACTAATGGAAGGTGTGTATTAATTACCGGCGTTCGAACACGGCAACTAGGAAGGATTACTTTCCGCTACCGTTCATCGATCAAATGCTTGATTGATTGTATGGTAAATCTTATTACTATTTCTTAGATGGCTATTCTGGGTATTTTCAAATCCACATTGCTTTAGAAGATCAGGAGAAAACTACCTTCACATGACCCTTCGAAACGTATGCCTATAAGAGGATGCATTTTGGCTTGTGCAACGCACTGGCAACGTTCCAAAGGTGTATGATGAGTATATTTGCGGATCTTCTAGAGCATTGCATGAAAGTGTTCATGGATGATTTTAGTGTGTATAGAGACTCCTTTGATCTTTGCTTGGATAACCTTGTAAAAGTATTAGAGAGATGTACCAAATCAAATCTTGTTCTAAATTTTGAGAAATGTCATTTCATGGTTAGACAAGGTTGATGAGCGGATATTTTATACGCTTTTTGGTAGTATTTTCATATAGTTTTTAGCATGTTTTATTCACTTTTTGTTATATTTTTATTAATTTTTATTCAAAAATTACATTTCTGGACTTCACTAGGAGTTTGTGTGTTTTTTTTTTGTAATTTCAGGTATTTTCTGACTGAAATTGAGGGACTTGAGCAATTATCTTATTTAGAGGCTGAGAAAGGACTGCAGATGTTGTTGGATTTTGACCTTCCTGCACTCAAACACGTTTTTCTAGAGCTACAAAAATTTAATTGGCGCGCTCTCAATTGTCCTTGAAAGCTAACATCTTGGGCTTTCCATCAATGTCTAATAGTCCATACTTTGCCCGATATTTGATTGTCCAAACTGGTGTTTAAACGCCAGCCATAGACCCTTTTCTGGCGTAAAACGCTAAAACTGGCACTAGAGCTGGAGTTAAACGCCCAAACAGGCACCCAAGATGGCATTTAACTCCAAGAATGGCCTATGCTCGTGAAAGTTTCTCACCAAGTGGTCCCCGGAAGTGTATTTCTGCATTATCTGCACTTAATTACTCATTTTTTGTAAACCTAGGTTACTAGTTTAGTATAAAAATTACTTTTAGAGATTCATTTTGTAACTTATGACATTTTACATCTCATATTGTATCTTCTACGACATGAGTCTCTAAACCCCATAGGTGGGGGTGAGGAGCTCTGCTGTGTTATAATGGATTAATGCAATTACTATTGTTTTCTATTCAATCACGCTTGCTTCTGTTCTAAGATACTTACTCGTACTTTAATATGAAGACTGTGATGATCCGTGACACTCATCATCATTCTCAAATTTTTGAAAACGTGCTTGACAACCACTTTCGTTCTATCTGAGCTCAACGTAGTCATTGGGCGACAGCTTAAGTGCGTATCTCTTGGGTTTCTAATCCACGAGTTTGACTTGCATCTCCTGACAACAGAGCATTCAAAATCATGAGATCAGAATCTTCGTGGTAGAGTCTATAACTAATTGGCAGCATTCCTGAGATCCAGAAAGTCTAAACCTTGTCTGTGATATTTTGAGTAGGATCTGGGATGGGTTGACTGTGACAAGCTTCAAACTCACGAATGTTGGGCGCAGTGACAGTATGCAAAAGGATAGAGAGATCCTATTCCGACACAAGTGAGAACCGACTGATGATTAGCTGTGCAGTAGCTGTGCCTGGTATTTTTCATCCAAGACGAGAGATCTGACAGTTGATTAGCCGTACAGAAACCGTACCTGGACCATTTTCACTGAGAGGATGGATGGTAGCCATTAACAACGATGATCCACCAACATACAGCTTGCCATGGAAGGAAGCCATGCGTGTTTGGAGAAGAAGACAATAGGAAAGCAGATATTCAGAAGACAGAGCATTTCTGAAACCTTAACCTGTTCTCCATTACTAATTAACAAGTATCATTCATTTCATGCTCTTTTACTTTTTACAAACGAAATCATTTTTATCACTAATCTCCTGACCAAGAGTTACAGGATAACCATAGCTTGCTTCAAGCTGGCAATCTCTGTGGGATCGACCCTTACTCGTGTAAGGAATTATTACTTGGACGACCCAGTGCACTTGCTGGTTAGTTGTGGGGAGTTGCAAAAATGTGATTGCAATTCCGTGCACCAAGTTTTTGGTGCCATTGCCGGCGATTGTTCGAGTTTGGGCAACTGACGGTTCATCTTGTTGCTTAGATTAGGAAAAATTTATTTTTGTTGGTTTAGAGTCACTAAATTTGAGTATTTATTTTCTTTTAAAAAATCTTATTTTTCTTTATAAATCTTTAATTTTTCTTTGAGTCTTTTATTATTGTTTTTTTTTATTTTAAAGTCCTTGTTTTCTTTTTCTAGATTATTTTTCCAAAAATTTTTAATAAATAGATAAAAAAACCAATAAACTAATAATTGAACCTTCTGTTTGAGTTTAGTTTCATGTTTTAAGTTTGGTGTCAATTGCATGTTTTTATTTTCCTTCAATTTTTTGAATTGTATGCTCTTTTTATTCTTTATATTTTCGAGTTTTATGTCCCTTGTTCTTTCTTGATCTTCGGGTTGTTCTTGTTTATTTTTCTTGTTTGATCTTTAGTTTTTCTTGTTTTGTGTCTTTCCTTGTTTTTCTTGTGCATTTTTGAATTATTAGTGTCCAAAGTATAAAAATTTTCAAAATTTGTTCTTGGTGTTCATCTTGATCTTCAAAGTGTTCTTGGTGTTCATCTTAGCATTCAAAGTTTTCTTCTTTGTTTTCTTTGTTTTGATCTAAAAATTCTAAGTTTGGTGTCATTTTATTGTTTTTCTCTTTCCTCATTAAATTCAAAAAAAAATATCTTTTCTTTTTTTACGCATCATTTTCGAATTCCTTAGGTTGACTTAGTCAAAATTTTAAAATTTGGTAGTTTCTTGTTAGTCAAGTCAAAATTTCAATTTTAAAAAAAAATTATCTTTTTTAAATCTTTTTCAAAACAAATTCTTTTTCAATTTTCCTTTTTATATCTTTTGAAAATCTTTTATAAAATTTTTCAAAATCTTTTTCTCTTTTTTCTATTTTTGAATTACTTGTCATATTTTATTATTTTGATTGAAAATTTTAAGTTTGGTGTTTTCTTGTTAAGAAAGTTTCAATCTTTAAAATTTTAAAATCATATCTTTTTCAAAATATTTTGTTTTATTTATTTTCTTACATGTATCTTTAATTTTAAGACACATCTTTTTCAAAACTTCCTAACCACTCTCTGTCTTCATTTTTCGAAAATCAACACCAAAATTTTCAAATCCTTTTAATTAATTAATTAATTTAGTTTTCTAATTTCTTTTATTTATTTTTCTTTTCTTAATTTTTGAAACTTGAATAAATTTCTTTTTATTTACTATATTTTAATTTCTTTAATAAAAAAGGGGGGATAAAATTTTTATTTACAATCCACATCATCTCCCTTTCTCCATCATGGACCTAAGTGGAAATGAACAGTCTAGAAGGACTCTGGGGTCATATGCTAACCCCACTACTAATTTATATGGGAGTAGTATCTGTATACCCCCCATCAGATCCAGCAATTTTGAGCTAAACCCTCAGCTCATTATCATGGTGCAGCAAAATTGCCAATATTCCGGTCTTCCACAAGAAGAACCTACTGAGTTTCTGGCACAATTCTTACAAATTGCTGACACAGTACGTGATAAGGAAGTGGATCAGGATGTCTACAGATTATTGCTGTTTTCATTTGCTATAAAAGACCAAGCTAAGAGGTGGTTAAACAACCAACCCAAAGCCAGCATAAGAACATGGAAACAGTTGTCAGACAAATTCCTGAATCAATATTTCTCTCCAAAAAGGATGACACAACTAAGGCTGGACATCCAAGGCTTTAAATAAGAGGATAATGAATATCTTTATGATGCCTGGAAAAAGTACAAAGAGATTCTAAGGAAATTCCCCTCTAAAATGTTTTTAGAATGGGTGCAGTTAGACATCTTCCGCTACAAGCTTACAGAAAAGGCCCAGATATCTCTAGACCACTCAGCTGGTGGATCAATACACATGAGAAAGACAATTGAAGAGGCTCAAGTTCTCATAGATATAGTTGCTAGAAATCAGCATCTGTACTTAAGTAGTGAGTCCTCCATGAAAGAAAAGGCTAAAGCAGTATCCACTGAACTTAGTCCTCCAGAACAAGTTGCTAAACTCAATCAGCAACTATTTTCTATAACAAAACAGTTAGCATAATTTAAAAAGATGCTACAAGAAACCAAAGATGCTAACCAGAATATGGAGAAATAATTGAATCAGACAAAACAGCAGTTATCTAAATAGATAATAGAAGAATGCCAGGCTTTTCATTTAAGGAGTGGAAAGACATTGAATGTCTCAACTGAAAGCAGCAGGAAGCCAAGAAAGGAACATCTGACAGAGGATGACCAATTCACTGTCCAAAATCCCTCTGAGGACAGTAAGAGCCCAGAGAGGAATGATTATGGTGTTCAAACACCAGAAAAAGGTTAGAAGTCGGTGTTAAACGTCCATACAATAGCCAATTCTGGCGTTCAAATGCCAGAAAAAGGTGGCAATCTGGCGTTAAATGCCCATATAGCATCCAATTCTGGCGTTCAAACGCCAATAAGGGATCAGATACCTGCAAGTGCTGATAACAACCCCCTTAAGCAAGCATCTCCAACCACTTCTGTAGCAAATAAACCTACAGCAACTAAGGTTGAAGAATATAAAGCCAAGATGCCTTATCCTCAGAAGCTCCACCAAGTGGAACAGGATAAATAATTTTCCCGCTTTGCAGACTATCTCAGGACTCTTGAAATAAAGATTCTGTTTGCAGAGGCACTTGAGCAAATACCCTCTTATGCTAAGTTCATGAAAGTGATCTTAAGTCATAAGAAGAATTGGAGGGAGACTGAAAAGGTTTTTCTCACTGAAGAATGCAGTATAGTCATTTTAAAAAGCTTACCAGAGAAGCTTAAAGATCCTGGAAGGTTTATGATACCATGCACATTAGAGGATGCTTATACCAAGACAGCTTTATGTGATCTTGGGGCAAGTATCAACATGATACCTGCATCCACTATCAGAAAGCTTAGTTTGACTGGAGAAGTCAAACCAACCCGAATATGTCTCCAATTTGCTAATGGCTCCATTAAAATTCAATCAGGCGTAATTGAGGACATCATTGTCAAGGTTAGGCCATTTGCCTTTCCCACTGACTTTGTAGTGCTGGAAATGGAGGAGCACAAGAGTGCAACTCTCATTCTAGGAAGACCTTTCCTAGCAACTGGACAAACCCTCATTGACGTCCAAAAAGAGGAGGTAACTGATAAACCCCAATTTTGTGGTTTATCTTGTGCTTATTTTGGGGGATTTTATCACCTTTTCTCACATTTTTTCAATGAAATAGCATGGTTTTGTAATCTCCCTAGATTTATGCTTAAGTGTAAAAACATGCTTTTTAGGCCTTAAAATAGCTAAATTTAACTCACTTTAATTCCATTCGATGCCTTAATATGTTTGTTGAGTGATTTCATGTTCATAAGGCAAGTATTGGATGGAAGAAGTGAGGAGAAAAGCATGCAAAGTGGGAGAATTCATGAAGAAATGAAGGAACCGTAAAGCTATCAAGCCTGACCTCCTAGCACTCAATTGACCATAACTTGAGCTACAGAGATCCAAATGAGGCGGTTCTAGTTGCGTTGAAAAGCTAACATCTGGGGCTTCAAAATTATATAAAATTTTCCATATGTTTCTTCGCGTATAGGGGTGTGCACGCGCCATGTACGCGTGCGTGCTGATGCTGCTCACGGCCCACTAAAGTGAAATCGCCCCCAGTGATTTCTGAAGCACTTTGGGCCCAACCCAACTCATTTATAATGCTATTTCATGCAGAATTCAAGCTTGAGCAAGGGGGGAGCAATTGTTTTGTGTTTTTGCATCATGTAGGTTAGTTTCTAGAGAGAGAAGCTCCCTTTTCTCTCTAGAATTAGGTTAGGTTAGGTTAATCTATCTTAGATCTAGGCATGATTTCTTGATTTCATCTTGTTTCCTTTACAATTTCTTGTTTCTACTACTCTATTTTTCTTAGTTCTATTGTCAATTTTACTTTTATGTCTCTTTTATGTTTATGAATGCTCATGTTGTATTTTGTTTACATTTAATGAAATTTGATGATTGATGTTCTTTTATTGATGATTTGAGTTGTGGTTTTACTTTCCTTGTAATTGGTAGTTGTTAGAATTTATTATTCTTGCAATTTATGATGTTTACTTTTATTCCACCCTACATGTTTGATGAAATATTTTCTTTAATTTTTGAGTAGTTCTCTTTGCTCTTGGCCTAGACTAAGGGAACAGGGTAAACATGAGTCATTGGGTATAATGGATTGGTTATTTGAGAACCCTTGGTGATTAATTTGATACTCATTGACACTAACCCACTACTAAATTAATTAGTAGATAGGTTGGGACTTATGGGTTGATGTGATCAAGCCTTTTTGATGTACTTCAAGCTTAGGAGTAGATATTACGTACTTAAAGCTTTTGGAAGTAGACTTAATAGGTTGGCCTCTCATAACTATCAATGTATGGTTTGTAGACAAGGATGGTGATCTCAATTTCCCATGTCTTAGCCAAGAGTTCTTTCCCTTTATTTTATTAGTTCTTGTCATTTTACTTTCTTATTATTTACTTTTCCTGTCAAAATATAAAAACCAAACCCCCTTGCATTTTCATAGCTGATGACAAGTCATCTTAGCCTAGTTTCACTAGTCTTTTTCTTTTGTTTTCACTTAGATTATGCACTTTCTTGAGGCTTAAGCAAGCTAATTTAGGTAGATTTTCATGCTTCCTTTGATTGAATCAACCATATGTGAATTAATGCTTTTTCATGAGGTTTGATGCCATAATTGGTGCATATTAGGATAGAATGATCATCTCATGATTTCAAGCATAGCTTTGATGTGTTTGGTTGATTTATGATAGGTGAAGAAAGCTTGGAAAAGGATTGAAGTGAGAAGGAATGGCTAGAAGCTAAGATGAGACAATGAATCAAGGGAGATTGAACCAGGAACAAATGAAGTTGGAATTGATGTTAGCCCCAACGTTAGCCCCTAACTTGGAGGCTAACGTTGGGAATTAAAATTGCTCCCAGGGGTTAGCCACGTTAGCGCCAACGTTAGCCCCTAACTTGGAGGCTAACGTTGGCATGAGAAATTGCTCCCAGGGGTTAGCCACGTTAGCGCCAACGTTAGCCCCTAACTTGGAGGCTAACGTTGGCATGAGAAATTGTCCTCCAGGGTGTGCAACGTTAGCGCCAACGTTAGCCCCTAACTTGGAGGCTAACGTTGGCGCAACTCCAACTCAAAGCAAGGCCAACGTTAGGGACAAAGTTAGCCCCCTAACGTTGGCCCAAACGTGAAGTGCAGAGAATGGGGTTTGCTGCTAAAAAAAGTTAGCCATGAAGTTAGCCCCTAACTTTGAGGCTAACTTTAAAAACCCAACTTTGCAAAACTCACATCCGGTTCAATTGATTCACTTGGGTCTCTTTCCAAATTTCAAGAGGAATCAACCAAGGCCTCCTTCAACCCAATTCCATCAAGAGCAAAGGCCCAAACCAAGGCTTGAAGATCAATTGAAGAAGGTGTATAAATAGGCTAGAATTCAATTTGTTTCGGAAAATTCTCTTTTTAGAATTTTGCTGAGAGCTTTCCTTGAGTTTTGAGTTACAGAGTAATCTTTAGTTTCTTGTTTCGGGGGAAGGAGAAGTCCATTCTCTTCCTCTTAGCTTTCAATTTCAATTACACTTGTCTTGGATCTTGGGTTGGAGAATTGAAGGAATTCTGTTTCAATCTCACCTTAGATCTCTCTTTTGATTTACTGTTTAATTGAATTTAGCTTCCTGTTAATTGCTCTTCTTCTATTTCCCTTGCAATTTACAATTTCCTGGCTATTGTTCTTGTTGGATCTAGGAAGGCATTGAGATCTAGACTCAGTTTTCTAGTCTCTGGGTCCTGAGATCCAATTCTCACATTTTAAATTTTCTGCTCTTGCTTTACTTATTCATTTACCTTTCTGTTTTAACTACGATCTAATCCCAATTCCCAATTATCCTTCTGTTCGATGCAATTTTACTTTTCCTTGTTTAATTTCTGCAAATCCAACTCCCAATTCCCTTTACAATTCAAGTCATTTACATTTCCAGCACTTTAAGATTTTGCAATTTACATTACTTGCTCTTTAAGTTTCTGCCATTTAATTTCTTGTTCTTTAAGATTCAGCAATTTACTCATTGCTCTCTTTACTTTCAATGCAATTTAAATTCTGCAACTCAATCAACCAAATCTTGATTCGCTTGACTAATTCAACCACTAAACTAAAATTGCTCAATCCTTCAATCCCTGTGGGATCGACCTCACACCCGTGAGTTTTTATTACTTGATGCGACCCGGTATACTTGCCGGTTAGATTGGTGTTATTTTTGGGAGAGATTCTTGTCTCAACCTAAAATATCCCATCAATAGCCAATAATCATTCACTTCATTACAATTCCTTGTGAGACGACCCGGAGTTTAAATACTTCGGTTAATTCTTTTTGGGGTTTGTACTTGTGACAAATCAAATTTAATTTGATTTGAGGATTGACTATTGGTTTGGACTATACTAACAACGGAATTATTTTGTGGAATTCCGAACCGGTATAAATCCTTGTGTCAGTAACCCTGAGAGTCAATGAGGATGAGTTTAAGTTGAATGCTGTCAAAGCTATGCAGCATCCAGACACATCAAAAGATTGCATGAGCGTTGATATTATTGACTCCCTGGTGGAAGAGGTCAATATGACTGAGAGTCTCAAATCAGAGCTAGAGGACTTTTTTAAAGATGTTCAGCCTGATCGGGAGGAACCAGAGAAAATAGAAGAACCTCTGAAAACTCCTCAGGAAGAGGAGAAGCCTCCTAAACCCGAGCTCAAACCACTTCTACCATCCTTGAAATATGCATTACATAAAGAAGATGACACTTTTCCAGTAATCATAAGCTCTTCTTTAGAGCCACAAGAAGAGAAAGCACTAATTCAGGTGCTAAGGACACACAAGACAGCTCTTGGGTGGTCCATAAGTGATCTTAAAGGCCTTAGCCCAGCCAGATGCATGCACAAGATCCTATTAGAGGATGATACTAAGCCAGTGGTTCAACCATAGAGGCAGCTGAATCCAGCCATGAAGGAGGTGGTGCAGAAAGAGGTCACTAAGTTACTAGAGGCTGGTATTATTTATCCTGTTTCTGATAGCCCTTGGGTGAGCCCTGTCCAAGTTGTCCCCAAGAAGGGAAGTATGACAATGGTTCATAATGAAAGGAATGAACTGGTTCCCACAAGAACACTTACAGGGTGGCGTATATGTATTGACTATAGAAGGCTCAATACAGCCACCAGAAAGGATCATTTTCCTTTACCATTCATAAACCAGATGCTAGAGAGACTAGCAGGTCATGAATACTACTGCTTTTTGGATGGCTATTCAGGTTACAACCAAATTATAGTAGACCATCAGAACCAAGGAAAAATAACATTCACATGTCCATCTGGAGTATTTGCCTACAGAAGGATGCCAGTTGGTCTGTGCAATGCACCTGCAACCTTTCAGAGATGCATGCTCTCTATCTTCTCTGATATGGTAGAGAAATTTCTGGAAGTCTTCATGAATGACTTCTCAGTATTTGGAGACTCTTTCAGCTCCTGTCTTGACCATCTAGCACTTGTTCTAAAAAGGTGCCAAGAGACTAACCTGGTTTTAAACTGGGAGAAATGTCACTTTATAGTGACTGAAGAAATTGTCCTTGGGCATAGAATTTCAAACAAAGGGATAGAGGTGGATCAAGCTAAGGTAGAGGTAATTGAAAAATTACCACCACCTGCCAATGTTAAGGCAATCAGAAGCTTTCTGGGGCATGTAGGATTCTATAGGAGGTTTATAAAGGATTTTTCAAAAATTGCAAAACCTCTGAGTAATCTGCTAGCCGTTGATACACTATTTGTCTTTGACACAGAGTGTTTGCAGGCATTTGAGACTCTAAAAGCTAAGCTGGTCACAACACCAGTCATTTCTGCACCAGACTGGACATTAACATTTGAACTAATGTGTGATGCTAGTGACCATGCCATTGGTGCAGTATTGGGACAGAGGCATGACAAGCTTCTGCATGTCATTTATTAGGCTAGACGTGTTTTAAACGATGCACAAAACAATTACAAAACCACAGAAAAGGAGTTGCTTGCAGTGGTTTATGCCATTGACAAGTTCAGATCTTATTTAGTAGGATCAAAAGTGATTGTGTACGCTGACCATGCTGCTCTAAAATATCTCCTCACAAAGCAAGATTCAAAACCCAGACTCATAAGATGGGTGTTGCTTCTGCAAGAGTTTGATATAGAAATAAGAGATAGAAAAGGGACCGAGAACCAAGTAGCCGATCACCTATCCCGGATAGAACCAGTAGTAGGAGCGTCCCTCCCTCCTACTGAGATCTCTGAAACCTTTTCGGATGAGTAACTCTTTGCCATTAAGGAAGTACCGTGGTTTGAAGACATTGCAAACTATAAAGCTGTGAGATTCATACCCAAAGAGTACAGTAGGAAGCAAACAAAAAAAATTGGTTTCTGATGCAAAGTACTACTTGTGGGATGAACCATATCTCTTTAAGAGATGTGTATATGGAATAATCCGTAGATGTGTGCCTAGAGAAGAGGCACAGAAGATCCTATGCCTAGAGAAGAGGCACAAAAGATCCTATGGCATTGCCATAGATCACAATATGGAGGACATTTCGGAGGTGAGCGAACAGCCACAAAGGTTCTCCAATGTGGCTTCTACTGGCCTACTCTCTATATAGACTCCCAAAAGTTTCTACATAATTGTGACAGTTGGCAGAGAGCTGGTAATCTACCTGATGGTTATGCCATGCCTTACCAAGGGATCTTAGTGATTGAGTTGTTTGATGTATGGAGTATTGACTTTATAGGGTCTTTCCCGCCATCATACTCAAACACTTATATTCTGGTGGCAGTAGACTATGTATCTAAGTGGGTAGAAGCAATTGCAACACCCAATAATGATACTAAGATAGTGATGAAGTTCCTGCAGAAGCATATCTTCAGCCAGCTTGGTGTCCCCAGGATACTAATCAGTGATGGAGGCACTTATTTCTACAATAAATAGCTTGACTCTGCTCTGATCCAATATGGAATTAACCACAAAGTGGCAACTCCATATCACCCACAGACAAATAGGCAGGCTGAAGTCTAAAATAGAGAACTAAAACGAATCCTGGAACGGACTGTAAGTACCCGTAGAAGGGATTGGGCAAGAAGTCTGGATGATGCTCTGTGGGCATACAGAACTGCATTCAAAACTCCTATAGGGACCTCTCCATACCAGCTTGTGTATGGAAAAGCCTATCATCTGCCAATGGAACCGGAACACAAGGCCTACTGGGCAACTAGGTTCCTCAACCTTGTTGCTAAGGTAGCTAGAGAGAAAAGATTACTCTAATTGAATGAGCTACAGGAGTTCAGGCTCAAGGCTTTCGAAAATGCTAAAATTTATAAGGAGAAAGCAAAAAAGGTGGCATGATAGAAAGCTGTCATCTAGAGTCTTTGAGCCAGGATAGAAGGTTTTGCTATTTAACTCTAGGCTCAGATTGTTCCTTAGGAAATTGAATTTCCGATGGTAGGGACTATATGTGATTACAAGTGTGTCACCACACGGATATGTAGAGCTTCAGGATATTAACTCTGACAAAAAGTTCATTGTTAATGGACAGAGAGTCAAGCATTATCTTGAAGGCAATATTGAGCAAGAATGCTCAAGATTGAGGCTATATTAAATCTCAGTAAAGTCCAACTAAAGACAGTAAAGAAGCGCTTGCTAGGAGGCAACCCAGCCATTAGCATAAATTAGATGTTTATAACAATTATACAAGTTTATTTAATTTTGTTATTCATGTTTGTTAATACATTTCAGTAAATAATACAGAGAAATGAAGGTTCAGAACATAAAGCAGGGGAATCACGAAGAAAAAGAGCTTACTGGCGTTAAAATGCCAGTAAAGAGGCATTTTGGGCGTTAAACGCAGAATGGCTATCATTCTGGGCGTTTAACGCCAGTAAAGGTATCATTCTGGGCGTTAAACGCCAGAATGGGCAGTATTCTGGGCATTTAACGTCAGAAACAGTAGCATCCTAGGCGTTCGGAAAAATGCCCAGTAACAAAGGATTTCTGGCGTTTAACACCAACCAGGGTCCCTAGCTAGGCATTAAACGCCCAAAATGGCTACCAGATGGGTGTTAAACACTAGAATGGCTATCATTTTGGGTGTTTAATGCCAGGACAGCAAGGGGGAGGTAATTTCATTTCCAATTCAATTTTTTTCAAATTTTCATGTTTTCATTCATAATTTTTTGCATAAAATGTTACAAATATTCATCTTTCAATTTCCATTTCCAAAAATTAATAATTTTATAAATTCTTTTCAATTCTTTTTCAATACATTTTTAAAACTCATTTATATTTCCAATTACTTCCAAATATTTTTAATTCATCCATATTATCTTTTCATTCTTAGATGCATTAACAAAAATTCAGATTTTACTTCCTCATATCTTTTTCATCTCTTTTAAATTTTAAAATCTTATCTTTTTTATATCATGTTTATCTTTTATCAATCATATCTTTATATCTTATATTTTTCTAAAAATTTGAAACCCATTCCCCCGTCCCTTTTAAATACACATTCAGCCAACCTCCTTGACCCATTATTCGATTCTTTCTCTCCCTCTATTCCTCTTCTTTCTTTTCTTTTGCTTGAGGACAAGCAAACCTCTAAGTTTGGTGTGATTTTCCGTGATCATTGAGCTAAAACAGACTAAGAGCATGGCCCCTAAAGGAAAATAAACCACTCCAAGAGGCAAGAAAGTAAACAATCCAAAACTACCTTGGATACATGAGAGGTTCTGCACCAAAGAACATGTAGACCATTATTTCAAAATTGTGTGCAAAAGATCAGTGATCCCGAAAGTTAAGTTCAATCTGAAAGAAGATGAATAGCCGGAGATCCAAGAACAGATTCGAGACAGGGGCTATGAAGTCCTAGCTAATCCTGAGATACATGTTGGAAGAAACATGAATTCTATGCAAATCTGTGGATGACAGATAAGCAAAGAATATATGGAACTGCTTTCTACTTCTTTCGGACTATGGTTAGAGGGAAGGTTATTTACTTCCACCTTGACAAAGTAAGAGAAGTCCTCAAACTTCCTCAACTACAAGATAATTCAGAATCCTTTAATAGGAGAATGGCTAAAGAAAAAAAGATGGATCAAGTTCTAGAGGACATATGCCTCCCTGGAACTGAGTGGATAACCAATTCAAAAGGTGTCCCAAACCAATCGAAGATAGGAGATCTCAAACCAGTTCCTAGGGGCTGGCTGGATTTCATTGGGCGTTTTATACTTCCCACCAGTAACCACTCTGAAGTCACTGTCAAAACGGCAGTGATGATTCACTGTATTATGCTGGGAAAAGAAGTGGAGGTTCATCAGCTGATTCCTTGCGAAATTTACATATTTGCAAACAAGGAATACACTGATGCCAAATTGGCTTACCCAAGCTTGATTAGTCTGTTATGTAAAGATGTGGGGGGTAAAGATAGGTGTGGATGAGTATATCCCAGTTGAACACCAATCACCAAAAAGGTAATGGATGGACCTCAAGTTCAAGACAACCCCATCAAGAGGAGGCGCATGAGTTCTTCCTAGAAATTCCTCAATTTAACTATTGAGCCCGCTTAGAAGCATCTGTCAACAATCTGCAAGAAGCTATGGATCAACTCAAGGAAGAGCAACAAAATTAAAATAGCATGCTCTGCAAACTGGTCAAAGAACAAGAGAAGCAAGGGCATGAGATACAGGAGCTAAAGCGCCAGAAGCTGTCCCTTGAAGAGCCAGACATCCCACATATTGAAGGAGCACTTATCTCTCAAAATAAAGTTTGTTGAGTCCTAACTCTATGATAACTTTTGTTATTAGAAATCTATTTTAAGAGTTACATGAGCATTAGTATTAGAGTCGTTTATTATTATTATTATTATTCCATAAGTATTAGTAGCATTTAAATTTCCATTTTTCTGTTGCATGAGTAGTACTTTATTTTTGATTATTTTAATTTGGCTATAATTTACTCTTCTTAACATCATTAAACATGAATAAAATAGTAGATTTTTTTAGAAGACTAAGGGTGCAAACATTTCGAGTATATAATAAGAAAAATTCAAATTAATTATATGTGGTGGCATTACTTTAGCTCTCTGAATGAATGCATATACAGTGCATATTTTTTATATTGAAATTTAAGTAATGTTTGGCTCTTGAAAGAATAAGGTAAACAGAAAAATGTTATTGATAATCTGAAATATCATAAAATTGATTCTTGAAGCAAGAAAAAGCAGTATTCAAAAATAAAAAAGCCAGTAACCCTTTAAACAAAAAGGCAAGGGTGAAATGGATCCAACGCTTTGAGTATCAATGGATAGGAGGGCCCAAAGGAATAAAATCCTGGCCTAAGCGGTTAAATCAAGCTGTCCCTAACCATGTGCTTGGGGCATGAAGGTCCAAGTGAAAAGCTTGGACTGAGTGGTTAAAGTTGTGATCCAAAGCAAAAGAGTGTGCTTAAGAACTCTGGGCACCTCTAACTGGGGACTCTAGCAAAGCTGAGTCACAATCTGAAAAGGTTCACCCAGTTATGTGTCCGTGGCATTTATATATCCAGTGGGAATACTGGAAAACAAAATGCTACGGGTCACAGCCAAGACTCAAAGAAGCTGTTTTCAAGAATCAATCAAAGTTAAACTAGGAAAATCAATAACCTCATCTGCATGCTGAGTTCTGAAAGAAGCCAATCATTCTGAGTTTCAGAGGATAAAATGAGATGCCAAAACTATTCCGAAGCAAAAAGCTATAAGCCCCGGTCATCTAATTTGAATTTGAGCTTCATTAAAGACTCTGAGATTTTATTGCACCATAATCTTCTTTCTATCCTATTTTATTTGTCTAGTTGCTTAGGGACAAGCAACAGTTTAAGTTTGGTATTGTGATGAGCGGATATTTTATACGCTTTTTGGTAGTGTTTTCATATAGTTTTTAGCATGTTTTATTCACTTTTTGTTATATTTTTATTAATTTTTATTCAAAAATACATTTCTGGACTTCACTAGGAGTTTGTGTGTTTTCCTGTAATTTCAGGTATTTTCTGACTAAAATTGAGGGACCTAAGCAATTATCTGATTCAGAGGCTGAGAAAGGACTACAAATGCTGTTGGATTCTGACCTCCTTGCACTCAAACTCCTTTTTCTGTAGCTACAAAATTCCAATTGGCGCGAACTCAAATGGGCTGAAAAGCTAACATCTTGGGCTTTCCAGCAATGTATAATAGTCCATACTTTGCTCGATATTTAATGGTCCAAACAGGCATTTAAACGCCAGCTAGAGACCATTTTCTGGCGTAAAACGCCGGAACTGGAACCAGAGCTGGAGTTAAACGCCCAAACTGGTACCCAAGCTGGCATTTAACTCCAAGCATGGCCTATGCACGTGAAAGCTTCAAAGCTCAGCACAAACACTCACCAAGTTGGCCCCGAAAGTGGATTTCTGCACTATCTGCACTTAGTTACTCATTTTCTGTAAACCTAGGTTACTAGTTTAGTATAAAAACTACTTTTAGATATTCATTTTGTAACTTATGACATTTTACATCTCATATTGTATCTTCTACGGCATGAGTCTCTAAACCCCATAGGTGGGGGTGAGGAGCTCTGCTGTGTTTCAATGGATTAATGGAATTACTATTGTTTTCTATTCAATCAAGCTTGCTTTTGTTCTAAGATACCCACTCGTACTTCAATATGAAGAATGTGATGATCTGTGACACTCATCATCATTCTCAAATTTATGAACGCATGCTTGACAACCACTTCCGTTCTATCTGAGCTCAGCGTAGTCATTGGGCGACAGCTTGAGTGCGTATCTCGTGGGTTTCTAATCCACGAGTTTGACTTGCATCTCCTGACATCAGAGCATTCAAACTCGTGAGATCAGAACCTTCGTGGTAGAGGCTAGAACTAATTGGTATCATTCTTGAGATCCGGAAAGTCTAAACCTTGTTGTGGTATTCCGAGTAGGATCTGGGACGGGATGACTGTGACGAGCTTCAAACTTACGAATGTTAGGCGCAGTGACAGTGTGCAAAAGGATAGAGAGATCCTATTCCGACACAAGTGAGAACTGACAGATGATTAGCTGTGCGATAGCTGTGCCTGGTATTTTTCATCCAAGACGAGAGATCTGACAGGTGATTAGCCGTACAGAAACCGTACCTGGACCATTTTCACTGAGAGGACAGATGGTAGCCATTGACAATGGTGATCCATCAACATACAGCTTGCCATGGAAGGAAGCCATGCATGTTTGGAGAAGAAGACAATAGGAAAGCAGTGATTCAGAAGACAGAGCATCTTTGAAACCTCAACCTATTCTCCATTACTAATTAACAAGTATCATTCATTTCATGCTCTTTTACTTTTTACGAATGAAATCATTTTTATCACTAATCTCCTGACTAAGAGTTACAGGATAACCATAGCTTGCTTCAAGCCGACAATTTCCGTGGGATCGACCCTTACTCGCGTAAGGAATTATTACTTGGACGACCCAGTGCACTTGCTGGTTAGTTGTGCGGAGTTACAAAGGTGTGATTGCAATTCCGTGCACCAAAGGTATTATTTTAGGAAACATTGTCTCTAATAATGGTAATTCTGTAGATCGGACAAAGGTCAATGTTATATCTAGTTTGCCTTACCCCTCTTTCGAGAGGGAAGTCCGTGCGTTCCTTGGTCATGCAAGTTTTTACCAGAGATTTATTAATGACTTTAGTATGGTGTCACTACCTCTCTCTCGGTTGTTGCAAAAGAATGTTGATTTTGATCTAAGTGAAGAGTGCAAGGAGGCATTTGACAAGCTCAAAATTACATTGATCCAAGCTCCCATTGTAAGAGGGCCCGATTGGAGTCGGCCATTCGAGATCATGTGTGACGCATCCAACTATGCGGTGGGAGCCGCGCTAGCACAGCGTGAAGGTAAAAATCCTTATGTAATTGCCTATGCCTCTAAAACTTTGGATGGAGCCCAATCCAATTATATTACCACTGAGAAAGAGTTGTTAGCTATTGTTTTTGCTTTGGATAAATTCCGAGCTTATTTACTTGGCTCAAAGGTGGTAGTATACTCGGATCATGCGGCATTGAAATATTTGTTGGCCAAGAAAGAGTTTAAACCAAGGTTGATAAGATGGGTTTTGCTTTTGCAATAATTTGATCTAGAAATCAAAGATAGGAGGGGTTCGCAAAACCTAGGGGCAGACCACTTGAGTCGCCTTGAGCATACAAAGGGCGATCCCACTCCTATTTATGATGCATTTCCCTTTGAGGGCTTGCTAGCAATATCCGAAGTGATCCCTTGGTATGCACCTATTGCCAATTACTTGGTTGCTCGCACCTTTCCTCCCAATTTTTCTAAGCATCAAAAGGATAAGCTTAAAAGTGAATCCAAATATTATGTATGGGACGACCCATACTTGTGGAGATATGGTGCGGATCAAGTAATTAGGAGGTGCATCCCACAAACCAAATTCCATTATATCTTGGAGGCATGCCACTCCTCTGAGAGTGGTGGCCATTTTTGACCTCAAAGAACTTCTAGAAATATTATAGACTTTGGATTTTGGTGGCCAACACTTTTCAAAGATGCTTCCCTCTTTTGTAAATCTTGCCCACAATGCCTTAGGTTTGGAAATATCTACAAGAAGGATGAAATACCCCAACCAATGATGTTGTTTTGTGAGATTTTTTATGTTTGGAGAATCGACTTCATGGGACCTTATCCATACTCTAACGGTTTCTTCTATATTCTACTAGCTGTTGATTATGTTTCCAAATGGGTGGAAGCGATTTCCACCCGGACGGATGATGCTAATGTGGTTCTTTCTTTTGTTCAGAATAATTTTTCGCTTTGGATCACGACGAGCAATCGTGAGTGATCAAGGCTTGCATTTTTTCAACAAAAGAATGATAAGGTTAATGAAGAAGTATGGCATCATCCATAAGGTGGCCACGGCCTATCACCCCCAAACGAATGGCCAAGCTGATGTCTCCATCCGGGAGATCAAGCGCATATTGGAGAAAATTGTGAAGCCTCATATGAGAGACTGGAGTACTAAGCTCACTAATGCGTTATGGGCCTACCGAACGACCTACAAGATGCCAATTGGCATGAGCCCATTCAGGTTGGTCTATGGCATGGCTTTCCATCTACTAGTGGAGATAGAGCACAAGGCTTATTGGGCTGTAAGAGAATGCAATCCAGGATTTTGGAGGGCCAAAAGTGAAAGGAAATTACAGCTAGTGGAATTAGAGTGTCTTAGATTGGAAGCTTATGACAATTCAAGGCTTTACAAGGAGAAAATGAAAGCGGTGCATGATAAGAATATCTGGAGAAGAGAATTCAGAGCTGGAGAACTTGTCCTACTCTACAACTCTAGATTGAGGTTGATGCCTGAAAAACTAAGATCAAGGTGGGAAGTGTCGTATAGAGTAGAGAAGGCGGAGCCATATGGGGTTTATCATTTGAGACATCCTTCAAGCCCCACAATATTCAAAGTTAATGGTCATCGTCTGAAGCTATACCATGGAGAGAAGAAGAAAAGTGACAAAGAGGTTGAGGTGTTCCTTTTGAAGGATGCAACCGATGGTGAAGAGATATGAGCTAATGACCATCTAACTTAAGGTCGTTGAACAAAAATGCTAGGTGGGAGACACCCCACCATGGTAAGATCTTCCTTTTTGTATCTCTTGTATGTAGTTCTGAGACTCTTAGCTTGATTTTATGAAAGCTTGGTTGTAGGATTTGTCTAGATAGGCTTGATCTTGCTTGATTAGGTTAAGATATTCATGAAGATTGTCATTGATCTTAGTCGGTTTGAATTGATAATGTTGAAAGAAACACTTCATTTTGGGTTTTGCATAGAGCTTTGAGTGTTTTTGACCCATTTTGCCTGAATACCTGCCAAGATTGTGTTGAAAATGCATTCCTTCATCTTAAAAAAAGGGGTCATCCATGCGCAAGCGTATATTACGCGTACGCGTGGATGGTACTTCTGCAGCTCTTGGTCCAAAAACCCAAGAGTTGTGCGAGAAGTACGCTACCATTGTGCCCTTCACACAACCCTTTCCACGCGTGCGCATACACTAACGCGTACGCGTCCCTTGCTGTTTCGCGAATCCACGCGCGCACGCCTATGATGCGTACGCATCGATTGCGCATTTCTCAACTCTTGGTAGATTTTTCCTAAGAGTTGTGCGACACTTGTGCGAACGTTGTGCCGGGAGCACAACTCCAACCCACATGTAAGCATAGGTGACGCTTACGCGTCATTTGCTACTCTGCACATCCACGCGTGTGCGCATATGGCGCGTACGCGTCGATTGCATTTTCCCAACTCTTCGTACATCACACCCGAGAGTTGTGCAATTTTTGTGCTACCTTTGTGTACGTCACACAATTACACCCACGCATGCGCATCCATTGACGTGTATGCATCCTCGCCCATCTCTCCATCCACGCGTACGTGTAGATGGAGCGCACGTGTCGATTGGTGGCTGGCCATTCGGCCATGCCTGGACCATCATCACTTATGTATTTTCAACAGTGGAGTCTCTACACACCATAGATTAAGGGTGTGGAGCTCTGTTGTACCTCGAGTTTCAATGCAATTACTATTATTTTCTATTTAATTCAGTTTATTCCTGTTCTAAGAAATTCGTTGCACTTCAACATGATGAATGTGATGATCCGTGACACTCATCATCATTCTAACCTATGAATGCGTGACTGACAACCACTTCCGTTCTACTTTAGACCGAGCGCATATCTCTTGGATTCCTTAATCAGAATCTTCGTGGTATAAGCTAGAATTGATGGCGGCATTCATGAGAATCCGAAAATTCTAAACCTTGTCTGTGGTATTCCGAGTAGGATTCAGGGATCGAATGACTGTGACGAGCTTCAAACTCGCAATTGTTGGGTGTGATGACAAACGCAAAAGAATCAATGGATTCTATTCCGACATGATCGAGAACCGAAAGATGATTAGCCGTGCTGTAACAGAGCATTTGGACCTTTTTCACTGAGAGGATGGGATGTAGCCATTGACAATGGTGATGCCCTACATACAGCTTGCCATGGAAAGGAGTAAGAAGGATTGAAAATATGAAAGCAGTATGTTGCAGAGATTCAAAAGGAACACAGCATCTCCATACACTTATCTGAAATTCTTGCTAATGATTTACATAAGTATTTCTATCTTTATTTTCTATTTATTTATTATTATTATTCGAAAACTCCATAACCATTTATTATCCGCCTAACTGAGATCTACAAGATGACCATAGCTTGCTTCATACCAACAATCTCCGTGGGATCGACCCTTGCTCACGTAAGGTTTATTACTTGGATGACCCAGTGCACTTGCTGATTAGTTGTGCGAAGTTGTGAAGAAAGTGCTGAGTTAGTAGATGCCCATACCAAGTTGAATGCCATTATTAAAGATCACAATTTCTTGCACCACTCATCCTTCCGACGTTCCTTCCACCTCGTCCGCACCACAACAAAGATCGGACCACCAACTGCTTGTAGATCTCCATAGAAAGATTGACCGATACGAATGGCGAAACTAACACCGATTTGCTTATGTGAAGAAGCTTTTGAGTTTTGTGACCCCACCTAAGGAGGAACCGGAGATCTCCACATCCACTTCCATCTTAAGTGATGATGACATTCATGTAAGGGATAGTGAAAATTCCAAAACCCGATCGCCCCTTGTGCCTCACTAATAGCATGAAGGACCGTGCTAATTATTAAGTGTGGGGAGGTCGTTCAACCGATCTCTGTAGGTAATAATTTTTCCTTTTCAACACCCATAATGTTGATTTTCCTTTGTTAATTAGGATAAATTGCATGGTTAGTTTTTGCTTTTGAACAATCTTTGCATGTTAGGACTACTTGGTTAGTTAGGGTGATGACTTATTTTCCAAGAAACTATGTTTTAGCGCACACTACCAATTTAAAAAATTTTTGGTGTTAATCTTGCTTGAATAATGTATTTCGGAACATGGTTGTTGAGCTAAGAACACAAGCATGTGAGACTTGAGCCTAATTGTGTTGTTACATCTTATAACCATTTATTTCCATTCTTGTGTGCAATAAACTCTTTCTATGATTGTGATCTTTGATTTGTTCGATTTTTTATGTCCATTATTCCATGTAGACATGAATTTATATGATTGAGGCCATCATTTCATTTAGCTCACGTACCCAAATGGCCTACCTTTCATCTACCATTGTTTGCCAAATTTGAGCCCACAATTAACCCACTTCGATCTTTAATTTAGCACATTACAAGCCTTAAAGCGAAAAACAATAAATGTCCTTAATTTGGATCTTTGATTAGCTTAGGCTAGTAAGTGTATGTATCATTTAAGTGTGGGGAAACTTGGGACATTGGTTGAGGTAAAAGGGTATTTTTGTATTTTGTTGAAAATATTGGGAATTGGGTATACACTAATGTGTTAATTAAATGTTTAAACCATATGCATTGATGCCTTTGTATATAATTACATCAAAAAAAAAAAAAAAGAGAAAAACAAAAAAAGAAGGAAAAAGAAATGCAATAAAAAGGGGACAAAGTGTCCCAAGGTAAAGTTCAAATAATATCAATGCATATGGGATGTGAATTGAAAAGAGAAGTGCATGAGTTTGTGGAAAAAGTGAAAAATGGGTTAGGTTAGCTTTGAAAATGTATAGGTTGTCATAGGTTAGGTGGGAAGTTTAAGTTAATCAAAGATTCAAATCTCAAGCTCACTTGACCATATGCATCCTTACCTTTACCCTAGCCCCATTACAACCTATGAAAAGACCTCATGATAGGTGCATGCATGCATTGGGTAATTGTTGATTGTTAGATGACAAACAAATTGGGAAAAGCATGATTAGAGGAGGATTGAGTGGTCAACTCTAAACACTAGAGAGAATAGAGTGCAAACACTTCCAGTGAGGGTTTGACGCTCAATTCCTTTTCCCGGCTTTCACGAGCTTTCCTCATGCAAGCTATACACAATCCACATTGATGTTTTAAATTGGTAGAGTCATGAATTGTTTTGTCATTTTGGCTCTATGTGCTCATATATATTCTTGGAAGTCGATCTACCTCTGACCAAGTAGATAGATACATTTGCATTAGTTGCATCTATATAGGTAATTTGCATCTCATAAATCCCATTCTCTTGTGATTCTTTGGTCTTTTGCTTTCTTTTAGCATGAGGAAATGCTTGGTTTAAGTGTGGAGAGGTTGATAAACCCCATTTTTAGGGTTTATCTTGTGTGGAATTTAGGGGTTTTATCAATATTTTTTTCACACTTATTTATACATAATGCATGGTTTTGTGTTTCATTTCTAATTTTGCTTCATGATTGAAAACATGATCCTTTGTTCTCAATTATGCCACATTTTAATCCCTTTCTATTACCATTCGATGCCGTGATCTGTGTGTTAAGTGATTTCAGAAGTTACAGGGCAAGAATGGCCTAGAAGAGAGGAAGGAGGCATGCATAAGTGAAAGAAACATGGAAATTGGAGCTTTGGAGTTTTAGCATCGACGCACACGCGTGGCTCATGTGCACACGTGTATGCGTGTTGCAGGATTGGCGCACAACCAATTGGCGCGTTCGCGTGGCTGGACGAAATCTCCATTGACGCGTACTGGTGCACGAAATTGTGATACATAATGGCGCCAACAACATGGTACGCACAATTGTAATCTCAACTCTTTTTCACAACTTTGTACAACTAACCAGCAAGTGCACTGGGTCGTCCAAGTAATAAACCTTACGTGAGTAAGGGTCGATCCCACAGAGATTGTCGGCTTGAAGCAAGCTATGGTCACCTTGAAAATCTCAGTCAGGCGGATTCAAATGGTTATGGAGTTTTAATTAAATTATAAATAAACATATAATAAAGATAGAGATACTTATGTAATTCATTGGTGGGAATTTCAGATAAACGTATGGAGATGCATTGTTCCTTCTGAATCTCTGCTTTCCTACTGCCTTCATCCAATCCTTCACACTCCTTTCTATGGCAAGCTGTTTGTAAGGGGATCACCGTTGTCAATGACTACCGTCCATCTTCTCAGTAAAAATGGTCCAGCTACGGGTTACGTAGGGCTAATCATCTGTCGGTTCTCGATCGTGTAGGAATAGGATTTAGTATCCTTTTGCGTCTGTCACCACGCCCTACAGTCGCGAGTTTGAAGCTTGTCACAGTCATCCCATTCCAAATCCTACTCAGAATACCACAGACAAGGTTTAGACTTTCTGGATCTCAAGAATACTGCCAATTGATTCTAGCTTATACCATGAAGACTCTTATCGCAAGGAATTGAAGGCTCTACTGTCAGGAGAGGCAATGAAACGCATGGACCATGAATCCAAGAGATACACATTCTAGCTTGTTTTCATGTAGAACGGAAGTGGTTGTCAATCACGCGTTCATGAGTGAGAATGGTGATGAGTGTCACATAATCATCACATTCGTCATGTTCTTGTGTGCGAATGAATATCTTAGAATAAGAATAAGCATGAATTGAATAGAAGAACAATAGTACTTTGCATTAATACTCGAGGAACAGCAGAGCTCCACACCTTAATCTCTGGTGTGTAGAAACTCCACCATTGAAAATAGATAAGTGATAATGGTCCAGGCATGGCCGAATGGCCAGCCACCATAAAAGTCTAAGATCACATAAAACTGATCAAAGATGTCTTGTATAATAATAAAAGGTCTTATTTATACTAGACTAGTTACTATAGTTTACAGAAATGATGCATAAATCCACATCCGGGCCCACTTGGTGTGTGCTTGGGCTGAGCATTGAAGCTTTCACGTGTAGCGGTCTTTCTTGGAGTTAAACGCCAGTTTGTAACTTGTTTCTGGCGTTTAACTCTAGCTTGTAACTTGTTTCTGGCGTTTAACACGAGAATAGGGCAGAAAGCTGGCGTTGAACGCCAGTTTGCATCGTCTAAACTCGATCAAAGTATGGACTATTATATATTTCTGGAAATATCTGGATGTCTACTTTCCAACGCAATTGAGATCTCACAATTTGAACTTCTGTAGCTCTAAAATTTCCATTTCGAGTGCAAGGAGGTCAGAATCCAACAGCATCAGCAGTCCTTTGTCAGCCTCTGAATCAGATTTTTGCTTAGGTTCCTCAATTTCAGCCAGAAAATACCTGAAATCATAGAAGCACACACAAACTCATAGTAAAGTCCAGAAATGTGAATTTTGCTTAAAAACTAATAAAAATATACTAAAAAGTAACTAAATCATACTAAAAACTATATGAAAACAATGCCAAAAAACGTATAAATTATCCGCTCATCACAACACTAAACTTAAATTGTTGCTTGTTCCCAAGCAACTGAAAACAAAATAGGATAAAAAGAAGAGAATATACAATAAATCCTACAGTATCAACGAAACTTAGTTCTAATTAGATAAGCGGGGCTTGTAGCTTTTTGCTTCTGACTAGTTTTGGCATCTCACTTTATCCTTTAAAATTCAGAATGATTGGCATCTATAGGAACCCATAATTTTAGATAGTGTTATTGATTCTCCTAGTTCAGTATGTTGATTCTTGAACACAGCTGCTTTATGAGTCTTGGCCGTAGCCCTAAGCACTTTGTCTTCCAGTATTATCACCGGATACATAAATGCCACAGACACATAACTGGGTGAACCTTTTCAGATTGTGACTCAGCTTTGCTAAAGTCCCCAGTTAGAGGTGTCCAGAGTTCTTAAGTACACTCTTTTTGCTTTGAATCACGACTTTAACCACTCAGTCTCAATCTTTTCACTTGGACATTCATGACACAAGCACATGGTTAGGGACAGCTTGATTTAATCGCTTAGGCCTGGATTTTATTTCCTTGGGCCCTCCGATCCATTAATACTCAAAGCCTTTGATCCTTTTTACCCTTGCCTTTTGGTTTTAAGGGCTATTGGCTTTTTCTACTTGCTTTTTCTTTTTCTTTCTTTTTCTTTTAATTTTTGCCACTTTTTTTTTCACTGCTTTTTCTTGCTTCAAGAATCTATTTCATGATTTTTCAAATTATCAATAACATTTCTCTTTGTTCATCATTCTTTCAAGAGGCAACAATTTTAACATTCATAAACTTCACTATAAAAAATATGCATTGTACAATCATTCATTCAGAAAATAAAAAGTATTGCCACCACATCAAAATAATTAAACTAATTTCAAGATAAAATTTGAAATCTAAGTACTTCTTGTTCTTTTGTAATTAAGCACATTTTTCATTTAAGAGAGGTGAAGGATTCATGGAGTTATTCATAGCTTTAAGACATAGACACTAGACACTAATGATCATTAATGAGGACACAAACATATATGACACAATAAAGCTCAAAAACTGAAAACAGAAAATAAATAGACAAATAGATTAAGGAATGAGTCCACCTTAGTGTGGGTGGCGTCTTCCTCTTGAAGAACCAATGGAACGACTTGATGGAGTGCTCTTGGTGCTCCACCCTTAGTTGGTCCATGTTGTAACTTAAGCCTTCCAAGGAGGTGTTGAGTTGTTCCCAATAGTTGTGTGGAGGAAATTGCATCCCTTGAGGTATCTCTGGGATTTCTTGATGAAGATCTTCCTCATGCTCTTGTTGAGGTCCATGAATGGGCTCTTTTGTTTGCTCCATCCTTTTCTTAGTGATGGGCTTGTGCTCTTCAATGAGGATGTCTTCTTCTATGTCAATCCCAGATAAATTGTATATATGACAAATGAGATGAGGAAAAGCTAACCTTGCCAAGGTGGATGACTTGTCAGCCACCTTGTAGAGTTCTAGAGGTAATGATCTCATGAACTTCCACTTCCTCCCCAATCATGATACTATGGATCATGATGGCCCGATCCACAGTCACTTCAGATCGGTTGCTAGTAGGAATGATGGAATGTTGGATGAACTCAAACCATCCTCTAGCCACAGGCTTAAAGTCCGGTCTTCTTAATTGAACCGGATTGCCTATTGAGTCTCTTTTCCATTGAGCTCCTTCCACACATATGTCCATGAGAACTTGGTCCAACCTTTGATCAAAGTTGACCCTTCTAGTGTAGGAGCGTGCGTTTTCTTGCATTATTGGCAAGTGAAACACCAAGCTTACATTTTTCAGACTGAAATCTAAGTATTTCTCCCGAACCGTTATAAGCCAATTCTTTGGATTTGGGTTCATACTTTGATCATGGTTCCTAGAGATCCATGCATTGGCATAGAACTCTTGAACCATTAAGATTCTGACTTGTTGAATGGGGTTGGTAAGAGCTTCCCAACCTCTTTTTCGGATCTCATGTCGGATCTCTGGATACTCATTTTTTCTAGCATGAAAGGGACCTTAGGGATCACCTTCTTCTTGGCCACAACTTCATGGAAGTGGTCTTGATGGACCTTTGAGATGAATCTTTCCATCTCCCATGACTCGAAGGTAGAAGCTTTTGCCTTCCCTTTCCTCTTTCTAGAGGTTTCTCCGGCCTTAGGTGCCATAAATGGTTATGGAAAAACAAAAAGCAATGCTTTTACCACACCAAACTTAAAAGGTTTGCTCGTCCTCGAGCTAAAGAAGAAAGAAAAAAGAGGAAGAAGAAGAAAAATGGAAGAGATAGAGGGATAAGTGAATTCAGCCAAGGTGGTGGAAAGGTGTTTGTGTTGTATGAATATGAAGGAGTAGTGAGGGGTTTATATAGGGGTGAGGGGAGGGTTGGGTTTCGGTCATTAGGGTTGGGTTTGGGAGGGAAAAGATTTTGAATTTGAAAGTGAGGTATGTGGGGTTTTTGGGGAAGAGATATGGAGGTGATTGGTGAAGAAGTGATGAGGAAAAGTGAATGAGTTGATTGGTGATGGGTATTTAGGGAAGAGTGTTGTGGGAGGGTAGGTGGGGATCCTGTGGGGTCCACAGATCTTGAGGGGTCAAGGATGTATCATCCCTAATCCTATTAGGCGTGTAAATGCCCTTACAGTGCAATCCTGGCGTTTAATGCCAGATTGCTGCTTGTTTCTGGCGTTAAACACCGGCTTTTATTCCTTTCCTGGCGTTAAATGCCAGGCTGCAACCTGCTTCTAGCATTTAACGCCAGATTGTAGCCTGTTTCTGGCGTTTAACGCCAGTCTGGTGCTAGTTTCTGGCGTTTAACGCACAGAATGGTGCCAGACTGGGCGTTAAATGCCTATTCTACTACCCTTACTGGTGTTTAGTAAGTTCCTCTACCAGGGTGTGCTATTTTTAATGCTGTTCTTGATTTTTCTTGAATTTTTGTGATTATTTTTGTGACTCCACATGATCATCAACCTAAAAAAAGGAAATACATAGATAAATAAAATTGGGTTGCCTCTCAATAAGCACTTTTTTAATGTCAATAACTTGACAGTGAGCTCTCATGGAGCCTCACAGATGTTTAAAGCATTGTTGGGACCTCCCAACACCAAACTTAGAGTTTGAATGTGGGGGTTCAACACCAAACTTAGAGTTTGGTTGTGGCCTCCCAACACCAAACTTAGAGTTTGACTGTGGGGGCTTTGGTTGACTCTGCAGTGAGAAAAGCTTTTCTTGCTTCCTCTCCATGGTTACAGAAGGAGATCCTTGAGTTTTAAACATAAGATAGTCCTCATTCAGTTGAAGGACCAACTCTCCTCTGTCCACATCAATCACAACCTTTGCTGTGGCTAGGAAGGGTCTTCCAAGGATGATGGAATCATCCTCATCCTTTCCAGTGTCTAGGATTATGAAATTAGCAGGGATGTAAAGGCCTTTGACCTTTACTAGCACGTCCTCTACCTGTCCATAAGCCTTTTTCATGGATTTGTCTGCCATCTCTAATGAGAATTTGGCAACCTGTACCTCAAAGATTCACAGTTTCTCCATTACAGAGAGTGGCATAAGTTTATGCTGACCCCAGGTCACACAAAGCCTTCTCAAAGGTCATGGTGCCTATGGTACAGGAAATTAAGAATTTACCAGGATCCTGTTTCTTTTGAGGTAAAGTATGCTGAACCCAGGTATTCAGTTCATTAATGAGCAATGGAGGCTCATCCTCCCAAGTCTCATTACCAAATAGCTTGGCATTCAGCTTCATGATTTCTCCTAAATACTGGGCAACTTGCCCTTCAACAATGTCTTCATCTTCTTCAGAAGATGAATAGTCATCAGAGCTCATGAATGGTAAAAGAAGGTTCAATGGAATCTCTATAGTCTCTAGGTAAGCCTCAGATTCCTTAGGTTCCTCAATTGGGAACTCCTTTTTGTCCAGAGGACGTCCCATGAGGTCTTCCTTACTGGGATTCACGTCCTCCTCCCCCTTTGTGCATTCGGCCACACCAAGTAAGGTTATGGCCTTGCACTCTCTTTTTGGGTTCTCTTATGTATTACTTAGGAGAGTACTAGGAGGAGTTTCAGTGACTCTTTTACTCAGCTGGCCCATTTGTGCCTCCAAATTTCTAATGGAGGACCTTGTTTCATTCATGAAACTTAGAGTGGCCTTAGATAGATCAAAGACTATGTTTGCTAGGCTAGAGGGATTCTGTTCAAAATTCTCTGTCTGTGGCTGAGAGGATGATGGAAAAGGCTTGCTATTGCTAAACCTATTTCTTCCACCATTATTAAAGCCTTGTTGAGGCTCTTGTTGATCCTTCCATGAGAAATTTGGATGATTTCTCCATGAGGGATTATAGGTGTTTCCATAGGCTTCACCCATGTAATTCACCTCTACAATTGTAGGGTTCTCAGGATCATAAGCTTCTTCCTCAGAAGATGCTTCTTTAGTACTGTTGGATTCATTTTGCAATCCATTTAGACTCTGAGAAATCATGTTGACTTACTGAGTCAATATTTTGTTCTAAGCCAATATGGAATTCAGAGCATTAATTTCAAGAACTCCCTTCCACTGAGGCGTCCCATTACTCACAGGATTCCTTTCAGAAGTGTACATGAACTGGTTATTTGCAACCATGTCAATGAGTTCCTGAGCTTCTGCAGGCATTTTCTTTAGGTGAATAGATCCACCTGCAGAATGGTCCAATGACATCTTAGACAATTCAGACAGACCATCATAGAATATATCCAGGATGGTCCATTTTGAAAGCATGTTAGAATGACACTTTTTGGTTAGTTGCTTGTATCTCTCCCAAGCTTTATAAAGGGATTCACCTTCTTTCTGTCTGAAGGTTTGAACATCCACTCTAAGTTTGCTCAGCTTTTGAGGAGGAAAGAACATGGCTAAGAAAATCGTGACCAGCTTATCCCAAGAGCTCAGGCTATCTCTAGGTTGAGAGTCCAACCATGTTCTAGCTCTATCTCTTACAGCAAAAGGGAAAAGCATAAGCTTATAGTCCTTAGGATCAACTCCATTGGTCTTAACAGTATCACAGATTTGCAAGAATTCAGTTAAGAACTAAAAAGGATCTTCTGATGGAAGTCCATGAAACTTGCAATTCTATTGCATCAGAGAAACTAATTGAGGCTTTAGCTCAAAATTGTTTGCTCCAATGGCAGGGATTGAGATGCTTCTTCCATGGAAGTTTGAATTTGGTGTAGTAAAGTCACCAAGCATCTTTCTTGCACTTCCACCATTGTTATTGGTTTTGGCCATCTCTACTTCTTTTTCAAAAATTTCAGTAAAGTCCTCTTCAGAGTGTTGTGTTTTAGCTTCTTTTAGCTTCCTCTTCAGAGTCCTTTCAGGTTCCGGATCAACTTCAACAAGAATGTTCTTATCCTTGCTCCTACTCATGTGAAAAGGAAGAGAACAGAAAAGAAGAGGAATCCTCTATGTCATAGTATAGAGATTCCTTTATGTGAGTAGAAGAAGAAAAGAATAGAAGAAGGAGAAGAGAAAAATTCAAACACAGAGAAGGGAAGGGTTCGAATTTTGAGAAGAGAAGTGTTCGTAAATAAATAAAATAAATAGAAAGAGAGAGAGAGAGGGAAATTCAAAAATTAGAAGAAAAGAAAAGAAAAATATTTTTGTTTTTATTTTAATTATTAGTTAAAATTCGAAAATTAAGAGAAGAGGTAAAATAAAAATAAAATTTAAAACAATTAGTTAATTAAAAAGAATTTTGAAAAAAGGGTGAGGAATTTTTGAAAATTAGAGAGAGAGAAGTAGTTAGGTGGTTTTGAAAAAGATAAGAATTAGTAAAAAAACAAAAAGTCAATTAGTTAGTTGAAAAATATTTGAAAATCAATTTTGAAAAGATAAGAAGTTAGAAAAGATTTTTGAAATTGATTTTGAAAAAGATATGATTTGAAAAAGATATGTTTGAAAAAGAAATTATTGAAATTTATTTTGAAAAAGATTTGAAAAAGAAATTTAGAAAGATTTGATTTTGAAAATTAAAGTTGATTACTTGACTAACAAGAAACTAAAAGATATGATTCTAGAATTTAAAGATTGAACCTTTCTTAACAAGAAAGTAACAAACTTCAAATTTTTGAATCAATCACATTAATTGTTAGTAAAGTTTTCAAAAATAATGAAGTAAAGATAAGAAAAAGATTTTGAAAATAATTTTTTTAAAATTTTCGAAAATAATAAAAAAAAATAAAAAAGATTTGATTTTTGAAAAAGATTTTGAAAAGAAAGGATTTTTGAAATTGAAATCTTGACTTGACTAACAAGAAACAACTTATTTTAAAATTTTTTGACTAAGTTAACCCAAAGATTTCGAAATTTATGAGAGAAATAAGGGAAATATATTTTTTTGATTTTTGAATTTTTAATGAGGAGAGAGAAAAACAACTAAATGACTCAAAACATGAAATTATGAATCAAAACACATGATGCATGCAAGAACACTATGAATGTCAAGATGAACACCAAGAACACTTTGAAGATCAAGATGAACATCAAGACTTATTTTTGAAAAATTTTCACGAAAAGAAAAACATGCAAGACACCAAACTTAGAGATTTTTCATGTTTAGACATTATGAATTCAAAAATGCATATGAAAAACAACAAAAGACACAAAACAAGAAAATTTTAAGATCAAACAAGAAGACTTACCAAGAACAACTTGAAGATCATGAAGAATGCAATGCATGAATTTTTTCGAAAAATGCACAAATTTTAAAAAACATGCAATTGACACCAAACTTAAAAATTGACATTAGACTCAAACAAGAAACACAAATTTTTGGTTTTTATGATTTTATAAATTTTTTTTCGAAAATATCTTCTTGGAAAAACAAAAACAAAGAAAAAATTTTTGAAAAAAATGTTTGAAAACATTTTTGAAAATAAAATAAAGGTTGAAAGAAGAAGAAAATTACCTAATCTGAGCAACAAGATGAACTGTCAGTTGTCCAAACTAGAACAATCCCCGGTAACGGCGCCAAAAACTTGGTGCACGAAATTGTTATACACAATGGCGCCAACAACTTGGTACGCACAATTGTAATCTCAACTCTTTTTCACAACTTCACACAACTAACCAGCAAGTGCACTGGGTCGTCCAAGTAATAAACCTTACGTGAGTAAGGGTCGATCCCACAGAGATTGTCGGCTTGAAGCAAGCTATGGTCACCTTATAAATCTCAGTCAAGCGGATTCAAATGGTTATGGAGTTTTGATAATATAATTGTATATAAAAATAAAATAAATATAGAGATACCTATGTAATTCATTGCTGGGAATTTCAGATAAGCGTATGGAGATGCATTGTTCCTTCTGAATCTCTGCTTTCCTACTACCTTCATCCAATCCTTCATACTCCTTTTTATGGCAAGCTTTTTGTAGGGGGATCACCGTTGTCAATGGCTACTGTCCATCCTCTTAGTGAAAATGGTCCAGCTACGGGTTACGTAGGGCTAATCATCTATCGTTTCTCGATCATGTAGGAATAGGATTTACTATCCTTTTGCGTCTGTCACCATGCCCTACAATCACGAGTTTGAAGATCGTCACAGTCATCCCATCCCAGATTCTACTCGAAATACCACAGACAAGGTTTATACTTTCTGGATCTCAAGAATGCTGCCAATTAATTCTAGCTTATACCACGAAGACTCTGATCACAAGGAATTGAAGGCTCTATTGTCAGGAGAGGCAATAAAATGCATGGACCAGGAATCCAAGAGATACATATTCTAGCTTGTTTTCATGTAGGACGGAAGTGGTTGTCAATCACGCGTTCATGAGTGAGAATGGTGATGAGTGTCACATAATCATCACATTTGTCATGTTCTTGTGTGCGAATGAATATCTTAGAATAAAAATAAGCATGAATTGAATAGAAGAACAATAGTACTTTGTATTAATACTCGAGGAACAGCAGAGCTCCACAACTTAATCTATGGTGTGTAGAAACTCCACCGTCGAAAACACATAAGTGATAATGGTCCAGGCATGGCCGAATGGCCAGCCCCCATAAAAGTCTAAGATCGCATAAAACTAATCAAAGATGTCTAGTACAATAATAAAAGGTCCTATTTATACTAGACTAGTTACTAGAGTTTACAGAAATAAGTAAATGATGCAGAAATCCACTTTCGGGCCCACTTGGTGTGTGCTTGGGCTGAGCATTGAAGCTTTCACGTGTAGAGGTCCTTCTTGGAGTTAAATGCCAGTTTGTAACTTGTTTCTTGCGTTTAACTCTAGCTTGCAACTTATTTCTAGCGTTTAACGCCAGAATAAGGCAGAAAGCAAGCGTTGAATGCCAGTTTGCGTTGTCTAAACTCAGACAAAGTATAAACTATTATATATTACTGGAAAGCTCTGGATGTCTACTTTCCAACGCAATTCAGAGCTTACCATTTGGACTTCTGTATCTTCAAAAATTTCATTTCGAGTGCAGGGAGCTCAGAATCCAATAGCATTAGTAGTCCTTTGTCAGCCTCTGAATCAGATTTTTGCTCAGATCCCTCAATTTCAGCCAGAAAATACCTGAAATTATAGAAAAACACACAAACTCATAGTAACTAAATCATACTAAAAACTATATGAAAACAATGCCAAAAAGCGTATAAAATATCCGCTCATCACGTACGCATGCCTTGCGCGTATGTGTGGATCGCAAAATGCAAAGGACGCGTACGCATGACCCACGCGTACATGTGACGCTCGGCACGTGACATTTTAAGTGAATTCGTGGCTGGCGATTTCATGTGACCTGGAGGGCCCAATCTGAAGCAATTTTGGCGCCAAAAGACTTAAGAGGACCAAGGGATTGAGAGCATACACATCATTACACACATTCAGATATTCTGGTAGTTAGTTTTGGAGGTTTCTAGAGAGAGAAACTCTAACTTTTCTCTAGGTTTTGGCTTTCTCAATTCCAATTTCCTTTGATCCTTTGGTTAGATCTGAATTCAATTTCAATTCTACATTGTTCTAGTTTGTAGGTCTCACTCTTCTACTCATAATTTAGTTTTCTTGTTACTCTAGGATTGTAGATCTTGGATTTGGATCTTGTTACTTTGATTTCTATTAATGCATTGAGGAATTTCATGTTCATTGTTGTTGATTGCTTGATTGTTGTTAATTGCTTGAAGTAGATAGCTTGAATTCAAATTCTCTTCTCACTCTCACAATGCCTTTCATTATTGCTCACCAAATGTTTGAGAAAATGTCAACTATAGCTATGGAGTAGATTTTCACCTTTGGCTTAGGGGTTAGATAATTGGAGACACTTGAATTGTCAAAGCTTTTTGTTGATTGATAATTGGAAATTGCTAATTGACTTGAATGACACAAACTCTAGTCTTTTCTTAGGATTTGACTAGGACTTGTGAACTCAAATTGATTATTTCCACTTGACTTTCCTTCATAGTTAGAGGTTAACTAAGTGGAGCAATAACCAATTCTTATCACAATTGTTGGAGGCAATGAGGATAGGAATTCCAATTTCCAACCCTAGCCAAGGCTTTTACATTGATTGATTGTCATTCATCTTGGTTTAGTTCAATTTCTTGTGTCCCTTAGCCTACTTGTTATTTGCTCATTGCTTTTATGCAAGCTTGTTTACATTTCTCGTATTCAACCTCAAACACCAAGAGAACTCCTAACCAATGATGTGTATCTTATGGCAACTCTTAGGGAGAATGACTCGGGACTAATACTCTCAGTTATAGATTTGAATTGTGGACACACTCTTTCTTTGTTTGATGCGTTATAGTTTGTTGGTTTAGACTATGCTCACGACACAATTCTATTGGAAAATTCTATGCCGACAAAATATAGCTCATCACCTTGGAAGACCTTTCCTAGCTATAACCAAGGCTGTGATTGATGTAGACAAAGGAGAAGTAGTCCTGCAATTAGATGAGGACTATCTTGTGTTCAAGGTTCATAAACCTCATTCCACCTCAGTTGAAGGAAGAGCCATTAACAAACATGAAGTGCTTCAACTACTCCTCTCAATACAGAGCCTAACAGAGCCCCCAGACACCAATTCTAGGTTTAGTGTGGGGCAAGCATCATCAAGATCTGAAAGGAATGGCAGTAAGAAAGTGCCCAAGTGCTGCAGGGATAAGAAAATCCCTATTGAAGGCCTCTCACCTAGCATGAGAGTTATCTTCACTGACAATCCAGTCATTCCCCACACTATGAACAGGATCTTATCTCTAGAACATGTGGAACTTATCCATGAGAGTTGATCAGCGAATAATTTATACGCTTTTTGGCATTGTTTTTAGGTAGTTTTTAGTATAATTTAGTCAGTTTCTAGTATATAATTATTAGATTTTATGAAAAAATCACATTTCTAGACTTTACTATGAGTTTGTGTATTTTTCTGTGATTTTAGGTATTTTCTGGCTGAAATTAAGGGACCTGAGCAAAAATTTGATTCAGAGGCTGAAAAAGGACTGCAGATGCTGTTGGATTCCGACCTCCCTGCACTCGAAATGGATTTTTTGGAGCTACAAAAGCCCAATTGACGCGCTCTTAATTGCGTTGGAAAATAGACATCTTGGGCTTTTTAGAAATGTATAATAGTCCATACTTTGCCCGAGATTTGATGGCCCAAATTGGTGTCAAAACGTCGGTCAGAGATCCTTTTCCGGCATTAAATGCCAGAACTGGCATAAAAGCTGGAGTTAAACGCCCAAAATGGCACCAGAGCTGGCGTTTAACTCCAAGAAAAGCCTAAGCACGTGAAAGCTTCAATGCTCAGCCCAAGCACACACGAAGTGGGCCCCGGAAGTGGATTTCTGCACTATCTACCTTAGTTACTCATTTTCTGTAAACCCTAGCTACTAGTTTTAGTATAAATATTACTTTTCTCATTGTATTAGATGTCATGGTTATTCTGGTTCCCCCTCTGGGGCCGAAACTAATGAACACCATTATCACTTATGTATTTTCAACGGTGGAGTTTCTACACCTCATAGATTAAGGTGTGGAGCTCTGCTGCTCCTCATGAATTAATGCAAAGTACTATTGTTCTTCTATTAAATTCAAGTTTATTCTTGTTCTAAGATATTCACTCGTACTTCAACCTGATGAATGTGATTATCCTTGACACTCATGATCATTCTCACTTATGAACACGTGCCTGACAACCACTTCCGTTCTATTTGTAATAGCTTGAGTCTGGATCTCTTGGCCTCCTGGTCCACGACACATGGTTGCCTCTCTTGACAATAGAGCCTTCCATTCCGTGAGATCAGAGTCTTCGTGGTATAAGCTAGAATCAATTGGCAGCATTTTTGAGATCCGAAAAGCCTAATCCTTGTCTGTGGTATTCCGAGTAGGATCTGGGATGGGATGACTGTGACGAGCTTCAAACTCGCGAGTGCTGGGCGCAGTGATAGTGCGCAAAAGGATCATTGGATCTTATTCGGACACGATCGACAACCGACAGATGATTAGCCCTACGTAACCCATAGCCAGACTATTTTCACTGAGAGGACAGACGGAAGCCATTGACAACGGTGATCCCTGAACATACAGCTTGCCATGGAAGGGAGTACGCATGAGTGGATAAATGCAATAGGAAAGCAGATATTCAAAAGGAACAAAGCACTTCCATACGCTTATCTAAAATTCTCACCAATGAATTACATAAGTATTTCTATTTTATTTTATGTCTTATTAATCTTTTAATTATCAAAACCCCAAAACCATTTGAATCTGCCTGACTGAGATTTACAAGATGACCATAGCTTGCTTCAAGCCGATAATCTCCGTGGGATCGACCCTTACTCACGTAAGGTATTACTTGGACGAACCAGTGCATTTGTTGGTCAGCTACGCGAAGTTGTGAAGAAAGTGTGTGAGATCACGATTCTATGTACCAAGAGCACAGGCAAGAAGTTCACTATAAGGGGTGAAATTCTGAGCCCTTACCCATCTTTGTAAGGAGCTAACGTCAAGCTAGTAATGTTAAAGAAGCGCTTGTTGGGAGGCAACCCAACCATAATTAAAGTTATTTATGTTTTTCATTAAGTTTATTTCAGTTATATTAGTTTAATTTTTATATTTATTTATGTTTGTGATCATGTGCAGTAGTTAGAACAGAAACAGAAACAGTCAGAGTTGGAAATAAAACACCCTGGAGTAGGCCCCTTGCTGGCGTTGAATGCCAGACAAGGAGGCAGGAGTGGGCGTTGACCGCCAGCCAGGGAGCAGATTGCTGGCGTTGAACGCCAGCCAGGGGGCAGAGATAGGGTGTTCAACACCCCAAAGGAAGAAGAGACCTGGTGTTGAACGCCAGGAAGGAGCACCACAATGGGCGTTCAACGACGAAAAAGGAGCAGCAAGCTGGCATTGAATGCCAGCCAGGAACAGGAGCTGGGCGTTTAACGCTGATAAGGGGGCAGGGGAATTCGAATTCCCTAGCCTCCCAGGATCAGTGGGTCTCATAGAATCTCCACCTACCCTATCTTCTTCTCTCTCTTACTTTCATTCTTCCCTATAAACCCTAATCCAATCACATCCATATCTCTTCTCAAAACCATCAAAACTCGCACCAACTCCCACCCACTTCCAATTCAAACTTTCCCATCCAATTCCCACCCATTTATTCGAACCCTACCCTATCCCACCCCTATAAATACCCCTTCTTCCCACCTCTACAACACACACCTCATACACTATAGCCCTTATGACAAGTAATCTTATGCTAGTTTTACAAGCATTTTTCATTTGTTTCATTAGGTTTTATGCACTTTCTTGCACAACAAGTAAGTGATTGAAGTGGAATTTCATGATAATTTTGAATCAATCAAACATCATTTATTTTACACAAAATCATTAGGTTTAGGATAGAATTAATTGATATTATGAATGGTGCAAGGCCCTTGTGATTTTGATGAGACTTTGATTTCTTGGTTGATTGCTTATAGGTGAAGAAATGAAGAAAAAAGGGAAGCAAACATGGCTAGCATTCACTTCTAAAGTGAGCGCTACGCTCACTTAGTTACCTTTTTTGTGGATTTTGAGCTTTGGAGGCAAAGCTCCTTGCTGTCCGTACACACTAGGAGCGCTCAAAGAGGTAACGTAGTGCTCACTGATAAGGGAAAAATGATTCCACACAAAGTCACCGGCAAGTGTACCGGGTCGCATCAAGTAGTAATAACTTACAAGAGTGAGGTCGATCCCACAGGGATAGATGGATTGAGCAATTTTAGTTAGGTGATGAATTTAGTTAAGCAAATATTTGATGATTTGAGTGAATTTTGATTAACAGAAGCTAAATTGCAAGTAAGTAAAGGTGCAGTGACAAAAAAGTAAAGTGCAGAAGAGATAAATTTGCAGAAACTTAAAGTGAAAGAAAGTAAAAGAGCTGAAACTTAAATTGTAAGAAAAGTAAATTGCAGAAACTTAAAGTGCAAGAAATGTAAAGTGCTGAATCTAAATTGCTGAGAAATGTAAATTGCTTGAAGAATAGAAGGATTTGGGTGCTGGGATTCAGAATTTAACAAGGAAATACAAATTAAAGTAAATCCGAGAGCTATGAGATGAAAAGATTCAGCTCAGTTGCCAAATAAAAATGGAAAAATTACTTGAAGAAACAAACAGAAAAAGAAACTTAGCTCAATTATGAAATTCTAAGAGAGAAATTGAAGATCGAAGGAGAGCAAGGAGATCAGAAAGTAGATCTAGATCTCAATTACTTGCTTGACCAATCAGAAAGAAAATGCAGAAGAAATGAAAATGTAAACAGCAAAGGAAATTCAGATCCAATTCCTCAATTCTCAGAACTATATAAATGAAAAGCAAAGATAATTCTCAGATCAAGCAATTTACTGGATTTCTTAAATCTGAATTCAAAAACCCAAAACAGAAAGTAGAAGTTTCATAAGAAAATAAATGAAAACAGAAAGCAAACTAGATATAATCCCAATTCCCAAATTCAAAACATATGAAAATTAAAAGCGAAATACTAAAATTAGCTAAAGGTCTCTTCTCAAATCAAATTAAATCCTATTTATACACTTTCTATTTTTAGTCTTCAAAGCTTTGAGTGGGCCTTTTAATTTTTGGATTTGAAGAAAAGTGGATCCGGGTGGCTTTGGTTCAAGTGGCATGGGTCAAGGTGCTAGCTCCAGTATAGCGCTCCGTTTTATTAGTGAACGTTGCGTTCACTTGTCTTGCGCCAATTTTGGTGCGCCTTGTTGCTCAGTAATTCCCCTAGCATTCATTATTTGAACATTATGTTCTAAATGTGAACGCTACCTCCTTGGTGCTTTGGTTCCCTCTTCGAGCGCGATAAAGTTCAGAAAAGTGAACGTGGCGTACAAACTTTTTGAACGCTATCTCTTTTTGCTGAGCCTTCCTTGGTTGGTTTTGGGCCTTAAAGATTCCTACCACTTATGCTTCAATTTCATGAGAAATATAGATTGTTATACATCATTGGAAAGCTCTGAATGTCAGCTTTCCAATGCAACTGGAAGCGCATCAATTGGACAAAATGTCCTAGATGAAAACTTCAATTAAATAAAATCTAATGCAATTGAGCAACAATTAATCATACTAGCCTTCCAATACTTGTATGCCTATGCTGAGTGGTTTGCAAGTAGCTTTCTCTTTTCCTTTCTTGGTGGCCATCCTGAAAGTAGGGAAGAGAAAGGAAATTAAAGTCAAAGAGATAGAGCAAGGAAGAGGGTATTGTAAGTGATAGTCAATGCACAATAAAGATAAATGGCATGAACAAATGGTCCGGATTACATGTGAAAAGCTCATCAATGGAAATATAGCAAGTGCATGTAGGACAATGGAATGCAAGAGGTTTATTGGCATGCAGGCAAAGGCATGAGTAGCATATATCAAACATTCAATGTCCAAGTTAGGTTACTATTTGTAACAAACTAACTATCACGTTTGTATTGACAATTAAATTTAATTAATAAAATATGAAAGGGAATTTGTGAAAAGCAAGCATTGCAGAGTAGAGTAAAGTAATGTAGAAAAGTGCATAGTGCTATATGGGCTTTTTCACAAACACATTGCATGCATGTTAAACGAGATATAAAAAGTATGAAATTGAACATGCAAGCAATCCCTTAAATAGGAGAAAAATAATTGTCAAACAATTTGCAATAATCCATAAGCATATAATGAGGAATGATGACTCAAAAGGTTTCTAACACCATGTAAAAGGAAAAAGAAGAAGAAAGAAAAATAAAGATTTGAAAAGAAAAAGAAAAGAAAAAGAAAATAATAATATATATACATAAGATAATAAGAATGATAGAAAAGAGAAGAAGGAAGAAGAAGGTAAAACCTTGTGAATGGTGGTGAGAGAGATAGAGAGTGAAAGGTGAGGTAGAAGGGGAAAGGGAGAAAGAAGAAAGAAGGGGGGAAAAGAAAAAGTAGGGTTTGGAGGAGAGAAAGATAAGATAATTTGGCTTATTGGGTTGAGCTGTGCGGCGCATGCGACGCGGCCGCGGACGGCACGCGTTCGCGTAGATGCGCGTCAGGAAGGGGGACGCGATCGCGTCGGTCACGCGGTCACGTGACCTACGTTGTGCTGCTGGCGCGAGTGCAGCTTTGCTCCAGCATAACTCTCTGTTCAATATAATTCAATTGCCAAATTAAGGTGACGCGATCACGTGGGTGGTGCGCGAAATTGTGATCTCTACACAACTCCGCACAACTAACCAGCAAGTGCACTGGGTCGTCCAAGTAATAAACCTTACGCGAGTAAGGGTCGATCCCACGGAGATTGTTGGTATGAAGCAAGCTATGGTCACCTTGTAAATCTTAGTCAGGCATACTCAAATGGGTATAGATGATGAATAAAACATAAAGATAAAGATAGAAATACTTATGTATATCATTGGTGAGAGTTTCAGATAAGCGTATGAAGATGCTGTCCCTTCCGTCTCTCTGCTTTCCTACTGTCTTCATCCAATCCTTCTTACTCCTTTCCATGGCAAGCTGTATGTAGGGTTTCACCGTTGTCAGTGGCTACCTCCCATCCTCTCATTGGAAATGTTCAACACACCCTGTCACAGCACGGCTATCCATCTGTCGGTTCTCAATCAGGCCGGAATAGAATCCAGTGATTCTTTTGCGTCTGTCACTAACGCCCCGCCCTCAGGAGTTTGAAGCACGTCACAGTCATTCAATCATTGAATCCTACTCAGAATACCACAGACAAGGTTTAGACCTTCCGGATTCTCTTGAATGCCGCCATCAGTTCTAGCTTATACCACGAAGATTCCGGTTAAAGAACCCAAGAGATAAACATTAGAGCCTTGTTTGCTTGTAGAACAAGAGTGGTTGTCAGTCACTTTGTTCATCAGTGAGAATGATGATGAGTGTCACATAATCATCACATTCATCAAGTTCTTGAGTGCGAATGAATATCTTAGAATAAGAACAAGCGGAATTGAATAGAAGAACAATAGTAATTGCATTAATACTCGAGGTACAGCAGAGCCCCACACCTTAATCTATGGTGTGTAGAAACTCCACCGTTGAAAATACATAAGAACAAGGTCTAGGCATGGCCATGAGGCCAGCCTCCCAAAGTGATCAAAAGATCTAAAGAACAAAAGTTTCCAAAGATCAGAAGATGAAAATACAATAGTAAAAGGTCCTATATATAGAGAACTAGTAGCCTAGGGTGTACAAAGATGAGTAAATGACATAAAAATCCACTTCCGGGCCCACTTGGTGTGTGCTTGGGCTGAGCAATGAAGCATTTTTCGTGTAGAGACTCTTCTTGGAGTTAAACGCCAGCTTTTATGCCAGTTTGGGCGTTTAACTCCCAATTAGGTGCCAGTTCCGGCGTTTAACGCTGGGAAATCTGAAGGTGACTTTGAACGCCGGTTTGGGCCATCAAATCTTGGGCAAAGTATGGACTATCATATATTGCTGGAAAGCCCAGGATGTCTACCTTCCAACGCCGTTGAGAGCGCGCCAATTAGGCTTCTGTAGCTCCAGAAAATCCACTTCGAGTGCAGGGAGGTCAGAATCCAACAGCATCTGCAGTCCTTTTCAGTCTCTGGATCAGATTTTTGCTCAGGTCCCTCAATTTCAGCCAGAAAATACCTGAAATCACAGAAAAACACACAAACTCATAGTAAAGTCCAGAAAAGTGAATTTTAACTAAAAACTAATAAAAATATACTAAAAACTCAACTCAAACTACTAAAAACATACTAAAAACAATGCCAAAAAGCGTACAAATTATCCGCTCATCACAACACCAAACTTAAATTGTTGCTTATCCTCAAGCAACTGAAAATCAAATAAGATAAAAAGAAGAGAATATGCAATGAATTCCAAAAACATCTATAAAGATCAGTATAAATTAGATGAGCGGGACTTTTAGCTTTTTGCCTCTGAATAGTTTTGGCATCTCACTCTATCCTTTGAAATTCAGAATGATTGGATTCTTTAGGAACTCAGAATCCAGATAGTGTTATTGATTCTCCTAGTTAAGTATGATGATTCTTGAACAGAGCTACTTATTGAGTCTTGGCTGTGGCCCAAAGCACTCTGTCTTCCAGTATTACCACCGGATACATACATGCCACAGACACATAATTGGGTGAACCTTTTCAGATTGTGACTCAGCTTTGCTAAAGTCCCCAATTAGAGGTGTCCAGGGTTCTTAAGCACACTCTTTTTGCCTTGGATCACAACTTTATTTCTTTCTTTTTCTTTCTTTTTCTTTTTCTCTCTTTTTTTTTTCCTTTTTTTTTCGTTCTTCTTTTTTTTTTTGTATTCACTGCTTTTTCTTGCTTCAAGAATCATTTTTATGATTTTTTAGATCCTCAGTAACATGTCTCCTTTTTCATCATTCTTTCAAGAGCCAACATTCATGAACCACAAATTCAAAAGACATATGCACTATTTAAGCATACATTCAGAAAACAAAAGTGTTGCCACCACATCAAAATAATCAATCTGTTATAAAATTCAAAATTCATGCACTCTTCTCTTTTTCAATTAAGAACATTGTTTATTTAAGAAAGGTGATGGATTCATAAGACATTCATAACTTTAAGGCATAGACACTAAGACACTAATAATCATAAGACACAAACATGGATAAACATAAGCATGAAAACTCAAAAAACAAGAAAATAAAGAACAAGGAGATTAAAGAACGGGTCCACCTTAGTGATGGCGGCTTGTTCTTCCTCTTGAAGGCCTTATGGAATGCTTAAGCTCCTCAATGTCTCTTCCTTGTCTTTGTTGCTCCTCTCTCATGATTCTTTTATCTTCTCTAATTTCATGGAGGAGGATGGAATGTTCTTGGTGCTCCACCCTTAGTTGTCCCATGTTGGAACTCAACTCTCCTAGGGAGGTGTTAATTTGCTCCCAATAGTCTTGTGGAGGAAAGTGCATCCCTTGAGGCATCTCAGGGATCTCATGATGAGAGGGGTCTCTTGTTTGCTCCATCCTTTTCTTAGTGATGGGCTTGTCCTCATCAATGAGGATGTCTCCCTCTATGTCAACTCCAACTGAATAACAGAGGTGACAAATGAGATGAGGAAAGGCTAACCTTGTTAAGGTAGAGGACTTGTCCGCCACCTTATAGAGTTCTTGGGCTATAACCTCATGAACTTCTACTTCTTCTCCAATCATGATGCTATGGATCATGATGGCCCGGTCTAGAGTAACTTCAGACCGGTTGCTAGTGGGAATGATTGAGCGTTGGATAAACTCCAACCATCCTCTAGCCACGGGCTTGAGGTCATGCCTTCTTAATTGAACCGGCTTCCCTCTTGAATCTCTCTTCCATTGGGCGCCCTCTTCACAAATGTCAGTGAGGACTTGGTCCAACCTTTGATCAAAGTTGACCCTTCTAGTGTAAGGATGTTCATCTCCTTGCATCATAGGCAAGTTGAATGCCAACCTTACATTTTTCGGACTAAAATCCAAGTATTTCCCCCGAACCATAGTAAGCCAATTCTTTGGATCCAGGTTCACACTTTGATCATGGTTCTTGGTGATCCATGCATTGGCATAGAACTCTTGAACCATTAAGATTCCGACTTGTTGAATGGGGTTGGTAAGAACTTCCCAACCTCTTCTTCGGATCTCATGTCGGATCTCCGGATATTCACTCTTTTTGAGTGAAAAAGGGACCTCGGGGATCACCTTTTTCAAGGCCACAACTTCATAAAAGTGGTCTTGATGCACCCTTGAGATGAATCTCTCCATCTCCCATGACTCGGAGGTGGAAGCTTTTGCCTTCCCTTTCCTCTTTCTAGAGGTTTCTCCGGCCTTGGATGCCATAAATAGTTATGGAAAAACAAAAAGCAATGCTGTTACCACACCAAACTTAAAAGGTTTGCTCGTCCTCGAGCAAAAGAAGAAAGAAGAGAGTAGAAGAAGAAGAAAAGAGGAAGAAGGGAATGGCTTTGTGTTCGGCCAAAGAGGGGGAGAAGTGGTGTTTAGGTTGTGTGAAAATGAAGGGGTGAAGAAGGGTTTATATAGGAGAGGGGGGATCATGGTTCGGTCATGTTTGGGTGGGTTTGGGAGGGAAAGTGGTTTGAATTTGAAGGGTGAGGTAGGTGGGGTTTTATGAAGGATGGATGTGAGTGGCGAAGAGAAAGATGGGATTTGATAGGTGAAGGGTTTTTGGGGAAGAGGTGTTTAGGTGATTGGTGAATGGGTGAAGAAGAAAGAGGGTGGTGGGGTTGGTGGGGATCCTGTGGGGTCCACAGATCCTGGGGTGTCAAGGAAAAGTCATCCCTGCACCAAATGGCATGAAAAATTGCGTTTTTAGCCAATTCTGGCGTTAAACGCCGGGCTGGTGCCCTTTTCTGGCGTTTAACGCCAGGTTCTTGCCCTTTCCTGGCGTTTAACGCCAGTCTGGTGCCCCTTTCTGGCGTTAAACACCCAGAATGGTGCCAGACTGGGCGTTAAACGCCCAACTGCTAGTCTTACTGGCGTTTAAACGCCAGCAACATCTTCCTCCAGGGTGTGCTGTTTTTCTTCCTATTTTTCATTCTGTTTTTGCTTTTTCAATTGTTTTTGTGACTTCTCATGATCATCAACCTACAAAAAACATAAAATAACAAAGAAAAATATAACATTGGGTTGCCTCCCAACAAGCGCTTCTTTAATGTCAGTAGCTTGACAGATGGCTCTCATGGAGCCTCATATTTTCTCAGAGCAATGTTGGAACCTCCCAACACCAAACTTAGAGTTTGAATGTGGGGGTTCAACACCAAACTTAGAGTTTGGTTGTGGCCTCCCAACACCAAACTTAGAGTTTGACTGTGGGGGCTCTGTTTGACTCTGAGTTGAGAGAAGCTCTTCATGCTTCCTCTCCATGGTGACAGAGGGATATCCTTGAGCCTTAAACACAAAGGATTCTTCATTCACTTGAATGATCAGTTCACCTCCATTAACATCAATCACAGCCTTTGATGTGGCTAGGAAGGGTCTGCCAAGGATGATGGATTCATCCATGCACTTCCCAGTCTCTAGGACTATGAAATCAACAGGGATGTAATGGTCTTCAACTTTTACCAGAACATCCTCTACAAGTCCATAAGCTTGTTTTCTTGAGTTGTCTGCCATCTCTAGTGAGATTCTTGCAGCTTGCACCTCAAAGATCCCTAGTTTCTCCATTACAGAGAGAGGCATGAGGTTTACACTTGACCCTAAGTCACACAGAGCCTTCTTGAAGGTCATGGTGCCTATGGTACAAGGTATTGAAAACTTCCCAGGATCTTGTCTCTTTTGAGGTAATTTCTGCCTAGACAAGTCATCCAGTTCTTTGGTGAGCAAAGGAGGTTCGTTCTCCCAAGTCTCATTTTCAAATAACTTGTTATTTAGCTTCATGATTGCTCCAAGGTATTTAGCAACTTGCTCTTCAGTGACATACTCATCCTCTTCAGAAGAAGAATACTCATCAGAGCTCATGAAAGGCAGAAGTAAGTCCAATGGAATCTCTATGGTCTCATTTTGAGCCTCAGATTCCCATGGTTTCTCATTAGGGAACTCATTAGAGGTCAGTGCACGCCCATTGAGGTCTTCCTCAGTGGCGTTCACTTCCTCTCCCTCCTCTCCAAATTCGGCCATGTTGATGGCCTTGCACTCTCCTTTTGGATTTTCTTCTGTATTGCTTGGAAGAGTACTAGGAGGGAGTTCAGTAACTTTCTTGCTCAGCTGTCCCACTTGTGCCTCCAAATTCCTAATGGAGGATCTTGTTTCAGTCATGAAACTTTGAGTGATTTTGATTAGATCAGAGACCATGGTTGCTAAGTCAGAGGGGTTCTGCTTAGAATTCTCTGTCTGTTGCTGAGAAGATGATGGAAAAGGCTTGCCATTGCTAAACCTGTTTCTTCCACCATTATTGTTATTGAAACCTTATTGAGGTCTCTCTTGATTCTTCCATGAGAAATTTGGGTGATTTCTCCATGAAGAATTATAGGTGTTTCCATAGGGTTCTCCTAGGTAATTCACCTCTTCCATTGAAGGGTTCTCAGGATCATAAGCTTCTTCTTCAGATGAAGCATCCTTAGTACTGTTTGGTGCATTTTGCATTCCAGACAGACTTTGAGAAATCAAATTGACTTGCTGAGTCAATATTTTGTTCTGAGCCAATATGGCATTCAGAGTATCAATCTCAAGAACTCCTTTCTTCTGATTAGTCCCATTGTTCACAGTATTCCTTTCAGAAGTGTACATGAATTGGTTATTTGCAACCATTTCAATTAGCTCTTGAGCTTCTGTAGGCGTCTTCTTCAGATGAAGAGATCCTCCAGCAGAGCTATCCAAAGACATCTTGGATAGTTCAGAGAGACCATCATAGAAAATACCTATGATGCTCCATTCAGAAAGCATGTCAGATGGATATTTTCTGATCAATTGTTTGTATCTTTCCCAAGCTTCATAGATGGACTCTCCTTCCTTCTGTCTGAAGGTTTGGACTTCCACTCTAAGCTTACTCAATTTTTGAGGTGGAAAGAACTTTGCCAAGAAGGCATTGACTAGCTTTTCCCATGAGTCCAGGCTTTCTTTAGGTTGTGAGTCCAACCATGTCCTAGCTCTGTCTCTTACAGCAAAAGGGACTAGCATAAGTCTGTAGACCTCAGGGTCAACCCCATTAGTCTTGACAGTGTCACAGATTTGCAAAAATTCAGCTAAGAACTGATGAGGATCTTCCAATGGAAGTCCATGGAACTTGCAATTCTGTTGCATTAGAGAAACTAATTGAGGCTTAAGCTCAAATTTGTTTGCTCCAATGGCAGGGATAGAGACGCTTCTCCCATAGAAGTTGGGAGTAGGTGCAGTAAAGTCACCCAGCACCTTCCTTGCATTGTTGTTGTTGTTATTTTCGGCTGCCATGGGCTCTTCTTCTTTGAAGATTTCTGTTAGGTCCTCTACAGAGAGTTGTGCCTTAGCTTCTCTTAGCTTTCGCTTCAAGGTCCTTTCAGGTTCAGGGTCAGCTTCAACAAGAATGCCTTTGTCTTTGTTCCTGCTCATATGAAAGAGAAGAGAACAAGGAAATATGGAATCCTCTATGTCACTGTATAGAGACTCCTTGAAGTGTCAGAGGAACAGAAAAATAGAAAGAAGAGGTAGAAGAATTCGAACTTAATTAGATAGAGTTCGAATTGTGCATTGAGAAGGAGTGGTACTCCATAAATAGAAGGATGTGGGAAGAGAGGAAGAAATTTTCGAAAATTAAGTGAAATATTTTGAAAACATTTTTGAAAAACTTTAATTGATTTTCGAAAATCAAGAGTGGGAAAGAAATCAAGTAATTTTTGAAAAAGATTTTGAAATTAGAAATTAAAAAGACATGATTAAAAACTGTTTTGAAAAAGATGTGATTAATAAGATATGATAAAAAAAATTATGCTTTTTAAAGAGATATGATTGAAAAGATATGATTTGAAAACAATTTAAAAAGATTTGATTTTTAAAAATTAATGACTTGCCTAACAAGAAAAGATATGATTCAAACATTAAACCTTTCTCAACAGAAAAGGCAACATACTTAAAATGTTGAATCAAATCATTAATTGATAGTAAGTATCTTTGAAAAAGGAAAGAAATTGATTTTGAAAAAGGTTTGATTGAAAAGATATGATTTGAAAAAGATTTGATTTTGAAAAACTTTGAAAACTTGAAAAAATTGATTTGAAAACAAAATCCTCCCTCTTGTGCCATCCTGGCGTTAAACGCCCAGAATGGTGCACATTCTGGCGTTTAACGCCCAATGCACTACCTTTTTGGGCGTTAAACGCCCAACCAGGCACCCTGGCTGGCGTTTAAACGCCAGTCTGTCCTTCTTCACTGGGCGTTTTGAACGCCCAGCTTTTTCTGTGTAATTCCTCTGCTGCATGTTCTGAATCTTCAGTTCCCTGTACTATTGACTTGAAAATAGAACCAAGATCAATTAAACAAATCATACAAGACACCAAACTTAAAATCAGACACTAGACTCAAACAAGAAACATAAAAATATTTTTGGTTTTTATGATTTTTATAATTTTTTTGTGCTTTTTCGAAAATTGTATGAAAATAGAAAATAAAGGTTTCAGAATTCTCAATTTGGATTCCAGGAATCATTGCAATGTTAGTCTAAGACTCCGGTCCAGGAATTAGACATGGCTTCACAGCCAGCCAAGCTTTCAAAGAAAGCTTCGGTCCAAAACACTAGACATGGCCAATGCCAGCCAAGCCTTAGCAGATCATTGCTCCAATAGCAAGATTGATAGAAATCAACAAGCTCTTGTGATGATAAGTTGAAACCTCGGTCCAATAAGATTAGACATGGCTTCTCAGCCAGCCAGACTTCAACAGATCATCATGAAACACTAGAATTTATTCTCAAGAACTCTGAAGAAAAATACCTAATCTAAGCAACAAGATGAACCGTCAGTTGTCCATACTCAAAACTATCCCCGGCAACGGCGCCAAAAACTTGGTGAGCGAAATTGTGATCTCTACACAACTCCGCACAACTAACCAGCAAGTGCACTGGGTCGTCCAAGTAATAAACCTTACGCGAGTAAGGGTCGATCCCACGGAGATTGTTGGTATGAAGCAAGCTATGGTCACCTTGTAAATCTTAGTCAGGCAGACTCAAATGGGTATAGATGATGAATAAAACATAAAGATAAAGATAGAAATACTTATGTATATCATTGGTGAGAGTTTCAGATAAGCGTATGAAGATGCTGTCCCTTCCGTCTCTCTGCTTTCCTACTGTCTTCATCCAATCCTTCTTACTCCTTTCCATGGCAAGCTGTATGTAGGGTTTCACCGTTGTCAGTGGCTACCTCCCATCCTCTCATTGGAAATGTTCAACATACCCTGTCACAGCACGGCTATCCATCTGTCGGTTCTCAATCAGGCCGGAATAGAATCCAGTGAGGACTTGGTCCAACCTTTGATCAAAGTTGACCCTTCTAGTGTAAGGATGTTCATCTCCTTGCATCATAGGCAAGTTGAATGCCAACCTTACATTTTCCGGACTAAAATCCAAGTATTTCCCCCGAACCATAGTAAGCCAATTCTTTGGATCCGGGTTCACACTTTGATCATGGTTCTTGGTGATCCATGCATTGGCATAGAACTCTTGAACCATTAAGATTTCGACTTGTTGAATGGGGTTGGTAAGAACTTCCCAACCTCTTCTTCGGATCTCATGTCGGATCTCCGGATATTCACTCTTTTTGAGTGAAAAAGGGACCTCGGGGATCACCTTTTTCAAGGCCACAACTTCATAAAAGTGGTCTTGATGCACCCTTGAGATGAATCTCTCCATCTCCCATGACTCGGAGGTGGAAGCTTTTGCCTTCCTTTTTCTCTTTCTAGAGGTTTCTCTGGCCTTGGATGCCATAAATGGTTATTGAAAAACAAAAAGCAATGCTTTTACCACACCAAACTTAAAAGGTTTGCTCGTCCTCGAGCAAAAGAAGAAAGAAGAGAGTAGAAGAAGAAGAAATGAGGAAGAAGGGAATGGCTTTGTGTTCGGCCAAAGAGGGGGAGAAGTGGTGTTTAGGTTGTGTGAAAATGAAGGGGTGAAGAAGGGTTTATATAGGAGAGGGGGACTCATGGTTCGGTCATGTATGGGTGGGTTTGGGAGGGAAAGTGGTTTGAATTTGAAGGGTGAGGTAGGTGGGGTTTTATGATGATAAAGACATGTAATTGAAAGAGCACGAAAGCACTAACAAAGAGAAGAGTTATTTAAAGAAGAAAAACTAAAAGTGAAGAAAAGAACGATCATACCGCGGTGGGTTATCTCCCACCAAGCACTTTGCTTTAACGTCCGTAAGTTGGACGCTCCACTAGCTCAATCTGTTGCTATGTGGGGATTGATGAGCGGATAATTTATACGCTTTTTGGCATTGTTTTTAGTATGTTTTTAGTTTGTTTTAGTTAATTTTTAGTATATTTTTATTAGTTTTTAGTTAAAATTCACTTTTCTGGACTTTACTATGAGTTTGTGTGTTTTTCTGTGATTTCAGGTATTTTCTGGCTGAAATTGAGGGACCTGAGCAAAAATCTGATTCAGAGACTGAAAAGGACTGCAGATGCTGTTAGATTCTGACCTCCCTGCACTCGAAGTGAATTTTCTGGAGCTACAGAAGCCCAATTGGCGCCCTCTCAACGGCGTTGGAAAGTAGACATCCTGGGCTTTCCAGCAATGTATAATAGTTCATACTTTGCCCAAGATTTGATGGCCCAAACCGGCGTTCCAATAATAGCTCAAGAATGCCCGGCGTTAAACGCCGGAACTGGCACAAGAATGGGAGTTAAACGCCCAAACTGGCACAAAAGCTGGCGTTTAACTCCAAGAAGAGTCTCTACACAAAAATGTTTCAATGCTCATCCCAAGCACACACCAAGTGAGCCCGGAAGTGGATTTTTATGTCATTTACTCATCTTTGTAAACCATAGGCTACTAGTTCTTTATAAATAAGACCTTTTGCTATTGTATTTTTATCTTGGTAGCTATCTTTGAGTAGTTTTATGCTATCTTAGATCATTGGGAGGCTGGCCATTCGGCCATGCCTAGACCTTGTTCTTATGTATTTTCAACGGTGGAGTTTCTACACACCATAGATTAAGGTGTGGAGCTCTGCTGTACCTCGAGTATTAATGCAATTACTATTGTTCTTCTATTAAATTCAGCTTGTTCTTATTCTAAGATATTCATTCGCACTCAAGAACTTGATGAATGTGATGATTATGTGACGCTCATCATCATTCTCACTTATGAACGCGTGCCTGACAACCACTCCCGTTCTACAAGCAAACAAGGCTTGAATGTTTATCTCTTGGATTCTTTAATCGGAATCTTCGTGGTATAAGCTAGAATTGATGGCGGCATTCAAGAGAATCCGGAAGGTCTAAACCTTGTCTGTGGTATTCTGAGTAGGATTCAATGATTGAGTGACTGTGACGAGCTTCAAACTCCTGAAGGCTGGGCGTTAGTGATAGACGCAAAAGAATCAATAGATTCTACTCCAACCTGATTGAGAACCAACAGATGAATAGCCGTGCCGTGACAGGGTGCGTTGAACATTTTCACTGAGAGGACGGGACTGTAGCCACTGACAACGGTGATGCCCAACATACAGCTTGCCATAGAAAGGAGTAAGAAGGATTGGATGAAGACAGTAGGAAAGCAGAAAGACGAAAGGGACAAAGCATCTCCATTCGCTTATCTGAAGTTCTCACCAATGAATTACATAAGTATCTCTATCTTTATGTTTTATTCATATATCATCCATAACCATTTGAGTCTGCCTGACTAAGATTTACAAGGTGACCATAGCTTGCTTCATACCAACAATCTCCGTGGGATCGACCCTTACTCGCGTAAGGTTTATTACTTGGACGACCCAGTGCACTTGCTGGTTAGTTGTGCGAAGTTGTGTTTATGCCAAGGTATTGAACACCAAGTTTTTGGATTCATTACTGGCGATTATTTGAGTTGTGAAAAGTAGTGATCACAATTTTGTGCACCAGGGATCTTCCAGGCGGAAGATCTAAAGCTCCTTGCTCTTCTGCACCTTCTCACCATGGTATAGCTTCAGGTGGTGTCCATTAACCTTAATAAGTTCAGAACTTGAAGGATGGCTTAGGTGATAAACTCTGTACGGTTCAGCCTTCTCTATTCTGTATGGACCTTCCCATTTTGATCTCAACTTACCGGGCATGAGCCTCAGTCGAGATTTGTAAAGGAGAACAAAATCTCCAGGTTGGAACTCTTTCTTCTTGATGTTTTGATCATGCACAGCTTTCTTCTTTTCCTTGTATATTCTGGAGTTCTCATAAGCTTCTAGGCGAAGGTTCTCCAGTTCCTGCAGTTGTAACTTTCTTTCAGCTCCAGCATCCTCAATCCCCATGTTGCACTCTTTAACTGCCCAGAAGGATCTGTGTTCGATTTCAACTGGGAGATGACAAGCTTTTCCATAAACTAAGCGGAAGGGAGTCATCCCAATGGGTGTCTTGTATGCTGTTCTATATGCCCACAGTGCATATTGTAGTCTGGTGCTCCAGTCTTTTCTGTGAGGCTTTACTATCATTTGCAAGATACGTTTAATTTCTCTGTTTGACACTTCGTCTTGCCCATTAGTTTGGGGATGGTAAGCTGTTGCAACTTTATGGATTATCCCATGCTTCTTCATCAATCCTGTTGGTCTCCTGTTACAAAAATGGGTGCCTTGATCGCTCACGATCGCTCGTGGTGATCCAAAGCGGCATATAATATGGTTTCTCACAAAGGAAACAACAGTGTTAGCATCATCAGTGCGGGTAGGAATTGCTTCCACCCATTTGGAAACATAATCTACAGCTAACAATATATAAAAATATCCACTAGAATTTGGAAATGGACCCATGAGGTCAATGCCCCAAACATAAAAAATTTCACAGAAAAGCATATATTGTTGAGGCATCTCATCCCTCTTGGATATGTTACCAAATTTCTAGCATGGGTGACAAGATTTACAAAACTCAGCAGCATCTTTAAAAAGAGTAGAACACCAGAATCCACAGTCTAAGATCTTTCTAGCTGTTCGTTGAAGGCCAAAATGTCCTCCACTTTCAGATGAGTGACAGGCCTCTAAAATGGACTAGAATTCTGATTGAGGTACACAACGTCTAATTATCTGGTCAGCGCCACATCTCCATAAATATGGGTCATCCCATATATAATATTTAGACTCGCTTTTCAGCTTGTCTCTTTGATGTTTAGAAAAATGTGGAGGAAATGTGCGGCTAACTAAATAATTAGCAACAGGTTCATACCAAGGGACTACCTCAGATACTGCTTGCAGGTTGTCAAAAGGAAAATTATCATCTATAGGAGTAGAATCATCCTTAATATGTTCAAGGCGACTCAAGTGGTCTGCAACTAAATTTTGATTACCACTCCTATCCTTGATTTCTAAATCAAATTCTTGTAACAGCAGTATCCAACGTATAAGTCTTGGTTTGGATTCCTTTTTAGCCAATAGATACTTTAGAGCTGCATGGTCCGAATACACTACTACTCTAGTACCAAGTAAATAAGCCCGGAATTTATCCAGAGCAAAAACAATAGCAAGTAGCTCTTTCTCAGTAGTAGTATAATTGGACTGGGCAGTGTCTAAAGTCTTAGACGCATAGGCAATAACAAAAGGATTCTTACCTTCACGCTGAGCCAGTGCTGCTCCTACCGCATGGTTGGAAGCATCGCACATGATTTCAAATGGCTGGCTCCAATCGGGTCCTCTCACAATTGAAGCTTGAGTTAGAGCAGTCTTTAGCTTATCAAATGCTTGTTTGCAATCCTCACTGAACTCAAACTCAATATCCTTTTGTAATAATCTGGATAAGGGAATTGCCACCTTACTAAAGTCCTTAATAAATCTCCTGTAGAAACCTGCATGGCCAAGGAACGAACGGACTTCCCTTACAGAAGAAGGGTAAGGTAGACTAGAAATAACATTCACCTTTGCTGGGTCTACAGAAATGCCATTATTAGATACCACATGTCCCAATACAATCCCTTGCTTTACCATAAAGTGGCATTTTTCAAAATTTAATACAAGGTTTGTATTAATACATCTATCTAATACTCTAGATAATCCATATAAGCAAAGGTTAAAAGAATCACCATAAACGCTAAAATCATCCATAAAAACTTCCATACAGTCCTCAATAAGATCAGAGAAAAGACTCATCATGCACCTTTGGAAAGTAGCTGGTGCATTGCACAAGCCAAAGGGCATTCTTTTATAAGCATAAGTCCCAAAAGGACATGTAAAAGTAGTCTTTTCCTGATCCTCAAGAGCTATATGAATCTGGAAATAACCTGTGTAACCATCTAAAAAGCAATAATGTGATTTACCTGACAGGCGATCCAGCATTTGATCAATGAATGGAAGTGGATAGTGATCCTTACGAGTAGCTTGGTTGAGACGCCTGTAATCAATGCAGACTCTCCAAGCATTCTGAACTCTAGTTGCTATGAGCTCTCCATGCTCATTTTTCACTGTAGTGACTCCGGACTTCTTGGGCACCACTTGCACTGGGCTTACCCATTCACTGTCTGAAATGGGATATATGATACCGGCCTCCAATAGTCTGGTCACTTCCTTTTTGACAACTTCCAAGATGGTAGGATTTAATCTTCTTTGTGGTTGACGGACAGGTCTTGCTCCATCTTCTAAAAATATTCTGTGCTCGCATATTTGAGGGTTGATTCCCACTATGTCTGCCAAACTCCACCCTATTGCCTTCTTATGCTTCCTCAACACATCAAGTAGTTGTTCTTCTTGTTGAGAAGTCAGTTCTCTTGCAATAATAACCAGAAGCTTCTCCTCATCCTCAAGGTAAGCATATTTGAGATGTGGAGGGAGAGGTTTCAATTCTAACTTTTGATCATGGACATGCTCTGGGTTATCTGGGGCTTGTGAAAATGGCGAAGTGTCCTCATTGTCAGTTAAGAGGGTCCCCACACTTGGACCTTGTCCAGTGTGCCTCTCTTCAAACTCTTCCTTTTGAACTTCAGCCACACTTTCGTCTATAACATCACACTGGAAGATAGAACGATCTTCTGGGGGGTTGTCAATGACTCCATTCAGATTGAAGATTACTATGCGGCCATCTATTTCAAAGGAGTATGTCCCTGAAAAAGCATCCAATTTGAATTTTGATGTCTTCAGGAATGGTCTTCTAAGTAGGATTGATGATGGCTTATCTGAATCATTATGGGGCATCTCCAAGATATAAAAATCAGTGGGAAATGTGAGCCCTTTAATGTTCACCAAAACATCTTCAGCAACTCCAGCAACTGTAATAATGCTTTTATCTGCTAACACAAAACGAGCTGCCGACCTTTTTAAGGGAGGGAGCCTTAAAACATCATATATAGACAAAGGCATTATACTGACACATGCTCCTAAATCACACATGCAATCATAAATTACTACACCACCAATAGTACAACTAACTATGCAAGGACCTGGATCACTACATTTTTCAGGTAATCCTCCCATTAAAGGAATAGTTTCTAATTCATTAATTTTATCTTTATGGATACATAAGTCTTTTAGAAACTTTGCATATTTAGGTACCTGCTGAATAACATCAAAAAGGGGAACAGTTACCTCAACCTTGTTGAATATTTCTACCATTTTAGGATCAGGTTCCAGCTGCTTCCTAGGCTTCCTTGCAAGTTGTGGAAATGGAATGGGAGTAGTGTTTTCTGTGGTGCCTGCACCTTTTTGTGCTTCTTCCTGTGGTTGAGCTATCTCTTCTTCGGCTATGCCCTGTATATCATCTTCCTCTTCAACATCTTCGATTTCTACCACCTCTTCAGCTGAGGCGTATTCTGGTGAGCTTGGTTCCTCCTGATTCCTCTCCTGCAGTGTGGTTCCGGACCTCAAGGTGATGGCATTAATGCCTCCCTTTGGATTGGGTAATGGTTGAGAGGGGATTCCAATGGTGCTTGAAGGTTGGTTATTGGAATTTTGTGCTGAACCAAGTTGTGTCATAAAAGCTTGCAGAGTAGAGGTGAAACCATTCAGACTGGCGTTAATACTGTTCATAATGGTATTTTCCATGGCCAGTTGTCTTTTCTCAAAAGCTTGTAATAATTCTTCATTAGAAGATACAGAAGAATGAGTAATTTGGGGGGGTTTGCTGCTGATTGTTCGGTGGTCCTTGGTTTTGCCTTAGGTGAGGTACTCGGTATGGTTGATTTTGCTGCCTGTTGTTGTAATTATTCCACCTCTGATTTCCCTGATTATCTCTGCCTCCCCTATTATTGTTGTCCCTCTAATTCTGGTTTGAATTGTCCTGCCATCCATGGTTATTATTTCCACTTTGATTGTACCCTTGGTTGGGGCGGTCATAGAAGTTGTGAGTGGATGCCACCATGTTGTCTTCTTGTTGGAGCTGCGGGCATTCATCAGTGTAATGGCTGTAATCAGCACAAATTCCGCAAATTCTTTGTGGGACTAGTTGTTGGTTTTGCTGCGGTTGAGTTTGCTGAGCTTATTGATTTAACTGCATTTGCTTCAGCAGGTTGGTCATTTCACAGATGCTTCGATTTAGAGCAGCAGTCTCTATGCCAGAAGATACTTCTGCAACGGCCCTTGAAGGGCCTTGCTTCTGTCTGTGGTTCCGAGTAGATTCAGCTAAATCACTGATCAATTGCCAAGCTTCATCAGTGGTCTTGTACATCTTCATAGACCCATTGCTGGCACTTTCCAATGTGGTCTTATCTTGGGGCCTCATACCTTGTGTGACATAGCTGAGTAGCATGATCTTGTCAATCATGTGGTGGGGGCATGCTTCCAGAAGATTATTGAAGCGCTCCCAGTATTCAAAGAGAGTCTCATTGTCATCCTGAACAATTGTAGAGATATCCTTCCTCAGTTTATCAGTAACTTCAGATGGGAAGAATTTCTCCAGGAACTCCTTTCTGAGTGTATCCCAGTTGGATACGTTTGCTAGAGGTTGAGTGTAGTACCACTCTCTTGCTTTTCCCTCAAGAGAGAACGGAAAAGCTTTCAGCAGAATTGAAGTTTCATCAGCGCCATCACGCTTGACAGTAGAACAGGCTGCCTGGAAATCTCTCAAGTGCTTGATAGGCTCTTGAGCAGGTAGGCCATGAAACTTAGGCATCAAATTTAGCAGTGCGGTCTTTATTTCAAAATCCATAGCTACCGCTGGATGATGCGCTTGAAACGGTTGCAGTGTAAAATCAGGAGCTCCTTCCTCCTTAATGGTAATTCTTCTAGCTGCCATGTTTTCTGCACGTAAAACAACCGAATCAGTAGAACGGGGGCTGGTTTCCTCCTCAGATTCACTTTCAGATCCGCCCTCAGAGCGGACTAACCTACGCTGTTCTTGCCTTATTCGTGAAATTGTTCTTTCAATTTCAGGATCGAATATTAGCAAGCGCGGACCAGGAAGTGAACGTGTCATTTGACAGAAGAAACACGCAGCTCATAGTAGCAAAATTAAATAAAATGCAAATAAATAAATTCTAATTAATAAAATAAGCACTCTATTGCAACTCCCCGGCAACGGCGCCAAAAATTGATGGGGATGCAAAAGCTGGTGAATTAAAAATTTATTAAAATGGTTACGTTGCAAGTATAGTTCTTAACTCACCGAAAATCTGCCTATCAATTTAGATATATGTCACTGAAAGTTTAAATTAAAATTACTGGGAGTTTTAAGTCCCAGGTCGTCTCCCAACGAGTTGCAGAAAAGTGTGCTGTATTATTAATCAGATATTCCAAAAAGAGTTGAGCTAAGTAAATTGGGATTTAAATTGAGGAATTTTAAATAATAAAAATGAAAGGCCTTGACTGGGAATTGATTGGTTAGAATCTCTATCATTGATGGTGTGATTGTAAGATTAATTTATAATTAATAGTTGTTCTGTTTGGTTATCCCTTACTAGGTAAGAGAAAGTCAAACAAGTGGAAATGCCAGATCTGTTCACAAGTTGCAACCCACTTAGTTGAAAGGGATTGGCGTCGGTGACAGGATAGCAATCCAACATTTAACCCAATTACAAATTTTTCTTTCAATCCTTCCAACTCAAGAGTTCCCTTTAATCAACTCCCATCAAGTAATGAAACTACTCACGCATTGTAAATAAAGAATCCATGGCACATGAAAGGGAATTAAAAGAAGACATGATTATTGGAATGGAAATTAAATTAAAAATAAATAATCCTTGCATTAATTAATCATAAAAGTATCTGAATGATAAAATTGAACATAACAAAGAACATGGAAGAATAAAACCAAGTTAAGAGAACAAACTAGAGTGATGAAGTCTTGATGAGGAAAATAACTCTTCTCAATGTTCCAATGCTAAGATCAATTGAAAATTAAAATTCTAAAAACTAGAGAAAAAAACCTAAGAGAGTCAAAAACTAGATCTCAACTACTCCATGAATGTGTCTCTGTTGTTTCTGCATATTCTCTTACTCTAGTCTGCTGTTCCGGGCCAAAAATTGGGCCGAAATAGGGTCCAAAATCGCTGGTTTCAGATTCTGCAGTTTATGCAGATCGCGCATGTCACGTGATCGCATCGTCTATGAAGACGTGTCGCTGGCGCTTTTCCTCTTCACGCGTTCGCGTCGTCCACGCTACCGCGTTGCTTGTTCTTTCCAATCCGCGCGGCCGCGCAAGCCATGCGGCCGCGTCACTGCGATTTACGCTCCTTCGCGCGGTCACGTGAGCAATGCGACCGCGTCACTTTTCGCTGGTTATCTCCTCAAATTCTTGTGTTCCTTCCATTTTTGCTAGCTTCCTCTCAAATCTCCGTCTCATTCATGCCCTATAAAGCCTGAAACACTTGACACACAAATTACGGCATCGAATGGAATAAAGAAGAATTAAAATTAAATAATTAAAGTCTCTAGGAAGCAATTTTCAAACATGTAATAAATTCAGGAAGGAAATCTAAATGCATGCTAAATTGATGAATAAGTGAGTAAGGATCACGACAAAACCACATAATTAAACACAATATAAACTATAAAATAGTGGTTTATCATGGTGATTGCTTGATTAGATGATAAGCTCAATAATAAAAGCTACATAATAGAATGTCCCTTGTAGTGTGAACTTATTTGCTGTTGTAAAGCCTTCAACTAATAGGTATCCCTAGAAAATGAGGAAAAGTAAGAAAATAAAAGCTAAGAATTAGCAACAAAAATGAAAGAAACAATTAATAAGGCTAGACACCAATAGCTTGGACCTTAGGACATATGCCTGTGGTGCTTCTTGTACTAGGATCTGCTTGGACAATTAGGTTCTGAGGAGTCTTTTAAAACTTGGTAACTTGGATTAACTAATTCGGAATTACCAACCGAAAATCTATTATGAAGAGCAACCTAGTTACAAAGCATTTAGTAACCCAAAGAGGTGCTGGGCATCGATGTTCCTAAGAAGAATTATGAGCCAAGTGTCTGTAGTGAAGAATGTTTGAGAAAAATGAGCCAAAAGGCTGCTGCAACACTTGCACTGAGCTACCATTAAGAAGTAAGCTTCTGAAGCAAAAGAAAGAGGGAAAAATCTAACAGGGATCAACAAAAGAACAAGGAATTACAACAGCAACTCTAGTAAATCCTCAAAGAGACATTTCATATATGTCAACTAAGAATAATTGAGCTACATCTTGTCTGCATAAAACCCCATAACCCAAATTCAATTACCTGCTAAATAAGGACATAAATGCTTCTCTGTTTTATCTCATTTCCTCTCATGTTTAGTGCTTGCTTGGGGACAAGCAAGGTTTAAGTTTGGTGTTGTGATAACAAGTCATCTTATGCTAGTTTTACAAGCATTTTTCATTTGTTTCATTAGGTTTTAAGCACTTTCTTGCACAATAAGTAAGTGATTGGAGTGGAATTTCATGATTATTTTGAATCAATCAAACATCAGTTATTTTACACAAAATCATTAGGTTTAGGCTAGAATTAATTGATATTATGAATGGTGCAAGGACCTTGTGATTTTGGTGAGACTTTGATTTCTTGTTTGATTGCTTGTAGGTGAAGAAATGAAGAAAAAAGGGAAGCAATCAGGGAAGCGTTACGTTCACAAAGAGAATGCCACGCTCACTAGCAAACATGGCTAGCGTTCACTTCTAAAGTGAGCGCCATGCTCACTTAGTTAACTTTTTTATGGATATTGAGCTTTGGAGGCAAAGCTCCTTGCTGTCCGTACACACTTGGAGCACTCAAAGAGGTAACGTAGCGCTCACTAAGAGAGAGCTAGTATGAAAAATTGCGCACCCTGGAGGCAAGCACAGGCAGCGCTCAAAAAGCCAGCGCAGCACTCATTAGGAAAGCGCTAGTGAGGACCAAAGAAGAACCAAATGATGCAGCGTTCAACAAGGGAGCGCTGGCTAGTGAGAAAGGCGCACGTGAGGAAGCACGCAGGCAAAGTGAACGTAGCGCTCATTGACTCAACGGAGCGCTCCACTGGAAGGAGCAACCAAGCAAATCTGGATCCACTTCTTCAAAGCCAAACCAAAAAGCCCACTCCAAGTTTTGATGACTGAAAATAGAAAGTGTATAAATAGGATCAAATTTGATTTGAGGAGGGGACCTTTACTTCACACTTCTCTTTTACTTTTCTTTTTCTCTTATAATTTTCCTTTTAGAATTTTAGTTTTTGAGATTAGATCTGGGTTTCCTTTTCTTCTGAGTTTCATTTTCTTTCTTCTTCAATTTTATCTTTTCAGTTTCGACAAGATAGCAATTGAGCTCTAGGCTTTCTTTCTATTTTTGTTACTTCACTGAATTTGTCAATTTCTCTTTAGGATTTTAGAATTAATCTAGGTTTCCTTGCTATTTTGAATTCATCTGCAATTTGCCATTTCTGTTTTGCTATTGAGACCCTTATCTGAATCTCTTCGTCTTATACTCCTCTGATTTACTGCAATTTACAATTCCAGTTTTATTTTCAATCCCAGTATCCAAATCCCTTTTTTCTTCATGCAATTTAAGTCTCCTAGCAATTTAGATTCAGCAATTTAAATTCCTTGCACTTTAAGTTTTAGTTATTTACCTTTCTTGCAATTTAAGTTTCAACTTTTTTACTTTCTTGCACTTTAAGTTTCTGCAATTTACCTCTTCTGCACTTTAAGATTTTGTCAATTTACCTTCTCCCTTTTATTTTCTTGCACTTTTACTTCTGTTAATCAAGTTTCACTCAAATCACCAAATATTTGCTTAACTAAATTCATCACCATACCAAAGTTGCTCAATCCATCAATCCTTGTGGGATCAACCTCACTCTTGTGAGTTATTACTACTTCATGCGACCTAGTACACTTGCCGGTGAGTTTGTGTGGAATCATTTTTCCCTCATCAAGCCCTACTTGGCCGAATCCTCCTCTCCCCCTTTCTCTACCACTTCTCTTCTTCTTCTACTCTTTTCTTCATATTTTACTCGGGACGAGCAAAGCTTTTAAGTTTGGTATTGGAAAAGCCTTGCTTTTTGCTTTCCATCCACACTTATGGCACCCAAAATCGGAGAATCCTCTAGAAAAAGGAAAGGAAAAGTTGTTGCTTCCACCTTCGAATCTTGGGAGATGGACAGATTCAACAAGGAAAAGGGTGATTCTTGAACTCCCCTTTAGGTTCAAAAACAATGAGTACCCAGAGATCCGACGAGAAATCCGGAGGAGATGTTGGAAAATCCTGATAAACGGATATTTTATACGCTTTTTGGTATTGTTTTCATATAGTTTTTAGTATGTTTTGTTTAAGTTTTATTAAGTTTTTATAGGTTTTAGTGAAAAATTCACATTTTTGGATTCTACTTTGAGTTTGTGTGTTTCCATGCAATTTTAGGTGTTTTCTGGCTGAAACTGAGGTGCTGAAGCAAAAGTCTGATTCAAAGACAGAGAAAGCACTGCAGATGCTGTCAGGATCTGACCTCCGTGCATTCGAAAGATCTTTTCTGGAGGTACAAAAATTCGAATGGTGCGCTCTCAATGGATATGGAAAGCTAACATCTAAGGCATTCCAGAAATATATACTAGTCTATACTTTGCTTCAGAATTGAAGGCCCAAAACTGGCGTTCAAAGCCAGCCACCAGCCCCACTCCTGGCGTCCAGCGCCCACAAGGGAGCAACTAGAGTTCAACGCCCAAAAGGGCATCCCTAGCCAGCATTCAACGCCCTTAAGGGACATTAGCATGTGGGAGATACTCAAGCTCAACCCAAACACTCACTAAGTGGGCCCCATAAGTAGATTTTCGCACTCCTAAGTCTAGTCTATCATATTTTTGTAATTCTCAAACATTAGATTAGCATATATAGGAGAAGATCACCCATGTTTAGGAACATCTTCCTCCCCTATCCGAATACTTGATGAACAAAAACTTGTCTCTCAACAAATTTCCCTCGGCAAGTATACCGTATTGTCATCAAGTAAAAACTCACAATAGAGTAAGGTCGAATCCCACAAGGATTGATTGGTCGAGCAATTTTAATTAGAGGAGTGTTCTAGTCAAGCTAAGCCAAATTGAGTTGAGAATTGCAGAAACTTAAATGCGGGAAAGATAAATGACATCGAATGTAAAGTTGCAGAATCTTAAATGGGAAGTTGGGGAGATGAGCATGAAAATAAATAACAGAACGTAAAGAGAATAGGTAAGATCAGGTATGGGGAATTCATTGGGCTTAGGAGATGTTGCATTCTCCAGATCAAGTTCATCTTCATCTCTTCCTCAATCAATGCATTCATTGATCTCCTTGGCAATCTTAGGTGATTGGATCCCAATTCCTTGGCAACCCAATATCTCTAAGCTTGAACAATTGCCCAATTCCTTGATTTAATTGCTCATGGGAAGAGATGAAGTATGGTCACAGATTATACCACATGTATTTCCAAATCAAATTGTTGGTAGGATTATATGTCACTATATCCATCCAAACCCCAATTCGGTCCAACATGAGAAAGCATTTATAGCATGATATCCTTATTCCTCTTCCAAGGCTCAGAGGAGATCCAATTATAGAGAGTCTCTTTTCCAAGATAACTAACCAATTTGTTGAAGACCGAAAGCTTTCTAATAAAATCAAGAGAAAAGAAAGAGGAAGAAGAATGAAAACTATAACTGATCTATCAAATTACAACAGAGCTCCCTAACCCAATGAAAAGGGGTTTAGTTGTTCATAGCTCTGGGAATGGAAAACAAGAAAGAAAAGTGCTTTCTAAAAATAAACTAGAAATTGCAGGCAAAGTAAAATATACAGAGTGTAACTTCCAATAATGCCAACCCCTTTTATAGTTCAAAACTACCCCTATATATACTACTCTTCTGATCTTCTAGTTAGCTCTTCAAGTCTTGGATATGGGCCTTTGATCTTTAGTTGAAGCAGTTATAGTCTTCAGTGGGCTCAACTTTTCTTGCAGAAAAAGATTGAGTCAGGCATGGTATGCAGTTAGTCAGGACGGTAGTGGTGTTAACGTTAAGTGTGAATTCTGGTTCGAAGACGTTAGTGACATTAACTCTATTCATTTCATGTTCTTTTACTTTTTATAAACAAAACTCTTTTCATTATTAATCTCCTGACTAAGGTTTACAAGATAACCATATATTGCTTCATGCCGACAATTTCCGTGGGATCGACCCTTACTCACGTAAGGTATTACTTGGACGACCCAGTGTACTTGCTGGTTAGTGGCATCGGAGTTGTGAAAAGTGTGAATCACAATTCCGTGCACCAAGTTTTTGGCGCCGTTGCTGGGGATTGTTCGAGTTTGGACAACTAACGGTTCATCTTGTTGCTTAGATTAGGAAGAATTTTTCTTTTTGGTTTAGAGTCACTGACTTTGAGTCCTTTATTTTCTTTTTTAAAAAAATCTCTTTTGTTTCTTATTTGAGTCTTGTGTCAATTGCATGTTTTAATTTTTCTTAAAAAATTTTCGAAAATATATACATTGTGTTCTTTCTTGATCTTCAAGTTGTTCTTGTTTATTTTCCTTGTTTGATCTTTAGTTTGTCTTGTTTTGTATCTTTCCTTGTTTTTCTTGTGCATTTTCGAATTATTAGTGTCCAAAGTATAAAAATTTTTAAGTTTGGTGTCCTTGGTGTTTTTATTCTCCTAAAGATTTTCAAAAATTGTTCTTGGTGTTCATCTTGATCTTCAAAGTGTTCTTGGTGTTCATCTTGACATTCAAAGTTTTTTTGTTTGTTTTCCTTGTTTTGATCTAAAAATTCTAAATTTGGTGTCATTTTATTGTTTTTCTCTTTCCTCATTAAATTCAAAAATATATTTTCTCTTTATTTTAATTGAATTTTCGAATTTTCCTTTTATAGAAAAAAATTCAGATTTTTATTTTAAAATTTTTATTTTTTTTATCATAGTTTTAAATTTCAAAATTCAAATCTTTTTCAAAAATCATATCTTTTTCAAATCTTTTCTTTTATTTATTTTCTTACAAATATCTTCAGTTTTAAGACATATCTTTTTCAAAACCTCCTAACCACTTTCTTTCTCTCTCTCTCTCTCTCTCTCTCTCTCTCTCTCTCTCTCTCCTCTCATCTTCTCAAAATTTTTCAAAATATTTTTAATTAATTAATCATTTTAGTTTTCAATTTCCTTTTTATTTTATTTTTTTCTAATTTTCGAACCACATTCAATTTCTCATTTATTTTACTTTATTTTATTTTAATTTCGGTATTTTAAAAAAAATAATAAATAAAAGAATAATTTTTTTTACAATCCACATCATTTCCCTTTCTCCATCATGGACCTAAGTGGAAATGAACAGTTCAGAAGAACTTTGGGGTCATATGCTAACCCCACTACTGCTTCATATGGAAGTAGTATCTGTATACCCTCCATCAGAGCCAGCAGTTTTGAGTTAAATCCTCAGCTTATTATCATGGTGCAGCAAAAATTGTCAGTATTTCGGTCTTCCACAGGAAGAACCTACTGAGTTTCTGGCACAGTTCTTATAAATTGCTAACACAGTACGTGATAAGGAAGTGGATCAGGACATCTACAGATTATTGCTGTTTTCATTTGCTGTAAAAGACCAAGCTAAGAGGTGGTTAAATAACCAACCCGAAGCCAACATAAGAACATGGAAACAGTTGTCAGGCAAATTCCTGAATCAATATTTCCTTCCAAAAAGGATGACACAGTTAAGGGTGGACATCCAAGGCTTTAAACAAGAGGATAATAAATCTCTTTATGATGCCTAGGAGAGGTACAGAGAAATGCTAAGGAAGTGCCCCTCTGAAATGTTTTCAGAATGGGTGCAGTTAGACATATTCTATTACGGGCTTACAGAAAAAGCCCAGATATCTCTAGACCACTCAGCTGGTGGATCTATACACATGAGAAAGACAATTGAAGAGGCTCAAGAGCTCATTGATACAGTTGCTAGAAATCAGCATTTGTACTTAAGCAACGAGTCCTCCATGAAAGAAGAAGCTAAGGCAGTATCCACTAAACTTGGTCCTCCAGAACAAGTTGCTGAACTTAATCAGCAATTAGGTTTTCTAACAAAACAGCTAGCAGAATTCAAAGAGATGTTACAAGAAACGAAAGATGCTAACCAGAATATGGAAAAACCATTGAATCAGACAAAATAGCAGTTATCCAAACAGATAACAGAAGAGTGCCAAGCTGTTCATTTAAGGAGTGGGAAGACATTAAAAACCTCAACTCAAAGCAGCAAAAAGCCAAAAAAGGAACAATTGATAGAGAATGAGTAAATCACTGCCCAAAATCCCCTTGAGGACAGTAAGAGCCCAGAGAGGAATACTTCTAGCGTTCAAACGCCAGAAAAGGGTAAAGAATTGGCGTTAAACACCCAGTGAATGCCCAATTTTGGCATTCAAACGCCAAAAAGGGGGGAAAACTGGCGTTAAACACCCAGTGGGTGTCCAGTTCTGGTGTTCAAACGCCAGAAAAGGGTGGGAATCTGGCGTTAAATGCCCATCCAGCCCCCAATCATGGTGTTCAAACGCCAATGAGGAATATAAAGCTTCTCAAACCCCTTATGTAGGAAATATACCTCCAGCAACTAAGGTTGAAGAATATAAAGCCAATATGCCTTATCCACAAAAACTTCGCCAAGCGGAACAGGATAAACAATTTGACCGCTTTGCAGATTATCTCAGGACTCTTGAAATAAAGATCCCATTTGCAGAGGCACTTGAGCAAATACCCTCTTATGCTAAGTTCATGAAAGAGATCTTAAGTCATAAGAAGGATTGGAGAGAAACTAAAAAAGTTTTCCTCACTGAAGAATGCAGTGCAGTCATTCTGAAAAGCTTACCAGAGAAGCTTAAAGATCCCGAAAGCTTTATGATACCATGCACAATAGAGGATGCTTGTACCAAGACAGCTCTATGTGATCTTGGGGCAAGTATCAACCTGATACCTGCATCCACTATCAGAAAGCTTGGTTTGACTGAAGAAGTCAAACCAACCCGGATATGCCTCCAACTTGCTGATGGCTCCACTAAAATTCCATCAGGCGTAATTGAGGACATGATTATCAAGTTTGGGCCATTTCCCTTTCTCACAGACTTTGTGGTGCTGGAAATGGAGGAGCACAAGAGTGCAACTCTCATTTGAGGAAGACCTTTCCTAGCAACTGGACAAACCCTCATCGATGTCCAAAAAGGGGAGGTGACCTTGAGAGTCAATGAGGATGAGTTTAAGTTGAATATTGTCAAAGCTATGCAGCATCCAGACACCCCAAACGACTGCATGAGCGTTGATATTATTGACTCTCTAATGGAAGAGGTCAACATGACTGAGAGTCTCGAATCTTAACTAGAGGACATTTTTAAAGATGTTCAGCCTGATCTAGAGGAACCAGAGAAAACAAATGATCATCTGAAAACTCCTCAGGAAGAAGAGAAGCCTCCTAATGATGACAAGTCATCATATACCCATTTTTCAAGCTAATTTCACTTGTTTTGATAGCATTTATGCACATTCTTGTATCCTAAGTAAGTGATTTGGAGTGAAAATGCATAACTTCTCTAAATCAATCAACCGTATGTGAATTGATGCAAATTCATGAGGTTTTATGCTATAATTGTTGCATATTATGATAGATTGAATATCTCATGATTTTGAGCATAGCTTTGATGTGTTTGGTTGATTTATGATAGGTGAAGAAAGCTTGGAGAAAGGTGGAAGAAAGAAGGAACGGCTAGAAGCAAAGAGGGAGCAATGAAACAAGTGAAATTGAACCAAGAAACATAAAGTTGGAGTTGAAGTTAGCCCCCAAACTTTGGCATAAACTTTTGGTGCAAAGTTAGCCTCAAAGTTTGCCCCCAAACTTGAAGGATAACTTGAGAAGTTGAAATTTCTTCCCTGGGCACTCAAAGTTTGCGCCAACGTTAGACCCCAAACTTGAAGGCTAACGTTGGCATGTTGATTCCTCCCAGGATAGCCAAAGTTTGCGCTCAAGTTTGCCCCCAAACTTGGAGGCCAACTTTGGCATGTCAATTTCTCACCCAGAGTAACCAAAGTTTGCGCTCAAGTTTGCCCCCAAACTTGGAGGCCAACTTTGGCGCCAATTGTATTTAAGGAAAGGCCAAAGTTTGCGCTGAAGTTTGCCCCCAAACTTGAAGGCCAACTTTGGCACCAGAAAAATTGAATTGCTGATATGAAAAGTTGGCCTCAAAGTTTGACCCCAAACTTCAACTCAAACTTTGAATCCAACTTGGCAAAAATTCAAATCCGGTTCACATGGTTCACTTGGGTTTCTCTTCAAACTTCAAGAGCAATTAACCAAGGCCTCTTTCAACCCAATTTCACCAAATCAAAAGCCCATCCAAATCCCAAAATCCAAGAATAAAAAGTGTATAAATAGGAGTTAGTTTGATGTAATTAGGACCTTTACTTTTAGCTTTGAATTTTTACTTTTATTTTGGGAGCTTTTGAATACTTTCTTGGTGACTGAACCGAGAATTCTGAGAATTGGGGAGGGAATTGATCTCTCTTCTCCCTCGTTCTTGCCTTAGCAATTCTAATCTTCTGTTTCTGAGTTTTGGGTGTGAAGAGTTGAGGAAATTCTGTCTCAACCTCCATTCAAAATCTCTTCAATTCTGTTTCTGCATAATCAAGTTGAATTTCATTTTCTCTACTGCTTCTTCTTATAATTCTTGTCAATTGCTTTGTTAACTTGGATCTAGGAAGGCAAATAGAGATCTAGGCTCTGCTACCTAGTCTCTTGAGACCTGAGACCCAATTTTACTTTTGGTTCTTCTGTGAACCTCTTCTGCACTTTATTTCCTTTCTGTTTGAATGCTTACTACTTCTGATTAAATTTTTGCTCTCTTAATTATTGCAATTTACTTTCTCTCTGTTTAGATTCTGCAATTCCAGTCCTCAAACCCCTTTATATTCAAGCCATTTATCTTTCTTGCCGTTTAAGTTACTGTAATTTACATTTCTTGCACTTTAAGTTTCAGTCATTTACTTTCTTGTTCTTTAAGATTCAGTCCATTTTACCTTCCTGTTCTTTAATTTACTACAATTTGCCCTTCCCCCTTTTCATTTACTGTCATTTACTTCCTGTTAAACACAAATCTCTCAACCAATACTTGATTCGCTTGACTAAACCAACCACTAAACTAAAATTGCTCAATCCTTCAATCCCTGTGGGATCGACCTCACTCATGTGAGTTATTATTACTTGATGCGACCCGGTACACTTGCCGGTGAGTTTTGTGTTGGATCATTTTCCACACATCAAGTTTTTGGCGCCGTTGCCGGGGATTGAAATAGATTGACAATGATTAAGTGAAGTGGAGGTCTAGATCAAGCATTTTTTTTTATTTTTGCTCGCTGATTCAAATTGAAACCAAGGTGTTTGTGTTTTTGCCCCACTAAGAAATTCTCATCTCTGACATGAATTTCAATTTTCCTTGGTGTTGTGTTTTACAAAATTCAAATGGAGTTCACCTCATCTTTTAGTCAAACAAACTTCTTGGGATATTGCCCGCCATCACAATATGATTCAAGTCAGTATTCTAATTATGGTTGGGAATATCACCAGGAAGACACAAATTCTGAGCACTCCAATCCATGGAGATTTGCTTCAGAACCCCAAGATGAGCAAGAGAATTATGAGGGATACCAACCACCACCACAAAATGCTTCATATCATTATCCTCATGGTGGATGGGAGTATCACCAAGAAACTGCAAATTCTGAGCAGTCAAATCACATGAAAAATTATCCACCCTCACTTCCCAGTTTCTCATTTGAAAGTTCTTCATCACTAGATTATGCCTCAACACAAAGTTTCCTCCAAAATCCATACCACTCATCCCATCAATCACACAACCCATTCCACACCCCTCAACACAGCTTCACCACAACATATCCACGTCACCAAAATTACTCTCAACATTCATCTCTTGAACCACCAGATGAGGATTACCTTCAAGCCATTGAAATCCATAGAAAACTCGTGGAAAGATACACACAACCCCAATCCTGGAAAGAAATCATCCTCAAGAAGATGAATGAGTCCTTAGAGCAAACAATGAGGAACTTAGAACCATCAAACAGAGAGGATGAAGACCAATTTGTGGGTGAGGAAGTGGAAAAGCAAGATGAGGAAGCCTCTGTGTCAAATGAAATTTCAATAGAAAAGGAGGTTGTCGAGGTGTTTGAACCTGTAGCTTCATATTCACAGAAGCTAATTGACGTGATAGAGGAACCTGAAACTTCTATCCCAAGGAAATTAATGGAAAATCATGAAGAAGAAATAGAAGAAGATACTCAAGAGAATTCACACTCAAGTGAAGTAGAAAAGTGCACAGAGGAGGAGCTCATTGAACCATCACTGCAAGGAACTCTTGATGAAGACAAAACTCCAACAAATACACAACCACCAAGACTTGGACTCAAGGAAGTGAAGGCAATTAACAAAAGCACCGAAAAGAGGATTGTGACCAAGCTACAAAAGACAATATTCATGAAGAAGAGAAGGTCAACTACAAGCAATCTTCCCCCTGATCAAGCAAGCAAGCTCAATCAAGCCAATTTCAAAAGAAAGCTTGCTGAAAGGACACCAAGACAGGGGATAATAGCTGAATCTTTCCTTCCTTTGAGGTCATTCCTCTTAACAAACTGGAAGAAGAGGAAGAAAGTGAAGAACAACATGTCAAGCTAATGACAATAAAAGAGCGCTTGTTGGGAGGCAACCCAACCTGAGGTAGTTGTCTTTTTCATAGCTTTCTCAATAAAAATGTTGAATAATTGGTATGCATTGCAAGGAGCTAAGTTTGGTGTTGCACACCAAAACAATTTGAGGGAGAATGAAAACTTCTAAGTTTGGTGTTCCACCAAAAATATCATTTAAAACCACATTCTCACCTCTTGCATGATTCTAGCTCCAAGCAATCAAACACATTATTCAACTGTTGAATTGTTTTCTAGCTTTAATTCCATTAACCTTTAGCAAGGATACATGATTTCAAATATGGTTAACTTGTTGCATCTGAGACAGTGGCAAAACAATTAAGTTTGGTGTTCACACACCAAAACAAATCCTGAAACCACACTCAGTTTATGCACACTAACCATATAACTAAGGGCTTGAGAAGCAAGCAACTTTGAGAACTATGCAGGATATGAGCCAACATTTGAAGACACTATGCATTTTAACTCAGAGAACACAACAGAAGGAAGAATCAAAGGACTGCAACTTCAAGGGTTGTATCTGAACTTAATCTTTGCTGCTGTGTGTTGTTTTGAACATGGGAACCATTGTATATCTTGTTAAAGTGTTCGTCTAGCTGTAAGTGAAATAGCTTGTTAAAAATGCTAAATCTGCATAATGCTTGTATCCATCACTTAGCTTGAAAATTGTTTTGTTTCCCATATGCTTGAATAAAAGAGTTTGGTTTGAATTGAAAAGTGAAATATCCAATGTTGCATAAGCATGAATGGAAGTTGGTGGTGGTACATGTGTTTGATTAAATGTATAACTCATGAAATAATTGTTGCATATTATCATTCTCATTCAAGTGTGAGTTAGCTTGCTGTTATAAAAGCTCTTATCAAGAATGAAACAACCCTTGGTAATAAAAACAGAAAGAAAAGAGAAAGAAAAAGCCAAAATGGCAAGAAAAACAAAGAATAAAGGTTGGACACCAATAGCTTGGACCTTAGGACATATGCCTGTGGTGTTCTTGTACTAAGATCTGCTTGGATGAGTAAATTCTAAGGGGTATTTTAAAACCCGGTCACTTAGATCAACTGATTTGGGATGGCCAATTGAAAATCCACAATAAAGAGCAACTTAGATACAAAACATTTAGTTATCCAAAGAGATGCTGGGCATCAATGATCCTAAGAAGAATTAGTGAGCCATGTGTCTGTGGTGGAAAGATGTTGAGCAAAAGAAAAGAAAATAAAGCCAAAGGCTATGCTGCAGCATTTGACACCCAACCTCTAAAAGAATAATAAGCTTGTTAAAGCATTATAAGCTAAGAAGAGTTAGCAAGGGAGTAAGTCAAAAAGTGAGTCTTATAACAGCAAGTTTAGCAAGCTTTTGAAGAAAGATATGTATTATGTAACAGGAACAATAACTTGAGTTGTCATTGTCTGCATAAATGCCCCATGGATCAAGTTCTGCTATCTGCATAATAAGGATAATATCCTCTTATTAATTCATTTCATGTACTCTTAGTTTTGATGCTTGCTTGGGGACAAGCAAGATTTAAGTTTGGTGTTGTGATGACAAGTCATCATATACCCATTTTTCAAGCTAATTTCACTTGTTTTGATAGCATTTATGCACTTTCTTGTATCCTAAGTAAGTGATTTGGAGTGAAAATGCATAACTTCTCTAAATCAATCAACCGTATGTGAATTGATGCAAATTCATGAGGTTTTATGCTATAATTGTTGCATATTATGATAGATTGAATATCTCATGATTTTGAGCATAGCTTTGATGTGTTTGGTTGATTTATGATAGGTGAAGAAAGCTTGGAGAAAGGTGGAAGAAAGAAGGAACGGCTAGAAGCAAAGAGGGAGCAATGAAACAAGTGAAATTGAACCAAGAAACATAAAGTTGGAGTTGAAGTTAGCCCCCAAACTTTGGCATAAACTTTTGGTGCAAAGTTAGCCTCAAAGTTTGCCCCCAAACTTGAAGGCTAACTTGAGAAGTTGAAATTTCTTCCCTAGGCACTCAAAGTTTGCGCCAACGTTAGACCCCAAACTTGGAGGCTAACGTTGGCATGTTGATTCCTCCCAGGATAGCCAAAGTTTGCGCTCAAGTTTGCCCCCAAACTTGGAGGCCAACTTTGGCATGTCAATTTCTCACCCAGAGTAACCAAAGTTTGCGCTCAAGTTTACCCCCAAACTTGGAGGCCAACTTTGGCGCCAATTGTATTTAAGGAAAGGCCAAAGTTTGCGCTGAAGTTTGCCCCCAAACTTGAAGGCCAACTTTGGCACCAGAAAAATTGAATTGCTGATATGAAAAGTTGGCCTCAAAGTTTGACCCCAAACTTCAACTCAAACTTTGAATCCAACTTGGCAAAAATTCAAATCCGGTTCACATGGTTCACTTGGGTTTCTCTTCAAACTTCAAGAGCAATTAACCAAGGCCTCTTTCAACCCAATTTCACCAAATCAAAAGCCCACCCAAATCCCAAAATCCAAGAATAGAAAGTGTATAAATAGGAGTTAGTTTGATGTAATTAGGACTTTTACTTTTAGCTTTGAATTTTTACTTTTATTTTGGGAGCTTTTGAATACTTTCTTGGTGACTGAACCGAGAATTCTGAGAATTGGGGAGGGAATTGATCTCTCTTCTCCCTCGTTCTTGCCTTAGCAATTCTAATCTTCTGTTTCTGAGTTTTGGGTGTGAAGAGTTGAGGAAATTCTGTCTCAACCTCCATTCAAAATCTCTTCAATTCTGTTTCTGCATAATCAAGTTGAATTTCATTTTCTCTACTGCTTCTTCTTATAATTCTTGTCAATTGCTTTGTTAACTTGGATCTAGGAAGGCAAATAGAGATCTAGGCTCTGCTACCTAGTCTCTTGAGACCTGAGACCCAATTTTACTTTTGGTTCTTCTGTGAACCTCTTCTGCACTTTATTTCCTTTCTGTTTGAATGCTTACTACTTCTGATTAAATTTTTGCTCTCTTAATTATTGCAATTTACTTTCTCTCTGTTTAGATTCTGCAATCCCAGTCCTCAAACCCCTTTTATATTCAAGCCATTTATCTTTCTTGCCGTTTAAGTTACTGTAATTTACATTTCTTGCACTTTAAGTTTCAGTCATTTACTTTCTTGTTCTTTAAGATTCAGTCCATTTTACCTTCCTGTTCTTTAATTTACTACAATTTGCCCTTCCCCCTTTTCATTTACTGTCATTTACTTCCTGTTAAACACAAATCTCTCAACCAATACTTGATTCGCTTGACTAAACCAACCACTAAACTAAAATTGCTCAATCCTTCAATCCCTGTGGGATCGACCTCACTCATGTGAGTTATTATTACTTGATGCGACCCGGTACACTTGCCGGTGAGTTTTGTGTTGGATCGTTTTCCACACATCACCTAATCCCGAGCTCAAACCACTACCACCATCCCTGAAATATGAATTTCTAGGAGAGGATGACACTTTTCCCGTGATCATAAGCTCTGCTTTAGAGCCACAGGAAGAGAAAGCACTGATTCAAGTGCTAAGGACACACAAGAAAGCTCTTGGATGGTCCATAAGTGATCTTAAGGGCATTAGCCCAGACAGATGCATGCACAAGATCCTATTGGAGGATTATGCTAAGCCAGTGGTTTAACCACAGAGGCGGCTAAATACAGCCATGAAGGGAGTGGTGTAGAAAGAGGTCACTAAGTTACTAGAGGTTGGGATCATTTATCCTATTTCTGATAGCCCCTAGGTGAGCCCTGTCTAAGTTGTCCCCAAGAAGGGAGGCATGACAGTGGTTCATAATGAAAAGAATGAACTGGTTCCTACAAGAACAGTTAAAGGGTGGCGTATGTGTATTGACTACAGAAGGCTCAATACAGCCACCAGAAAGGATCATTTTCCTTTACCATTTATAGACCAGATGCTAGAGAGACTAGTAGGTCATAATTACTACTGCTTTTTGGATGGCTATCCAGGTTACAACCAAATTGCAGTAGATCCTCAGGACCAAGAGAAAACAGCATTCACATGTCCATCTGGGGTATTTACCTACAGAAGGATGCCACTTGGACTGTACAATGCACCTGCAATCTTTCAGAGATGCATGCTCTCTATCTTCTCTGATATGGTAGAAAAATTTATGGAAGTTTTCATGGATGACCTCTCAGTATTTGGAGACTCATTCAGCTCCTGTCTTGACCATCTAGCACTTGTTATGAAAAGGTGCCAAGAGACTAACCTGGTTTTAAATTGGAAAAAATGTTACTTTATGGTAACAGAAGGAATTATCCTTGGGCACAAAATTTCGAACAAGGGAATAGAGGTGGATCAAGTGAAGGTAGAGGTAATTGAAAAATTACCACCACCTGCCAATGTTAAGGCAATCAGAAGCTTTCTAGGACATGCAGGATTCTATGGAGGTTTATAAAGGATTTTTCAAAAATTGCAAAACATCTGAGCAATCTGCTAGCCACTGACACACCATTTGTCTTTGACACTGAGTGTTTACAAGCCTCTGAGACTCTGAAAGCTAAGCTGGTCACAGCACCAGTCATTTCTACACCAGACTAGCCATTACCATTCGAACTAATGTGTGACGCAAGTGACCATGCCATTGGTGCAGTATTAGGACAGAGGCATGACAAGCTTCTGCATGTCATTTATTATGCTAGCCGCATTTTAAATGTCACACAGAAGAATTACACAACCATAGAAAAGGAGTTGCTTGCAGTGGTTTTTGCTATTGACAAGTTCAGATCCTATTTAGTAGGATCAAGAGTGATTATGTACACTGACCATGCTGCTCTAAAATATCTCCTCACAAAGCAGGAATCAAAACCCAGACTCATAAGATAGGTGTTGCTTCTGCAAGAGTTTGATATAGAAATAAGAGACAGAAAAGGGACAGAGAACCAAGTAGCTGATCACCTGTCCCAGATAGAACCAGTAGCAGGAGCGTCCCTCCCTCCTACTGAGATCTCTGAAACCTTTCCGGATGAGCAATTGTTTGCCATTCAGGAAGCTCCATGGTTTGCAGACATTGCAAACTATAAAGCTCAGTAATGTCAAGCTATTGACAGTAAAAAAGCACTTATTGGGAGGCAACCCAATATTATTTATCTATGTTAATTACTTTTTCATTTCATTTTCCATTGTTATTTTATGTTTTCCTTAGGTTGATGATCATGTGGAGTCATAAAAACAGCTGCAGAATTAAAGTGGAATAAAAAACCACATAAAAAATAGCACACCCTGGAGGATAGGCTTACTGGCGTTTAAACGCCAGTAAGGATAGCAGAATGGGCGTTTAACGCCCAGTCTGGCAGCATTCAGGGCGTTAAACGCAAGAATTGGCAGCCATAGTGGCATTTAACGCCAGAAAAGGCTGTCTGGTGTCTGGCTGGCGTTAAACGCCAGAAAAGGGCACCAGCCTGGCATTTAACGCCAGGAAAGGTAGCAGAACTGGCGTTTAATGCCAGATTTGGCACACAATGGGCATTTAAATGCTAGGAAGGTGCAGGGATAAGAACTCCTTGACACCTCAGGATCTGTGGACCCCACAGGATCCCCACCTATCCCACTGATGTTAGGATTTTTGCTAGTAAAGAATTTATAAAAATATTCGCGTTGTAGATATAGCTTCTAAACTAACAGAAATCCCTTCGTACAAAAGTTTGGTTGTCACAAGTAACAAACCCCTTTAAAATTGATAACTGAGTATTTAAACCTCGGGTCGTCTTCTCAAGGAATTGCAGAGAAGTATGTTCTTATTATTGGTTATGGAAAAAGTGTGTTTTGGGGTTTTGGATTAAGGTAAAAGGTTAGTTGAATGACAAGTACAATAAAATAATAATAATTGTAAAATAAACCTTTGGCAAGGTATAAGAGCTGGAAGTCCTATCCTAGTTATCCTTATCAATTGTGATGAAAATTGGATTTTTCTCCCACCTTGTTAACCTTTAACTATGAAGGTAAGTTAAGTGGATGAATTAATTCGAATCCTCAAGTCCTAGTCTTTCCTTGGGAAAGGCTAGAGTTATTGGAATATGAATTAATGAAATGAAGAAATCCAATTTTCAATCAACAATGAGTTTGATAACTCTAGAGTCACCAATTATTTAACCAAAGCCAAAAGGAAAACTATCTAAATTAAATAAAAAGCATTCATAAATAAAACAATCATAAACTGAAATACCTCAAATAACATTAATTAAGAAAATCAATCCAAACATGGAACATTGAAAATAAATAAATACAAAGAACATTGAACCTGGGATTTAGAGTCACTCCTAAAACTAAGAGAAGTCCTAAATCCTAATCCTAAGAGAGAGGAGAGAACCTCTCTCTCTGAAAACTACATCTAAAATAATAAAAAGAGAATTATGAATAGCATGGTTATGAATGGATGCCTTCCCCCACTTTATAGTCTCTAATCTATGTTCTCTAGGCTGAAAACTGGGTCAGAAACAGCCCAAAAGTCACTTCCAGCGATTTCTGGTCCATACAGGTCGCGGAAAAGTGACACGGTCGCATGGCTCACGCGGCCGCGCGGGTTGCGGCCCTGCCAGGTCACGCGTCCGTGTGACTCACGCTTTCGCGTCGCCTGGTGTCGGAGTAGCTATGGCAAATTATTTATCAAATCGAAATCCGAGACATTAGCTTTCCAACGCAATTGGAACCGCGTCGTTTGGACCTCTGTAGCTAAAGTTATAGCCGTTTGAGTGCGAAGAGGTCAAGCTGGACAACTTAGCAATTTCTCCAACTTATTGTATTCCTTCCACTTTTGCATACTTCCTTCGCATCCTCCAAGTCATTCATACCTTATAATATCTGAAAATACTTAACACACATATCAAGGCATCTAATGGTAATAAGAGAGGTTTAATAATAAGTAAATATAAGATCAAAGAAGCATGTTTTCAATCATAGGACAAAATCAGGAAGGAAAATGTAAAACATGCGAATTGTATGAATAAATGAGTAAAGAGTTGATAAAAACCACTCAATTGAGCATAAGATAAACCATAAAATAGTAGTTTATCACCCACCTCACTCTCCCTCTTCTCCACACCTTTCCATAACAGTATTCCCCAACACCCACCTACCTCACCATTCACATTCAAACTATTTCCCTTCCTTCCCTATAAATAACACTCCTTACCACCTTCCATTTCACACATCTCCAACACTTAACCCCCTTGGCCGAATTCCCACACACCTCCATCTCCTCTATTTCTTCTTCTTCTCCTCCTTTCTTTCTTCTTTTGCTCGAGGACGAGCAAACCTTTTAAGTTTGGTGTGGAAGAAGTGTTGCTTTTTATTTTTCCATAACCATTAATGGCACCTAAGGCCAGAGAAACCTCTAGAAAGAGGAAAGGGAAGGCAGTGGCTTCCACCTCCGAGTCATGGGAGATAGAGAGATTTATCTCAAGAGCCCATCGCTAAAAAGAGGATAGAGCAAACAAGAGAGCCCACTCATGGACCTCAACAAGAGCATAAGGAAGTCCCTCATCAAGAAATCCTTGAGATGCGTCAAGAGATGCGGTTTTCTCCACACAACTATTGGGAGCAACTCAACACCTCTTTAAGAGATTTGAGTTCCAACATGGAGCACCAAAGAGCCATGAGGGAAGAGCAACAAAGGCAAGGAAGAGACATAGAGAAGCTCAAACACTCCAAAGGATCTTCAAGAGGAAGAACTATCTGCCATCACTAAGATGGACCCGTTCTTTAATCTCCTTGTTTATTTTATTTTTGTTTTTCGATTTTTATGCTTTATGTCTTGTCTATGTTTGTGTCTTTATTACATGATCATTAGTGTCTAGTATTGATGAGCGGATAATTTATACGCTTTTTGGCATTGTTTTTAGTATGTTTTTAGTAGTTTTAGTTGAGTTCTTAGTATATTTTTATTAGTTTTTAGTTAAAATTAACTTTTCTGGACTTTACTATGAGTTTGTGTGTTTTTCTGTGATTTCAAGTATTTTCTGGCTGAAATTGAGGGACCTGAGCAAAAATCTAATTCAGAGACTGAAAAGGACTGCAGATGCTGTTGGATTCTGACATCCCTGCACTCGAAGTGGATTTTCTGGAGCTACAGAAGCCCAATTGGCGCGCTCTCAACGGCGTTGGAAAGTAGACATCCTGGGCTTTCCAGCAATATATGATAGTCCATACTTTGCCCAAGATTTGATGGCCCAAATCGGCGATCAAAGTCACCCTCAGAATTCCCAGCGTTAAACGCCGGAACTGGCACAAGAATGGGAGTTAAACGCCCAAACTGGCACCAAAGCTGGCGTTTAACTCCAAGAAGAGTCTCTACACGAAAAATTCTTCATTGCTCAGCCCAAACACACACCAAGTGGGCCCGGAAGTGGATTTTTATGTCATTTACTCATCTTTGTAAACCTTAGGCTACTAGTTCTCTATAAGTAGGACCTTTTACTATTGTATTTGACATCTTCTGATCTTTGGAATCTTTTGATCTTTAGATCTTTTGATCACTTTGGGAGGCTGGCCTCACGGCCATGCCTAGACCTTGTTCTTATGTATTTTCAACGGTGGAGTTTCTACACACCATAGATTAAGGTGTGGAGCTCTGCTGTACCTCGAGTATTAATGCAATTACTATTGTTCTTCTATTCAATTCCGCTTGTTCTTATTCTAAGATATTCATTCGCACTCAAGAACTTGATGAATGTGATGATTATGTGACGCTCATCATCATTCTCACTTATGAATAAAGTGACTGACAACCACTTTTGTTCTGCAAGCAAACGAGGCTCTAATGTTTATCTCTTGGATTCCTGATACACGATGCATGGTTGATCGCCTGACAACCGAGCGCTCGCCTGACAAACGAGCCAGCCATTCTGTGAGATCAGAGTCTTCGTGGTATAGGCAAGAACTGATGGTGGCATTCAAGAGAATCCGGAAGGTCTAACCTTGTCTGTGGTATTTTGAGTAGGATTCAATGATTGAATGACTGTGACGTGCTTCAAACTCCTGAGGGCGGGGCGTTAGTGACAGACGCAAAAGAATCACTGGATTCTATTCCGTCCTGATTGAGAACCGACAGATGGATAGCCGTGCCGTGACAGGGTGCGTTGAACATTTCCAATGAGAGGATGGGAGGTAGCCACTGACAACGGTGAAACCCTTGCATAAGCTTGCCATGGAAAGGAGTAAGAAGGATTGGATGAAGACAGTAGGAAAGCAGAGAGACGGAAGGGACAAGCATCTTCATATGCTTATCTGAAGCTCTCACCAATGATATACATAAGTATCTCTATCTTTATCTTTATGTTTTATTCATATATCATCTATACCCATTTGAGTCTGCCTGACTAAGATTTACAAGGTGACCATAGCTTGCTTCATACCAACAATCTCCGTGGGATCGACCCTTACTTGCGTAAGGTTTATTACTTGGACGACCCAGTGCACTTGCTGGTTAGTTGTGCGAAGTTGTAGTGATCACGATTTCGTGCACCAAGTTTTTGGCGCTGTTGCCGGGGATTGTTTGAGTTTGGACAACTGACGGTTCATCTTGTTGCTTAGATTAGGTATTTTTTTTCAGAGTTCTTAAGAATGAGTTCTAGAGTTTCATGATGACCTGTTGAAGTCTGGCTGGCTGTGAAGCCATGTCTAATCTTATTGGACCGAGGTTTCAACTGATCATTGCAAGAGCTTGTTGATTCCTATCAATCTTACTATTGGAGCAATGATCTGCTAAGGCTTGGCTGGCCATTGGCCATGTCTAGTGTTTTGGACGGAAGCTTTCTTTGGAAGCTTGGCTGGCTGTGAAGCCATGTCTAATTCCTGGACCGGAGTCTTAGACTAGCATTGCAATGATTCCTGGAATTCAAATTGAGAATTCTGAAACCTTTATTTTCTATTTTCATATAATTTTCGAAAAAGCACAAAAAAATTTCAAAATCATAAAAACCAAAAATATTTTATGTTTCTTGTTTGAGTCTAGTGTCTAATTTTAAGTTTGGTGTCTTGCATGCATTGTTTATTTGATCTTGGTTCTATTTTCAAGTCAATAGTATAGGGAACTGAAGATTCAGAACATGCAGCAGAGGAATTACACAGAAAAAGCTGGGCGTTCAAAACGCCCAGTGAAGAAGGACAGACTGGCGTTTAAACGCCAGCCAGGGTGCCTGGTTGGGCGTTTAACGCCCAAAAAGGTAGTGCATTGGGCGTTAAACGCCAGAATGTGCACCATTCTGGGCGTTTAACGCCAGGATGGCACAAGGGGGAGGATTTTGTTTTCAAAATCAATTTTTTTTCAAGTTTTCAAAGTTTTTCAAAATCAAATCATATCTTTTCAATCAAATATTTTCAAAATCAATTTCTTTCCTTTTTCAAAGATACTTGCTATCAATTAATGATTTGATTCAACATTTCGAGTATGTTGCCTTTTCTGTTGAGAAAGGTTTGATGTCTGAATCATATCTTTTCTTGTTAGCCAAGTCATTAATTTTTAAAATCAAATCTTTTTTTAAAAAAAAAATTGTTTTCAAATCATATCTTTTTAAAACCATAACTTCTCAATCATATCTTTTCAAATCATATCTTTTTGATTTCTAATTTCAAAATCTTTTTCAAAAATTACTTGATTTCTTTCCCACTCTTGATTTTCGAAAATTAATTAAAGTTTTTCAAAAATGTTTTCAAAATCTTTCACTTAATTTTCGAAAATTTCTTCCCCTCTTCTCACATCCTTCTATTTATGGAGTACCACTCCTCCTCAATGCACAATTCAAACTCTATCTCACTAAGTTCGAATTCTCTACTTCTTCCTTCTATTTTTCTTTTCCTCTGACACCTCAAGGAATCTCTATACTGTGACATAGAGGATTCCATATTTTCTTGTTCTCTTCTCTTTCATATGAGCAGGAACAAAGACAAAGGCATTCTTGTTGAAGCTGACCCTGAACCTGAAAGGACCTTGAAGCGAAAGATAAGAGAAGCTAAGGCACAATTCTCTGTAGAGGACCTAACCGAATTCTTCAAAGAAGAAGAACACATGGCAGCCGAAAACAACAACAATGCAAGGAAGGTGCTGGGTGACTTTACTGCACCTACTCCCGACTTCTATGGGAGAAGCATCTCTATCCCTGCCATTGGAGCAAACAACTTTGAGCTTAAGCCTCAATTAGTTTCTCTAATGCAACAGAATTGCAAGTTCCATGGACTTCCATTGGAAGATCCTCATCAGTTCTTAGCTGAATTCTTGAAAATCTGTGACACTGTCAAGACTAATGGGGTTGACCCTGAGGTCTACAGACTTATGCTATTCCCTTTTGCTGTAAGAGACAGAGCTAGGACATGGTTGGACTCCCAACCTAAAGAAAGCCTGGACTCATGGGAAAAGCTAGTCAATGCCTTCTTGGCAAAGTTCTTTCCACCTCAAAAATTGAGTAAGCTTAGAGTGGAAGTCCAAACCTTCAGACAGAAGGAAGGAGAATCCCTCTATGAAGCTTGGGAAAGATATAAACAATTGATCAGAAAATGTCCATCTGACATGCTTTTTGAATGGAGCATCATAGGTATTTTCTATGATGGTCTCTCTGAACTATCCAAGATGTCTTTGGATAGCTCTGCTGGAGGATCTCTTCATCTGAAGAAGACGCCTACAGAAGCTCAAGAGCTAATTGAAATGGTTGCAAATAACCAATTCATGTACACTTCTGAAAGGAATCATGTGAACAATGGGACAAGTCAGAAGAAAGGAGTTCTTGAGATTGATACTCTGAATGCCATTCTGGCTCAGAATAAAATATTGACTCAGCAAGTCAATTTGATTTCTCAAGGTCTGTCTGGAATGCAAAAGGCACCAAGCAGTACTAAGGATGCTTCATCTGAGGAAGAAGCTTATGATACTGAGAACCCTTCAATGGAAGAGGTGAATTACCTGGGAGAACCCTATGGAAACACCTATAATTCTTCATGGAGAAATCACCCAAATTTCTCATGGAAAGGATCAACAGAGACCTCAACAAGGTTTCAACAACAATAATGGTGGAAGAAACAGGTTTAGCAATGGCAAGCCTTTTCCATCATCTTCTCAACAACAGACAGAGAATTCTAAGCATAACCACTCTGACTTAGCAACCATGGTCTCTGATCTAATCAAAACTACTCAAAGTTTCATGACTGAAACAAGGTCCTCCATTAGGAATTTGGAGGCACAAGTGGGACAGCTGAGCAAGAAAGTTAATGAACTCCCTCCTAGTACTCTTCCAAGCAATACAGAAGAAAATCCAAAAGGAGAGTGCAAGGCCATCAACATGGCCGAATTTGGAGAGGAAGGAGAGGCAGTGAACGCCACTGAGGAAGACCTCAATGGACGTCCAATGGCCTCCACTGAGTTTCCCAATGAAGAACCATGGGAATCTGAGGCTCAAAATGAGACCATAGAGATTCCATTGGACTTACTTCTGCCATTCATGAGCTCTGATGAGTATTCTTCCTCTGAAGAGGATGAGTATGTCACTGAAGAGCAAGTTGCTAAATACCTTGGAGCAATCATGAAGCTAAATGACAAGTTATTTGGAAATGAGACTTGGGAGAACGAACCTCCTTTGCTCACCAAAGAACTGGATGACTTGTCTAAGCAGAAATTACCTCAAAAGAGACAAGATCCTGGGAAGTTTTCCATGCCTTGTACCATAGGCACCATGACCTTCAAGAAGGCTCTGTGTGACTTAGGGTCAAGTGTAAACCTCATGCCTCTCTCTGTAATGGAGAATCTAGGGATCTTTGAGGTACAAGCTGCAAGAATCTCACTAGAGATGGCAGACAACTCAAGAAAACAAGCTTATGGACTTGTAGAGGATGTTCTGGTGAAGATTGAAGACCATTACATCCCTGCTGATTTCATAGTCCTAGAGACTGGGAAGTGCATGGATGAATCCATCATCCTTGGCAGACCCTTCCTCGCCACAGCTAAGGCTGTGATTGATGTGGACAGAGGTGAATTGATCATTCAAGTGAATGAAGAATCCTTTGTGTTTAAGGCTCAAGGATATCCCTCTGTCACCATGGAGAGGAAGCATGAAGAGCTTCTCTCAAATCAGAGTCAAGCAGAGCCCCCACAGTCAAACTCTAAGTTTGGTGTTGGGAGGCCACAACCAAACTCTAAGTTTGGTATTGAACCCCCACATTCAAACTCTAAGTTTGGTGTTGGGAGGTTCCATCATTGCTCTGAGTATCTGTGAGGCTCCATGAGAGCCCTCCGTCAAGCTACTGACATTAAAGAAGCGCTTGTTGGGAGGCAACCCAATGTTATATTTTATCTATTTTCTTTTGTTATTTTATATTTTTTGTAGGTTGATGATCATAAGAAGTCACAAAATCAATTGAAAAAGCAAAAACAAAATGAAAAACAGGAAGAAAAACAGCACACCCTGGAAGAAGAACCTACTGGCGTTTAAACGCCAGTAAGGCTAGCAGATGGGCGTTTAACGCCCAGTCTGGCACCATTCTGGGCGTTTAACGCCAAAAAGGGGCACCAGGCTGGCGTTAAACGCCAGGAAAGGGCAAGAACCTGGCGTTAAACACCAGAAATGGGCACCAGCACGGCGTTTAACGCCAGAATTGGCTAAAAACGCAATTTTGCATGCCATTTGGTGCAGGGATGACTTTTCCTTGACACCTCAGGATCTGTGGACCCCACAGGATCCCCACCAACCCCACCACTCTCTCTCTTCTTCCCCATTCACCAATCACCTCAATACCTCTTCCCAAAAAAAAACCATTCACCTATCAAATCCCATCTTTCTCTTCACCACTCACATCCATCCTTCATAAAACCCCACCTACCTCACCATTTAAATTCAAACCACTTTCCCTCCCAAACCCACCCATACATGACCGAACCATGAGCCCCCCTCTCCTATATAAACCCTTCTTCACCCCTTCATTTTCACACAACCTAAACACCACTTCTCCCCCTCTTTGGCCAAACACAAAGCCATTCCCTTCTTCATCATTTCTTCTTCTTCTACTCTCTTCCTTCTTCTTTTGCTCGAGGACGAGCAAACCTTTTAAGTTTGGTGTGGTAAAAGCATTGCTTTTTGTTTTTCCATAACCATTTATGGCATCCAAGGCCGGAGAAACCTCTAGAAAGAGGAAAGGGAAGGCAAAAGCTTCCACCTCCAAGTCATGGGAGATGGAAAGATTCATCTCAAGGGTGCATCAAGACCACTTCTATGAAGTTGTGGCCTTGAAGAAGGTGATCTCCGAGGTCCCTTTTTCACTCAAAAAGAGTGAATATCCGGAGATCCGACATGAGATCCGAAGAAGAGGTTGGGAAATTCTTACCAACCCCATTCAACAAGTCGGAATCTTAATGGTTCAAGAGTTCTATGCCAATGCATTGATCACCAAGAGCCATGATCAAAGTGTGAACCCGAACCCAAAGAATTGGCTTACTATGGTTCGGGGGAAATACTTGGATTTTAGTCCGGAAAATGTAAGGTTGGCATTCAACTTGCCTATGATGCAAGGAGATGAACATCCTTACACTAGAAGGGTCAACTTTGATCAAAGGTTGGACCAAGTCCTCACTGACATTTGTGAAGAGGGCGCCCAATGGAAGAGAGATTCAAGAGGGAAGCTGGTTCAATTGAGAAGGCATGACCTCAAGCCCATAGCTAGAGGATGGTTGGAGTTTATCCAACGCTCAATCATTCCCACTAGCAACCGGTCCGAAGTGACTCTAGACCGGGCCATCATGATTCATAGCATCATGATTGGAGAAGAAGTGGAAGTTCATGAGGTTATAGCTCAAGAACTCTATAAGGTGGCGGACAAGTCCTCTACCTTGGCAAGGTTAGCCTTTCCTCATCTCATTTGTCACCTCTGTTATTCAGTTGGAGTTGACATAGAGGGAGATATCCCCATTGATGAGGACAAGCCCATTACTAAGAAGAGGATGGAGCAAACAAGAAACCCTTCTCATCATGAGATCCCTGAGATGCCTCAAGGGATGCACTTTCCTCCACAAGATTATTGGGAGCAACTGAACACCTCCCTAGGAGAATTGAGTTCCAACATGGGACAACTAAGGGTGGAGCACCAAGAACATTCCATCCTCCTCCATGAAATTAAAGAAGATCAAAGAATCATGAGAGAGGAGCAACAAAGACAAGGAAGAGATATTGAGGAGCTCAAGCACTCCATAAGACCTTCAAGAGGAAGAACAAGCCGCCATCACTAAGGTGGACCCGTTCTTTAATCTCCTTGTTCTTTATTTTCTTGTTTTTCGAAATTTTCATGCTTATGTTTGTCTATGTTTGTGTCTTATGATCATTAGTGTCTTAGTGTCTATGCCTTAAAGTTATGAATGTCCTATGAATCCATCACCTTTCTTAAATAAACAAAGTTCTTAATTGAAAAAGAAAAAAATTGCATGAATTTTGAATTTTATAACAGTTTAATTATTTTGATGTGGTGGCAACACTTTTGTTTTCTGAATGTATGCTTAAACAGTGCATATGTCTTTTGAATTTGTGGTTCATGAATGTTGGCTCTTGAAAGAATGATGAAAAAGGAGACATGTTACTGAGGATCTGAAAAATCATAAAAATGATTCTTGAAGCAAGAAAAAGCAGTGAATACAAAAAAAAGGGAGAAAAACGAAAAAAAAAAGAAAAAAAAAAGAAAAAAAGAAAGAAATAAAGTTGTGATCCAAGGCAAAAAGAGTGTGCTTAAGAACCCTGGACACCTCTAATTGGGGACTCTAGCAAAGCTGAGTCACAATCTGAAAAGGTTCACCCAATTATGTGTCTGTGGCATGTATGTATCCGGTGGTAATACTGGAAGACAGAGTGCTTTGGGCCACGGCCAAGACTCATAAAGTAGCTGTGTTCAAGAATCATCATACTTAACTAGGAGAATCAATAACACTATCTGGATTCTGAGTTCCTAAAGAAGCCAATCATTCTGAATTTCAAAGGATAAAGTGAGATGCCAAAACTATTCAGAGGCAAAAAGCTAAAAGCCCCGCTCATCTAATTAATACTGATCTTCATAGATGTTTTTGGAGTTCATTGCATATTCTCTTCTTTTTATCTTATTTGATTTTCAGTTGCTTGAGGACAAGCAACAATTTAAGTTTGGTGTTGTGATGAGCGGATAATTTATACGCTTTTTGGCATTGTTTTTAGTATATTTTTAGTAGTTTTAGTTGAGTTCTTAGTATATTTTTATTAGTTTTTAGTTAAAATTAACTTTTCTGGACTTTACTATGAGTTTGTGTGTTTTTCTGTGATTTCAGGTATTTTCTGGCTGAAATTGAGGGACCTGAGCAAAAATCTAATTCAGAGACTGAAAAGGACTGCAGATGCTGTTGGATTCTGACCTCCCTGCACTCGAAGTGGATTTTCTGGAGCTACAGAAACCCAATTGGCGCGCTCTCAACGGCGTTGAAAAGTAGACATCCTGGGCTTTCCAGCAATATATGATAGTCTATACTTTGCCCAAGATTTGATGGCCCAAACCGGCTTTCAAAGTCACCCTCAGAATTCCCAGCGTTAAACGCCGGAACTGGCACAAGAATGGGAGTTAAACGCCCAAACTGGCACCAAAGCTGGCGTTTAACTCTAAGAAGAGTCTCTACACGAAAAATGCTTCATTGCTCAGCCCAAACACACACCAAATGGGCCCGGAAGTGGATTTTTATGTCATTTACTCATCTTTGTAAACCTTAGGCTACTAGTTCTCTATAAGTAGGACCTTTTACTATTGTATTTGACATCTTCTGATCTTCGGAATCTTTTGATCTTTAGATATTTTGATCACTTTGGGAGGCTGGCCTCACGGCCATGCCTAGACCTTGTTCTTATGTATTTTCAACGGTGGAGTTTCTACACACCATAGATTAAGGTGTGGAGCTCTGCTGTACCTCGAGTATTAATGCAATTACTATTGTTCTTCTATTCAATTCCGCTTGTTCTTATTCTAAGATATTCATTCGCACTCAAGAACTTGATGAATGTGATGATTATGTGACGCTCATCATCATTCTCACTTATGAACAAAGTGACTGACAACCACTTTTATTCTGCAAGCAAACGAGGCTCTAATGTTTATCTCTTGGATTCCTGATACACGATGCATGGTTGATCGCCTGACAACCGAGCGCTCGCCTGACAAACGAGCCAGCCATTCCGTGAGATCAGAGTCTTCGTGGTATAGGCAAGAACTGATGGTGGCATTCAAGAGAATCCGGAAGGTCTAACCTTGTCTGTGGTATTCTAAGTAGGATTCAATGATTGAATGACTGTGACGTGCTTCAAACTCCTGAGGGCGGGGCGTTAGTGACAGACGCAAAAGAATCACTGGATTCTATTCCGGCCTGATTGAGAACCGACAGATGGATAGCCGTGCCGTGACAGGGTGCGTTGAACATTTCCAATGAGAGGATGGGAGGTAGCCACTGACAACGGTGAAACCCTTGCATAAGCTTGCCATGGAAAGGAGTAAGAAGGATTGGATGAAGACAGTAGGAAAGCAGAGAGACGGAAGGGACAAGCATCTTCATACGCTTATCTGAAGCTCTCACCAATGATATACATAAGTATCTCTATCTTTATCTTTATGTTTTATTCATATATCATCTATACCCATTTGAGTCTGCCTGACTAAGATTTACAAGGTGACCATAGCTTGCTTCATACCAACAATCTCCGTGGGATCGACCCTTACTCGCGTAAGGTTTATTACTTGGACGACCCGGTGCACTTGCTGGTTAGTTGTGCGAAGTTGCAGTGATCACGATTTCGCCCACCAAGTATCTATGTCTTAAAGCTATGAATAATTCCATGAATCCTTCACCTCTCTTAAATGAAAAATGCTTTTAATTACAAAGAACAAGAAGTGCATAATTTCGAAATTTATCTTGAAAATTAGTTTAATTATTTTGATGTGGTGACAATACTTTTTGCATTCTGAATGAATGCTTGAACAGTGCATATTTTTTATAGTGAATTTTATGAATGTTAAAATTGTTCTTGAACGAATAATGAAAAAAAGAGAAATGTTATTGATAATTTGAAAAATCATAAAATTGATTCTTGAAGCAAGAAAAAGCAGTGAAAAACAAAGCTTGCGAAAAAAAAGAAAGAAAAAAATCCGAAAAAGAAAAAGAAAGAAAAAGAAAAAGTTAGCAGAAAAAGCCAATAGCCCTTTAAACTAAAAGGGAATGGTAAAAAGGATCCAAGGCTTTGAGCATTAATGGATAGGAGGTCCCAAAGGAATAAAATCCTGGCCTAAGCGGCTAAATCAAGCTATCCCTAACCATGTGCTTGTGTCATGAAGGTCCAAGTGAAAAGCTTGAGACTGAGTGGTTAAAGTCATGATCCAAAGCAAAAAGAGTGTGCTTAAGAACTTTGGACACCTCTAACTGGGGACTTTAGCAAAGCAGAGTCACAATCTGAAAAGGTTCATCCAGTTATGTGTCTGTGGCATTTATGTATCCGGTGGTAATACTGGAAAACAAGATGCTTAGGGTCACGGCCAAGACTCATAACGTAACTGTGTTCAAGAATCAACATATTGAACTAGGAGAATCAATAACACTATCTTAATTCAGAGTTCCTATAGATGCCAATCATTCTGAACTTCATAGGATAAAGTGAGATGCCAAAACTGTTCAGAAGCAAAACGCTACTAGTCCCGCTCATCTAATTGAAGCTAAGCTTCATTAATGTTTTGGAATTTATTGTATATTCTCTTCTTTTTATTCTATTTTATTTTCAGTTGCTTGGGGACAAGCAACAATTTATGTTTGGTGTTGTGATGAGCGGATAATTTATACGCTCTTTGGCATTGTTTTTACATAGTTTTTAGTATGTTTTAGTTACTTTTTAGTATATTTTTATTAGTTTTATGCAAAATTTCACATTTCTGGACTTTACTATGAGTTTGTGTGTTTTTCTATAATTTCAGGTATTTTCTGGCTGAAATTGAGCGACCTAAGCAAAAATCTGATTCAGAGGCTGAAAAAGGACTGCAGATGCTGTTGGATTCAGACCGTCCTACACGCGAAATGGATTTTCTGAAGCTACAGAAGCCCAATTGTCGCGTTCTCAATTGCGTTGGAAAGTAGACATCTTGGGCTTTCCAGCAATGTATAATAGTCCATACTTTTCCCGAGATTTGATAGCGCAAACTGGCGTTTAAACGCCCACTTTTTCCCTTTTTCTGGTGTTAAACGCCAGAACTGGCATAAAAGTTGGAGTTAAACGCCCAAACTGGCACCAAAGCTGGCGTTTAACTTTAGGAGTAGCCTATGCACGTGAAAGCTTCAATGCTCAGCCCAAACACACACCAAGTGGGCCCCGGAAGTGGATTTCTGCATTATCTATCTTAGTTTACTCATTTTTTGTAAACCTAGGTTACTAGTTTAGTATAAAAACTAGTTTTAGATATTCATTTTGTACCTCATGACATTTTACATCTGAATTTGTATCTTCTATGGCATGAGTCTCTAAACCCCATGGTTGGGGGTGAGGAGCTCTGCTGTGTCTCGATGGATTAATGCAATTATTTCTGTTTTCTATTCAATCACGCTTGTTTCTATTCTAAGATATTCATTCGCACTTCAACATGATCAATGTGATGATCTGTGACACTCATCACCATTCTCAACTTATGAACGCGTGCCTGACAACCACTTCCATTCTACCGTAGATTGAGTGTGTATCTCTTGGGTTCCTGGTTCACGTGTTTGATTGCCTCTCCTGACAACAGAGTGTTCAAATCCGTGAAATCAGAGTGTTCGTGGTTTAAGCTAGAATCAATTGGCAGCACTCTTGAGATCTGGAAAGTCTAAACCTTGTCTGTGGTATTCCGAGTAGGATCTGGGAAGGGGTGACTGTGACGAGCTTCAAACTCACAAATGTTGGATGTAGTGATAGTGTGCAAAAGGATCAATGGATCCTATTCCAGCACGAGTGAGAACCGACAGATGATTAGCCCTACAGAACTCGTAGTTGAACCATTTTCACTGAGAGGACGGATGGTAGCCATTGACAACGTTGATCCACCAACATACAGCTTGCCATGGAAGGAGCCTTGCGTGCGTGAAGAAGATAATAGTAGGAAAGCAGAGATTCAGAAGACAGAGCATCTCTAAAAGCTCAACCTGTTCTCCATTACTATATAACAAGTATTATTCCTTTCATGTTCTTTTACTTTTTACAAATAAAACTCTTTTCATTATTAATCTCCTGACTAAGGTTTACAAGATAACCATAGATTGCTTCAAGCCGACAATCTCTGTGGGATCGACCCTTACTCACGTAAGGTATTACTTGGACGACCCAGTGCACTTGCTGGTTAGTGGCACCGGAGTTGTGAAAAGTGTGAATCACAATTCCGTGCACCAGTCGTCTAGTAAAAACTCACAATAGAGTGAGGTTAAATCCCACAGGGATTGATTGGTCGAGCAATTTTAATTAGAGGAGTGTTCTAGTCAAGCTAAGCCAAATTGAGTTGAGAATTGCATAAACTTGAATACGGGAAAGATAAATGACATAGAATGTAAAGTTGCAAAATCTTAAATGGGAAGTTGGGGAGATAAGCATGAAAGTAAATAACAGAAAGTAAAGATAATAGGTAAGATCAGATATAGGGAATTCATTTTGCTTAGGAGATGTTGCATTCTCCGGATCAAGTTTATCTTCATCTCATCCTCAATCAATGCATTCATTAATCTCCTCGGCAATCTTAGGTGATTGGATCCCAATTCCTTGGCAACACAATCTCTCTAAGCTTGAACAATTGCCCAATTCCTTGATTTAATTGCTCAAGGGAAGAGATGAAGTATGGTCACTAATTATACCACATGTATTTCCAAATCAAAGTGTTGGTAAGATTATATGTCACTATATCCATCCAAACCCCAATTCGGTCCAACATGAGAAAGCATTTCTAGCATGATCCCCTCATTCCTCTTCCAAGGCTCAGAGGAGATCTAATTATGGAAAGTCTCTTTTCCAAGATAACTAACCAATTGGTTGAAGACTGAAAGCTTTCTAGTAAAATCAAGAGAAAAGAAAGAGGAAGAAGAATGAAAACTATAATTGATCCATCAAATTACAATAGAGCTCCCTAACCCAAAGAAAAGGGGTTTAGTTGTTCATAGTTATGGGAATGGAAAGCAAGAAAGAAAAGTGCATTCTAAAAATAAACTAGAAATTACAGGAAAAGTAAATATACAGAGTGTAGCTTCCAATAATGCCAACCCCTTTTCTAGTTCAAAACTATCCCTATATATACTACTCTTCTGATCTTCTAGTTAGCTTTTCAAGTCTTGGATATGGGCCTTTGATCTTCAGTTGAAGCAGTTACTGTCTTCAGTGGGCTAAGCTTTGCTTGCTGAAAAAGAGTGAGTCAGTCATGGTATGCAGTTAGTCAGAACGTTAGTAGTGTTAACGTTAAGTGTAAATTCTGGTTCGAAGACGTTAGTGACATTAACTTTGTCACTGATGCCAGGGCATCTAGGCCAGCTTCACTGACCTTTTCTTTACTATTTTAGGATAGTTTCATGCATTTTCTTAGTGAATAAGGCAAGTTTTGGATGAAATTACACTTACACCTTGATTCAAGTAACTTCTGTGAACATTGCATAATTTCATGAGTATTTTGCTAGAATTGTATGATAAATTAATGATGCATAATCTCATGACTTTGGCTAGAGCTTTGATGCACTTTAATTGCTTGTTTTCAGGGCAAAGGAAGCAAGGGAGAACCACGTTAGTATTCACGTTAACCTAGTTAACGTGAACACTAACGTGGAAGGGTAAAGCTTACAATGTTAATGAGAAAAGTGATCACCAATAATGCCTGCGAAGCCACCCAAAGCTCACGTTACTTGCCACGTTAACTAAGTTAATGTGGTAGCTAACGTAGAAGAAGAAGGAACTCCAACGTTAATGGTGAAACGTAGAAGAAGAAGGAACTCCAACGTTAATGGTAAAAGTGAACACCATTAACGTTGGAGAACTTGGCAATGATCCACGTTAAGAGTCACGTTAACTTAGTTAACGTGAACTCTAACGTGGAAGAGGAAACACAAGCCAACGTTAGTGACACTCACTTTTGTCACTAACACTGGACCATCTAGCATTGGCTACGTTAACTTTCATGTTAAGCTTATTAACGTGAAAGTTACCATGGAGTTGAGATCAAGGAACCAACGTTAGTGACACTCACTTTTGTCACTAACGTTGAGAAATGGCTTCACTACTACGTTAAGAGCCACGTTAACTTAGTTAACGTGAGTTCTAACGTAGAGAACATGGCATTTGGAGCGTTAGTGACAAAGGTGAGTGTCACTAACGCTCTCGAAGGAGGATCACACCTACGTTAAGAGTCACGTTAGCTATGCTAACGTGGACTCTAACGTAGGAACATAGGGGCACTAAGCAACGTTAATGGGAAAAGTGATTCCCATTAACGTTTGCGAAGGGGTATAAGCTAACGTTATTGGGAAAAGTGAGCCCCAATAACGTTAGCCAAGTCTTGAGAAAGCAACATTAGTGGTCACGTTAAGACCACTAACGTTGGATTTAACGTGGATATATGAGGTTGGAACGTTAGTGGAAAAAGTGAATGCCACTAATGTTCTCGAGCCCACAATAGAAATCAACGTTAAATCTCACTAATTACCCAAAGCCTAAATCATCTTTCTCTGCAAGTTGGGCCCACTAAAGATGAGAACTACTTCAACTCAAGATCCAAAGCCCACATCCAAGACTTGAATAACTCACTAGAAGATCAAGAGGAGTAGTATATATAGGAGTAGTTTTGAACTTTAGAGAAGCTCGCCACTTTTGGGAACTACTCTCTATAGATTTACTTTTCTGCACTTTTAGCATGTATTCTTCTTTTCTGCCATTTTTCATTTCTAGAGCTATGAACAACTAAACCCCTTTCATTGGGTTAGGGAGCTCTGTTATAATTTGATGGATCAATTATAGTTTTCATTCTTCTTCTTCTTTCTTTTCTCTTGATCTTACTAGAAAGCTTTCGATCTTAATTCAATTGGTTAGTTGTCTTGGAAAAGAAACTCTCCATAATTTGATCTCCTTTGAGCCTTGGAAAAGGGATTAGGAGATCATGCTAGAAATGCTTTCTCATGTTGGACCAAATTGGGGTCTGGGCGGATATAGTGACATGTAATCCTCTCAACACTTTGATTTGCAAATACATGTGGTATAATCAGTGACCACACTTCATCTCTTCCCATGAGCAATTAAATCAAGGAATTGGGCAATTGTTCAAGCTTAGAGAGATTGGATTGCCAAGGAATTGGGATCCAATCACTTAAGATTGCCAAGGAGATCAATGAATGCATTGATTGAGGAAGAGATGAGAATGAACTTGATCCGGAGAATACAACATCTCCTGAGCCCAATGATTTCCCCAATTCTGATCTTACCCATTCTCTTTACTTTCTGCCATTTAAATTCATGCTCATTACCCCAAATCCCCATTTAAGATTCTGCACTTTAATTTCTGTTATTTACTTTCCAGTCATTTAAATTTCTGCATCTCAACCCAAATTCTGTTTAGCTCAACTAGCACATTCTTCTAACTAAAGTTGATTGACCAATCAATCCTTGTGGGATTTGACCTCACTCTATTGTGAGTTTTACTTGACGACAATTCGGTATACTTGCCGAAGGGAAATTTGTTGAGAGACAAGTTTTCATGCATCAAGTTTATAGCGTCGTTGCCGGGGATTGATTTTGAATCAACAATGATTAAGTTTGAAGATCACTAGATTGAACATTTTTCTTTTTGTTTAGTTCATTCAGTTAATTTCTTTTAGTTTATTTTAATTTCTTCCTCAACCCCTGCTCCCTCTTTTATTTCTTTCGTTTTTTCTTCCTTTGATTACTATTCTGCTCACTAACCCACTAACTGTTTGATAATTTGCATCGCTCACACTAACAATTACTCTAACAAGAATAGTTCTTTCATTTTATCTCCTGTTGTGCAATCTGTTTGTTGTATGACAGGGAGAAGAGAAGGAGCTTCAACATCCTTTGATTCAGAACCTGAAAGAACCCTTTGGAGACTAAGAAGGGAAGCAAGAGGGAAAACGATTATTGGTGCTGAGGAAGAAGAGGAAGAGTATTTTGAACCCAACATGGAAGAAGGAGCTAAGACTTCCATCATCCTGGGAAGACCATTCTTAGCCACTGCCGGAGCCATTATTGATGTCCAAAAGGGTGAACTCGTCCTTAGATTACATGAGGAGAAAATGACATTCAATGTGTTTAAAGCCATGAGTTACCCACACAAGTCATTGGGAGAATGTATGAGGTTGGACTCCGTAGAGGCTTTGGTACAAGAAACTCATGAAGAAGATCTTGAAGCATCAACAGAAGAAGAATTAGCAGCAAGCGAAGAAGCTGCAACCACTGAAATACATATTCAAGGCATGCTAGAAGAAAAGGAGGAAGGAAAAGAAGTGCCCAAACTGGAGCTTAAAGCACTGCCAACCACTCTCAAATATGCATACTTGGGAGAAAATAAAAGTTATCCAGTGATCATAAATTTAGCCCTCAGCCAAGAACAAGAGGAAGAGTTACTTCAAGTCTTGCGAAAGCATAAGCATGCCATTGGATGGACACTTGCTGACTTGAAAGGAATCAGTTCAGCTATATGCATGCATAAGATACTCCTGGAAGAAGGTGTCAGACCGTCTATTCAGCCCCAAAGAAGGTTGAATCCAGAAATAAAGGAAGTAGTGCAGAAAGAAGTTATAAAATTGTGGCAGGGTGGAGTAATCTATCCAATTTCAGATAGCCAATGGGTCAGTCTAGTTTAAGTGGTTGCCAAGAAAGGAGGAATCACTGTGGTGCCCAACGAAAGGAATGAGCTAATCCCTACAAGAACCATCACAGGCTGGAGAATGTGTATTGACTACATGAAGCTCAATGAAGCCACAAGAAAAGATCATTTTCCACTTCCCTTCATGGATCAAATGTTGGAAAGACTTGCGGGACATGCATACTATTGTTTTCTAGATGGTTATTCAGGATATAACCAAATAGTGGTTGATCCAAGAGACCAAGAGAAAACATCATTCACATGCCCATATGGAGTGTTTGCCTATAGGCGCATGCCATGTGGGCTATGTAATGCACCAGCAACTTTTCAACGCTGCATGCTCTCCATCTTTTCAGATATGATAGACAAGTTCATTGAAGTTTTCATGGATGGCTTCTCAGTATTTGGAGATTCCTTCCCTAATTGCCTAAACCATCTTGCCTTGGTATTGAAAAGATGTCAAGAAACCAATCTAGTCTTGAACTGGGAAAAATGTCACTTCATGGTGACATAGGGAATAGTTCTTGGCCATAAAGTTTCTAATCAAGGCATTGAGGTAGACAGAGCTAAGGTGGAGCTAATTGAAAAGTTACCTCCACCAAGTGATGTCAAGGCAATTAGAAGCTTTTTGGGACATGTTGGCTTCTATAGAAGGTTTATCAAAGATTTTTCAAAGATAGCCAATCCCTTAAGCAATCTCCTAATGTCTGATACACCATTTATTTTTGATGAGAAATGCATGCTAGCATTTGAAAACTTGAAAAAGAGGTTATCCTCAGCTCCTATCATCACCCCTCCTGATTGGAATTTACCATTCGAACTGATGTGTGATGCATCTGATTTCGCAGTTGGGGCAGTGTTAGGACAAAGAAAAGAAAGTTTGGTGCATGTGATATACTATGCTAGCAAGGTCCTTAATGATACTAAAAAGAATTATACCACTACAGATAAGGAATTGTTGGCTATAGTTTTTGCATTTGACAAATTTAGATCATATCTTATTGGCTCTAAAGTTATTGTTTTCACTGATCACACAACACTTAAATATCTATTTACCAAACAAGAGTCAAAACCAAGACTAATCAGATGGATCTTATTGTTGCAGGAGTTCAACATTGAAATTAGAGAAAAAAAGGGTGTGGAGAATAAAGTGGCAGACCATCTATCCAGAATACCTTGTGAGAAGAATGATGCCCATGATACAAGTGTAAATGAAGTCTTCCCAGATGAGTAGCTAATGATGATTCATAAAGCACCATGTTTTGCAGATATTGCCAATTTTAAAGCAGCTGGTGACTTACCCCCTGGAATCAACAAATATCAAAGAAGGAAACTCATCAATGATGCCAAGTATTTCATTTGGGATGAACCCTATCTCTTTAAGAAATACTCAGATGGAATCCTTAGGAGGTGCATCTCAGAAGAAGAAGGATGAAGGGTCCTGTGGAGTTACCATAGTGCTAGTTATGGAGGTCACTTTGGAGGAGAAAGAACTGCCGCAAAGGTGCTGCAATGTGGGCTCTTTTGGCCCACTATCTTCAAAGATGCTAAGGAATTGGTGAGAAGCTGCAACGAATGCCAAAGGGCTGGCAACCTGCCCAAGAGAAATGAGATGCCACAGCAATACATTCTAGAACTTGAACTATTTGATGTATGGGAAATCAATTTCATGGGACCATTCCCACCCTCATATTCAAACAAGTTTTTCTTGGTGGCAATAGACTATGTATCTAAGTGGGTGGAGGCAGTGGCGACCCCAAGTAATGACAACAAGGTGGTCATAAACTTTCTTCGAAGGAATATCTTCACTAGGTTTGGAGTCCCACGAGCCCTCATCAGTGATAGAGGGAGCCATTTTTTCAATAGACCATTGGAAGCCCTACTCCTGCGATATGGGGTGAAGCATAAGGTTGCCACACCTTATCATCCCCAAACAAGTGGGCAAATAGAGATATCTAACCGAGAGTTGAAAAGGATTTTGGAAAAGACTGTGGGGATATCAAGAAAAGACTGGGTGAAGAAGCTAGATGATGCTCTTTGGGCATACAGGACAACTTTCAAAACACTAATTGGGATGTCCCCATATCAACTGGTGTATGGTAAGGCTTGTCACTTGCCGTTAGAGCTGGAGCACAAGGCCTCCTGGGCCCTTAAAACACTGAACCTAGATAGCACCGCTGCTGGTGAAAAAAAGGTTCTACAGCTTCAAGAATTGGAAGAATTTAGATCTCAAGCCTATGAAAATACCAAAATCTATAAGGAAAAAGCAAAAAGGAGACATGATCTCAATTTGGTACCCAGAAGTTTCAAAGAAGGGCAACATGTGCTTCTCTACAACTCTAGACTGAAACTCTTTCCTGGAAAACTCAAATCAAGATGGTCGGGACCCTTCCAAGTCACAAAAGTCTCACCTTATGGACACATAGAAATAATGGAAGAAGGCTCAAAGATAAAATTCACTGTGAATGGACAAAGACTCAAACACTACTTGGGCAGCATGGGGGAGAACCCCAAACAGAAGTACAACCTCAACTAAGGAAAGAATCGTCGAGCTAGCGACGCTAAAAAAAGCGCTTTGTTGGGAGGCAACCCAACCTGGGGAATTCTCTTTTCATAAGTCTTTCAATAAAAATTTCAAGTTGGCTTCTCTATAGTGTGAGGAACTAAGTTTGGTGTTACACACCAAAAACAATTCAAGGGTGAATATAGGGCTCTAAGTTTGGTGTTCCACCAAAACTCCAGCTGAAGAGTGCATTGCAACCCTTAGTGATGATGCATCCCTCTAGCAATTAGAGAACGTACTTGATAGAGGCTTAGCCTCTAAGATATAGATTATATTTTTTAGCTCATAGTTGTTTCTTAATAAAAAGCACACAAGGTTCTTACATGCATCCAATTTGTCAAGTAAGCAAACAACTAAGTTTGGTGTTCACACACCAAGTTAAGTCTTGAAGATCACAAACATATATGCATGCTAACCCTCTTCCAAGTGCTTGGAGAACAAGCAACTTTCAATAGTGTTGCAGGAATTCAATCAATCTCAGGGAATGAGCACACCCTATCATCCAAGGAAACAGACAGGGATGCAACTATTAGGATGAGAATACCAAGGAAGATATCATGAGGTTGTTTCAACCCATCTCGAACTGCAAACTCTAAGTGAAAAATGATTGAATAGAACCTGCATCTTTTACTTGTTCCCCTTTGTTCACAATTTTAATGTGCTAGCCTAATGTCTTGAATGTTCACTTTCATCTTTCTTACTTGTATGCCTTTCTCTTTATGTTAATCAAAAAGAAAATGTTATGAAAAGAACAAGAGTGGAGTTAGTTTATGAAGTGCATTCTGAATGTTTGTGGAAGGTTGATTAGTAAGCTAAGTTGGTTCACCAAAGAAGGAAAGAATGCAACTATCTATCCAAAGTCCTTTGTTTGAGACACACCCTTTGAGACTAGCTAAACAATAAGATCCCAAAAAAAAAAAAAAAGAAAGAGTAATAAAAGTGAAAAGGAAAGAAACACAATAAGAAACAATGCTAGGCATCAAGGGTTTCAAAATTGAGGCATATGTCTGTGGTGTTTATGTACAAAGGATATACTTGGATGAATAAGCTCTTAGGGGTGCATTATCACTTAGTAACTTGGATTAACTAATCTGGGATTATCAGCTGAAAGTCCATTATCAAGAGTAACCTTTGATACAAAACACTTAGTAACCCAAAGAGGTGTTGGACACCAAGGTCTCAAGAAAGGAAAAATAACAAACCATATGCCTGTGGTGTGTATGTATGAGGGAAAGTGACTTGAAGGAGTAAGTCCTTATGGGTGTCTTAACATCTAGCACTTTAAAACCAACTGGTTTGGGAGTGTTGGCTGAAAGCTTATCATAAAGAGTCGCCCTCTTACAAAGCACTTAGCAAAAAGAAAAATGACTTTGAAAAAGAAGGAAGGATCAATAAGAAATAAGCCTCAAAGGATGCAATCAAGAAGGTGACTAAGGATTTGATAAAGGCTTGAAACCTAGAGGGAAAGAACCTAAGTTGCTATGCATGAAACCCCATAAACCAAGAATGCTACTTCTATCTTATCTTCTTGTTATTTCATTTCATTCTTCTTATGCTTCAGTACTTGCTTAGGGACAAGCAAGCTTTAAGTTTGGTGTCGTGATGCCAGGGCATCTAGGCCAGTTTCACTGACCTTTTCTTTATTGTTTTAGGATAGTTTCATACATTTTCTTAGTGAATAAGGCAAGTTTTGGATGAAATTACACTTACACCTTGATTCAAGCAACTTTTGTGAACTTTGCATAATTTCATGAGTATTTTGCTAGAATTGTATGATAAATTAATGATGCATAATCTCATGACTTTGGCTAGAGCTTTGATGCACTTTAATTGCTTGTTTTCAGGGCAAAGGAAGCAAGGGAGAACCACATTAGTATTCACGTTAACCTAATGTTGAATGGTAAAGCTTACAATATTAATGAGAAAAGTGATCACCAATAACGCCTGCGAAGCCACCCAAAGCTCACGTTACTTGCCACGTTAACTAAGTTAACGTGGTAGCTAACGTATAAGAAGAATGAACTCCAACGTTAATGGTAAAAGTGAACACCATTAACGTTGGAGAACTTGCCAATGATCCACGTTAAGAGTCACATTAACTTAGTTAACGTGAACTCTAACGTGGAAGAGGAAACACAAGCCAACGTTAGTGACACTCACTTTTGTCACTAACGTTGGACCATCTAGCATTGCCTACGTTAATTTTCACGTTATGCTTATTAACGTGAAAGTTAACATGGAGTTGAGATCAAGGAACCAACGTTAGTGACACTCACTTTTGTCACTAACGTTGGGAGATGGCTTCACTACTACGTTAAGAGCCACGTTAATTTAGTTAACGTGAGTTCTAATGTAGAGAACATGGCATTTGGAGCGTTAGTGACAAAGGTGAGTGTCACTAACGCTCTCGAAGGAGGATCACACCTACGTTAAGAGTCACGTTAGCTATGCTAACGTGGACTCTAACGTAGGAACATAGGGGCACTAAGCAACGTTAATGGAAAAAGTGATTCCAATTAACGTTTGCGAAGGGGTATAAGCCAACGTTATTGGGAAAAGTGAGTCCCAATAACGTTAGCCAAGTCTTGAGAAAGCAACGTTAGTGGTCATGTTAAGACCACTAACGTTGGATTTAACATGGATATATGAGGTTGGAACGTTAGTGGAAAAAGTGAATGCCACTAACGTTCTCGAGCCCACAATAGAAATCAACGTTAAATCTCACTAATTACCCAAAGCCTAAATCATCTTTCTCTGCAAGTTGGGCCCACTAAAGATGAGAGCTGCTTCAACTTAAGATCCAAAGCCCACATCCAAGACTTGAAGAACTCACTAGAAGATCAAGAGGAGTAGTATATATAGGAGTAGTTTTGAACTTTAGAGAAGCTCGCCACTTTTGGGAACTACTCTCTATAGATTTACTTTTCTGCACTTTTAGCATGTATTCTTCTTTTCTGCCATTTTTTATTTCTAGAGCTATGAACAACTAAACCCCTTTCATTGGGTTAGGGAGCTCTGTTGTAATTTGATGGATCAATTATAATTTTCATTCTTCTTCTTCTTTCTTTTCTCTTGATTTTACTAGAAAGCTTTCGATCTTAATTCAATTGGTTAGTTGTCTTGGAAAAGAAACTCTCCATAATTGGATATCCTTTGAGCCTTGGAAAAGGGATTAGGAGATCATGCTAGAAATGCTTTCTCATATTGGACCAAATTGGGATCTGGGAGGATATAGTGACATGTAATCCTCCCAACACTTTGATTTGGAAATACATGTGGTAATATCAGTGACCACACTTTATCTCTTCCCATGAGCAATTAAATCAAGGAATTAGGCAATTGTTCAAGCTTAGAGAGATTGGATTGCCAAGGAATTGGGATCCAATCACTTAAGATTGCCAAGGAGATCAATGAATGCATTGATTGAGGAAGAGATGAGAATGAACTTGATCCGGAGAATACAACATCTCCTGAGCCCAATGATTTCCCCAATTTTGATCTTACCCATTCTCTTTACTTTCTGCCATTTAAATTCATCCTCATTACCCCAAATCCCCATTTAAGATTCTGCACTTTAATTTCTGTTATTTACTTTCCAGTCATTTAAATTTTTGCATCTCAACCCAAATTCTGTTTAGCTCAACTAGCACATTCTTCTAACTAAAGTTGCTTGACCAATCAATCCTTGTGGGATTCGACCTCACTCTATTGTGAGTTTTACTTGACGACAATTCGGTATACTTGCCGAAGGGAAATTTGTTGAGAGACAAGTTTTCATGCATCAGTCACTAACGTCCCAACCCAATTGAGCCACGTTAATGATGAGCGGATATTTTATACGCTTTTTGGGGGTAATTTCATATAGATTTTAGCATGTTTTAATTAGTTTTTAATAGAATTTTATTAGTTTTTAAGCAAAAATCATATTTCTGGAGTTTACTATAAGTTTGTGTGTTTTTCAATGATTTCAGGTATTTTCTGGCTGAAATTGAGGGAGCTGAGCACAAATCTGATTTAGGCTGAAAAAGGACTGTTGATGTTGTTGGATTCTGACCTCCCTACACTCAGAATGGATTTTTTGGAGCTACAGGAGTCCAATTGGCGCGTTCTCAATTGGGTTGGAAAGTAGACATCCAGGGCTTTGCGTGAAGATAGATGACGTAAACTGGCGTTCAACGCCAGTTCCATGTTGCAATCTGGCGTCCAACGCCTGAAATAGGTTACAAGTTGGAGTTCAATGCCAAAAACACGTTACAACCTGGCGTTCAACTCCAGAAACAGCCCAGGCATGTAAGAAACTTAAGTCTCAGCCCCAGCACACACCAAGTGGGCCCCAGAAGTAGATTTCTGCACCAATTATCTTCGTTTATTCAATTTCTGTAAATCTAGGTTACTAGTTTAGTATTTAAACAACTTTTAGAGACTTATTTTGAATCTCATGACATTTTTAGATCTTAATTTTATACCCTTTGATGGCATGAGTCTCTAAACTCCATTGTTGGGGGTGAGGAGCTCTACAGCGTCTCGATGAATTAATGCAATTATTTCTGTTTTTCCATTCAAACATGCGTCTTCCTATCTAAGATGTTCATTTGCGCTTAACTATGGAGAAGGTGGTGATCCGTGACACTCATCACCTTCCTCAATCCATGAACGTGTGTCTGACAACCACCTCCGTTCTACATCAGATTGAATGAGTATCTCTTAGATTCCTTAATCAGAATCTTCGTTGTATAAGCTAGAATTGATGGCGGTATTCATGAGAATCTGGAAAGTCTAAACATTGTCTGTGGTATTCTGAGTATGATTCTAGGATTGAATGACAGTGACGAGCATCAAACTCGCGAGTGTTGGGCGTGATGACAAACGCAAAAGAATCAAAGGATTCTATTCCGACATGATCGAGAACCAACAGCTGATTAGCCGTGCTGTGACAGAGCATTTGGACCATTTTCACTGAGAGGATGGGAAGTAGCCATTGACAACGGTGACACCCTACATAGAGCTTGCCATGGAAGAAACTTTGCACTTTTGCATGAGAAGAATATTACATTACAGGAATTCAGAAGACAAAGCATCTCCAAAACTCCAACATATTCTCCATTATTGAACAACAAGTAATTATTTCACGCTCTTCTATTTTTTAGTAATTCAAACTGATAATCATAATTGATCTCCTGACTAAGAATAATAAAATAATCATAGCTTGCTTCAAGCCAACAATCTCCGTGGGATCGACCCTTACTCACGTAAGGTATTACTTGGACGACCCAGTGCACTTGCTGTTTAGTTGTGCAGATTGCAAAAGTGTGATTGCAATTTCGTGCACCAAGTTTTTGGCGCCATTTTCGGGGATTGTTCGAGTTTGAACAACTAAAGGTTTATTTTGTTGCTTAGATTAGGAATAATTTATTTTTGTTGCTATAGAGTCATCGAATCTGAGTCCTTTATTTTCTTTTCAAAAATTTTTTAAAAAATATTATCTTTCTTTATCAATTTTTAATTTTGTTCGTGAGTTCAGTGTCTTGTTCTAAGTTTGGTGTCAATTGCATATCTTGTATTTTCCTTAAAATTTTCGAATTAGTGTTCTTTGTTTTTCCATGATCTTCAAATTGTTCTTGTCAATTTTTCTTGTTTGATCTTTGGTTTGTCTTGTTCTGTGTCTTTTCTTGTTTTTCTTGTGCTTTTTCAAAACATTAGTTTTCAAAAAAATTTATTTTTATCTATAAAAATAATACATCTTTAAAACACATTACATTTATAGCTCAGTTGGCTAGAGCGTTGGCTTATATTCTTGGTAATTGGGTATCCTCTTTTTAAAATCTTTTTCAAAAAAAATTTTTCTTTGATTGAATCTTGTGCCAAACTTTAAGTTTGGTGTTTTATTGTTAATCTTTTTTTATAATTTTTGAAAATTTTATTGAAGTTTTCTAAAAATTTTAAGTTTGGTATTCTTTCTTTTGTTCTTGTTGTTCTTGTGAATCTTCAAAGTGTTCTTGAGTCTTCTTTATGTTTTGATCTTAAAATTTTTAAGTTTGGTGTTCCTTGGTGTTTTTCCTCCAAAATTTTCGAAAACAAGGAGCACTAGTTCTAAAAATTTTAAGTCTTGTGTCTTTTGTGTGTTTTTCTCTTTCATCATAAAATTCAAAATTCAAAAAAAATATCTTTTCTAACTATTTTTAAGCTACTTTTTCGAAATTTTTTTTAAAAAAAAATTCAGATTTCAATTTCAAAATTTTTCAAATCTTATCCTTTTAAGATTTAAAAAAATAATATAATAATAATATTTTATTATCTTTTTCAAAAATATCCTAACCACTTTCTCTCTCCTCAATTTTTTCGAAAATCTTCACAAAACATTTTCAAATTTTTTTTATTTTTATTTTTTATTTCATTTTTATTTTATCTTATTTTATTTTATTTTATTATTTCGAAAATAAGTTTTTATATATAATAAAATAAATAATATTTACATCCATATCATCTCCCTTGCTCCATCATGGAACTAAGTGGAAATGAACAATCCAGAAGGACTCTAGGGTCATATGCTAACCCCACTACTGCTTCATATGGGAGTAGTATCTGTATACCCTCCATCGGAGTCAGTAGTTTTGAGTTGAATCCTCAACTCGTCATCATGGTGCAGCAAAGTTGCCAGTATTCCAGTCTTCCACAGGAAGAACTTACAGAATTTCTGGCACAATTTTTACAAATTGCTGACATAGTACATGATAAGGAAGTAGATCAGGATGTCTACAGATTATTACTGTTTCTATTTGCTGTAAAGGACCAAGCTAAGAGGTGGTTAAATAACCAACCTAAGGACAGCATAAGGACATGGAAACAGCTGTCAGAAAAATTCTTGAATCACTATTTTCCTCCAAAACGGATGACACAACTAAGGCTAAGCATCCAAGGCTTCAAACAAGGAGATAATGAATCCCTTTATGATGCCTAGGAGAGATATAGAGAGATGCTAAGAAAATGCCACTCTGAAATGTTTTCAGAGTGGGTGCAGTTAGACATCTTCTACTATGGGCTTACAGAAAGAGCTCAGATTTCTCTAGACCACTCAGCTGGTGGATCTATACACATGAGAAAGACAATAGAAGAAGCTTAAGAGCTCATTGATACAGTTGCCATAGATTAGCATCTGTACCTAAGCAGTGAACCTTCCATGAAAGAAGAAGTTAAAACAGTAACTGCTGAAATGAGTCTTACAGAACAAGTTACAGAATTCAATCAGCAATTGGATTTTCTAACAAAATAGTTAGCCGAATTCAAAGAGATATTACAAGAAACAAGAATGGCTAATATGAACATGGAAGTGCAATTGAAGCAAACAGAACAGCAGTTATCAAAACAAATAATAGAAGAATGCCAAGCAGTTCAATTAAGAAGTGGGAAAACATTAAATACCTCACTTCAAGGTAGCAGAAAGCCAAGGAATGAGCAAACTACCCAAAATCCATCTGAGGACAGTAAGAGCCCAGAGAGGAATAATTTTGGCGCTCAAACGCCGGAAAATGGGTGGAAAGCTGGCGTTGAACGCCCAAACCATGCTCAGTCCTGGTGTTCAACGCCAGAAACAAGCAAGAAGTTGGCGTTGAACGCCCAAAAGGAGCACAGTTCTGGCGTTCAGATGCCAGAAGTAGGTAAGGAGCTGGCGTCTAACGCCACTCCATCTTCCACCCCTGGCATTCAAATGCCAGTGGGGGATCAGACACATACTAGTGCTGATAATAACCCTTCTAAAAAGGCTTCCCAACCCACATCTGTATGCAATGAACCTACAGCAACTAAGGTTGAGGAATACAAAGCCAAAATCCCTTATCCTCAGAAACTCCGCCAAGCGGAACAGGATAAGCAATTTGCCCGCTTTGCAGATTATCTCAGGACTCTTGAAATAAAGATTCTGTTTGCAGAGGCACTTGAGCAAATACCCTCTTATGCTAAGTTCATGAAAGAGATCTTAAGTTATAAGAAGGATTAGAGGGAAACTGAAAAAGTTTACCTCACTGAAGAATGTAGTGCAGTCATTCTGAAAAGCTTACCTAAGAAGCTTAAAGATCCGGGAAGCTTTATGATACCATGCACATTAGAAGGTACTTGTACCAAGCAAGCTCTATGTGATCTTGGGGCAAGTATTAACCTAATACTGCAGCCACTATCAAAAAGCTTGGGTTGACTGATGAAGTTAAACCAACCCGGATATGTCTCCAACTTGCTGATGGCTCCATTAAATACCCATCAGGCGTGATTGAAGACATGATTGTCAAGGTTGGGCCGTTTGCCTTTCCCACTGACTTTGTGGTGCTGGAAATGGAGGAGCATAAGAGTGCAACTCTCATTCTGGGAAGACCTTTCCTAGCAACTGGCCGAACCCTTATTGATGTTCAAAAAGGGGAAGTAACCCTGAGAGTCAATGAGGATGAGTTCAAGTTGAATGTTGTCAAGGCCATGCAGCATCCAGACACCCAAAATAACTGCATGAGTGTTGATATTATTGACTCTCTGGTAAAAGAAGTCAATATGGCTGAGAGTCTCGAATCAGAGCTAGAGGATATCTTTAAAGATGTTCAGCCTGATTTGGAGGAATCAGAGAGAATAATAGAACCTCTGAAAATCCCTCAGGAAGAGGAGAAACCTCCCAAACCCGAGCTCAAACCATTACCACCATCCCTGAAATATGCATTTCTGGGAGAAGGTGATACCTTTCCTGTAATCATAAGCTCTACCTTAGAGCCACAGGAAGAGGAAGAACTAATTCAAGTGCTAAGGACACACAAGACAGCTCTTGGGTGGTCCATCAGTGATCTTAAGGGCATTATCCCAGCCAGATGCATGCACAAGATCCTATTGGAGGGTGATGCTAAGCCAGTGGTTCAACCACAGAGGCGGCTGAATCCAACCATGAAAGAGGTGGTGCAGAAGGAGGTTACTAAATTACTAGAGGCTGGGATTATTTATCCCATTTCTGACAGCCCCTAGGTAAGCCCTGTCCAAGACATCCCTAAGAAAGGTGGCATGACAGTGATTCATAATGAAAAAAATGAACTGGTTTCTATAAGAACAGTTACAAGGTGGCGTATGTGTATTGATTACAGAAGGCTCAATACAGCTACCAGAAAGGATCATTTTTCTTTACCATTCATAGACCAGATGCTAGAAAGACTAGCAGGTCATGAATACTACTGCTTCCTTGATGGATATTCAGGTTATAATCAAATTGCAGTAGATCTCCAGGATCAAGAGAAAATAGCATTCACATGTCCATCCAGAGTATTTGCGTACAGAAGGATGCCATTTGGCATGTCCAATGCACCTGCAACCTTTCAAAGGTGCATGCTCTCTATTTTCTCTGATATGGTGGAAAAATTTTTGGAATTCTTCATGGATGATATTTCAGTATTTGGAGACTCATTCAGTTCCTGTCTTGACCATCTAGCACTTGTTCTGAAGAGGTGCCAAGAGACTAACCTGGTTTTAAACTGGGAAAAATGTCACTTTATGGTGACTGAAGGAATTGTCCTTGGGCACAAAATTTCAAACAAGGGAATAGAAGTGGATCAAGCTAAGATAGAGGTAATTGAAAAATTACCACCACCTGCCAATGTTAAGGCAATCAAAAGCTTTCTGGGGCATGCAGGATTTTATAAGAGGTTTATAAAGGATTTTTCAAAAATTGCCAAACCTCTAAGTAATCTGCTAGCTGCTGACACGCCATTTATCTTTGATAAGGAGTGTCTGCAGGCGTTTGAGACTCTAAAAGCTAAGCTGGTCACAGCACCAGTCATCTCTGCACCAGACTGGACATTACCTTTTGAAATGATGTGTGATGCTAGTGACCATGCCATTGGTGTAGTGTTAGGACAAAGGCATGACAAGCTTCTGCACGTCATTTACTATGCCAGTCGTGTTCTAAATGACGCACAGAAGAATTACACAACCACAGAAAAAGAGCTACTTGCAGTGGTTTACGCCATTGACAAGTTCAGATCCTATTTAGTAGGATCAAAAGTGATTGTGTACACTGACCATGCTGCTCTTAAATATCTACTCACAAAGCAGGATTCAAAAACCAGACTCATAAGATGGGTGTTGCTTCTGCAAGAGTTTGATATAGAAATAAGAGACAGAAAAGGGACAGAGAACCAAGTAGCAGATCACCTGTCCCGAATAGAACCAGTATAAGGGGCATCCCTCCCTCTTACTGAGATCTCTGAAAACTTTCCGGATGAGCAACTCTTTTCTATCCAGGAAGTGCCATGGTTTGCATACATTTCAAACTACAAGGCAGTGAGGTTCATACCCAAAGAGTACAGTAGGCAGCAATCAAAGAAATTGATCACAGATGCAAAGTACTATCTTTGGGATGAACCATATCTCTTCAAGAGATGTGCAGACGGAGTAATCCGTAGATGTGTGCCTAAAGAAGAAGCACAGAAGATCCTCTGGCACTGCCATGGATCATAGTATGGAGGACATTTTGGAAGTGAGCGAACAGCCACAAGAGTCCTCCAATGCGGCTTCTACTGGCCTACTCTCTATAAAGATTCCCGAGTGTTTGTACTTAATTGTGACAATTGCCAAAGATCTGGCAATCTGCCTCACAGTTATGCCATGCCTCAACAAGGGATTTTGGAGACTGAGTTGTTTGATGTATGGTGTATTGACTTCATAGGGCCTTTCCCACCATCATACTCAAACACTTATATTCTTGTGGCAGTGGATTATGTATCCAAATGGGTAGAAGCTATTGCAACACCCACTAATGACACTAAGACAGTGTTAAAATTCCTCCAGAAACACATCTTCAGCAGATTTGGTACCCCTATAGTATTAATCAGTGATGGGGGCACTCATTTCTGCAATAAACAACTTTACTCTACTTTGGTTCGTTATGGAGTTAGCCACAGGGTGGCCACTCCATATCATCCACAGACAAATGGGCAAGCTGAAGTCTCAAATAGAGAACTTAAAAGAATCCTGGAACGGACTGTGATTAACCGTAGAAGGGATTGGGCAAGAAACTTGGATGATGCTCTGTGGGCATACAGAACAGCATTCAAGACCCCTATAGGGACCTCTCCATACCAGCTTGTGTATGGAAAGGCATGTCACTTGCCAGTGGAACTGGAACATAAGGCCAATTGGGCAACCAGATTCCTAAACCTTGATGCCAAGTTAGCTGGAGAAAAACGATTGCTCCAGTTAAATGAGCTAGAGGAATTTAGACTGAATGCTTTTGAGAATGCAAAAATTTACAAAGAGAAAGCAAAAAGATGGCATGATAAGAAACTGTCATCCAAAGTCTTTGAGCCAGGGCAGAAAGTTTTCCTATTTAATTCTAGGCTCAGATTATTCCCCGGGAAATTGAAATCCTGGTAGAGAGGACCATATGTGATTACAAGTGTGTCACCATATGGATACGTAGAGCTTCAGGATAATGATTCTAACAAAAAGTTCATTGTTAATGGACAGAGAGTTAAACATTATCTTGAAAGCAATTTTGAGCAAGAATGGTCAAAACTGAGGCTTGATTAAAGCTCAGTAATAGTCTAGCTAAAGACAATAAAGAAGCGCTTGCTAGGAGGCAACCCAGCCATTTACAAAGTTTATTTGTTAATTAATTGATTTTTACAGGTATATTTCAAGTATCTATAAGGTAAAATAGCAATTGCTTAAGTTCACAGAGTTACAGAAGGATTCGCAGGATAAAACAGCAAAAAGGAAGCTCACTGGTGCGAAAAAGCCAGTAAAAGCTGTTTTGGGCGTTGAACGCCCAAAAGAAGCATCCACTGGGTGTTCAACGCTAGTAAGGATAGCCATCTGGGTGTTAAACGCCAGAAAGAATCATCTTCTGGGCGTTGAACGCCAGAAAGAAGCACCTTCTGGGTGTTTAACGCCATATTTTCAGCATCCTGGGCGTTCAGAAAAATGCCCAGTGACAAAGGACTTCCTGGCGTTCAACGCCAGAAAGAAGCAACAGCTGGGCATTGAACGCCCAGGAGAAGCAGCGTTTGGGCGTTAAACGCTCAAAACATGCAGCGTTTGGGCGTTTAACGCCAGGATAGTGGGGAGGAGGTAAATTCGTTTTTACTTCCAATTTTTTACGTTTCAAATCATGATTTCTTGCATAAACATGTTACAAACTCTCATCCTTCAATTCCAGAAATTTTAATCCTAATTTCTAAAATCCCTTTTTCAAAAATATCAAATGTATCTTAATCCATAAACACAAATCTTTTTCCAATCCAATCCAACTCTTTTTCAAATCTTTTTCAACTCATCATATCTTTTGAATTTCGAAATTGCCTCTCCCTTTATTCCTCTCCTTTCCTTTCTTTTGCTTGAGGACAAGCAAACCTTTAAGTTTGGTGTGATTTGCCATGATCACTGAGCTAAAACTCATCAAGATCATGGCACCTAAGGGAACAAGGAGAGCAAGGATGTGACTTGAAGGAACTGTTCCGAGGGTTACCTGAAACGTGTAGCTCGGTCTTCTGGCAAGGCCCGAGGTGGGGGGTCTGTGACCCGAGCTGGTTGTGCTGAACGGCGGGGGGTTGTACCTGCAATGACACTCCGATGCTTAAGTTAGCATGGGTCCAAGCAGATATCAAGTAGAATTAGAGTATGAGTTATACCTGGGTGCTCCAGTGTATTTATAGTAGTTGGCTGCGATCATCCCTGGATAAGATATTCTTATCTTATCTTATCTTTTGGGAGATTTATCTCTATCTTTGCGGAACCGCCTTTCCCAGGCCCTTTCGGCCTTTAGGTTTTGGGCTTAGTTCCTTCTGATGGGCCTTTCTTTGGCTTGTTTGTCCGAGGTCCGACCTCGAACGTGGGCCTTAGGTCGAGGTCGGGCCTTCTATCAGCTTTACCGAGTTTGGAGAGCTCGGTCAGGGTATGAACAGTGCCCCTGCCCGAGTTCGTCTTTTTTCGGAAGGTCGAGCTCGGGCATAGTAGTTTTTCAAAATTTGAAAACGGTCGTTTCAGCATTTATTGCTTGTTACCGTTTCTTCCTCGATTTCCGTGCGGCGCTCTGTGGAGGCTTTATTTATTTGCCCCTTTCTTCATTTTTCTTTGTTTATTCATCACTTCTTTTCGAGCATCTTCTCTTCTTTCTCTCTGTTCTTCGTCTTCCATTTTTTGTGCGTTTTTTCAGAGTTCTTTTCTGCGCCGCCGTTTTCCTTTCGTCGGAGCTCGTCGCTTTCTTCTTTTCCAGGTTTGCTTTTTTCGCTTTTATTCTTCGTACGCTTCTTTTTTCTGATATCTTCTATGCCCGGGTTTGCCCCGAAAAGAGGCGCCGCTATTGCTTTGCATGTGTGTGTGGGGGACTCTTTTCTCCGATCCATTTTTGTTATTCGAGTTGCTGCCTTCTTGTTTGTAAAAGAACTTTGCTTTCTTTTGTTTTGTTGAATTTGGTTTTTCTGCCTTTGTGTGATTTTTGTCTTGCTGTTGTATTCTTTCTTTGTAGGCAAGATTTTTTTATGTCTCGAAAGGTGTTTCAAGCAATGTCGACCAAGATTCCGAGTGGTCTAGGTTGGGTAGATCCTGCTCCTTTAAGGGTCCCGTCTGTTGTAGATTCTGAGTATCTGATTAGGTTCCGTAGGGAGTGTAGTGTTTGTGAGAACAGGGAGTCTGAGCGGGATTACGAGTTAGCAGCCCCGGAGTCCGAGGAGAGGGTATGTTTTCCGCCGTTAGAGAGTTCCGAGAAACTTTTCTTCTATGCTTATGATTGTTTCTTCTCCAAGCTAGGTGTCCGTCTTCCTTTCACCGACCTGGAATCCGAGGTCCTTTGGTCTTGTAACCTTGCCCCTACACAACTCCATCCGAACTCTTGGGCGTTTTTAAAGCTTTTCCAACTTTTGTGTCAGATTTTAGGCGTCTCCCTTTTGTTTCTCTTTTTCTTATCTGTTTGTACTGACGAAGCCGGGGTCGGGTGCTGGGAAGGTGTCCTGGGTTTCGTTTAGGGCTAACCAGGGTAGGAAATTTTGCACTTGTATGATGAGTCGTTTCACGATTTCAAAAACTATTACTTCAAAGTCCGGGCTGTTGGAGATGTCCGACCTTTTTTCTTAGATGAGAGTGGGGAGCCTTCGTTTCCTCTTTGTTGGCAAGAGAGTGTGGTGTCGGTTAAGTACACTTTCGAGAGTCTAGATGAGGTGGAACAGGCTTTCGTTGGTGTGTTGAGCAGTCTATGGGGTCGGGCACCTCACTTGGATACGAAGAAAATGTTGGGAGATCCAAGCCTTCTCCGTTCCGAGTTAGGTAGTTCCCGACCTCTTTTTGAGATTTCATTTTCATATTTTGACTTTGTTTTGATCTTTCTGTTTGATAACCTCTTTGTTTCGTTTCTGCAGAGATGTCTTCTCAGGCTGATTCTATGAAGTTTCTCCGTCGAGCGAAGAAATCTGCGGCATCTCGGAATATCGAGGCTGAAGCTTCTCCCCGACCTTCTCCGCAGAAGACTACAATTGGTGTTCAGACTCGGTCGAAGACCATTCCGGTCCCTCAGTTCCGAGCTATAACTCAGGATCCTCCGACCTCCGGACCCGGTCAGCTTTCCCCGACCTCGACCTCGGGTCCTCCCCCCAAGAAACAGAAGATTTCCCGAGAGCCTGCTGGTTTCAATGACAAGGATTTCGATGCTCTCGGTTGGGTTGAGCAGCACATTCTTCCTCAGACTTTTATTTCTACTGATGATGCGTCCATGGAGCATCACTTTCAGTATATGGCGCGGAGTTGTGTTCGGATGGCTAGCCTTCATGCCGCCATTGCTCGGGAGTTTAAGAAAGCTCCCCTTGGGGCGACCAGCTCCCGACTTGAGAAGGCCCGGTCCGAGCTTGATAAGGTTAGTCAGCTGAAGGATGCTAGGATTGCCGAGCTGGAGGAGTCTTTGGAGGAAGAGAAGACTAGGGCTACCGCGGCTGTGGCGGTGGCGAAGACGTCTGAGGAGACGGCGAGGGTGGCGACGGAGAACTATACCAAGCTGTATGCTGAGCTTGTGGAGACGAAGGAGAAGCTGCAATCTGCTCGGGATGACTTTTATGAGCTGGAAGATAATGTGGCCAAGGGTATGGATGCTATGTTTGTGAATTTGAGGGATCAGGTCCGGGTTCTTGCTCCCGAATTGGATCTCAGTTTGTTCAGTACGGATAACATGGTTGTGGAGGGGAAGATTGTTCCTGCCCCTGTTGAGGATGAGGTTTCGATGTCCGACCCCAAGGCTCCGGTGTCCGACCCCGAGGCTCCGGTCGTGAACCCGACTTCACCTTTGGCCGAGGATAGAGTTGGTATGGAGGTTCCAAGCGATGGTGCTGTTCCTGCAGTCCCGATATCCATGTTTCAGCCAGGTGTTGATGCGGAGTCTGGAAAGGGCCTTGATCTTCTGTAATTTTTTGTACTTTTTGTGCCTTTGCCCGACCTGTGGGCTTTTTGTTTTTTGGATGTTTCCTGCAAACATTTTGGACACCTGTTCTGCTATTTTAGCTACTCTTGTAGCTTTATTATGCCATGCTTTGTGTTTCGATTGTCTCGTTCCGCTTTTATGCTTTTTAGTTGTTCTCGGGTAACAACTTTTTAGCTAGCGTTTTGACTTCTCGCTTTTTGCTTTTTTAGTTGTTTTTGGGTAACAACTTTTTAGCTAGCGCTTTGACTTCTCGCTTTTTGCTTTTTAGTTGTTTTTGGGTAACAACTTTTTAGCTAGCGCCTTGACTTTCTCGCTTTTTGCTTTTTAGTTGTTTTTGGGTAACAACCTTTTAGCTAGCGCCTTGACTTTCTCGCTTTTTGCTTTTTAGTTGTTTTTGGGTAACAACTTTTAGCTAGCGCCTTGACTTTCTCGCTTTTTGCTTTTTAGTTGTTTTTGGGTAACAACTTTTTAGCTAGCGCCTTGACTTTCTCGCTTTTTGCTTTTTAGTTGTTTTTGGGTAACAACTTTTTAGCTAGCGCCTTGACTTTCTCGCTTTTTGCTTTTTAGTTGTTTTTGGGTAACAACTTTTTAGCTAGCGCCTTGACTTTCTCGCTTTTTGCTTTTTAGTTGTTTTTGGGTAACAACTTTTTAGCTAGCGCCTTGACTTTCTCGCTTTTGCTTTTTAGTTGTTTTTGGGTAACAACTTTTTAGCTAGCGCCTTGACTTTCTCGCTTTTTGCTTTTTAGTTGTTTTTGGGTAACAACTTTTTAGCTAGCGCCTTGACTTTCTCGCTTTTTGCTTTTTAGTTGTTTTTTGGGTAACAACTTTTTAGCTAGCGCCTTGATTTTCTCGTAGTCCTGGTTCTTTGCCAGCTTCTTTCTTGGGTCCGAGTTTATTCTCGGACATCGGGATCCTTGAGTACCCCTTTGGTCAGGTCCGACTTCGTTGTTTGGTCGGCCTTTTTTAAGTTATTTTTGTAACTTCTTTTCTATTTGGCTTTTTGAGCCATTTCAGAGTTACTTTTATAACTTCTCACATTAATTTGAACCTCGTCGCTTCATCTTTGCCGACCTCGTATGGCCTTTGGCAAATGATTTTTTGCGTTTTGCCGAGCATAAATTAATGCGCCTTGGTGGGTACTTTTTAGGATATGCTTTATAACGAGAAAGAGAAAATAAAGAAATTTGATTAGTATTAAAAAGAAGAATATGTACAAAGTGTTTACCCTTTTGACTAGGTCGGGTGTCCTACTTAACCGGGTGTCTCATTAAAAACCCTCGTGGGGAAAAAGAGTACACCTCGGGTTAAGTTTTTCTAGCTGTAGTATCGTCTTAGGTTACAGGCGTGCCAGGTTCTGGGCAGCTCATTGCCTTCTAGGTCGGATATCTTGTAGTAGCCTGTCCCTAAGACTTCTGTTACTTTGTAGGGCCCCTTCCAATTTGCGGCTAGCTTTCTTCTCCTGATTTTTGTGTTCCGATGTCGTTTCGGATTAAAATCAGGTCGTGAGTGGAGAAGCTTCGTTTTATCACCTTTCGGTTATATCTGAGGGCCGTTCGTCGTTTTAAGACTTCTTCTCTGATTCGGGCTCTTTCTCGGACCTCGGGTAGGAGGTCGAGTTCTTCCCTTTGTGCCTGAGGGTTGCCTCCTTCGTTGTAGAAGATGGTTCTGGGTGATCCTTCGTCTATTTCGACGGGAATCATTGCCTCCATTCCGTAGGCTAGTCGGAATGGGGATTCTCCTGTTGTAGAGTGCGGGGTTGTCCGATATGCCCATAATACCTGGGGGAGTTCATCGGCCCATGCCCCTTTGGCCTCTTGGAGTCTTCGTTTTAACCCGGCCAAGATGACTTTATTTGCGGCCTCTGCTTGTCCATTGGCTTGCGGGTGTTCGACCGATGTGAACTGCTGTTTGATTTTTAGCTCGGCCACCAAGTTCTGAAAACTTGTGTCTGTGAACTGTGTTCCATTGTCTGTTGTGATGGAGTAGGGGACTCCGAACCTCGTGACAATGTTTTTGTATAGGAATTTACGGCTTTTCTGAGCCGTAATAGTGGCTAAGGGTTCAGCCTCGATCCACTTTGTGAAGTAGTCGACCCCTACTATGAGGTACTTGACTTGCCCCGGTCCTTGTGGGAATGGGCCGAGTAGGTCGAGTCCCCACTTTGCGAAGGGCCATGGTGCGGTGATGCTTATGAGGTCTTCGGGCGGTGCTTTGTGAAAATTGGCGTGTTTTTGGCAGGGGGGGCATATTTTCACAAACTCTGCCGCGTCTCTTTGCAAGGTCGGCCAGTAGAACCCGGCTCTGACTATTTTCTTGGACAGGGCCCGGGCTCCGAGATGGTTCCCACACATGCCTTTGTGGACTTCTTCGAGGACGCTCTTTGTTTCTGTGGTCGGGACGCACCTCAGGAGGGGGTTTGAGAATCCTCTTCTGTATAATACGTCGTGGATTAACGTGTAGTTCTGGGCGTCTTTTGTAAGCCTTTTAGCTTCTTTTCTTTCGGCGGGGAGAGTTCCCGATTTCAGATAGTTGAGTATGGGGGTTATCCATCCTTGTTGTTGCCCGGATATATTTAGTATTTCTTCCTCCCTTAACACGGAGGGGGATTGTAGAGTTTCTTGGAGGAGACTTCTGTTGTTCCCTCCGGGCTTGGTGCTAGCCAGTTTTGAGAGGGTGTCTGCCCGGGCATTTTGCTCCCGGGGTATGTGCTGGATTTGTATTTCCGGGAAGTGTCGTAATTGCGCCTGTGTTTGGTCCAGGTATTTTTCATAGTAGGGTCTTTGGCCTGGTAGCTTCCATTTACTTGTGATGTGACGACCTGGGAGTCGCTGAAGATCGTGATCCTCTTTGCTCTGACCTCTTCGGCTAGTTTTAGTCCCGCTAGTAGGGCTTCGTATTCGGCTTGGTTATTTGAGGCCTGGAACTCGAATTTTAGGGATAGCTCAATCCGTGTTCCTTGATCGCTTTCGAGTATAACACCGGCCCCGCTTCCTGTTTTGTTTGAGGATCCGTCGACATACAGATTCCATGAGAGTGGGGTTCCCGGGGTCTCAGTGTATTCTGCGACGAAGTCGGCTAGGTATTGAGATTTTATGGCAGTCCGGGCTTCATAGTAGAGGTCGAACTCGGACAATTCCACCGCCCATTGTAGGATTCGTCCTGCCATGTCTGTCTTTTGTAGGATGTGTCTCATGGGTTGGTTTGTCCGGACTTTGATGGTGTGGGCTTGAAAGTAGGGGCGGAGTCTCCGAGCTGTGAACACTAGTGCATAGGCGATTTTCTCTATTTTCTGATAGTTTAATTCGGCCCCTTGTAGTGCTTTGCTTACGAAGTATATGGGGTGTTGCCCCTCCTCATTTTCTCGTATTAGTGCCGAGGCGACTGCCCGATGTCTGACCGACAGGTATAGTACGAGCTCTTCCCCTTTTAGAGGTCGGGTTAAGATTGGTGGCCGCCCGAGGAATTCCTTGAATTCTTGGAAGGCCTTTTCGCATTCCGGGGTCCAAGAGAAGGGTTTCCCTTTCTTTAGGAGTGAGTAGAGAGGGAGTGATCTTATCGCTGATCCTGCCAAGAATCTTGATAGGGCGGCTAGTCTCCCATTTAGTTGTTGTACTTCTTTGACACACGTCGGGCTTTTCATATTGAGTATTGCTTAGCATTTGTCCGGGTTTGCTTCGATGCCTCTCTGAGTCAGCATGAAGCCTAAGAACTTCCCGGCTTCTGCGGCGAAGGTGCACTTTGTCGGGTTAAGTCTTATGTTGTGTTTCCGGAGGGTGTCGAAGATACTGCTGAGGTCGGCGACCAAGTTTCTGTCTTCTTGTGTCTTTACTAGCATGTCGTCGACGTACACCTCTAGCTGTAGCCCGATGTGTTCTGAGAACACTTTGTTCATTAGCCTCTGGTAGGTTGCCCCTGCGTTCTTCAGCCCGAAGGGCATTACTACGTAGCAGTAGTTTGCCCTTGGGGTTATGAACGAGGTCTTTCTTGGTCGGGTCCATACATCGGGATTTGATTGTATCCCGAGTATGCATCCATGAAGGAGAGGTATCTGTAGCCCGAAGCGGCATCGACTAAGGCGTCGATGTTCGGTAGTGGATATGGATCTTTGGGGCAGGCTTTGTTGAGATCCGTGTAGTCGACGCACATCCTCCATTTTCCATTGGGCTTCTTCACTAGGACCACGTTTGCGAGCCATAGGGGGTACTTTACTTCCCTAATGAACCCTGCATCTAGTAGTGCTTGCACTTGTTCTTCTATTGCTTGCATGCGTTCGGGCCCGAGCTTCCTGCGTCTTTGTTGGACAGGTCGGGATCCCGGGTATACGGATAGCTTATGGCACATCAGGTCGGGGCTTATGCCTGGTATATCGGAGGCTTTCCAGGCGAAGAGGTCGGAATTCTCCCTTAAGAGGGTTGTGAGTTCCTCCTTTAGGCCTGCCTCGAGGTTTGCCCCTATGTTTGTTACTTTCTCGGGTGTGTTCCCGATCTGGATCTTTTCGGTTTCTCCTTCTGGTTGTGGCCGAAGATCTTCTCGGGCTTGGACTCGCCCGAGTTCTATTGTGTTGACCTCTTTCCCTTTTAGGCTCAGACTTTCGTTGTAGCATCGTCGTGCTAGTTTTTGGTCGCCTTTTAGGGTAGCGATTCCCTTTGCGGTAGGGAACTTCATACAGAGGTGTGGGGTCGAGACTATAGCCGCTAGTCTGTTTAGGGTTGGTCGTCCGATGAGGGCATTGTATGCTGAAGTGACGTCGACTACAATGTAGTCGATGCTTAGTGTTTTGGTTTGCTCGCCTTTTCCAAAGGTAGTGTGTAATGAGATGTATCCCAAGGGGCGGATCGGGGTATCTCCTAGTCCAAACAGGTCGGTGGGATAGGCTTTTAGCTCTTTTTCTTCGAGTCCGAGCTTGTCGAAGGCTGCTTTGAACAGGATATCTGCTGAGCTTCCTTGGTCGATCAGGGTTCGATGTAAGTTGGCGTTGGCTAGGATGATGGTGATCACCATAGGGTCGTCGTGTCCGGGTATTATTCCAAGAGCATCTTCTCGGGTAAATGAGATAGTAGGTAACTCGGGTAAGGGGCTGTCTTCTCGGACATGGTAGACTTCTTTGAGGTGTCTCTTCCGTGAGGATTTGGATGTCCCTCCCCCTGCGAAACCTCCGTTTATCATGTGTATGTGCCTTTCAGGAGTTCGCGGGGTTCGTGTTTGCTCGGCCCGATCTTCGTTATCTCCCCGTCTTCTCTTTCTGGTTTCTTCTCCTTTCTCAGCTATGTATCTGTCGAGTTTTCCCTCTCTGGCTAGCTTTTCTATAACATTCTTTAAGTCGTGGCAGTCGTTAGTAGAGTGGCCGTAGAGTCTGTGATATTCGCAGTACTCGGACCGATCTCTTCCTGCTCTCTTGTGCTTCAGAGGTTTGGGTGGTGGGATCTTCTCGGTGTGGCATACTTCTCTGTAGACGTCTACCAGGGAGACTCGGAGGGGAGTGTAGCTGTGGTATTTTCGTGGCTTGTCCGAGTTGGATTCTTCTTTCTTTTTCTGTTCCCGATCTCGATCTCGGGGCGGGTAGGTTGACTCCTTCCTGGAAGAGTCTCTCAGCTGGGAGGTTTCTTCCATGTTGATATACTTTCCTGCCCGTTCTTGTACTTCGTATAAGGAGGTCGGGTATCTTTTGGATAGGGATTGGCTAAACGGTCCTTCTTTTAGGCCGTTTGCTAGTCCCATGATGGCTGCTTCCGTGGGCAAGTGTTGTATGTCCAGGCAGGCCTTGTTGAATCGCTCCATGTACTCTCTGAGAGTTTCTTGGTTGCCTTGTTTGATCCCGAGTAGGCTGGGGGCATGTTTTGCCTTGTCCTTTTGAATAGAGAACCTTGTTAAGAATTTTTTGGTCAGGTCTTCAAAGCTGGAGATTGATCCTGGTGGCAGGTTGTCGAACCACTTCATGGCTGACTTAGTGAGAGTGGTGGGGAAGGCTTTGCATCGAATCGCGTCGGAGGCGTCGACTAAGTACATTCTGCTTCTGAAATTGCTGAGGTGATGACTTGGATCGGTGGTGCCGTCGTAGAGGTCCATATCTGGTGGTTTGAAGTTTCGCGGTACCTTCTCTTTCATGATCTCTTGTGTGAAGGGATCATGGTTGCTTTCGGGAGTGGTGCCGTGTTCTGTCCGATCTTTTAGGTTGGCCTCTATCTTCCGCAGTTTTTCTTCCAATTCTCTGTGTTTGCGAGCTTCCCTTCTCAGATCCTGTTCAGTTTCCTTCTGCTTCTTTACGTCCTCTTCGAGTTGTCTCAGCCGGCTTTGTTGTGCCCGAACTGTTTCCAGAATCTCCGAACTTTTTTCTCTTTCGGGATTTTGTGGATCTTTGTCTGGGGGTGATGTCTTTGGGCGATTCTGTTTGTTTCCTCCTGGAGTGCGTGGTGATAGAGGGCTGTCCGGCCGTTCTCCGGTGTCAACTTCCTCTTCTTGTTCTGATGTAGCGTGGTTATTGTTGGGAGGGTCGTCCGCCATGGTAAAGGGATGACTTCCAGGTCCCCGGCAACGGCGCCAATGTTCCGAGGGTTACCTGAAACGTGTAGCTCGGTCTTCTGGCAAGGCCCGAGGTGGGGGGTCTGTGACCCGAGCTGGTTGTGCTGAACGGCGGGGGGTTGTACCTGCAATGACACTCCGATGCTTAAGTTAGCATGGGTCCAAGCAGATATCAAGTAGAATTAGAGTATGAGTTATACCTGGGTGCTCCAGTGTATTTATAGTAGTTGGCTGCGATCATCCCTGGATAAGATATTCTTATCTTATCTTATCTTTTGGGAGATTTATCTCTATCTTTGCGGAACCGCCTTTCCCAGGCCCTTTCGGCCTTTAGGTTTTGGGCTTAGTTCCTTCTGATGGGCCTTTCTTTGGCTTGTTTGTCCGAGGTCCGACCTCGAACGTGGGCCTTAGGTCGAGGTCGGGCCTTCTATCAGCTTTACCGAGTTTGGAGAGCTCGGTCAGGGTATGAACAGGAACTAAAGCGTCAGAAATTATCTCCTGAAGGATCAAGCACCCCACAGACTAGAGGAACACCCACTTCCCAAAATAAAGGTTGTTGAGTCCTAATCTTTGCCTTAACTCTGTGATAACTGTTCTTATTATGAATTTACCTTAGAAGCTACATATTAGTAGTAGTAATTAGTATATCTATTTTGACTTTATTTCCAATTAAGTTATAATTTATTTTTCTCATCATCATCAAACATGAATAAAATAGTAGATTTTTAAAATAAAGAGGTAATTTATATCTTTGGAGTTCTTAATAAGAAAAATTATAATTAATTATATGTGGTGGCAATACTTTTTGTCTTCTGAATGAATGCTTGAACAGTGCATATTTTTTATCTTGAATTTTATGAATGTTAAAATTATTGGCTCTTGAAAGAATGAAGAACACAAGAAATATTATTGCTGATCTAAAAAATTATGAATTTGATTCTTGAAGCAAGAAAAAGCAGTGAAAAAAAAAATCAAGAGGTAGAAAAAGCCAATAGCCCTTTAAACCAAAAGGCAAGGGTGAAAAAGATCCAAGCTAAGGCTTTGAGCATCAATGGATAGGAGGGCCCAAGGAAATAAATCCAGGCCTAAGCGGCTAATTCAAGCTGTCCCTAACCATGTGCTTGTGGCATGCAAGTCCAAGTAAAAAGCTTGAGACTGAGTGGTTAAAGTTGTGATCCAAGGAAAAAGAGTGTGCTTAAGAACTCTAGACACCTCTAATTGGGGACTTGAGCAAAGCTAAGTCACAATCTGAAAAGGTTCACCCAGTTATGTGTCTGTGGCATTTATGTATCCGGTGGTAATACTGGAAAACAAAGTGCTTAGGGTCACGGCCATGACTCATAAAGTAGCTGTGTTCAAGAATCAACATACTACACTAAGAGAATCAATAATACTATCTGAATTCTGAGTTCCTATAGATGCCAATCATTCTGAATTTCAAAGGATAAAGTGAGATGCCAAAACTGTTCAGAAACAAAAAGCTACTAGCCCCGCTCATCTAAATTAGAATCTGAGCTTCACTTAAAACTTTGAGATATTATTGCTTCTTAATTTCTTTTTATCCTATTTTATTTATCTAGTTGTTTGGGGACAAGCAACAGTTTAAGTTTGGTGTTGTGATGAGCGGATATTTTATACGCTTTTTGGGGGTAATTTCATATAGATTTTAGCATGTTTTAAGTAGTTTTTAATAGAATTTTATTAGTTTTTAAGCAAAAATCATATTTCTGGACTTTACTATGAGTTTGTGTGTTTTTTTGTGATTTCAGGTATTTTCTGGCTGAAATTGAGGGAGCTGAGCACAAATCTAATTTAGGCTGAAAAAGGACTGCTGATGCTGTTGGATTCTGACCTCCCTGTACTCGGAATGGATTTTTTGGAGCTACAGGAGTCCATTTGGCGCGTTTTCAATTGGGTTAGAAATTAGACATCCAGGGCTTTCCAACAATATAATAGTCCATACTTTTCATGAAGATAGATGACGTAAACTGGTGTTCAATGCCAGTTCCATGTTGTAGTCTAGCGTCCAGCGCCAGAAACAGGTTACAAGTTGGAGTTCAACGCCAAAAACATGTTACAACCTGGCGTTCAACTCCAGAAACAGCCCAGGCACGTGAGAAGCTTAAGTCTCAGCCCTAGCACACACCAAGTGGGCCCCAGTAGTGGATTTCTACACCAATTATCTTAGTTTACTCAATTTCTGTAAACCTAGGTTACTAGTTTAGTATTTAAACAACTTTTAGAGACTTATTTTGAATCTCATGACATTTTTAGATCTGAATTTGATATCCTTTGATGGCATGAGTCTCTAAACTCCATTGTTGGGGGTGAGGAGCTCTGCAGCGTCTCGATGAATTAATGCAATTATTTCTGTTTTTCCATCAAACATTTGTGTTCCTATCTAAGATGTTCATTCGCGCTTAACTATGGAGAAGGTGGTGATCCATGACACTCATCACCTTCTTCAATCCATGAACGTGTGTCTGACAACCACCTCCATTCTACATCAGATTGAATGAGTATCTCTTAGATTCCTTAATCAGAATCTTCGTTGTATAAGTTAGAATTGATGGCGGTATTCATGAGAATCCAGAAAGCCTAAACCTTGTCTGTGGTATTCCAAGTAGGATTCTGGGATTGAATGACTGTGACGAGCTTCAAACTCGCGAGTGTTGGGCGTGATGACAAACGCAAAAGAATCAAAGGATTCTATTCCGACATGATCGAGAACTAACAGCTGATTAGCCGTGCTGTGATAGAGCATTTGGACCATTTTCACTGAGAGGATGGGAAGTAGCCATTGACAACGGTGACACGCTACATAGAGCTTGCCATGGAAGGAACTTTGCACTTTTTCATGAGAAGAATATTACATTACAGGAATTCAGAAGACAAAGCATCTCCAAAACTCCAACATATTCTCCATTATTGCACAACAAGTAATTATTTCACGCTCTTCTATTTTTTAGTAATTCAAACTGATAATCATAATTGATCTCCTGACTAAGAATAATAAAATAATCATAGCTTGCTTCAAGCCAACAATCTTCGTGGGATCGACCCTCACTCACGTAAGGTATTACTTGGACGACCCAGTGCACTTGCTGGTTAGTTGTGCGGATTGCAAAAGTGTGATTGCAATTTCGTGCACCAGTTAACCCCAATGTTAGTGGCACTAACGTGACCACTAACGTAGCCTTTCTATCCTTCGCTAGCGTTATTGGCAATAACTTTGCCAATAACGCTACATTCTTGCCCTTTTTCCCACGTTAGTGGTCCACATTAGTGTAACTAACGTGACCATTAATGTAGGCATGCCATGACACGAAGGCGTTAGTGACACTAACTTTGTCACTAACGCTACAAAATTCCTTCTCTTCCACCTTAGTGCTCACGTTATTGGCGTTAATGTGGCTACTAACGTGGGTGTATTTTGCCATCTCCAACATTAGTGACAAAGTTAGTGTCGCTAACGTTGGTATCTCATTCCTTGATCCACATTACCCTTCATGTTAGTGGCATTAACGTGGCCACTAATGCAGGTAATCTTGGCCTGGTCCAATGTTAGTGACAAAGTTAGTGTCACTAACGTTGGCAATTTCCTCTTTGCTCCACGTTAGAGTTAACGTTGGTAGCACTAACGTGGCCCTTAGCGTGGTTATGTATGGGTTTTGCAACATTAGTGGTGTTAACTTTACCACTAACGTTGGAGCTTCCTCTTCCTTCCACGTTAGTTCCTACGTTGGTGTAGCTAATGTGGCAACTAACGTGGGTTGTGATGGCTTTCAAAGGCGTTAGTGGTGATAACTTCACCACTAATGTTGCAAGCTTGCTCCCTTTCCACGTTAGTGGTCACGTTAGTGATACTAACGTGGCTACTAACGTGGTTCTTCTATGTTTCCTTTGTCCTAAAATCAAACAAGCAGAGTGCATCAAAGCTTTGTTTCAGGTCATGCGATCTTGCATTATATAAATTGGCATTCAACTCATGCATTATTCTCATGAAATTATGTAAAGTTCACAATGTTTGCTTGAATCAAGGTGTAAGTGTACATTCACCCAAAACCTGCTTATTTCCTAAGAAAATGCATGAAACTACCTAAAACAGTAAAGAAAAGGCTAGTGAAACTGGCCAAGATGCCCTGGCATCAATACTTTACTATTATGTACAGTATGAGTCACTAACCTCCTAAGTTAGGGTTAGGAGCTCTACTGAGTTTCATGGATTAATAATATTACTGTTCTATTTTCAATACAATTATGATTCTATTCTCTTATGCTTTCTCGTTTTTCATGTCATGAATTGAGGGTGACCGATGACAATCACCCTTGTTCTACTTAGGTTCCGTGCGATTCCTAACCCGGATAGCATTGAACTAAAGCTAGAGATTACATTGCGAATTCGGATAGAGCATCTGAGCAACTTTGGATATGTGACATATAATCCAGTTGTCTATGGGTGCGTGAGATTTCTGTGGCGCTATAGCTAGAGTCAGAGAAGCAACCCTCTCTGATCCGGAAGATCTGCCTTGTCTGTGACACCTTGAGTAGAATCGCGAAGGGGAGTGGCTTGTATAGAGCTTCATATTCTGCTACAGGGAGAAACCTAGAGGTGGCTTGATGAGAGGACATGAGTCATCTCAATATGGTGGGTTACTGTAGTAGCAGAGGTTAACTTGATGAGAGGACATGAGTTAATCACTTACGACTGCCACTGAATAAATCAGAAAGCTATTGAGATAGACACTAGAAATGTTAATCCGGAAAGAGAAAGCATCTTCGAAGCCTTAACTGTTCGTCCATCACTGTTTTTATAAATCAATCTGGTATTTCTATCTTTATTTATTTTATGCGTTTTACAACAACACTCGTCATTTGATTTCGCCTGACTAAGATCTACAAGGTGTTCACTGCTTGCTCAAAACAACAATCTTCGTGGGATCAACCCTGACTCACCCAGGTATTACTTGGACGACCCGGTATACTTGCTGGTCTATCTATACAAATTCTACAGAGCTAGCTTCGTGAACCATGTTTTTGGCGCCGTTGTCAGGGATTGTTCGGATTTGATAAACTACCGGATTATCTTGTTGCCTAGATTAGGTATTCATTATGGTTTATTTGCTCTTTTGTTTGTATTTTGTTTTCTTTTTCAAAAACTTTTCTTTTCTTTATCTTTTGTTTGATTCTTGTGTCAATCTTTAAGTTTGGTGTCTTTTTTAGTCTTTTCTTTTCTAACCTTTCGAAAAATAGAGTCTTTGATTTAAAATTCTTAAGTTTGGTCTCTTGTTGGTTTTTGTTAGTTTTTCTTTTCTTTAGTTTTAAAACTATTCTTGGTGTTCTTCCTTGTATTCGAAAATGTTCTTGCTATTTTTCCTATTTGATTTAAAAAATTCTAAGTTTGGTTTCTTTTAGTGTTTTCCTTTTAAAATTTTCGAAATTAGTGTCCTTGATCTCCAAAAGTTTTAAGTTTAGTGTCTTTTGTCTTTTTCTTTTCTTAAATTTTTTAAAAGTGTTCTTGAGTGTTCTTCATTGTGTTCTAATTGTTCTTGTTATTTTTCTTTGTTTGATCTTAAAATTTTTAAGTTTGGCATCTTTTTGTGTTTTTCCCTTTCAATTTTCGAAGATTTTAACTTTTGATTTCAAAAATTTTTAAGTTTGGTGTTTTCTTGTTCGTAGAGTTTGATTTTTAAATTTTAAATCCTATTTCTTCAAATCTTTTTCAAACCTTATCATATCTTATCTTTTTTTATCTTTCTTTGAATTTAAAAAATCCTATCTTAACTTATTTTAAATTCAAATTTTAAAATTCAAATTTCAAATTCTTATCTTATCTTAATTCAAATTTAATTTTCAAGTTTCAAGATTTTAAAATTCAAAATTTCAAAATTCAAGTTTTCAAAATTCAATTTTTAAATTTTAAATTTCAAATTTCAAAATTTTTAAATTTCAAATTTTTTTCAAAAATTAATTCTTTTTCAAATCTTTATCTTATCTTGTTGACTTTTCTTTTCAATTTTAAATTTCAAAATTTTAAAATAAAATCTTTTTCAAAACTCCTATCTTATCTTAGTTTCAAATCTTTCTTAATTACTTACTTGTTTTCTCTTTCTATTCTTTTTTCAATATCTTTTTAAAATCTTTTTCAAATCTTTAACGTTTATATCTTATCTTTTTTAAATCTTTACCTTATCTTTCTTTTTGAATTTAAAACTTTTAAATTTCAAATCTTTACTTTCTTTCAACTTTTAAAATTCAAAACTTTGTCCTATTAATTTCAAAATCAAATCTTTTATTTTGTTCTTAAATCTTTGTTTATTAGTTACTTATTTGTTTTACCTTTTATTCTCTTTTTGATGCACAAAAATCTGCATCGCAACAAATTTTCCTTCGGCAAGTATACCGAATTTTCGTCAAGTAATAACTCACATAGAGTGAGGTCGAATCCCACGAGAATTAAGGGATTAAGCAATCAATGGTTAATTGATTATTCTCATTAGACGGTTCATTTTGGAATAATGAGAAACAGGAAGTGTAAATGACATAAAAGTAAAAGAAAGCAATAAAATGCAGAAAATTAAAATGACAAGAATGTAAAGTACAAGAAAGTAAAGTGCTAGAAATTTAAAGTGCAAAAAAGTAAATGACTATAAAGTAAATGTAAGAACTAAAAATAAAATGAACATTGGGATAGAGAGATATTAAATTCTCCGGATCAATTGCTTTCATCTCTTCCTCAATCCATGAAATTCATTGATCTCTTGGCAATCTTAGGTGATTGAATCCCAATTGCTTGGCAATTCAATCTCTCTAAGCTTGAACAATTGCCCAATTCCATAATCTAATTTCTCATCATGGGAAGAGATGAAGCTTGGTCACTGATTATACCACATATTTTTCTAAATCAAAGCATCGGTAGGATTATATGTCACTATATCCATCTAACCACCAATTTAGTCCAACATGAGAAAGAATTTCTAGTGTGATTCCATCATTCCTCTTCCAAGGTTCAGATGGAATCCATGTATATTCAATTTCTCTTTCGAGACAATTGAATAATTGGATGAAGTGCAAAAGCTTTCAAGTAAATCAAAGAAAAAGGAAAGAAGAAGAATAATTGAAACAATTTAATCCATCAAATAACAATAGATTTCTCTTTCCCAATGGAAAGAGTTAGTGATTCATAACTAAAATATTTACAAGCAAGAAAGTGGAAGAGGAGAGGAGAATGGTGGAAAGGAAGAATCCAAAGACTCCCTCCCTAGCTGAATGTGTCAATCCAGAATGAATAATTCTATGAAACTAAGGCCTTTATACAGGCTTTCCTAAATTACGAATTGAAATGAAATTGAAAGCAAATTACAATCAAATGAAAATTAACTATTTTAGATGATTCTTGTGGCCTTGATTGGTTGAAATTGTGGGTTTGCTTGCTTGAGAAGTGAATGCATGCTCAGGGGTGTATTTTGGAAAGAAATTATCCTTAACGTTGGTGGCTAACGTTTGTGTACAAATGGTGACTCAAACATTGCATAAAGAAAACTTTCTGGGAATTGCCCGCAACGTTTGACTCAACGTTGGTGCACCAACATTCGTCCAGTCACGCGTACGTGTTGCCCATGCATACGCGTCAAACTGCATTTTGCGCGTGTGCGTTGCTCAGGCGTTCGCGTGACATGCTAAAATGCGCGTTCACGCGTACAAGTCATCGACGCGTACGTGTCACAGCAAATTTTCCAACTTGAATTTTAGAGATTTTATCACAGACGTTGGGGGTAACGTTGGTTCACCAATGTTTCCTCTAACATTTTGTACCTCTTTTGCTCAATGTTTGAGGCAACGTTGGTGAGCCAACTTTGGCCACCAACGTTGCTTTCTCTGCTTCTTCCTTGCCCCCTTCTCTGCTTCTCTTCACCTGTCATCAAATAAATAAGTGTATCAAAGTAATATACAAGATGATCTTTATATACTAAGTGTGCTAATAATACTTAAAATCAAACTTTCACTTGGTGTGATCTATTTTATTATGTTTATTTTGTATATTAGCTAAAATTCACCTATGCTTGAGAATTTGTTTCATGCAGAGATATTTCATGCTTTTACTCATTTATTAACAAAATTTGTATGAAAACTAAACTAATATCTACAGAAATAACAACTAAAAATAGGCAACGATGCACCCGCATCACAATACTAAACTTAAACCTTGTTTATCCCCAAGCAAGAAAAGAACTATGCACAAAGAATTCTTTTTATGGGAATATGCTGAGGAATTGCTTATAATGTTTTAGTGAGTAAAGTGACTAAGTGATAATGGGGATGAACTCCAATTGTATGCTTATGCAAGGATTCCAGTGCTCACTAGTCCTTACATGTTGGAAGTCTTGGATCTTAGGAATGTCATTCAGATGGTGTTATGGAATCCTTTTTATAGATTATCACCTTGAAGTAGCACTTATGTATCTTAGCCTCGACTCTAGGTATCGTATCTCAAAGAGGCCCTTTATGATAAATTTTCAATTAATACTCCAAACCCAGTTAGGTTAAAGTATTAAGTGATGAAGCATCCCTTAGGATTTACTTACTCAGGCTTCTCTCTTTGACACAAATCCACCACAAGCATATAATTAGGATAATATCTCTTTTGAGTTTTTGTATCTTTCTTTTTCTTCCTAGTAATTGATGCTCAGTGCCTCGGGCTTATTCTTGGTTTTTCTTTTTCTTTTATTTTCTTTTGTTACCGCTTCTTGGATCAATAGATTTTGAGAATTTCCATAACACTTCTCCAAATTTCAATTCCTATCTATGAGCTCCCATGCAAGTTTTCACAAACATGAAACCTCAATGCTTAATCATACAATTAGAACCATTTCTCTTAATCTTTAGCTTACCTCAAGATTGATAAAATTCTTCAACACTTTCCTTTCAAAAGGATGATTTCTTTGATGCATTTTTAAGTGTACTGGGTGAAAGCAAATGCAAAAGTCAAGGTGCAATGAGAAGGAGTAAATCATGCTTATTACTAAAAGAAACCAAACAGAATAGAAAATAGAATAGAGAACTTCAAAGCAAAGGACATTCATGATTGTATTTAAATATATTGGGAGTAAATGAGAAGAAAAGGAACTTTACAACCTTTGTAGTTCATCTTCACCCTTGTTGTCCTTTCTTGCAGACTTTTTCCCTCCAATTACCATCATAGAATGAGTGCTTTGCCGGCAAGCAACAAGTAGGAATAGTGGTGTTGGGATTTATGATGGATCATGAGTGTCTCAAACAAGGAAATGTGAGTAATGCATGTACTTAAGCAAGAAAAATTAAGAATAACAATAGAGGCACAAGAAACAAAGACATTGTGATTGCATTAATAAGTGGCCTGCATGGTACATAACATGAAAAATAAGTGGCAACACCAAACTTAGTATGACACTTTCATTTTAGAATGATGCAAGTACCCAGTGAAGATTGAAAATCAAATTGTTGTATGGCAACACCAAACTTAGAATGCAATCATATGCCAAATTATTGAAAATAAAGAAAAAAAAGGAAATGTTACCTACGGTTGGATTGCCTCCCAACAAGCGCTCTTTTAGTGTCATTAGCTTGACATTTTGTTCATGAATTTCTTCATCTTCTTCCATTTTGTTAAGAGGAATGACCTCAAGAGGAAAGAGGAGCCAGTTAATGCCCCCTGTTTTGAATGCCTCTCCCCAACAAGCTTTCTTTTGTTGTTAGCTTGAGTAAACTTGCTTGTTGTGGTAAGGGTGGGATTGCTTTTGGTTGACCGTTTCTTCTTCATGGATATTGTCCTTCTTTTCTTGGTCACCATCCTCTTTTTAGTGCTTTTGTTGATTGCCTTCACTTCTTTGATTTCATACCATTGTTGTTGTGTGATGGTTGGATCACCCTCTTCATCAAGAGCTTCTTGAATTGGTGGTTCAATGAACTCACCCTTTATGCAACTCTCTGTCATATTAGAGTGTGGACTCCCTTGATTGACTTTCTCCCTTTCTTTTATAAGGTCTTATGGTGCATTCTTTGGGAGTGATTTTGCATGTTCCTTTGTCACCCTTAGTAGTCTCTGTGGGTATGGAGCCCTAGGCTTATATACTCTCACAACCTCCTCCTTTTTCATAGGAATCTCACTTGGTATGGGTGCCTCTTTTTCTTATTCCTCTAACTCCTCCCTTGTACGCACCATTTGGTCCTCATCCCCCTTGCTAAGCACTACATCACTCCCTGAGCTAATGACATTAGATTCTTTCCCTAGCTAAGGAATGAGATCGGTTAATTCTCCAACAAAGGGTTGTGCAATTTCTCTCATTTTTTCTTCATGGTCTCTTTTTGATATTTTCTCTTCTTTCTATTTTTTATGAGTTCTCCAATGAGGAGTTTAATCCTAGCAAGTCTATCTAAGGGGGTTGTGTAGGTTGTGATGGTCGGTTGGGTTGGCTTGTGAATGAAATTGGTTGTTTTATGGTTACATGTTCTGGGAGTAATATGAGCCTTGTGGGTGATGGAATGAATTTTGTGGACTATGAAAAGAATTTTGTGTGTAATGAAATAAATTTTTTGGGTGGTGAAATAAGTTGTATGGATTTGGGAAGGATTTTTGTGATGAGGCATGCTCAAGTGATGAAGAATTTAGACATGTAAAACTAGGAGGTGAAGTTGGATAATTAAGAGGTGATGGCTCTTGATGAATGGGGTATGAATGAATGAAATCTCTTTGATTTTAATCTTTCCAGCCACAACTTGAGTAGTGATCAGTTTCATCAAATTATGGACCATTTTGTGGCTCTAAAAGGTACCCCATTTCATGTTCTTGATACTCCCACCTACCATGAGCATAATGACGTGAATCATTCTGTAACAATAATCACCAAAAGAAATTGGAATCCCCATTGTCATAAATGAAGGATTCTTAGTGAGGAAATAACACAAACAGTTAGTTAGCAAAAGAAAATAAAGAAACAAAAGAAATCAAATGAACAAACACAAAAGAAAAATGTCTAATATAGGTAATCAAACAACCGGTAGTTTGTTAATCAAAATTAATCCCCGGCAACGGCGCCAAAAACTTGATGCACAAAAATCTGTATTGCTACAAATTTTCCTTCGGCAAGTATACCGAATTGTCATCAAGTAATAACTCACATAGAGTGAGGTCAAATCCCATGAGGATTAAAGGATTAAGCAATCAATGGTTAATTGATTATTCTAGTTAGACAGTTCATTTTTGAATAATGAGCACTAGGAAGTGTAAATGTCATATAAGTAAAGGAAAGCAATAAAGTGCAGAAAATTAAAATGACAGGAATGTAAAGTACAAGAAAGTAAAGTGCTAGAAATGTAAAGTGCAGAAAAGTAAATGACTATAAAGTAAATGAAAGAACTAAAAATAAAATGAACATTGGGATAGAGAGATATTGAATTCTCCAGATCAATTGCTTTCATCTCTTCCTCAATCCATGAAACTCATTGATCTCTTGGCAATCTTAGGTTATTGAATCCCAATTCCTTGGCAATTGAATCTCTCTAAGCTTGAACAATTGCCCAATTCCTTGATCTAATTGCTCATGGTAAGAGATGAAGCTTGGTCACTGATTATACCACATATTTTTCTAAATCAAAGCATCAGTAGGATTATATGTCACTATATCCATCCAACTCCCAATTTATTCCAACATGAGAAAGCATTTATAGCATGATTCCATCATTCCTCTTCCAAGGTTCAGATGGAATCCATGTATATTCAATTTCTCTTCTGAGACAATTGAATAATTGGATGAAGTGCGAAAGCTTTCAAGTAAATCAAAGAGAAAGGAAGGAAGAAGAATGGAAACAATTTAATCCATCAAATAACAATAAAGCTCTCTTTCCCAAAGGAAAGAGTTAGTGATTCATAATTGAAATATTTACAAGCAAGAAAGTGGAAGAGGAGAGGAGAATGGTGGAAAGGAAGAGTTTGAAGACTGCTTCACTGGCTGAATGTGTCATCCAGAATGAATAATTCTATGAAACTAAGGCCTTTATATAGGCTTTCTTAAATTACAAATTGAAATGCAAAAGCAAATTACAATCAAATGAAAATGAACTATTCTAGATGATTCTTGTGGCCTTGATTGGTTGACAATTGTGGATTTGCTTGCTTGAGAAGTGAATGCATGCTCAGGGGTGTATTTTGGAAAGAAAATAGCCTTAAAGGTTGCATAAAGAAAACTTTCTGGGTGTTCCCAGCAATGTTTGACTCAACGTTGGTGCACCAACGTTTGTCTGGTTATGCGTACGCGTCACCCACGCGTACGTGTGAATGGCCAATTTTGCCATTTTACACGTGCGCGTCGCTCACGCGTATGCGTCAAACTGCATTTTGCGCGTGTGCGTCGCTCAGGCGTCCGTGTGATAGGCTAAAATTCGCGTTCACGCGTACGCGTCATCGACGCATACACGTAACGCGTTGCAACAAATTTTCCAATTTGAATTTTAGAGATTTTATCACAAACGTTGGGGGGAACGTTGGTTCACCAACATTCCCTCCAACGTTTTGCACCTCTTTTGCTCAACGTTTGAGGCAACATTGGTGAGCCAACTTTGGCCACCAACGTTGCTTTCTCTATTTCTTCCTTGCCCCCTTCTCTACTTTTCTTCACCTGTCATCAAACAAATAAGTGTATCAAAGTAATATACAAGATTATCTTTATATATTAAGTGTGCTAATAATACTTAAAATCAAACTTTCACTTAATGTGATCTATTTTATCATGTTTACCTTGTATATTAGCTAAAATTCACCTATGCTTGAGAATTTGTTTCATGTAGAGATATTTCATGCTTTTACTCACTTATCAATAAAATTTGTATGAAAACTAAACTAAAATCTACTGAAATAACAACTAAAAACAGGCAATGATGCACCCGCATCACCTTTCTCTTTCCTCTTTTTCAAAACTTCCTAACTATTTTCTCTTTCTTCTTTTTCGAAAATCCCCTCTTTGATTTTTAATCTTGTTAGTTAATTGGTTGTCATATCTTTTCTTAATTTTTCTTTTCTTATTTTTTCAAAATTTCTTAATTATTTTTTTATTAATTTTGAATGAGTTTTCTATTTTTATTTTATTTATTTATTTAATTTTTGAAAAAAAATTAATTCTTGTCTCTTTTCTTCTTTTTGGTATATGACAGGGAGCTCTCTATACTCTGACATAGAGACTCTCCACTTTTCTTTGTCTCTTGTCTGTGTATACAGGAACAGGAAGAGTGCACTATGGATCTAGAGGAAAAGGCACAACCAAGAAGAATTTTAGGGTCGTATATAGCCCCTACTCTTGTCTTCTATGGAAGCAGTATTAGTATACCTCCTGTTGGAGTAGCTCACTTTGAGCTTAACCCACAACTAATCACATTAGTGCAGCAAAACTGCCAATTTCAGGGACTTTCTCAAGAGGAGCCCGTAGAATTCCTTGTAGATTTCCTGCAATATGTTGACACGGTGTACTCTGATGGAGTAGACCAAGATGTCTACAGGTTATTGCTCTTTCCATTTGCTGTGAAAGGCCAAGCAAAAAGGTGGTTGGATAATCAACCCAAATCAAGCTTGAAAACATAGAGTTAGCTGGTGGATAAGTTCTTAAATCAATACTTTCCTCCAAAGAAGTTAACCCAGTTAAGACTGGACATCCAAGGCTTCAAACAAGGAGATAATGAATCCTTTTATGATGCTTGGGTGAGGTACAAGATGATGCTACGATAATGCCCTACTGAAATATTTTCAGAATAGGTAAAGTTAGACATCTTCTATTACAAACTCACAGATATGGCTAAGATGTACTTAGACCATTATACTGGTGGTTCAATCCATATGAAAAAGACAATTGAGGAGGCTCACGAGCTTATTGAGATAATTGCTAACAATCAGCATATGTACTCATCTAATGAGACTCCAATAAAAGGAGAAGTTAAGACAATGTCCATTAAGTCAGACCCTCATGAGCAAAGTGACTCATTAACCCAGCAACTACACTCCCTTGCCCAACAAATGTTGAAATTTCAAGAGATGCTGCAAGAAGCTCAAGCCTCTAACAGAGCTATAGAGGCACAGTTGAGTCAAACTAGACAATATTTATCTGAACATATAAGAGAAGAGTGTCTAGCCCTCATTAGTATCAAGAAGGTTGAGCCTAAGATGGTACACACTGTTGAGGAACTAAATCAAGAAGAGGCTGGAAGAATATTTTTACACATCCCTCTTATGGGAAGAAAGCCTGAAGTACCACACCCTTAGATGCCCCAAAATGAGACCAAGGATGAGCACTGCTCACAATTATTGAAAGGCTATGAAAAAGCTGCAGTCCAATATTCCTTTTGCTAAGGTTTTAGAGCAATGGTCTCTATCTACTGATACTAAAAGAGGCAAATTAGTGATGAGGTTACAGAAGGATTACATGATTATCAATGTCCTTCAACCTCCACTACTCCCTGAAAAAGGACGTAGTGCCATGCAGAGTACAATACTGGAGCCTCCTCCCTTGGTGAAAACTCATACATTTTTCCCAAACATCAAACTTAAGTTTGGTGTTGGGCAGTCATCACCCACCAATGAGGAAGGTTCCAAGAGGAAGATGCATAGGGGATGGAGAAACAATACAACCCCTACCCTAACAAGCAAGGAGAATCAAGCTCATCACACTAAAAGAAAGCTTGTTAGAATGAATTTAAATCTGAGGGCACTAATCTCCTCCTCTTCTCCCATGGAGTCATTTCTGTTAACCAACTGGAAAAAGAGGAAAAAAGTTAGCAATCGAGTGTCAAGCTAATGACATTAAAGAAGCACTTGTTGGGAGGCAACCCAACCATGAGTAGAGTATTACTATTCTTATTTCTTTTGTTTATTTTCATTTGATTTATTTTAGTTTATTTCTAGAGTTTTCCCTTGTTTTTTAACGTTTTTGATCATGTGCAGTAGTTAGAATAGAAACAGAAATAGTCAGAACTGGAAACAGAACACCCTGGAGTGGAGACCTTGCTGGCGTTAAACATCATCCAAGAGGCAGAGACCTGGCGTTGAACGCCAGGAAGGAGCACATAGCTGGCATTGAACACCAGCTAGGGAGCATAAAGCTGGCATTGAACGCCATCTAGGGGGCAGAGACCTGGCATTGAATGCTAGGAAGGAGCACCACATGGGCATTCAATGCCCTATAAGGAGCATCAAGCTGGCGTTTAGGAGCAAGAGATGGGCGTTCAACATCCACAAGGGGGCAGGTAATTCGAATTCCCTAGACTCCCAGGACCAGTGGGTCCTACAGAAACTCCACCTACCCCATTTACCTCACCCTATATCTCTCCCTCTTTTTTCTTCTCCTTCTACTCTCTCATTCCCAATTGTTCATTTTGCTCGAGGACGAGCAAAACTCTTAAGTTTGGTGTTGCAAAAGCTTTGCTTTTTTACTTTTACCACTCTTAAGTAGGGCACCAAAGACTAATGAAACCTTAAGGAAGAGGAAGGGAAAGGCACTTGTCTCTGCTTCCCTTACCTCATATGTCACTTAATTCAGTTCTGCTGAAATCGTCATAGAAAGAGTCATCCTCATTGAAAAGGACAAGCCCATCACTTAAAGAAGGATGAAGCATGTTTGAGAGCCGGCACATGGACCACAATAAGAGCATGTGGAGCCGCCTCAATAAGAATTTCCTGAGATGCCTCAAGGATGTATTTTCATACCCAAAATTTTTTTTGGGACCAATGGCATACCTCTCTATGAGAGTTAAGCTCCAACATGGATCAGTTAAGGATGGGACATCAAGAGCACTCCACCATCCTCCATGAGATAAGAGAAGATCAAAGAGCAATGAGGGAAGAACAACAGAGACAGGGGTGTGACATAGAAGAAATCAAGCGCTCCATTAGATTCCAAAGAGGAAGCAGTAGCAGCCGTCACTAAGTTGGTCCCATCACTAAGTTAATTTTTTCTGTTTTCCATTAGGTGTTATATCTTATTGTCTGTTTCTAGTGCATGATCATCTTTATTTATGTCTTAAGGCTGTAAAATATTCCATGCATCTCACACCTTGCTTGAAAATTTATTTTATTTGAAAAAGGAAAGTAAGATGCATGAATTTCGAGTTATACATTAAGATTAGTTCGATTATTTGATATGGTGGCATTACTTTTGTTTCTAAATGTATGAATAAATAGTGCATGTTTGATATTGGAGTAAAGAATGTTGGCTCTTGAAAATATAGCAGAAAAAGAAAAAGAATATGCCAATAAGCTCTTTAAACCAAAAGGCAAGAGAAAAAAGCCAGTAGCTCTTAAAACCAAAAGGCCAGAGCAAGGATCCAAGGCATTGAGCATCAATGTTTAGGAGGGCCTAAAAGAAATATCTTAGCCTAGGCAGTTCAAATAAGCTGCTTCCCTAACTATATGCTTGTGGTGTGAAGGTGTCAAGTGAAAAACTTGAGACTGAGCAGTTAAAGTCGTGGTCCAAAGCAAAGAGTGTGCTTAAGAACTCTGGACAGCACTGGCTAGGGACTCTAGCAAAGCTGAGTCACAATCCTAAGGGATTCACCCAGTTAAAGTGTCTGCGACATTTATGTATCCAGTGGTAATACTGGAAAACAAAGTGCTTAGGGTCACGGCCAAGACTCTAAAAGCTATGTTCAAGAATAAAACAAAACTTAACTAGGAAAATCAATAATATCATCTGGATTCTGATCTCCTAAAGATGCCAATCATTATGAGCCTCAATGGAAATTGAGATGCCAAAACTATTCAGAAGCAAAAAGCTACTAATCCCGCTCATTTATTTAAATTTGAGCTTCATTGAGAATTCTAAAATTTATTGCATTCTTATATTTATTTTTATCCTACTTTGTTTTTGGTTGCTTGGGGACAAGCAACAGTTTAAGTTTGGTGTTCTGATGAGCGGATATTTTATACGCTTTTTGGCATTGTTTTCATATAGTTTTTAGTATATTTTGTTTAAGTTTTAGTGAAAATTTCACATTTTTGGATTCTACGTTGATTTTGTGTGTTTTCATGCAATTTCAAGTATTTTCTGGCTAAAATTGAGGAGTTAGAGCAAAAGTCTGATTCAGAGACAGAGAAAGCACTGCAGATGCTGTCAGGATCCGACCTCCATGCATTCAAAAGAGTTTTTCTAGAGCTACAAAAGTTCAAATGGCACCCTCTTAATGGCTATGGAAAGCTAACATCCAGAGCTTTCCAGAAATATATAATAGTTTAGAATTTGCTTCATAATTGAAGTCCCAAAACTAGCGTTCAGCGCGAGCCACCAGCCCCACTCTTGGCGTTCAGTGCCCACAAGGAAGCAACTGGAGTTCAATTCGCAAAAGGGGGTCCCTAGCCAGCGTTCAACGACCCTAAGGGACATTAGCATGTGGGAGACACTCAAGCTCATCCCTAATGCTCACCAAGTGGGGCCCAGAAGTGGATTTCCGCACTCCTAAGTGTAGTCTATCATATTTCTCTAATTCTTAGTCATTAGATTAGTATATATAGGAGAAGATCACCCGTGTTTAGGTTCTTCTTCCTCCCCCATTCGAATACTTTACTATTATGTACAGTATGAGTCACTAACCTCCTAAATTAGGGTTAGGAGCTTTGCTGAGTTTCATTGATTAATAATATTACTGTTCTATTTTCAATACAATTCTGATTCTATTCTCTTATCCTTTCTCGTTTTTCATCTCATGAATTGAGGGTGAACCGTGATAATCACCCTTGTTCTACTTGGGTTCTGTGCGATTCCTGACCCGGATAGCGTTGAACTAAATCTAGAGATTGCATTGTGGATTTATATAGAGCATCTGAGCAACTTTGGATATGTGACATAAAATTCCGTTGTCTATGGGTGCGTGAGGTTTTTGAGGTGCTAAGGCTAGAGTAAGGAGAAGCAACCCTCTCTGATCCGGAAGATTCGCCTTGTTTGTGGCACCTTGAGTAGGATCGTGCAGGGGAGTAGCTTGCTTAGAGCTTCATTTTCTACTACAGTGAGAAAACTTGAGGTGGCTTGATGAGAGGACATGAGTCATCTCAACGTGGTGGATTGCTGCAGTAGTGGAGGTTAACTTGATGAGAGGACATGAGTTAATCACTTATAGCTACCATTGAATAAATCAGAAAGCTATTGAGATAGACAGTAAGAAACGTTAATCCGGAAAGACAAAGCATCTCCGAAGCCTTAACTGTTCGTCCATCACTGTTTTTATAATTCAATTTGGTATTTCTATCTTTATTTATTTTATGTGTTTGACAACAACACTCATCTTTTAATTCTGCCTGACTAAGATCTACAAGGTGTCTACTACTTGCTTGAAACAACAATCCTCGTGGGATCGACCTGTCTTACCTCAGGTATTACTTGGATGACCCAGTATACTTGCCAGTCTATCTGTGCAAATTCTGCAGAGCCAGTTTCGTTCACCAAGTCCTAACCAATCCTATTCCAGAAGTTGGATATTTGATGGTACAAGAGTTCTATGCCAATGCATTAGTCACAAAAAACCATGATACAAGCATGAACCCACATCCCAAAAATTGGCATACCATGTTCTGAGGGCATCTCTTGGATTTCAGCCTATAATGTATAAGGTTGGCGCTCCATTTGCCAATAATGCAAGGAGACCACATCCTTACACTAGGAGAGTCAATTTTGATCAGAGGCTAGACCAAGTCCTTTCAAACATTTGTGTGGAAGGAGCTCAATAGAAGAGGGATGCTCAAGGCAAGCCTATCCAACTAAGAAGGCTTGACCTCAAGCCCATAGCTAGAGGATGGTTGGAATTTATCCAATGCTCTATCATCGTTACTAACAATCGATCTGAAGTGACCATTGACAGAGCCATCATGATTCATTTCATCATGATTGGATGTGAGGTGGAGGTACATGAGGTAATACCTTAAGAATTGTACAAAAAAGATGAAAAGCCTTCCACCTTAGCAAGGTTGGCCTTTCTCTATCTTATCTGTCACCTATGTAATTCAGCTGGAATTTTCATTGAAGGAGACATTCCTATGGAGGATGACAAGCCCATCACTAAGAAGAGGAAGGAGCAAACAAGAGAGCCTATACATGTACCTCAACAAGAGCATATGGAACTGCCTCAACAAGAAATCCCTGAGATGCCTCAAGGGATGCATTTTCCTCCCAGAGGCTATTGGGACCAATTGCATACTTCTATAGGAGAATTAAGCTCCAGCATGGATTAGTTGAGTATGGGACATCAAGAGCATTCCACCATCCTCTATGAAATAAGAGAAGATCAAAGAGTCGTGAGGGAAGATCAAAGAGTAGTGAGGGAAGAACAACAAAGGCAAGGGCGTGACATAGAAGAAATCAAACGCTCCATTGGATCCTCCAGAAGGAGTAGTAGCCGCCATCACTAAGATGGATTCGTTCCCTTAATCCCCTGTTGCCTATGTTATTTTTTTGTTTTCCATGTATTTTGTCTTATTGTTTGATTCTAGTGCATGATCATCTTTATTTATGTCTTACGGCTATGAATTATTACATGCATCTCCCACCTTGCTTAAAAAAATTTAATTTAAAAAGAAAAGTGAGATACTTGAATTTCGAGTTATATATTAAGAATAGTTCATGAATGAACAGCACATAGTTGATGTTGGAGTTTGATGAGCGGATAATTTATACGCTTTTTGGCATTGTTTTTAGATAGTTTTTAGTAAGTTCAAGCTACTTTTAAGGATGTTTTCATTAGTTTTTATGATAAATTCACATTTCTGGACTTTACTATGAGTTTATGTGTTTTTCGGTGATTTCAGGTAATTTCTGGCTGAAATTGAGGGACTTGAGCAAAACTCTGATAGGAGGCTGACAAAGGACTGCTGATGCTGTTGGAATCTGACCTCCCTGCACTCGAAATAGATTTTCTGGAGCAACAGAACTCCACATGGCGCGCTCTCAACGGCGTTGGAAAGTAGACATCCAGAGCTTTCCAGCAATATATAATAGTCCATACTTTATTCGGGAATTGACGACGTAAACTGGCGCTCAACGCCAGTTCCATGCTGCTGTCTGGAGTAAAACCCCAGAAACACGTCATGACCCGGAGTTGAACGCCCAAAACACGTTACAACTTGGCGTTCAACTCCAAGAGAAGCCTCAGCTCGTGGATAGATCAAGCTCAGCCCAAGCATACACCAAGTGGGCCCCGGAAGTGGATTTATGCATCAATTACTTACTCATGTAAACCCTAGTAGCTAGTTTATTATAAATAGGACTTTTTACTAGTGTATTAGACATCTTGGGACGATTAGTTCTCAGATCATGGAGGCTGGCCATTTGGCCCATGCCTGAACCTTTCACTTATATATTTTCAACGGTGGAGTTTCTACACATCATAGATTAAGGGTGTGGAGCTCTGCTGTACCTCAAGTTTCAATACAATTACTATTATTTTCTATTTAATTATCTTATTCCTATTCTAAGATATTCGTTGCACTTCAACTTGATGAATGTGATGATCCGTGACACTCATCATCATTCTCACCTATGAACGCGCGTGACTGACAACCACTTCCGTTCTACCTTAGACCGGGCGCATATCTCTTGGATTCCTTAATCAGAATCTTCGTGGTATAAGCTAGAATTGATGGTGGCATTCATGGAAATCCGGAAAGTCTAACCTTGTCTGTTGTATTCCGAGTAGGATTCCGGAATTGAATGACTGTGACGAGCTTCAAACTCCTGAAGGTTGGGCGTTAGTGACAGACGCAAAAGAATCAAGGGATTCTATTCCAATCTGATTGAGAACCGACAGATGATTAGCCGTGCTGTGACAGAGCATTTGGACCTTTTTCACTGAGAGGATGGGATGTAGCCATTGACAACGGTGATGCCCTACATACAGCTTGCCATGGAAAGGAGTAAGAAGGATTGAAGGAAGAAGTAGAAAAATAGAAAAAGAAAGGGCACAGTATCTCCATATGCTTATCTGAAATTCCCACCATTAATTTACATAAGTATTTCTATCCTATGTTATTTATCTTTATTTCCTGTTTATTATTTATTTTTATTCGAAAATCAATAATCAATTATAATCCGCCTGACTGAGATTTACGAGATGACCATAGCTTGCTTCATACCAATAATCTCTGTGGGATTGACCCTTACTCACGTAAGGTATTACTTGGATGACCCAGTACACTTGCTGGTTAAGTTGAACGGAGTTGTGTCCACACATAGCAAAGAGCCACAATAATGATTCCATACAATAACAAAGAATACTACATTGATGTGATCACAATTTCGTCCACCAAGTTTTTGGCGCCGTTGTCGGGGATTGTTTGAGTTTGGACAACTGACGGTTCATCTTGTTGCTCAGATTAAGTAATTTTCTTTTCAAAAATCTTTTTCAAAATTTTTCTTTTCTTTTTTGTTTTTTCCAAAAATATTTTCGAAAAAAAATTAATAAAAATCCAAAAAAAAATTAAAAAAAATCATAAAAACCAAAAATATTTTGTGTTTCTTGTTTGAGTCCTGAGTCAATTTTTAAGTTTGGTGTCAATTGGATGCTTTAAAAATTTTTTCCTGCATTTTTCGAAAATTTCATGCATTCATGGTGTTCTTTATGATCTTCAAGTTGTTCTTGAAAAATCCTCTTGTTTGATCTTGATGATTTCTTGTTTTGTGTTGTTTGTTGTTTTTCATATGCATTTTTCATTTGTTAGAGTCCATGCATTAAAGATTTCTAAGTGTAGTGTCTTGCATGTTTTCTTTGCATAAAAAATTTTTCAAAAATATGTTCTTGATGCTCATCATGATCTTCAAGGTGTTCTTGGTGTTCATCTTAACATTCATAGTGTTCTTGCATGCATCATGTGTTTTGATCCAAAATTTTTATGTTTTGGGTCATAATGGTGTTTTTCTCTCTCATCATTAAAAATTCAAAAAATCAAAAAAATATATTTTCCTTATTTTTCTCATAATTTTCGAAAATTTGAGTTGACTTAGTCAAAAATTTTTAAAATTAGTTATTTCTTACAAGCTAAGTCAAATTTTCAAAATTTAAAAATCTTATCTTTTCAAAATCTTTTTCAAAAATCATATCTTTTCCAATTTTTCCTCTTTTTCAAAAATTTCAAAAATCTTTTTCAAAATATTTTCAAAATCTTTTTCTTATCTTTATATCAAATTTTCGAAAATTCACTAATAATTAATGTGATTGATTCAAAAATTTGAAGTTTGTTACTTTCTTGTTAAGAAAGGTTCAATCTTTAAGTTCTAGAATCTTATCTTGTAGTTTCTTGTTAGTGAAGTAAGTAAATTTAAATTTAAAAATTAAAATCTTTTTTTTTTCTTTTTTACCATATCTGATTATCTTATCTTTTTATCATATATTTTTCAAAATTTTATCTTTTTCAAAAAATTTGATTTCAAAATATCTTATCTAACTTCTTATCTTCTTATCTTTTCAAATTTGATTTTAATATCTTTTTCAACTAACTATTTGACTTTTTGTTTGTTTCTTATCTTTTTCAAAACCAACTAACTACCTATCCCTCTCTAATTTTCGAAAATACCTCTCTCTTTTTCAAAAATTCTTTTTAATTGTTTTAAATTTTAATTTTAATTATATCTTATCTTTAATTTTCGAAAATCACTAACTACTTTTTCAAAATTATTTTTGAAATCCTCTATCTCTCCTCTTCTTCTATTTAATTATTTATTTACTAACACTTCTCTTCACCTCTCTTCATCTCAAATCACTACATCTACCTACCCATTCTTCTTCACTCTTCTCCCCTTTCTTCTTCTACTAACAATAAGGAACCTCTTTACTGTGACATAGAGGATTCCTCTTCTTTTCTTGTTTTTTTCTCTTTCATATGAGCAAGAACAAGGAAAAAGGCACTCTTGTTGAAATTGATCCTGAACCTGAAAGGACTCTGAAGAGGAAACTAAGAGAACCTAAATTACAACAATCTAAAGGTAACCTTTCAGAAATATTAGAGCAAGAGAAGGAGATGGCAGCCAAAAATAATAATAATACAAGGAGAATGCTTGGTGACTTCACAAAACCAACGTCCAAATTTGATGGAAGAAGCATCTCCATTCCTGCCATTGGAGCCAACAATTTTGAGCTTAAGCCTCAACTAATTGCTTTAATGCAACAGAACTACAAGTTTTATGGACTTCCATCTGAAGATCCTTACCAGTTTTTAACTGAGTTCTTGTAGATTTGTGAGACTGTTAAGACAAATAGAGTAGATCCTGAAGTCTACAGGCTCATGATTTTCCCTTTTGTTGTAAGAGACAGAGCTAGAATATGGTTGGACTCACAACCTAAAGATAGCCTAGACTCCTGGGATAAGCTGGTCACGGCCTTCTTGGATAAATTCTTTCCTCCTCAAAAGCTGAGCAAGCTTAGAGTGCATGTTCAAACCTTCAAACAAAAAGATGGTGAATCCCTCTATGAAGCTTGGGAAAGATACAAGCAGCTGACCAAAAGGTGTCCATCTGACATATTTTCAGAATGGACCATATTAGATATATTCTATTATGGTCTATCTGAGTTTTCGAAAATGTCATTGGACCATTTTGCAGGTGGATCCATTCACCTAAAGAAAACACCTGTAGAAGCTCAAGAACTTATTGACATAGTTGCAAATAACCAGTTCATGTACACCTCTGAGAGGAATTTCGTGAATAATGGGACACCTCAGAGGAAGGGAGTTCTTGAAATTGATGCTCTGAATGCCATATTGGCTCTGAATAAAGTGTTGACTCAGCAAGTCAATATGATCTCTCAAAGTCTGAATGGATGGCAAAATGCATCCAACAGTACTAAAGAGGCAGCTTCTGAAGAAGCTTATGATCCTGAAAACCCTACAATGGCAGAGGTTAATTACATGGGTGAACCTTATGGAAACACCTATAATTCATCATGGAGAAATCATCCAAATTTCTCATGGAAGGATCAACAAAAGCCTCAACAAGGCTTTAACAATGGTGGACGCAATAGGCTGAGCAATAACAAGCCTTTTCCATCATCTTCTCAGCAACAGACAGAAAATTTTGAACAGAGCCCCTCTAATTTAGCAAACTTAGTCTCTGATATGTCAAAAGCCACATTCAGTTTCATGAGTGAAACAAGATCCTCCATCAGAAATCTGGAGGCACAAGTGGGCCAGCTGAGTAAGAAAGTCATTAAAACTCCTCCCAATATTCTCCCAAGCAATACAGAAGAGAATCCAAAAGGAGAGTGCAAGGCCATTGATGTGATCAATATGGCCGAATGCACAAGGGAGGAGAAAGACGAAAATCCTAGTGAGGAGGACCTCTTGGGACGTCTCTCAAGCAAGAAGGAGTTTCCTATTAAGGATCCAAAGGAATCTGAGGCTCATATAGAGACCATAGAGATTCCATTAAATCTCCTTCTGCCATTCATGAGCTCTAAAGATTATTCTTCCTCTGAAGAGGATGAAGATGTGACTGGAGAGCAAGTTGCTCAATATTTAGGAGCTATCATGAAGCTGAATGCCAAGTTGTTTGGTAATGAGACTTGGGAAAGTAAACCTCCCTTGCTCATTAGTGAACTAGATACCTGGATTCAGCAAATTTTACCTCAAAAGAGACAAGATCCTGGCAAGTTCTTAATACCTTGTACCATAGGCACCATGACCTTTGAAAAAGCTCTATGTGATTTGGGGTCAGGGATAAATCTTATGCCACTCTCTGTAATGGAGAAGCTGGGGATCATTGAGGTACAACCTGCCTTGTTCTCATTACAATTTGCAGACAAGTCATTAAGACAAGCTTATGGATTAGTAGAGGACGAGTTAGTAAAGGTTGAAGGCCTTTACATCCCTGCTGATTTCATAATCTTAGACACTAGGAAGGAAGAGGATGAGTGCATCATCCTTGGAAGACCCTTCCTAGCCACAGCAGAAGCTGTGATGGATGTTAACAGAGGTGAATTAGTCCTTCAATTAAATGCGGACTACCTTGTGTTTAAGGCACATGGCCATCCCTCTGTGACAAAGGAGAGTAAGCATGAAGAGCTTCTCTCAGTACAGAGTCAAACAGAGCCCCCACAGTCAAACTCTAAGTTTGGTGTTGGGAGGCCACAACCAAACACTAAGTTTGGTGTTAAGACCCCATATCCAAACTCTAAGTTTGGTGTTGGGAGTTTACAACATTGACCTGATCACCTTTGTGGCTCCATGAGAGCCCACTGTCAAGCTATTGACATTAAAGAAGCACTTGTTGGGAGGCAACCCAACTTTTTTTTATCTAATTTTATTTTTTATTTCTTTATTGGTCTTTTATGTTTTATTAGGTGCATGATCATGTGGAGTCACGAAAAAATATAAAAATTAAAAACAGAATCAAAAACAGCAGAAGAAAAATCACACCCTGGAGGGAGGACATACTGGCGTTCAACGCCAGTAAGGAGCATCTGGTTGGCGTTCAATGCCAGAACAGAGCATGAATCTAGCGCTGAACGCCAGAAACAAGCAATATCCTGGCGTTTGAACGCCAGGAATGTGCCTTGAGGAAAGCTGGTGCTGAACGCCAGTAACAAGCATGGAACTGGCGTTCAACGCCAGAAACATGCTGCATCTGGGCGTTGAACGCCCAAAACGTGCATCACCTCGGCGTTTAAATGCCAGAATGGTATGCAAAGGCATTTTACATGCCTAATTGGTGCAGGAATGTGAATCCTTGACACCTCAGGATCTGTAGACCCCACAGGATCACCTCAGGATCTGTGGACCTCACAGGATCCCCACCTACCTCGCCCTCTCTCTCTCCATTCATGGTCATCCCTTCTGTTTTCCATTCACCACTCACATCCATCCACTCTTCCCCATACACCCTACCTACCTTCAAAATTCAAAATCTCTTTCCCACCCAATCTCACCCATATAGCCGAATACACACATCCCTCCATCTCCTCCATATCCTCTTCTTATTCTTCATCTTTTCTTTCTTCTCTTGCTCGAGGGCGAGCAATTTTCTAAGTTTGGTGTGGTAAAAGCATAGCTTTTTGTTTTTCCATAACCATTGATGGCACCTAAGGCCAGCGAAACCTCAAAAAAAAGGGAGAGAAAAGGGAAGACAAAAGCTTCCACCTCTGAGTCATGGGAGATGAAAAGACTCATCTAAAGGGTTTATAGCTCAGTGGTAGAATATTTGACTGCAAACCAAGAGATCCCTAAGATACCTCAGGGAATAAATTGTCCTCCACACAATTATTGGGAGCAACTAAGGATAGGAGCACCAAAATTACTAGGGATCATCCAATAGAAGCAAGGAAGAGACATAAAGGAGCTCAAAGAGCACCATTGATTCTTCAAGAAGGCGCCACCCTCACTAAGGTGGGCTCGTTCCTTGTTCTTATTTCTCTATTTTTCAATTTTTATATTATATGTTTATCTATGTTTTGTGTTTCTACTTCATGATCATTAGTATTTAGTAACTATGTCTTAAAGTTATGAATAATTCCATTAATCCTTCACCTCTCTTAAATGAAAAATGTTTTTAATTCAAAAGAACAAGAAGGACATGAATTTCGAATTTATCCATGAATTTAATTTAATTATATTGATGTGGTGACAATACTTTTTGCTTTCTGAATGAATGCTTGAACAGTGCATATTTTTGATCTTGTTGTTTATGAATGTTAAAACTGTTGGCTCTTGAAAGAATGATGAACAAAGAGAACTGTTATTGATGATCTGAAAAATCATGAAATTGATTCTTGAAGCAAGAAAAAGCAGTGAAAAAGCAAAGGCTTGCGAAAAAAAAATGGCAAAAAAAATATAAAGAAAAAGAAAAAGCAAGCAGAAAAAGTCAGTAGCCCTTAAAACCAAAAGGCAAGGGTAAAAAGGATCCAAGGCTTTCAGCATCAATGGATAGGAGGGCCCAAGGAAAAAAAAATCCAGGCCTAAGCGGCTAAACCAAGCTGTCCCTAACCATGTGCTTGTGTCATGCAGGTCCAAGTGAAAAGCTTGAGACTGAGTGGTTAAAGTCGTGATCCAAAGCAAAAAGAGTGTGCTTAAGAGCTCTGGACACCTCTAACTGGGGACTCTAGCAAAGCTGAGTCACAATCTGAAAAGGTTCACCCAGTCATGTGTCTGTGGCATTTATGTATCCGGTGGTAATACTGGAAAACAAAGTGCTTAGGGCCACGGCCAAGACTCATAAGAAGCTGTGTTCAAGAATCAACATACTTAACTAGGAAAATCAATAACACTATCCGAAATTCTAAGTTCCTAGAGAAGCCAATCATTCTGAACTCCAAAGGAAAAAGTGAGATGCCAAAACTGTTCAGAGGCAAAAAGCTACAAGTCCCACTCATCTAATTAAATTAATATTCATTGATATTTTGGAATTTATAGTATATAATCTTCTCTTTATCCTATTTGATTTTCAGTTGCTTGGGGACAAGCAACAATTTAAGTTTGGTGTTGTGATAAGCGGATAATTTATACGCTTTTTGGCATTGTTTTTAGGTAGTTTTTAGTAAGTTCATGCTACTTTTAGGGATGTTTTCATTAGTTTTTATGATAAATTCATATTTCTGGACTTTACTATGAGTTTGTATATTTTTCTGTGATTTTAGGTAATTTCTGGCTGAAATTGAGGGACTTGAGCAAAACTCTGATAGGAGGCTGACAAAAGACTGCTGATGCTGTTGGAATCTGACCTCCCTGCACTCGAAATGGATTTTCTGGAGCTACAGAACTCCACATGGCGCGCTCTCAATGGCGTTGAAAAGTAGACATCCAGAGCTTTCCAGAAATATATAATAGTCCATATTTTATTCGGGAATTGATGACGTAAACTGGCGCTCAACGCCAGTTCCATGCTGCTGTCTGGAGTAAAACGCCAGAAACACGTCACGACCCGGAGTTGAACGCCCAAAACACGTTACAACTTGGCGTTCAACTCCAAGAGAAGCCTCAGCTCGTGGATAGATCAAGCTCAGCCCAAGCATACACCAAGTGGACCCCGGAAGTGGATTTATGCATCAATTACTTACTCATGTAAACCCTAGTAGCTAGTTTATTATAAATAGGACTTTTTACTAGTGTATTAGACATCTTGGGACGATTAGTTCTCAGATCATGGAGGCTGGCCATTCGGCCATGCCTGAACCTTTCACTTATGTATTTTCAACGGTGGAGTTTCTACACACCATAGATTAAGGGTGTAGAGCTCTGCTGTACCTCAAGTTTCAATACAATTACTATTATTTTATATTTAATTCTCTTATTCCTATTCTAAGATATTTGTTGCACTTCAACTTGATGAATGTGATGATCCGTGACACTCATCATCATTCTCACCTATGAACGCGCGTGACTGACAACCACTTCCGTTCTACCTTAGACCGGGCGCATATCTCTTGGATTCCTTAATCAGAATCTTCGTGGTATAAGCTAGAATTGATGGCAGCATTCATGGGAATCCGGAAAGTCTAACCTTGTCTGTGGTATTCCGAGTAGGATTCCGGAATTGAATGACTGTGACGAGCTTCAAACTCCTGAAGGTTGGGCGTTAGTGACAGACGCAAAAGAATCAAGGGATTCTATTCCAATCTGATTGAGAACCGACAGATGATTAGCCGTGCTGTGACAGAGCATTTGGACCTTTTTCACTGAGAGGATGGGATGTAGCCATTGACAACGGTGATGCCCTACATACAGCTTGCCATGGAAAGGAGTAAGAAGGATTGAAGGAAGAAGTAGAAAAGTAGAAAAAGAAAGGGCACAGTATCTCCATACACTTATCTGAAATTCCCACCATTAATTTACATAAGTATTTCTATCCTATGTTATTTATCTTTATTTCCTGTTTATTATTTATTTTTATTCAAAAATCAATAATCAATTATAATACGCCTGACTGAGATTTACGAGATGACCATAGCTTGCTTCATACCAACGATCTCTGTGGGATCGACCCTTACTCACGTAAGGTATTACTTGGATGACCCAGTACACTTGCTGGTTAAGTTGAACGGAGTTGTGTCCACATATAGCAAAGAGCCACAATAATGATTCCATACAATAACAAAGAATACTACATTGATGTGATCACAATTTCGTCCACCAGAGTTAAGATAGTTGGCTCTTGAAAGAATGATGATAAAAGTGAAGTATTATTGATGATCTGAAAAATCCAAAAAATGATTCTTGAAGTAAGAAAAAGTAGCAAAAAGCAAAATAAATAAATAAATAAATAAATAAATAAATAAATGTGTTTGCAAAAAGGAAGGGGGCAAGCAGAAAAAGAAAGAAAAAAAAAAGAAAAAGCCAATAGCTCTTTAAACCAAAAGGCAAGAGCAAAAAGCCAATAGCTCTTTAAACTAAAAGGCAAGAGCAAGGGGTTCACCCAATTAAGTGTCTGTGGCATTTATGTATCCGGTGGTAATACTGGAAAACAAATTGCTTAGGGTCACGACCAAGACTCTAAAGAAGTTGTGTTCAAGAATAGAAAAGAACTAAACTAGGAGAATGAATAATATCATCTAGATTATAAGTTCCTAAAGATGCCAATTATTCTGAGCTTTAAAGGAGAGTGAGATGCCAAAACTATTCAGAAGCAAAAGGCTACTAGTCCCGCTCATCAAATTGAAACTAAGATTCATTGAGAACTCTGAGATTTATTGTATCCTTCTCTTCTTTTAATCCTACTTTGTTTTTGGTTACATGGGGACAAGCAACAGTTTAGGTTTGGTGCTTTGATGCACAGATATTTTATACGCTTTTTGGCATCATTTTCATATAGTTTTTGTTTTGTTTTGTTTAAGTTTTATTATATTATCATAGGTTTTAGTGCAAAATTCACATTTTTTATGGTGATTTCAGGTATTTTCTGGCTGAAATTGAGGAGTTTGGGCAAAAGTCTGATTCAGAGACAGAGAAAGGACTGCAGAAATGTATAATGATTAATACTTTTCTCTAGAAATGAAGGTCCAAAACTGGCGTTTAACGCCAGCCAACTACCCTATTCCTGGCGTTGGACGCGCAAAAGGGAGCACCTGGCATCCAACGCTGATGCCAGGGCATCTTGGCTAGTTTCACAAGCCATTTTTAGTTTGTTTTAGGGTAATATCATGCATTAATTAGGCAATAAGTAAGTGTTTGGATGAGAATTCATGCTTACCTTAATTCAATCAAACATTGTTAATTTTATGCATTTTTATGATATTTTTGCAAGATTTAGTTAATGTTATGAATGATGCAAAATTTTGTAATTATGCCAACGCTTTGATGAGTTTGTTTGGTTGATGATAGGTAAAAAGAAGTAGAGGAAGAGCAATGAAGAAAAGAAGGAAAGGCCAACATTAGAGCCAACGTTGAAGGCAATGTTCTGGAAGAAGAAAACATGGGTGCCAACGTTGGAGGGAACGTTAGTGAACCAACGTTACCTCCAACGTCCTAAAAAATGTTCAATTTTAGGGCTGAAGGAATTTTAGGCAACGCGCATGCGTCGATGACGCGTACGCGTGGATATGTAAAACACGCATACGCATGAGCTACACACATGCGTAGAAGGGCAAAACCATCGACACGTAAGCGTGGATCACGCGTGCGCATGACTAAATGAAAGTTGGAGGACCAACGTTGCCTCCAACGTCCACGACGAGCAGCCCAGAATTTGGAGTTAAAAAACTAAAATCAACGCACACGCGTCTATGACGCTTACACATGGAATAGTAAAATGGCAATGCACGCGTAAGCGTGGTGTACGCGCATGCGTCGATGCGCGAATGTTAGTGCACCAACGTTGAGTCAAACGTTGATGACAGCAACCAGAATTCAATTTTTATGCAGCGTTTGAGCTCAACGTTTTCACAAATAGATTTTTTTAGTTAAGGCCAACGTTAAGGCCAATTTCAGTTACAAAATGGCACTTTGCAAGTTATGAACGTTTAGTCAAGGTCAACGTCAGCTTGTGTGATTCCTCCCTGCTTCAATCAAGGCCAAGGCCCAAATCCAAGTACACTGAAGACCCAATTGAAGAGGAGAAGAAGTTTATAAATAGAAGAATGTTTAAAGAAGAAGGGGGCGAGCTTTTAGGATCAGAGCAGAGCTCTCTGGAGGCCCTGAATATGTGTGCTATAATCAATGACCATACTTCATCTCTTCCCATGAGCACTTAAATCAAGGAATTGGGCAATTGTTCATGCTTAGAGAGATTAGATTGCCACGGAATTGGGATCTAATCACCTAAGATTGCCAAGGAGATCAATAAATGCATTGATTGAGGTAGAAATTAAAATGAAGTTGATCCAGAGGATTATCACATCTCCTGACCCCAATGAGCTTCCCCTTCTTTGATCTTACCCATTCTTTAAATTCTGCTCTTTAATTTCATGCTTAATCCCCATTCCCATTTAATTTCTTTCAATTTATGCTTTTGTCATTTAATTGCTTGCAATTTATGTTTCCCGCCAATTTACATTTTGCAACATCAATTTCAATTCCGATTCAGGTCAACTAGAACAATCTTCCAATTAAAGTTGCTCAACCAACCAATCCCTGTGAGATTCGACCTCACTCTATTGTGAGTTTTTACTTGACGATAATCCGATGCACTTGCCCGTAAGAAAATTGTTGAGAGACAGTTTTCATGACATCAAGTTTATGGCATCATTGCTGGGGATTGGTTTTGTATTGACAATGATTAAATTGGAGGATAACTAGATTGAACACTTTTCTTTTCTTTTGTAATAAGTTTTTGTTTTAGTTTGTTACTGCTAATTTTCTGCTATTTGAGTCGTTTATCTTTGTTCATTTACTTGTCAGCATACTAACCACTAGCTGTTTGTAATATTACCTCACTAAGAATCCCTCATTTATGACAATGGAGATTCCAATTTCTTTTGGTGATTATTGTTTGAAACAGAGCTCGCTGTAAGAAAGAAAGGAGCATCTATCACATTTTGGTCAAGCAAATTTCATGGGAAACTCTCCACCACCACAGAATGATTCATGTTATTATGTTCATAGTGGGTGGGAGTATCAAGAACATGAAATGGGGTACTTTCCAGAGCCAGAAAATGGGCCATGTTTTGGTGAAATTGATCACTACTCAAGTTGTGGCTGGGAAGATCAAAATCAAAGAGATTTTACTCATTCATACCCCATTCATCAAGAGCCATCACCTCTTAATTATCCAACCTCACCTCCTAGTCTTACATGTCCAAATTCTTCATCATTTGAGTATGCCTCAGCCTAAAATTTCTCCCCAAATCCATACAATTCATTCTACCATCTACAAAACTCATTCCATTACCCACAAGAGTCATACCACTCCCATAACACAAAACCACAAAACAACCAATTCCATTCATAAGCCAATCCCAACCAACTATCCCAACCTTTACAACCTCCCTTAGATACACTTTCTAGGATTGAACTCCTCCTTGAAGAATTGATAAAGATAAAGAAAGAGGAGAAAATAGCAGAAAGGGAGCATGAAGAAAAATTGAGACAGAAAGCATCACCCTATTCTGAAGAACAATTCATTAAAGAGCTGAGCTCATCTAGAGAGGCCACTTCACTTTCTCTAGAAACTGAGGAGTTCATTCAATAGTCCAGAGCATGGAGGGAAGAACAAGACATCGCTTTCAGAAACATGGAAGTAAATTTAAATCAAGTGGCAAAATATTTATAAGGAGTGCGTAGCAAGAAGGATGAAAACCAAATGGTGGGTACAAAGGAGGAATTAGAAGAACAAGAAAAGGAGGCACCCATACCAAGTGAGATCCTATGAAGGAAGAGGAGGTTGTGAGAGTATACAAGCCCAAAGCTCCGTACCCACAGAGGCTACTAGGGGTGACAAAGGAACATACAAACTCACTCCCAAAAGACTCAATGCAACATCATGTAGAAGAAAGGGAGGAAGTCAATCAAGGGAGTCCATACTCCAATGAACCAGAGAGTTGGATAGAGGGTGAGTTCATTGAATCACCAATTCAAGAAGCTCTTGATAAAGAGGATGTTCCAACTATCCAACAATACCCAAGTCTTGAGATCAAAGATGTGAAGGCAGTAAATATAAGCACTAAAAGGAGGATTGTGATCGAGAAGCAAAGGATCATATCCATGAAAAAGAGAAGGTCAAAGGACAATCCAACTTCTGATCCAACAAGGAAGTTCACTCAAGCAAATCGCAAAAGAAAGCTTGTTGAAAGGAGGAACTCACAACAAGGAGCATTAACTGGCTCCTTTTTCCACTTGAGGTCATTCCTCTTAACAAATTAGAAGAAGAGGAAGAAATTCATGAACAAAATGTCAAGCTAATGACAGTAAATGAGCGCTTGTTGGGAGGCAACCCAACTAGAGGTAGTTTTCTTTTCGTAGTTAATTCAATAAAAAGTTAAGTAGATTCTCTGTATTGCAAGGAGCTAAGTTTGGTGTTGCACACCAAAATAATTCAAGGGGTGAATGTATGATGCTAAGTTTGATATTCCACCATTAATTTCATTTAAAAACACATTGCAACCCTTCAATGACAAGTCACTAACTCCAAACAATCAGAGAAATTACTTAACATGTGTTTAGTTTCTAGTTCATAACTTATTTTTTAGTTTATAGTTGTTTTCTTAATAAAAGCACATGAGGTTCTCTGCATGTCTTTAATCTGCTGCACTAGACAAGGAACTAAGTTTGGTGTTCAACACCAACTTAAGTTCAGAAAATCACAAGCATACATGCATGCTAACTATTTCTCAAGTGTTTGGAGAACGAGCAACTTGTAATAACATTGCAGGAATTCAATCAATCTCTTAAAAAAACTATGCATCATCTTCCAAGGAGACAAAGAAGGATACAAAAAAACTATGGATGATGATGAGAAGGAAGAAACAAGAAGACACCAAGAGGTTATATTGCTACTTAATTGTTTCTGGGTTGTAGTGCTTCAATTGGAAGTATAATTGTGCCCTGTTTACATGAATCTTTACATTCTGTGTGTCTTTCTTTATTGTCATTTTGGGGCTGCTAGTCTAAGTGCCTACTTCATTTTCATCCCGCTTGAATTGTATGTTGTGTCCTTGAGCTTAATAAAATAAATTATGAGAATTTGCTGTGAAAGACAAGAGTGAAATCCAATGTGCAGAATAAAGTCCTAGTGTTGTGGTGGTATTTGCTAGCTAAGTTTGATCATTAATAAGGTACAAGGCTAAGATATCTCTTGAATTATGAGCTTGAAGTACATTCTATGAGACTTAAGTAAATTAATAATATCCTAAAAAGAGAAAAAGAGAATGAAAAAGAAAGAAAAGAGCAAATAAAGCTGGGCACCAATAGTTGAACCTTGAGGCATGTGTTTGTGATGTTGTTATGCAAGGATCTGCTTGGATAAGTAAGTTATTAGGAGTGCTTCATCACTTGATAACTTAGGATAACTAACCCAGGATTATCAACTGAAAGTCCACTATCAAGAGCAACCTTGTCACAAAACATTTAGCAACCCAAAGAGGTGCTGGACACCAAGGTCTAAGGAATGAAAAAGACAAACCATGTGCCTGTGGTGTGTATGTGCTGAGGAGAGACTTGGGTGATTAAGTCCTTAGGGGTGTTTCAACACCTAGCACCTTGAACCAACTGGTTCGGGAGTGCTGGCTGAAAGCCTATCCTAAAGAGTTGTCTCAACATAGAACACTTAGTTATAGAAGCAATAAGCTCTAAAGAAGAAAAGAAAACAAAAACAGAGAAGTTAAGGATCAAGAATAAGAGTCTCATAAAAGGAAATAGAGTAAGAATTCAAGAGTATATGAGAGCCTAGAAACCAGCATGAACATAAACCTAAGTTGCCATGCATGAAACTCCATGAACCGAGGATTCGAATTCTTCGAATAAGGACTAGTACCTCTTGTATTTTCATTTCATCTTTCTCATGTCCTATCACTTGCTTGAGGACAAGCAAGATTTAAATTTGGTGTTGTGATGCCAGGGCATCATGGCTAGTTTCACAAGCCATTTTTAGTTTGTTTTAAGGTAGTTTCATGCATTTCTTAGGTAATAAGTAAGTGTTTGGATGAGAAATTCATGGTTACCTTGATTCAATCAAACATTGTTAATTTTATGCATTTTTATGAGATTTTTGCAAGATTTAGTTGATGTTATGAATGATAAAAAATTTTGTAATTATGCCAAGGTATTGATGAGTTTGTTTGGTTGATGATAGGTAAAAAGAAGCAGAGAAAGAGCAAGGAAGAAGAGAAGGAGACGCCAACGTTGGAGCCAACGTTGGCCCATCAAAGTTGAAGGCAACGTTCTGGAATAAGAAAACATGGGTGCCAACGTTGGAGGGAACGTTGGTGAACCAACGTTACCTCCAACGTCCTCAAAAATGTTCAATTCTGAGGTTGAAGGAATTTTAGGTGATGCACATGCGTCGATGACGCGTACTCATGGATATGTAAAACACGCATACGCATGAGCTACGCGCATGCCTAGAATGGCAAAATTCACCATCGACTTGTACGCGTGGGTCACGCGTGCGCGTGACTGAATGAACTAAAATCAACGCACACGCATCCATGATTCATACGCGTGGAATGGAAAAATGGCAATGCACGCGTAAGCATGGTGTACGCGCATGCGTGGATGCGCGAACGTTGGTGCACCAACGTTGAGTCAAACGTTGATGACAGCAACCAGAATTCAATTTTTATGCAGCGTTTGAGTTCAACATTTTCACAAAAATGTTGCGACAACGTTAAGGCCAATTTCAGTTACAAAATGGCACCCTGCAAGTTATGAACGTATAGTCAAGGTCAACGTCAGCTTGTGTGATTCCTCCCTGCTTCAATCAAGGCCAAACTCCAAATCCAAGTACACTAAAGACCTAATTGAAGAGGAGAAGAAGTCTATAAATAGAAGAATGTTTAAAGAAGAAGGGGAGCGAGTTTTTAGTGTCAGAGCGGAGCTCTCTAGGATGCCCTGAGGGGGCTCCGGGAGTTCAATTCCCTGATTTTCATTTCCTGCATTTTTCTTTTAGTTCTTTTGTACTTTCTTTATTTCTTTCTGCACTTTTCTTTTTCTGTAAATTGAATTGAGCTATGAACAAGTAACCCCTCTTCATTGGGTTAGGGAGCTCTGTGTAATTCAATGGGTCAATATTAGTTTTCATTCTTCTTCTTCTTTCTTTTCTCTTGATTTTGCTAGAAAGCTTTCGTTCTTCATCCAATTGGATAGTTATCTTGGAAAATAAGCTATTCATAATTGGATCTCCTTTGAACCTTGGAAGAGGAATGAGGAGATCATGCTAGAAATGCTTTCTCACAATGGATTAGACTGGGGTTTGGATGGATATCGTGACATGTAATCCTACCAACATTTTGATCTATGAATATGTGTGGTATAATCAGTGACCATACTTCATCTCTTCCCATGCACTTAAATCAAGGAATTGGGCAATTGTTCAAGCTTAGAGAGATTAGATTGCCAAGGAATTGGGATCTAATCACCTAAGATTGCCAAGGAGATCAATAAATACATTGATTGAGGTAGAGATGAAAATGAACTTGATCTGGAGGATTATCACGTCTCCTGACCATGAGCTTCCCGTTCTCTGCTCTTACCCATTCTTTAAATTCCACTCTTTAATTTCATGATTAATCCCCATTCCCATTTAATTTCTTTCAATTTAAGCTTTTGTCATTTAATTGCTTGCAATTTAAGTTTCCCGCCAATTTACATTCTACAACATCAATTTCAATTTCGATTTAGTTTAACTAGAACAATCTTCCAATTAAAGTTGCTCAACCAACCAATCCCTGTGGGATTTGACCTCACTCTATTGTGAATTTTTACTTGACGATAATCCGGTGCACTTGCCGGTAAGAAAATTGTTGAGAGACAGTTTTCATGACATCAAACACCCAAAAAGGAGTCCCAAGCCAGCGTTCAACACCCCTAAGGAGTCCTAGCATGTGGAGACACCCTTGGCTTAGCCCAAACACTCAATAAGTGGACCCAGAAAGAGAATTTTCGCACTACAAGACTAGTTTATCTGATTTCTGTAATTCTGAGTTAGCATATTAGTATCTATAGACAATAGTTCACCCTTGTTAGGAGCACCTGCCCACTTTTACGTTTTTCATTGTTTCATTGTTCAGTACGAGTCACTAACCTCCTAAGGTTAAGCTTAGGAGCTCTACTAATTCAATCTATGCTTGATTCTTTTCACTATTAATAATATCACTATTCTACTTCAATTTATGCTTGATTCTTTTCTAAGATGTATCTTCGTTCTTCATCCTAATGGGTTGGGAGTGTAATTGGACTGTCATCCCAATTCCAAATGGGTTCTTGTGAGTCCTTGACGGGATAGTATAGAACTACAAGCTTGATTATACATCTCTTAGACAGCTAATCCACGGCTTCGTTGGGGACTTCTCGAGACATCACTTCAGCTGAGGGGCGGGGCGATTAGGGCCTTTGTCATATAGGATAGAACCAAGGAAGCAACATTCTCTTATATGGAAGATCTGACCTTGTCTATGGCATTTTAAGTAGGATCACCAAGGGAATGGACTGCTAGTGCTTCACCCCTGTTCAGATTGGATGACCGCTGACCCGACGTTTGATCTGAAGCAGAGAAGATTACTGATCGCTGACTTGACGTTAATCATATACAGCCTACCATGGACTGAATCAAGCAGAAGTTGGAGTAGATGGTGAGAAAAGTTGATCCAGAAGGAAGAAGCATCTCCAAAGCCTCAACCATTCTCATACCATTGATTTCACACTTATCTAGTAACATTTTATTTATTTTATCTGTTTTTATGCTTTTTTTGTGACGAACCATATTTTCTATCCGTCTGACTAAGATCTACAAGGTAACCACTGCTTGCTCAAACCAACAATCTCTGTGGAATCGACCCTCACTCACCTGAGGTATTACTTGGATGACCCAATATACTTGCCGGTCTATCTGTGCAAAACGTGCGGAACTAGTTTTGTGCACCACTTAAAAAGGTGGATAGAATTATAAGAACTTGCATGCATTAAAGTATGTCAAAGACTAGACATACCTCAATCAACAAAGTTTGGCACTCTCCTTTGCAAAAGCAAAGACTAGACATACCTCAATCCCAACTGCTGCAGCAAAGCAAAAGGCAGTGTTGTCTTTATTGTTCTGCAATTCAAGATCACCAGGATGCATTAGTTACACCAGCTCCTTTGCAAGGAGAAAAGAACACTGGAATCGATGCTCGATTCCTCAAAAAGAAAGTGGCGTACCTAAAATTTGACCTAATATGTATATGAATTAGAAATAAAAATCAGATATTAAAAAATGCATAATGCAAATAATTTGAAAATAACGTCAAAAGCGAAGAACAATGAAAATAATACAAAATAAAAAATTATATACCTGTCAACTTGACCAGAGGATTTGGATGATGAGCAACGGCGGATATGGACAGTGATGCAATGATCTGTGACAAAGCTAATAATTTGAAATTAAAGCACATAATAGACAAAAATACAGAGAAATAGATAAGCAACAACAAATTAGAGAGGCTTAATTAATATTCTAATAGATAAAACTAAATCAAAATCAAAATCAAAATAGTGAGATACGAAGATGAAGTACCTTAACTAAAGGAAAAAATCTGCTTAACCGAAAGACTGCTATTGTTACCGGAGAAGAAGTTACTACAGGAGGCGGCGCTGAGAAAAGAACAACGCGCAACAGCAGATCTAGACGGGGATGCGACAATCTGCGACAATGGTTGAATGAGTAGAGGAAGAATGCAGCGATGGAGCAGATGATGAGGAAGACTCGAGGAGGAAATATGGCACCGACGAGAATGGCGCCAACAAGAACGGCACCGACCAGGACTCACCGGATAGTGAGGGAGGCGGAGAAAGGGATACTAGGAGGAGAGAGCTCAGTGTAAATTAGGGTTCAAAACTTATGTTTTCTTTTAATTTATTTTGAAATTTAATTTGTTCAATATATTGATTAGTAAAAAAAATAGTGACCGATTTAGCAACTAATTAATTTATAATTTATTTTTTAGTGGTACAAAATTTGATCGCTAAGAATTATAGTAGCGACCAATTTATGACCAATTGTTCTAACCTCGTGATTTTATAGTTGGTCGCTAAAATTGGTTGCTATATTATCTCTAAGTAACCGATATTCGGTCACTAAATTACAAAATAGCAACCAATTTAGCGACAACTACTTTAAAAGTGGCATTTTAAATTAGGTCGCTAAATCACTTGCTATTTTAATACTTAGCAACCGATTTAGTGACCAACTTCTTAGCGACTAACAATTATTAAGCTTCTTTTTATATTGGTCGCAAAATCGGTCACTAAATTAAAAATAGCGATCGATTTAGTCATCAACAAACTCCTAAAGCCTTTCTTTTGTTTTGGTTGCTAAAATTAGAAAATAGCGACCAATTTTAGTGACTAAGAGTGGGTGGTCGCTAAATCAGTCGCTAATTAAAATTTAGCGACCAATTTAGCAACCAACCTTTTTTTTCTAAAAAATTTTGATTGGTGGCAAAATCGGTCGCTAATAATGACCGCTTCTGTTGGCTACTAAAATTGGCCACTATTCTGAAACTTTCTTGTAGTGCAACTTTATAAATATGTTGTTTTGTCTACTAGAGAGGTAGAATACATTATTTTTGTTGAAGCTTCTAAAAAACTCTTTTGGATGAAGAAATTTCTACAAGAGTTAGGCATCAATCAAGAGAAGTTTGTATTATTTTGTGATAACTAAAGTGTTATCCAACTCAGTAAGAATCTAACATTTCATTTTAGATCGAAGCACGTAGAGTTGAGGTATCATTGGATACATCAAGCGCTTGAGATGAAGTCACATACATATGAGAAGATTCATACCGATTATAATGATTTAAATATGATGACTAGAAGTCTACCTGCAATTAAGTTTAATTCTTACAAAGAGAAGGCGAGTTTGGTGGAACAGCCTATCTCTACTTGAGTCGATAAAAAAAATTTATTGATGAATCTCCAATTTAAATAGGACCTACAAGCTAAATAAAATAAAATAAAATAAATAAAAGAGTAAAAGAAAAGAGAGAGACTGTGCGTGTGTATTAACACACATAATAAAATAAAGAAAATAGAGAGAGAGGAGGGTGAGAATAAGCGTCGTCAAAGAGAAGAAGAAAAGGAAAAATTGTAGTCTGATTTTGCACACATTAAATTGGTAAATTTATTTATTTATTTTTTTTAAATTTTAGTATGTTGTTTCTGGTGCAGAGATGAATAATAGGATATAATTTGTTAGTTGTATTGTCTTTTTTTTTTTTTGTCTGATTTGAGATACCTACTTTGTGGAGGATTTATGTTAATTCTATCAGTTTTGATGATGTATTTTGTTGATTATTAAGATACCCTAGTATATTAATAAAAAGACTGATTTTATACCCATTATTTTAATAATGAAAAATTTTACTAAACTAGATCTCATAAGTTTTTGTCCCTTCTTTAAGAATTTTTTCACAATAAAAATTTTAATATTTAATATTTTAATTTCTGCCATTATATTTATTTTTTAGAGTATCTTTATTATTACTTATTTAATCGCATAAGTTATAAAAAAATTATTTTTAGTGTTTTCGTTGATAAACAGTTCTTGTCTTTACTTCATATTTTCCCTACAATATGTAACGTAATCCTAAAGATAATTCCCCTTGTCGGGTCTAATTAATTTCATTAGATACATCATACTCGTAAAAGAGTTGCTGAGAGTCACATTGACTCGTGTTTTTTGAATATAAAAAAAATAGAAAACGTTAAAAACATGACTCTTAATCTCATGCTACAGAGGGTAATCATCTTTGCAAAATAAACATTCGATAATTCTATTCATACTTTTGTTTTTATTCTCTACAACTATTTTCTAAACGTTAAAAATATATGGCAATGATAGTTCTTGATATAGTAAAATTTAAAAAATAGCTTAAAATATAATATGTAGTCATTTTTCCTTTCTTCTTCCTTTGTTAACTTTGGCTACATGATTTTGAACACACGAATTTCTATATTTTACTTTATGCTAATATTATTATTAAACGGAAAAAAGTTTTCGAGCCAACTTTTCTCAATAACATTCAATTAATTGAAAAAAAAAACATTGATTATCTTAGTTAAATATATAACACCTATATTGAGGTTTATAGAAGTTGCGTGTATTTCTTACACCAAAAATGCCATTCTTTTAATAAAAAATGAGACAAAAATGTCCAAAAAAAATTTAGATTATGATGAGTGAATATTTTATACACTTTTTGGTATTATTTTCATATAGTTTTTGTTATATTTTGTTTAAGTTTTATTATGTTTTCATAGGTTTTAGTGCAAAATTGACATTTTTGGATTCTACTTTGAGTTTTTGTGTTTTATGGTGATTTCAGGTATTTTCTGGCTGAAATTGAGGAGCTTGAGCAGAAGTCTGATTCAGAAGCAGAGAAAGGACAGCAGATATTGTTAGGATCTGACCTCCATGCACTCAAAGGTGCTTTTCTGGAGCTACAGACATTCAAATGGCGCGCTCTCAACGGCTATGGAAAGCTAACATTCAAGACATTCCAGAAACATATAATGGCTTATACTTTGTTTCAGAAATGAAGGCCCAAAACTAGCGTTCAACACCAGCCACCAGCCCCATTCCTGGCGTTCAGCGCCCACTGGGGAGCAACTGGAGTTCAATGCCCAAAAAGGGTTCCCTAGCCAACGTTCAACGCCCCTAAGGGACACTAGCACGTGGAAGACACTCAAGCTCAGTCCAAACACTCACCAAGTGAGCTCCAAAAGTGAATTTTTGCACTATGAACTTAGTTTATCTTATTTCTATAATTCTTAATCGTTAGATTAGTATATATATACAAGAGTTCACCCTGTTTAGAGGACTCTTGCCCATTCGAACCTTTCATTGTATTTTTCTATTAGCATGAGTCACTAACCTTCTAAGGTTAAGGTTAGGAGCTCTATTAAGTTTCATGGATCAATAGTATTACTGTTTTCATTCAATATGTATGATTATGTTCTCTTATGCAACCTCGTTCTTCATCTTATGAATTGAGGGTGACCGGTGACAATCACCCTTGTTCTACATGGGTTTCGTGCAATTCTTGACCTGGATAGCGTTGAACTAAAGCTAGAGATTGCACTGCGGATTCCAATAGAGCATCTGAGCAACTTTGGATATGTGACATGAAATCCCGTTGACTATGGGTGCATGAGGTCTCTATGGCATTAAGGCTAGAGTCAGAGAAGCGGCACTTTCTGATCCGAAAGATCTGCCTTATCTGTGGCTGATAAACCATTATTGTATGGTTTATATTGTATTTAATTGAGTGGTTTTATCACGCTTTTCACCCACTTATTCATATGATTTGCATGATTTTACAATTCCTTCCTAGTTTAGTTCTATGATTGAAAACATGCTTCTTTGGTCTTAATTTAGCTAATCTTATTCCTCTCTTATTACCATTCAATACCTTGATCTGTGTGTTAAGTGTTTCAGGCTTCATAGGGCAGGAATGGCTTAGAGAATGAAGAGGAAGCGTGCAAAAATGGAAGGAACACAAGGAATTGAGGAGATGACTAGCGAGAAGTCACGCGGTCGCATGGCTCACGCGACCGCGCAAAATGGAAGATATCAGAGTGACGCGTTCACGTGCCTGACGCGACCGCGCAGATTGAAAGCTGCACGAACAACGCGAATGCGTGGACGACGCGCACGCGTGGTACGAAAAAACGCTGAGTGACGCGATCGCGTGGACGACGCGGCCGCATGACGTGCGCGATCTGCAGAATTACAAAAGTCGCTGGCAGAGATTCTGGGCCACATTTCAACCCAGTTTTCGGCCCAGAAACACAGATTAAATTTAGGGAACATGCAGAGACTCAAAAGAGGATACATTCATAATTTTCACTTTTCATAGTTTAGATGTAGTTTTTAGAGAGAGAGGAGATAGATTTAGGATTAGGATTTCTATTAGGATTAGGATTGTTTCTTCATACCAGATTCAATAATTTATGTTTCTCTTCTATTTTTGTTTATTCTGAAGCTTTTATTTGTATTTGATTTATGTTGCCCAATTGGCTTATGAACTTTTCCATGTTAGAATTGACATCTCCAAGCAATTTGAGGCATTCCATATATTTATGAATTTAATTTAGTTTTCTATATTCTTGGCTCTGGTTGATTAATTGGTGACTCTTGAGTTATCAAACTCATCGTGATTGATAATTGCTATTTTTGCTAGTTGAATTGAATTCCAATAACTCTATTCCTTTCTTAGGAATTGACTAGGACCTGAGGATCAGACTAATTAGTCCACTTGACTTTCCTTTGCTTTAGTAAAGGTTAACTAAGTGGGATTAAAATCCAATTCTCATCACAATTGATAAGGATAACTGGGATAGGACTTCCAGTTTTCATACCTTGCCAAAAGTTTATTTTATAGTTATTTATTTATTTTACCTGTCAATTAACATACTTCTTCTTTACTTTCAAAACCCCCCAATTTACAAGACTCATAACCAATAATAAGAACATACCTCCCTGCAATTCCTTGAGAAGACGACCCGAGGTTTGAATACTTCGGTTTATAAATTTATTGGGTTTTGTTACTTGTGACAACCAAAACGTTTCTACGAAGGGATTTTCTGTTGGTTTAGAATCTATACTCACAACGCGACTATATTTTTACAAAATTCTTTACTAGCAAAAATCTCAACGTCAAAATGGCGCCGTTGCCGGGGAATTGCAAACGTGTGCCTTATTATTGGTTATTGTAAATTTTTTTTTTCAAAAAAAAATTTTAGATTTTTATTTAAAAAAAATTTATCTTATCTTATCTTATTTTTCAAAGTTCAAATTTTTTTTCAAAAATTATATCTTTTTCAAAATATTTTCTTTTTGTTAGTTTTTGTTTTTATTTTCTTCTACTACTATGAACTCTCACCCCTTTGGCTATGAGTCTGGTTACAACTATGTTACAGGAAGAAGAAGCTATAACAGGAGTATGCATCAAGGTCAAAGCAATCAAAGATGGACGGAGCCAAGAGGAGCTGATCAACCCTTTAGGCGACAACACCTTCTAAGATATCATGGACGAAGACCATTCTATAATGCATACCAAGATGATAGGGACGGTGGACCCCTTTGTAGTTACCAACAAGCCCCATCATATGCCAATGAACCACCTCCTCAACATAGCTTTGAACCACCACACTCACAAGCCCCTTTCCACCATTCATCTTCATATGACCCCAATCCTTATTCACCACACCAACCACCATATGAACCATACCCAAAACCACCACCTCAATATACACCATCTCCATATCCTTATCAAGAGGAACCACCTCCGTGTTATGAGCCTTTTTTCCCAACAAATGAACCCTCCTACCCACCCTAAACCTCCGTGGAGAGCACACTTGCCTCTATCACTAGTCTCACCTCTACTCTTCAAGCACTTATATCCCGCATGGACCAACCCTCTACCCCCAATATTCAACCCTCAAGCTCCAATGCACTTCCATCTCAACCACATAATGATCCACCCATCCCATCACCACCATCCATGGAAGAGCACCAACATCCATCAATCCAAGAGCAACATGATCTCACTGATACTATTGACATAGAACAAGAGAGAGAGGATCATCTTCACGAATCCATACTTCATAAGGAGCTAGAGGAGGCACTAAAGGTGAAGGTAGTAGAGACCCTTGAAGTTGACAGCGCGGTTGACGAACTAGTGAAGGAAGACAACAAGGAGGATTTTGTACTTGAAGGTGAAGAAATAGTTGCACAGGAAATCATCAAGGATGAATACGATTTCATACTTAAACACCTGGATCAAGCAATAAATTGATTACCTTTCTGACGTTCGGACATTCAAGGAACCCCCATGGCTTCATGTGGAGAATCTACTGAAGAACGTAGCAGGAAGGAGAAGTTAGGCACTCTGGTGGATAGTGAGCAGCATGATTTAGTATTGGAACAAGTGGAGGAAGCCGGAATTATTGAAGAAGAAGAAGAGGCAGTGGTTGAAGACTTAGGAGATGCTGAACCTCCATGGGAAAGTCAAGTTATAGAGCCTCCTTCAAAGACGTTTGAAACTGATATTGAGGAGGGTGTACAACCTCCAAGGCATCTCATGATTGAAGACTTTGAAAGGGATGGTCAAGAGATGGATTCGATCATTGATGAATTCTTATCTACATTTGTGTCCTCTCCTATTGGACTTGACATGGAGAAGAAAGAAGAAGAAGCACAACCTCCCATGCCCTTGGTGAACAATGAAGAAGAGATTGAATTGGAAGAAATCCACCAAGAGGAAGAGGTTGATATTGAAGAAGATTGCAAAGAGGTGAAAGATGTCGAAGAAGAGCACAAGGGAGTGGAGCTTGCACGTTCATTAGAAACACCCCCCTAAGTTGCCATCATCCTTCACAACATTCAAGTGGGTAAAATTCATATCCCTTAGCTTTCTAATTCCACTTGAATATGGGCTACTGGAGACAGATGGTCAACTTAGAGCTCTTTGTGGCATTAAGAGTAAGAGGAAGATGATCAGTGGTAAGAATTATCCTGCAAGGTTCATTATGGTTGGATGCTTTAAGTTTAAACGCAAAGGTTGGTGTAGAGCTCAACTGAATGGGTCTAAGAAGTTGTTTGGCCGCTTTAGTGAGAATTCAGATTGCTTGCTATCCGGATGGAATCACAATGACAACAAGAAGACGGGTGCAAAAGCAAGATTTGGGACCCCGAAATTCAGACTAGAAATCAATACTGTTGGGGCCTTGTCACTTACTTTAGCTTGCTTGAATGCTTTTTGCGCCTAGTTTGGGATCTCAGAGGCTGTGGAAATTTCAAACACTGGTGGAGATTCATGGATGAATACAAGCACAAGCCGCCATAACAAGAAGCTCACCAGGATGTCCAACTTAAGGACTTAAACTAAAAGTGCTAGGTGGGAGACAACCCACCATGGTATGATCGTTCCTTTTTCAGTTTTAATTTTAGTCTGTTTTTGAGTTTTGATGAAACTTGGAATCATGCATAGCATTCATATTAAGCATTGCATTCTGCATACTGCATTATAAAAAAAAACACACGCACGCGACGTGTAAGCGTCGCTGACGCGTTCGTGTCACAAGTGCATTGGGAAGAAATAAATTGAACAGAGAGTCACGCGAGAGTGTGGCTGGAGGCGTGCCTTTGGCACAAATTGGTCCACGCGACTGCATCGCTGACGCATCCGCGTCATGTGGAAAAAATGCCTCCCACGCGTCCGCGTCACTCACGCGAACGCGTGCCTTAAAATCGACGTAAAAAGGGTGTATGGCCGAAAGTTGTGATGGAGTGGGGCTGGAGCCGTGCTAGAAGCACAAGCCCTACCACGCGAATGCATGCCCCACGCGTCCGCGTCTTTTTTCAAAATAGGCCATCCACGCGATCGCGTCAACCACGCGACCGCGTCACCCAGATTTTTGGCAAAATGCATTTAAATGGAGAGTTGTGCGAACGCGAGGCTGCACTCGCGCCACTAGCACAAATCGAGTCACGCGTCCACGTGCCACACGCGTTCGCGTCACTTTCTCAAAGCGCTATCCACGTGACCGCGTGCCCCGCGCGTCTGCGTCCCCTGCGCCGCACAGCCTATCTATCCCAGCGCCAACTATCTTAACTTTTCTTAATCTTTTTCTTTCCCCTTTCTTAATTCTTTCTTCTTCCTTCTTTACTTTCTTCTATTATCTCTATTCTTCATCTTATTCACTCTTTTTCTTCTTCTCTCTTTACTCTCTTCTTTCTCTTCTTCTCCCTTTCTTTTCTATATCTGCTGTTTTACATTGGTGTTACAATCTTTTTACTCATCTGTTGCATATCTCCTGCATTATTCTAGGTGCTTCTTAACTTGTTTACTATTTAGTTGACACGCCATGTGCTTCTATTATTTTCTCACTTGCATGTTGTAGCTACCATGTAATTGAGACTCTCATTATTTGGCATTAACCTACCCAGACTTTATTTATATTCTTATTTTTATTTCTGGGTTACTTTTTCTTCTTTTGCCTCTTCTTTCAGGCTGGCCACCAAAAGGGAAAAAGACGAGTTTCTAACTGGAACTGTGAACAAGTTTACCGTACAATCTTTGGCGAAAAGCATCAGTTGGAGCAACCCGTCCACCTGCACATCTCAGCATGCACCGAGGACGGTGCAATCTTTAAGTGTGGGGAGGTCGATATCGATCAACATGGGTTAGCTATTTTCTTCTTTTCAACACCATTGTTTCATTTGTAGTTCATTGTTGCATTTTCATGTTGCATTGCATGTTTGTTTGATTTTATGCATTTAGCTACTGCTTGGTTAAAGTAATGAGTTTCTTTTTAAGACCCTATTTTTGAAAAAAAATTCACTAATTTAAATCAAAATTTAAATGTTAAATTTGTTTGGAAGTTGTATTTGGAACATAGTTAAAAGCTAGAACACACAACCTGTGAGATTTGAGCTTATTTACATGGTTACATTATTTAACCATAAATATTTTATTCTTGTGTGTTTTCTTCTCTATAACTGCAATCTTTGCTTTGTTCCATTCTATATGTCCATTATTTAGTGTATTTACATGCTTGCATATGATTGAGGCCATATTTGATTATTAACTCACTTATCCCAAATAAAGCCTACCCTTTTATGTCATCCTTGTTAGCCACCTTGAGCTTTTTAATCCCCTTTTGTTTTATAACCACATTACTAGACTTAAGCAGAAAAACAAATTAAAAATCCCAAGTTGAATCCTTGGTTAGCTTAAGATAGATATTGTGTATAATTTAAGTATGGGGAATTTTATGGGAACATGGGATGATAAAAAAAAGTAGGGAATTGAATTGAATATGTTATTTGAAAATTTGGAAAGCATGCTCATGTGAAATCAAAATAATTAAATTACCATGTGCATTGATAAAAAAAATAAAAATAATTAAAAAAAATAGAAAAAAATTATTAAGTAATTAAATAAGGGGATACAAAAAAAATTATTACCCCAAATGAAAAATAAAAAGAATCAATGCACATGGGACAAAATTCAAAAATAAGTTTGATACATGAGCATGTAATACAAAAGTGAAAAAATTTGGGTAGCTAGGTAAAGCATTTTAAATTGTATAAAGTATGTATATATTAGGTGAGATCTTAGAATAATCAAGGATTTACTTTGTTAGCTCACTTAGCCTTATATATGTATCCTTACCTTTACTTCAGCCCCATTACAACCCTGAAAAGACCTCATGATGTTTGCATTGGTATACTACATATTTATTGATTGGTTAGATGAAGAACAAAGCTTAGAAAGCATGACTAGGGAACAGTACAGTGATTGACCCTAGACACTTGAGAGATTAGAGTGATATACACTACCAGTAAGGGTTTAGCGCTTAATTCTATGTTCCTTGCTTTCATGAGCTATCTTCTTCTTGCAAGTTATTTGTATTGTATTTTGTGATTTGAATTAGTGAAATCTAGTTCATATTTATTCTTGAAGGATTTATTTACTTTTTCACCAAGTAGGTAGAATCATTTTAGCATGTAGTTGCATTCACATTCATAGGTTGCATTGCATGAGTCCTGCCTTTCCCTACTCATTTATTTTGTCTCCTTGAGCTTAGCATGAGGACATGCTAATGATTAAGTATGGGGAGGTTGATAAACCACTATTTTATGGTTTATATTGTATTTAATTGAGTGGTTTTATCAAGCTTTTCACCCACTTATTCATATGATTTGCATGATTTTACAATTCCTTCCTAGTTTAGTTCTATGATTGAAAACATGCTTCTTTGGTCTTAATTTAGCTAATCTTAATCCTCTCTTATTACCATTCAATGCCTTGATCTGTGTGTTAAATGTTTCAGGCTTCATATGGCAATAATGGCTTAGAGAATAAAGAGGAAGCGTGCAAAAATGGAAGGAACACAAGGAATTGAGGAGATGACCAGCGAGAAGTCACGCGGTCGCATGGCTCACGCGACCGCGCGGATTGGAAGCTGCACGAACAACGCGAATGCGTGGACAACGCGCATGCGTGGTACGAAAAAAGGCTGAGTGACGCGATCGCATGGACGACGCGGCCGCGTGACGTGCGCGATCTGCAGAATTACAAAAGTCGCTGGCAGAGATTCTGGGCCGCATTTCAACGCAGTTTTCGGCCCAGAAACACAGATTAAAGTCACGGAACATGCAGAGACTCAAAAGAGGATACATTCATAATTTTCACTTTTCATAGTTTAGATGTAGTTTTTAGAGAGAGAGGTTCTCTCATCTCTCTTTCTCCTCTTTCTTAGGATTTAGGATTAGGATTTCTATTAGGATTAGGATTGTTTCTTCATACCAGGTTCAATAATTTATGTTTTTCTTCTATTTTTGTTTATTCTGAAGCTTTTATTTGTATTTGATTTATGTTGCCCAATTGGCTTATGAACTTTTCCATGTTAGAATTGACATCTCCAAGCAATTCGAGGTATTCCAGATATTTATGAATTTAATTTAGTTTTCTATATTCTTGGCTCTGGTTGATTAGTTGGTGACTCTTGAGTTATCAAACTCATTGTGATTGATAATTGCTATTTTTGCTAATTGAATTGAATTCTAATAACTCTAGTCCTTTCTTAGGAATTGACTAGGACCTGAGGATCAGACTAATTAGTCCACTTGACTTTCCTTTGCTTTAGTAAAAGTTAACTAAGTGGGATTAAAATCCAATTCTCATCACAATTGATAAGGATAACTGGGATAGGACTTCCAGTTTTCATACCTTGCCAAGAGTTTATTTTACAATTATTTATTTATTTTACCTGTCAATTAACATACTTCTTCCTTACTTTCAAAACCCCCAATTTACAAGACTCATAACCAATAATAAGAACATACCTCCCTGCAATTCCTTGAGAAGACGACCCGAGGTTTGAATACTTCGGTTTATAAATTTATTAGGTTTTGTTACTTGTGACAACCAAAATGTTTGTACGAAGGGATTTTTTGTTGGTTTAGAATCTATACTCACAACGCGACTATATTTTTACAAAATTCTTTACTAGCAAAAATCTCAACGTCAGTGGCACCTTGAGTAGGATCGTGAAGGGGGCATGGACAGCTTAGAGCTTCATCTTCTGCTACAGTGAGAAACTTAGAGGTGGCTTGATGAGAGGACATCAGTCATCTCAATGTGGTGGATTGCTGCAGTAGAGGAGGTTAACTTGATGAGAGGACATGAGTTGATCACTTATGACTGCCATTGAAGGAATCAGAAGGTTATTGAAGAAGACAGTAAGAAAAGTTAATCCAGAAAGACAAAGCATCTCCGAAGCTTCAACTATTCTATCACTATTGAATTCTCGTCTCGTTAGTAACGTTTTATTAATTACTTGTTTATGCATTTTTCCGTGACAAACTATATTTTCTATCTGCCTAACTAAAATCTGCAAGGTGTCCACTGCTTACTCAAACCAATAATCCTCGTGGGATCGACCCTGCCTCACCGCAGCTATTACTTGGATGATTCGGTATTACTTTATACTATTTTGTTTGAGTCATTTAATTTCTTTTTTGAAAAAATAAAAAAAAAATCTTCAAAAAATTTATCTTTATCTTTTTGTTTGAGTCTTTGTTCTTGTTCTTGTTAAAGTTTCGAATTTTGTTGCTTTCTTTTCAAAAAATTTTCAAAAATAGTGTCTTTTGTTTGAGTCTTGTGTCAATCTTTATGTTTGGTGTCTTTTCGAGTCATCTTGAGTCTTTAAGTTTCTTTTCTTTTCTTTTCTAAAATTAGAGTCTTTGATTTCAAAATTCTTAAGTTTGGTGTTTTTGAGTATTTTCCTTTAAAATTTTTTAAATTAGTGTCTTTGATTTTCAAAGTTTTTAAGTTTGGTGTCCTTTAGTTGTTCTTTATTTGCTTTGAATTTTTTAATTTGTTCTTTGTGTTCTTTCTTGGTATTCAAGTTGTTCTTGTTTCTTTTCTTGTTTTGATCTTTAAATTTTTAAGTTTGGTGTCTTTTGGTGTTTTTCTTTTGGAATTTTCAAAAACTGTGTTTTAGATCTAAAAATTTTAAGTTTGGTGTCTTTTGGTTGTTTTTCTCTTTCTTCATTAATTCAAAAGATCAAAAAAATATCTTTTTATCTTAATTTTCAAAAATTTTATAAAATATTTCAAATTTTAATTTCAAAATCATTATCTTATCTTATCCTAATTTCAAATCTCAAATTTCAAATCTTATCTTTTTAAAATCTTTTAAAATCTTTTCTCTTAATTTGATTCTTTTCTATCTTATCTTTCTTTTAAATTTTAAAATTCAAAACTTTTTCAAATCTTTATCTTATCTTTTGTTATCTTTCTTTAAATTTCAAATCATTCTCTTATCTTATCTTAGTTTTAAATTTTAAAATCAAATCTTTTCAAAAAAATCAAATCTTTTTCAAATATTTATCTTATCTTGTTTCAAAATCAAAATTCAAAATTTAAGATTCAATTTTCAAAATCTTATCTTATCTTAATTCAATTTCAATTTTCAAAATTAAAATTTTAAACTTCAAAATTCAAAATTTAAATTTCAAATTTCAAATTCAAATCTTTTTCAAATCTTATCTTATTTTGAAATCTTTCTTAATTAGTTACTTATTTTCTCTTTCTTCTTTTTCAAAAACTTCTTAACTAATTTCTCTTTTTTCTTTTTTGAAATTCATCATTTAATTTTTATATCTTTTTAGTCAATTAGCTTTTTTTTTCAAATTCAATTAATAAATAAAATAAAAACAAAAATATTTTAATTTTAGTTTCTCTTAATTTTAGAATTCTTCTTTCCTTTTCTCTATCTTCATTCTTCTTTCTTCTTCACATCTCATAGGGAGTCCTCTGTTCTTGGACATAGAGCTCCCATTCTTCTTCTTTCTTGTTTTCTTTCTCTTGTTTATGAGCAGGAACAGAGATAAAGAACCTATGTTTGATCTTGATCCTGAACCTGAGAGGATCCTAAGGAAGCGTTTACAACAAGTTAAAGCACAACATTCCAGAGGAAACCTCACAGAGCTATTCAAACAAGAAGCTGAAACCACAGATATGGTAGCTGAGCCAAATAATAGAGGAGATGCAAGAAAGGTTCTTGGTGACTTTATTGCACCAACTTCTGACCTCTATGGCAGAAGTATCTCTATACCTGCCATTAGAGCTAATAACTTTGAGCTAAAGTCTCAGTTGGTCTCTCTAATGCAACAGAATTTTAAATTCTATGGACTTCCACTGGAAGATCCACATCAGTTCCTATATGAATTCTTACAAATCTGTGACACTGTTAGGACCAATGGAGTGGATTCTGAGGTCTACAAACTCATGCTTTTCCCTTTTGCTGTAAGAGACAGAGCTAGGATATGGTTAGATTCTCAACCTAAGGAAACCCTAGACTCTTGGGAAAAGTTAGTCAATGCTTTCTTGGCCAAGTTTTTTCCACCTCAAAAAATGAGCAAGCTTAGGGTGGAAGTTCAAACCTTCAGATAGAAAGAGGGTAAATCCCTCTATAAAGCTTGGGAAAGATATAAGCAACTGATCAGGAGGTGTCCTCCTGACATGCTCTCAGAATGGTCTATCCTAGGAATCTTCTATGATGGTCTATTTCAGATATCCAAAATGTCTTTGGATTATTCTACTGGTGGATCACTCCAGTTGAAGAAAATGCTTGAAGAGGCACAGGAACTCATTGAAATGGTTGCAAAAAATAAATTCATATACACTTCTGAGAGAAACTCTATGAACAATGGGGAAGCTCAGAAGAAAGGAGTCCTATAAGTTGACACTCTGAATGCCATATTGACTCAAAATAAGATCTTAACCCAGCAAGTCAATATGATCTCTCAGCATTTGGCCGGATCACAAGCTGCAACTGGCAGCACTCAAGAAGCCTCCTATGAAGAAGAAGCCTATGATCCAGATCAACCTTTAATGGAGGAGTTGAATTACATGGGAAAACCCTATGAAAACACCCACAACCCTTCATGGAGGAATCATCCTAACCTCTCATGGAAGGATCAACAGAAACCTCAGCAAGGATTCAACAATAATCAAGGTGGAAGAAACCAAAATAGGTTCAACAATAGATCACCATTCCCATCTTCTCAGCAGCAGATGAAGACTTCTAAGCAGAGCCTTTCTGACTTAGCAACCATAGTCTCTGAGCTCTCTAAGACCATTCACAATTTTATAACAGAAACTAGGTCCTCCATCAGAAATTTGGAGGTACATGTTGGTCAGTGATGAGCAGATATTTTATACGCTTTTTGGCATATTTTCATATAGTTTTTAGCAGGTTTTGTTTAATTTCTATTAAGTTTTCATAGGTTTTAGAGTTAAATTCACATTTTTGGAATCTAGTTTGTGTTTGTGTTTTCATGCCAATTTAGGTATTTTCTGGCTAAACTTGAGGAGCTGGAGCAAAAGTTAGCAAAAGTTTGATTCAGAGACAGAGAAAGCACTGCAAATGTTGTCCAGATCTGACCTCCTTCAACTCAAAAGAGCTTTTTTGGAGCATCAGAAGTCCAAATGGAGCGTTCTCAATGGCTATAGTAGAAATCTAACTTCTAAAGCTTTCCATCAATATATAATTGTCCATACTTTGCTTCAGATTAGAAGGCCCAAAACTAGCATCCAACGCCAGCCTCATACCCTATTCCAGGCGTCCAGCGTCCAAGGAGAAGAGACCAGCATCCAAACGTCCAAAGAGGATGTCCTAGCCAGCGTTCAACTCCCTAGAGGCCTCATAGCACGTAGATCTCATCAAAGCTCAGCCCAAACACTCACCAAGTGGGCCAAGGAAGCGAATTTTAGCACTAAAAGACTATTTTACCCTTTCTTATGTAATCCTTGGTCATTTATTTATTATTTAAGGGATATTTTACATAATCATACAGACCTTTATGCCATATTTTCGTGTATCATTGTGTTTTCATATCAGTATGAGTTTCTAAACCTCTTAGGTTGAAAGGAGGAGCCTTGTTGAGTTCTATGAATTAATAAAAGGATTACTATGATGTATATTCGTTCTTCATACTAAGACCACGTGCCTAACTACCACCCATGTCCTTCTTGTGTTTGTGTAAATTCATGACTAGAAAGCATCGAACCGCCAGCTTGATTATACATCTTTTAGATGGCTAATCCACAACTTCGTTAGGGACTTCTCGAGACACCAGTTCACCCGAGGTATGGGGAGATTAGGGTCTCTGTGGTAGAGGCTAGAACCAAGGCGCAGCATCCTCTGATCCGGAAGATTCGACCTTGTCTGTGGCGTTTTGAGTAGGATCACCAAAGAGAATGAACTATATATAGGAGCTTCATTCCCGTTTAGATTGGATGACCACTGACCGGCCTTTGATAGGAAGCAGAGGAGATTGGCGACCGCGACCGTACGACGTTGATCATATACAGCCTGCCATAGAAGAAATCCTTCACAATTGAAGAAGACAGTAATACCATAGTGAATCCAAAAGGACAAAGCATCTCTAAGCCTTAACCACCTTCTTATCATTGTTTACACGACTTCTGAGTTCTGATTACCCATGTTCATTCCTTTTATGCTTTTAACCAAATTCAAACCAATAACTCTTCTATCTGCCTAACTAAGATCTGCAAGATAACCATAGTCTACTTTAAACCACAATCCTCGTGGGATCGACCCTGACTCGCTCAGGTATTACTTGGACGACCCAGTGCACTTGCTAGTTCAGTTGTACGAAGCGTGGGAATTCATGCACCAAGTTTTTGGCACTGTTGCCGGAGATCGATCGAGTTTGGACAACTGAGGGATTATCTTGTTCCCTAGATCAGGTATTATCTTTAATTTTGTTAAAGTCTTTTATTTTATTTTATTTTTCTTTTTTCAAAAAAAATCAAAAACCTTTTTCAAAAAAATTTTTCTTTTCTTTGTTAAATCTTTGTTTTTGGTTTGAGTCTTTTGTTTTTATTCTTGTTGAATTTTCGATTTCTTTGAATCCTTTTTCAAAAAAAATTTCAAAAATAGTGTCTTTTTGTTTGATTCTTGTGTCAATCTTTAAATTTAGTGTCTTCTTGTGTGTTTTCTTTATATTTTAAAAATTTTGTGTTTGGTTTTCAAAACTTTTATGTTTGGTGTCGTTTGCATGTTCTTGTTTTCTTTGAATTCTTTGAGTTTTGTTCTTGGTGTTCTACTTGATCTTCAAAGTGTTCTTATTTTTCTTTTTGTTTTGATCTTAAAATTTTTAAGTTTGGTGTCTCTTTGTGTTTTTCTTGTTAATTTTCACACTCTAGGTCCTTTTAGATCTAAAAATTTTAAGTTTGGTATCTTTTTTGTTGTTTTTCTCTTTCCTCATTAAATTCAAAAATCAAAAAAATATCTTTTCTATCTTTATTTTAATTAATTTTAAAAAATTTCATTAAAAATTCAGATTTTAATTTCAAAATTTTATCTTATCTTATCTTGGTTTTAAATTTCAAAATTCAAATCTTTTCAAAAATCTTATCTTTTTCAAAATCTTATCTTATCCTTTTATCTTTCTTTAAAATTCAAAAATCTTATCTTATCTCATTTCAAAATTCAAATTCAAATTTCAAAATTTAAATTTCAAATTTCAAATTTTAAAAATCAAACATTTTCAAAAACTTATATCTTTTTTAAATCTTTATCTTATTGATGAGCGGATAATTTGTACGCTTTTTGGCATTGTTTTTAGTATGTTTTTGGTAGTTTTAGTTGAGTTTTTATTATATTTTTATTAGTTTTTATTTAAAATTCACTTTTCTGGACTTTACTATGAGTTTGTGTGTTTTTCTGTGATTTCAGGTATTTTCTGGCTGAAATTGAGGGATCTGAGCAAAAATCTGATCCAGAGACTCAAAAGGACTGCAGATGCTGTTGGATTCTGACCTTCCTGCACTCGAAGTGGATTTTCTGGAGCTACAGAAGCCCAATTGGCGCGCTCTCAACGGCGTTGGAAAGTAGACATCCTGGGCTTTCCAGCAATATATGATAGTCCATACTTTGCCCAAGATTTGATGGCCCAAACCGGCGTTCAAAGTCACCTACAGAAATCCCAGCGTTAAACGCCGGAACTGGCACCTAAATGGGAGTTAAACGCCCAAACTGGCACCAAAATGGGAGTTAAACGCCAAGAAGAGTCTCTACACGAAAATTACTTCATTGCTCAACCCAAGCACACACCAAGTGGGCCCGGAAGTGGATTTTTATGTCATTTACTCATCTCTGTACACCCTAGGCTACTAGTTTTCTATAAGTAGGACCTTTTACTATTGTATTTTCATCTTGGTTCTTCTGGTTCCCTCTCTGGGGCCGAAACCAATGATCACTTTTGTTCTTATGTATTTTCAACGTGGAGTTTCTACACACCATAGATTAAGGTGTGGAGCTCTGCTGTACCTCGAGTATTAATGCAATTACTATTGTTCTTCCATTCAATTCCACTTGTTCTTTTACCAAGATATCACTTGTTCTTCAACATGATGAAGGTGATGATTGACGCCCATCACCATTCTCACCCATGAACAAGGTGACTGACAACCATTCTTGTTCTACAAGCATCTGAGGCTTAGTGAATATCTCTTGGATTCCTGATTGCACGATGCATGGTTGATCGCCTGACAACCGAGTGCTCGCCTGACAAACGAGCCAACCATTCCGTGAGATCAGAGTCTTCGTGGTATAGGCAAGAACTGATGGCGGCATTCAAGAGAATCTGGAAGGTCTAACCTTGTCTGTGGTATTCTGAGTAGGATTCAATGATTGAATGACTGTGACGTGCTTCAAACCTGTAACCTACTGGGCGTTAGTGACAGACGCAAAAGAGTGATTCTATTCCGGTAGGGGAGGGAACCAAACCGGTGATTGGCAGTACTGTGACAGAGTGCGTGCATTAGCTTTCACTGCGCGGATGGGAGGTAGCTGTTGACAACAGTGAAACCCTACACGAGCTTGCCATGGAAAGGAGTAAGAAAGGATTGGATGAAGGCAGTAGGAAAGCAGAGAGACGGAAGGGAAGGCATCTTCACATGCTTGTCTGAAGCTCTTACACCAATGATATACATAAGTATCTCTATCTTTATCTTTATGTTATTTTCGTTCATCATCTATACTCATTTGAGTCTGCCTGACTGAGATTTACAAGGTGACCATAGCTTGCTTCATACCACCAATCTCCGTGGGATCGACCCTTACTCACGTAAGGTATTACTTGGACGACCCAGTGCACTTGCTGGTTAGTTGTGCGAAGTTGTAGTGTTATTGCAATTTCGTGCACCAAGTTTTTGGCGCCGTTGCCGGGGATTGTTCTTGTGTATGGACAACTGACGGTTCATCTTGTTGCTTAGATTATGCATTTATTTTTCTTCAGAGTTCTTAAGAATGAATTCTAGTGTTTCAAGGTGATGTTCTTATCATCACCAAAGCTGATTGATCATCATCAATTTAGCTCTTGAATGCAATGTCTTGCTGAAGCTTAGCTAGCTATGTCTAATTCCTTTAGACTAAAGCTTTAGACTAACATTGCATGATTCCTGGAATTCTCATTAAGAATTTTGATACCTTTATTGTCCTTTTCACTTAATTTTCGAAAAAGCAAAAAAAAAAATTACAAAATCATAAAAAACCAAAAATATTTTATGTTTCCTGTTTGAGTCTAGAGTCTCATCTTAAGTTTAGTGTCAATTGCATGTTTCTGTTCTTACTGCATTCATGCATGTGTCTTCATTAATCTTCAAATTGTTCTTGATGATTTTCTTGTTTTGATCTTTGAATTCTATTGACTTGAGTGTTTTGTTGTTTCTCATATGCATTCTCATTTTGTTAGTGTCAGTAGTATACAAACTGCTAAGTTTGGTGTCTTGCATGCATTGTTATTTGATTCTTATTGCATTTTGATTATTAAAAATCCAAAAATAATTTTAATTGGTGTCTTTTCAAGTCAATGATACAAAGGATTGAAGATTCAGAACATACTGCAGAGGAATTATACAGAAAAAGCTGAGCATTCAAAAATGCCCAGTGAAGAAGGCAGACTGGCGTTTAAATGCCAGCCAGGGTACCTGGTTGGGCGTTTAACGCCCAAAGAGGTAGCATTTTGGGCGTTAAACGCCAGAATGTATACCATTCTGGGCGTTTAACGCCAGGATGGTGCTAGGAGGAAGATTTTGTTTTTCAAATCAATTTTTTTTTCAAGTTTTCAAAGTTTTTCAAAATCAAATCTTTTTCAAATCATATCTTTTCAATCAAATGTTTTCAAAATCAATTTCTTTCCTTTTTCAAAGATACTTACTAACAATTAATGATTTGATTGAACATTTTTTGCCTTTTTTGTTGAGGAAGGTTTTATGTTTGAATCATATCTTTTCTTGTTAGGCAAGTCATTAATTTTCAAAATCAAATCTTTTAAAATTGTTTTCAAAACATATCTCTTAAAATTGTTTTCAAATCATATCTTCTCAATCACATCTCTTTAAAACTAATCATATCTTCTTAACCACATCTTTTTTCAAAATAGTTTTCAATCAAATCTTTCTAATTTATAATTTCAAAATCTTTTTCAAAAATCACTTGATTTCTTTTCCACTTTCAATTTTCGAAAATCAATTAAGTGTTTTCAAAATGTTTTCAAAATCTTTTGATTGAATTTTCGAAAATTCTCTTCCCTCCTTCTCACATCCTTCTATTTATGGAGTACCACTCCTTCTTAATGCACAATTCGAACCTTATCTAATTAAAGTTCGAATTATTCTTCTCCTTCTTCTTTCTATTTCTCTTTTCCTCTGACACTTCAAGGAATCTCTATACTGTGACATAGAGGATTCCACATTTTCTTTTTCTCTTCTCTTTCATATGTGCAGGAGCAGAGACAAAGGCATTCTAGTTGAAGCTGATCCTGAACCTGAAAGGACCTTGAAGAGAAAGCTAAGAGAAGCTAAAGCACAACTCTCTTTAGAGGACCTGACTGAATTCTTCAAAGAAGAAGAACACATGGCAGCCGAAAACAACAACAATGCCAACAATGCAAGGAAGGTGCTGGGTGACTTTACTGCACCTACTCCTGATTTCTATGGGAGAAGCATCTCTATCCCTGCCATTGGAGCAAACAACTTTGAGCTTAAGCCTCAATTAGTTTCTCTAATGCAACAGAATTGCAAGTTCCATGGACTTCCAATGGAAGATCCTCATCAGTTCTTAGCTGAAATTCTTGCAAATCTGTGACACAGTCAAGACTAATGGGGTTGACCCTGAGGTCTACAGACTGATGCTATTCCCTTTTGTTGTAAGAGACAGAGCTAGAATATGGTTGGACTCTCAACCTAAAGAAAGCCTGGACTCTTGGGAAAAGCTAGTCATGCCTTCTTGGCAAAGTTCTTTCCACCTCAAAAATTGAGTAAGCTTAGAGTGGAAGTCCAAACCTTCAGACAGAAGGATGGTGAATCCCTCTATGAAGCTTGGGAAAGATACAAACAATTAATCAGAAAATGTCATTCTGACATGCTTTCTGAATGGAGCATCATAGGTATTTTCTATGATGGTCTCTCTGAACTATCCAAGATGTCTTTGGATAGCTCTGCTGGAGGATCTCTTCACTTGAAGAAGACGCCTATAGAGGCTCAAGAACTAATTGAAATGGTTGCAAATAACCAATTCATGTACACTTCTGAAAGGAATCCTGTGAACAATGGGACTAATCAGAAGAAAGGAGTTCTTGAGATTGACACTCTAAATGCCATTTTGGCTCAGAACAAGATATTGACTCAACAAGTCAATTTGATTTCTCAAAGTCTGTCTGGAATGCAAAATGCACCAAGCAGTACCAAGGATGCTTCATCTGAAGAAGAAGCCTATGATCCTGAGAACCCTTCTAGTACTCCCTCCTAGTACTCTCCCAAGCAATACAGAAGAAAATCCAAAAGGAGAGTGCAAAGCCATAACCATGGCCGAATTTGGAGAGGAAAGAGAGGAGGTGGACGCCACTGAGGAAGACCTCAATGGGCGTGTACCAATCTCCTCTGAGTTCCTCAATGAGGAACCATGGGAATCTGAGGCTCAAGATGAGACCATAGAGATTCCATTGGACTTACTTCTGCCATTCATGAGCTCTGATGAGTATTCTTCCTCTGAAGAGGATGAGTATATCACTGAAGAGCAAGTTGCTAAATACCTTGGAGCAATCATGAAGCTAAATGACAAGTTGTTTGGAAATGAGACTTGGGAGGATGAACCCCCTTTGCTCACCAAGAACTGAATGACTTGTCTAGGCAGAAATTACCTCAAAGAGGCAGGATCATGGGAAGTTTTCTATACCTTGTACCATAGGCACCATGACCTTCAAGAAGGCCTTGTGTGACTTAGGGTCAAGTGTAAACCTCATGCCCCTCTCTGTAATGGAGAAGTTAGGGATCTTTGAGGTACAAGCTGCAAGAATCTCACTAGAGATGGCAGACAACTCAAGAAAACAAGCTCATGGAATTGTAGAGAATGTTTTGGTGAAGATTGAAGACCATTACATCCCTACTGATTTCATAGTCCTAGAGACTGGGAAATGCATGGATGAATCTATCATCCTTGGCAGACCCTTCCTAGCCACAGCAAAGGCTGTGATTGATGTTGATAGAGGAGAGTTGATCATTCAAGTGAATGAAGAATCCTTGGTGTTTAAGGCCCAAGGACATCCCTCTATCACCATGGAGAAGAAGCATGAAGAGCTTCTCTCAAATCAGAGACAAGCAGAGCCCCCACAGTCAAACTCTAAGTTTGGTGTTGGGAGGCCACAACCAAACTCTAAGTTTGGTGTTGAACCCCCACATTCAAACTCTAAGTTTGGTGTTGGGAGGTTCCAACATTGCTCTGATCATTTGTGAGGCTCCATGAGAGCCATCTGTCAAGCTACTGACATTAAAGAAGCGCTTGTTGGGAGGCAACCCAATGTTTTATAGTTAACTATTTTCTTTTGTGATTTTATCTTTTTTGTAGGTTGATGATCATAAGAAGTCACAAAAACAATGAAAAAAGCAAAAACAGAATGAAAAACAGGAAGAAAACAGCACACCCTGGAGGAAGAACTCACTGGCGTTTAAACGCCAGTGAGGCTAGCAGTTGGGCGTTTAACGCCCAGTCTGGCACCATTCTGGGCGTTTAACGCCAGAAAGGGGCACCAGACTGGCGTTAAACGCCAGGAAAGGGCTAGAACCTGGCGTTAAACGCCAGAAATGGGCACCAGCCCGGCGTTTAACGCCAGAATTGGCTCAAAACGTGGATTTTGATGCCATTTGGTGCAGGGATGACTTTTCCTTGACACCTAAGGATCTGTGGACCCCACAAGATCCCCAAACAACCCCACCACTCTCTCTTCTTCTTCACCCATTCACCAATCACCTCAACATCTCTTTCTCTTCACCACTCATATCCATCCTTCATAAAACACCACTTCTTCCCTCTTTTGGCCGAACCACAAAGCCATCTCCCTCTCCTCCATTTCTTCTTCTTCTACTCTCTTCTTTCTTCTTTTGCTCGAGGACGAGCAAACCTTTTAAGTTTGGTGTGGTAAAAGCATTGCTTTTTGTTTTTCCATAACCATTTATGGCATCCAAAGCCGGTTCAACTGAGAAGGCATGACCTCAAGCCCATCACTAGGAAGAAGATGGAGCAAACAAGAGACCCCTCTCATCAAGAAATCCCTGAGATACCTCAAGGGATGCACTTTCCTCCACAAGACTACTGGGAGCAAATTAACACCTCTCTAGGAAAATTAAGTTCCAACATGGGACAACTAAGGGTGGAGCACCAAGAACATGCCATCCTCCTCCATGAAATTGGAGAAGATCAAAGGATCATGAGAGAGGAGCAACAAAGACAAGGAAGAGACATTGAGGAGCTCAAGCACTCCATAGGATCTTCAAGAGAAAGAAAGAGCCGCCATCACTAAGGTGGACCCGTTCCTTGATTTCCTTGTTCTTTATTCTTCTGTTTTTCGAATTTTATGCTTTATGTTTATCCATGTTTGTGTCTTATGATCATTAGTGTCTTAGTGTCTATGCCTTAAAGCTATGAATATGAATCCATCACCTTTCTTAAATGAAAACTGTTTTTATCACAAAAGAACAAGAAGTACAGGATTTTAAATTCATCCTTAAAACTAGCTTATTTAGTTTGATGTGGTGGCAATACTTTTGTTTTCTGAATGTATGCTTGAACAGTGCATATGTCTTTTGAATTTGTGGTTCATGAATGTTAAAATTGTTGGCTCTTGAAATAATGATGAAAAAGGAGACATGTTACTGAAGATCTGAAAAATCATAAAAATGATTCTTGAAGCAAGAAAAAGCAGTGAATACAAAAAAAAAAAAAAAAGAGAAGCAGAAAAACGAAAAAAAAAAGGGGAGAAAGAAAAAGAAAAGAAAAAGAAAGAAATAAAGTTGTGATCCAAGGCAAAAAGAGTGTGCTTAAGAACCCTGGACACCTCTAATTGGGGACTTTAGCAAAGCTGAGTCACAATCTGAAAAGGTTCACCCAATTATGTGTCTGTGGCATGTATGTATCCGGTGGTAATACTGGAAGACAGAGTGCTTTGGGCCACAGCCAAGACTCAATAAGTAGCTGTGTTCAAGAATCATCATACTTAACTAGGAGAATCAATAACACTATCTGGATTCTAAGTTCCTAAAGAAGCCAATCATTCTGAACCTCAGAGGATAAAGTGAGATGCCAAAACTGTTTGGAGGCAAAAAGCTACTAGTCCCGCTCATCTAATTTGGAGCTATGTTTCATTGATAATTTGGAGTCTATAGTATATTCTCTTCTTTTTATCTTATTTGATTTTCAGTTGCTTGAGGACAAGCAACAATTTAAGTTTGGTGTTGTGATGAGCGGATAATTTGTACGCTTTTTGGCATTGTTTTTAGTATGTTTTTGGTAGTTTTAGTTGAGTTTTTATTATATTTTTATTAGTTTTTATTTAAAATTCACTTTTCTGGACTTTACTATGAGTTTGTGTGTTTTTCTGTGATTTCAGGTATTTTCTGGCTGAAATTGAGGGATCTGAGCAAAATCTGATCCAGAGACTCAAAGGACTGCAGATGCTGTTGGATTCTGACCTCCCTGCACTCGAAGTGGATTTTCTGGAGCTACAGAAGCCCAATTGGCGCGCTCTCAACGGCGTTGGAAAGTAGACATCCTGGGCTTTCCAGCAATATATGATAGTCCATACTTTGCCCAAGATTTGATGGCCCAAACCGGCGTTCAAAGTCACCTACAGAAATCCCAGCGTTAAACGCCGGAACTGGCACCTAAATGGGAGTTAAACGCCCAAACTGGCACCAAAATGGGAGTTAAACGCCAAGAAGAGTCTCTACACGAAAATTACTTCATTGCTCAGCCCAAGCACACACCAAGTGGGCCCGGAAGTGGATTTTTATGTCATTTACTCATCTCTGTACACCCTAGGCTACTAGTTTTCTATAAGTAGGACCTTTTACTATTGTATTTTCATCTTGGTTCTTCTGGTTCCCTCTCTGGGGCCGAAACCAATGATCACTTTTGTTCTTATGTATTTTCAACGGTGGAGTTTCTACACACCATAGATTAAGGTGTGGAGCTCTGCTGTACCTCGAGTATTAATGCAATTACTATTGTTCTTCCATTCAATTCCACTTGTTCTTTTACCAAGATATCACTTGTTCTTCAACATGATGAAGGTGATGATTGACGCCCATCACCATTCTCACCCATGAACAAGGTGACTGACAACCATTCTTGTTCTACAAGCATCTGAGGCTTAGTGAATATCTCTTGGATTCCTGATTGCACGATGCATGGTTGATCGCCTGACAACCGAGTGCTCGCCTGACAAACGAGCCAACCATTCCGTGAGATCAGAGTCTTCGTGGTATAGGCAAGAACTGATGGCGGCATTCAAGAGAATCTGGAAGGTCTAACCTTGTCTGTGGTATTCTGAGTAGGATTCAATGATTGAATGACTGTGACGTGCTTCAAACCTGTAACCTACTGGGCGTTAGTGACAGACGCAAAAGAGTAATTCTATTCCGGTAGGGGAGGGAACCAAACCGGTGATTGGCAGTACTGTGACAGAGTGCGTGCATTAGCTTTCACTGCGCGGATGGGAGGTAGCTGCTGACAACAGTGAAACCCTACACGAGCTTGCCATGGAAAGGAGTAAGAAAGGATTGGATGAAGGCAGTAGGAAAGCAGAGAGACGGAAGGGAAGGCATCTTCATATGCTTGTCTGAAGCTCTTACACCAATGATATACATAAGTATCTCTATCTTTATCTTTATGTTATTTTCGTTCATCATCTATACTCATTTGAGTCTGCCTGACTGAGATTTACAAGGTGACCATAGCTTGCTTCATACCACCAATCTCCGTGGGATCGACCCTTACTCACGTAAGGTATTACTTGGATGACCCAGTGCACTTGCTGGTTAGTTGTGCGAAGTTGTAGTGTTATTGCAATTTCGTGCACCACTTATCTTGTTGACTTTTTCAAAATTCAATATATAAAATTCAAAATTTAATTTTCAAAATTTCAAATTCTAAACTCAAATCTTTTCCTAATTAGTTACTTATCCTCTCTCTCTTCTTTTTCAAAACTTCCTAACTAATTCTTCTCTCTTTTAATTTTCAAAAATTCTCTTCTTCTTCTATTTCTCTTCTATTTTCGAAATTTATTAACTAATTTTCAATTCCTTTTAATTAATAAACCTTAATTTTTGAAATAAATAAATAAATAAAATAAAATCAAAAATATTTTAATTGTTGTTTATCTTTTATACTTCTAATTCTTCCCTCTCTTTATTCAAATTCTTCTTCTCCTTCTTCTATCCTCATTCTTCTTTTTGTTCTTCTACCTCTATTCATCATGAACCCAAATGGGAATAAAGAGTTCAAAAGAACTCTGGGGTCCTATACAAATCCCACTGCTGACTTCTATGGAAGAAGTATTAACATACCTTACATCAGAGCAAGTAGCTTTGTACTAAACCCTCAACTCATTACCTTAGTGCAGCAAAACTGCCAGTATTTTGGACTTCCACAGGAAGAACCTACTGAGTTCCAGGCAGATTTCTTAAAGATTGTTGACACAGTACATAATGAGGGAGTAGACCAAGATGTCTACAGACTATTGCTCTTTCATTTTGCTGTAAAGGACCAAGCAAATAGGTGGTTAGATAACTAGCCCAGATCTAGCTTGAAAACTTGGAAACAGTTAGTAGACAAGTTTTTGAATCAATACTTCCCTTCAAAGAAGATGACTCAGTTGAGGCTGGACATCCAAGGCTTCAAACAAGGAGATAATGAATCTCTTTATGATGCCTGGGAGAGGTATAGAAAGATGCTAAGAAAATGTCCCACTGAAATATTTTCAGAATGGGTACAGTTAGATAACTTCTACTATGGACTCTCAGATATGGCTAGAATGTCTTTGGATCACTCTGTTGGTTGCTCCATACACATGAGAAAGACCACTGAAGAGGCTCAGGAGCTTATTGAGATAGTTGCCACTAATCAACATATGTACTCATCAGTTGAGACTTCTATAAAACGAGAGGTTAAGGCAGTATCTACTGAACCTAACCTTCCAAAATAGGATGGCCCATTGACTTAGCAACTGCACACCCTTGCCCAGCAACTACTGGAATTATAAGAGACTTTGTGAGACACTCAAGCTTCTAATAGGAATATAGAAGCTCAATTGAGTCAAACAAGGCAACAGTTATCTAAGCAGATAACAGAAGAATGCCAGGCTATTCAACTGAGGAGTGGGAAATCCTTAAACACCCAACCTCAGTATAACAAGAGATCAAGGGAAATAAAGCCAACAAGGGAACAACAAATAGATGTCCAAGACATCTCTGAGGGCATTGAATGCCCAAAGAGGAATGCCATTGGCATTCAATGCTGATGAGTTTG